>NC_088780.1:104706225-105956225 GCF_958450345.1 Calliphora vicina
AAATATTCAGTAACAGTTGTTACCAGTGAATGTTGAAAAATATGAAAGAACGGCATTTAACAGTTTGTTGAAATATGTGAAAGAACGAAATTAAAAGTACCATATATAATACAATAAAATTTTTGGATCGGATCAAAAACTGAAAATTTCGATAGATTTAAATGTTGCATTCACCCGAGATGCCCCACTTTATAGCCTGGACTATCCGTTTACAAATTACAGATTTGTTTCTACTTTACATATTTTATTCGAAATATTTATAAACCTCTTGTTAAACACAGGACAAGTTTGAGTAAATTGTTTATTTTATTTGTACTATAAATGTTTTCACATTGAACATTATCTAAATCATCCTGTTTGATATTCTCTTCTCACTAGTTATTGAAATTGGGTTTCAATTAGAGTTTATCGAAATTAGTGATTAGATAGTAAAAGTATCAAGTATTAATGAGTATTGCCCCCGTTATACTCATTAATACTTGTGAACAATCGCAGATGGTAAATGGCTACAATTATATTCAGGGAAATGAAAAAGCTGATGAAATTTTAACAAAATCAATCATCAGAGGAGACTGTATCAAGTGGATTAACATAGCTTCGAAAGTAGATTGGTAAAATCTTTGAGATAAATAAAACTGCTATTAGATCTACATTTTTTAAAGATCAGTAAATTATATCAGAAATGTAAGGAAACAGCCCAAAATAGCAAAATAGACAGACCAAACAATCGTCCCGTTCATTCCCATTGTCCATGGCAGTTATAACCAGTAAACCATCATTAGGGATGTAACAGAGTAAATGACTACATTCGATACCTTATGTCAGTGGAGGATATGTGCCCTCTGGCTATCCGACATCACAATGATCCTCAAATTCCTCAATCTTTATCCACAAACACTCAACATCCACAACCCAAATGAGTATTGCATAACTCTATGTCTGAAACGTAATCTAAAAGCGATGATCGTTCAGGATGTTTATTAGAGTATAAGTAGGGCAGAACCTCATGGCCCAGTTGAAGAAACAAATAAATCTAATAAAATTAAATGAATTATGCAATCTGAGATACTTTTGGAAGTTTCAATAAACTACATTTTAAATATTATAGCAATATGGCCCACCATTTAAACAAATGAGGAGTGGATTATGTATATTTTGACTGTCCTCTTTCTGATTACGAAATTCGTTTCTCGATATTTTGTATGCTTTTGGAGATATTAAATTTGCTTTATGTTTAAAAAATCTTAATGAATTTTCTTTATTTCTCGATATTTTGTATGATTTTTGATATATCCAGCATAATTAAACATAAAACAAAAAAGGTCCACATTTTTATGTGGGACTTATAGCACCCATATAAGTCCAGCATCCAAAAATCACTAAAATCATTATGACCAATTATCACAAAGTTTGGTGGTGTCATTTTTATTAATATATTACTTATTTGCATTAAATTTTAAATGAACGCCTACATTTTTAAGACATATATGTATCAAGGCTAAACTCTTATTCAGGGAGGAAATTTGTTTGGTGGATAGGTGAAATCATTGACCGATTTTAAACATTTTCTAAAACAAATCGCTGTTTGTATGGATATCCACCATAAAACAAGACTTTTTCTCAAAAACTTAATAACTTGTTTGTTCAGAATATATTTGAGATACCTTTAACTAAAACTTCTTTGTCATTTTTGTCAATACCGAGTTTTTCGATATGGGACAAAACAATAATAAGCTGACACTATTTAGCAGCTGTCATTATAATCTCTTCATTAATCATACCACAATACGCATTAACCTAAACGCAGCAGTCTACAGATGCTAAATATATCTGACCATAAATGTATAAAAATCATTTAAAAATCCTAATCGAAAACATCATTATTATAAGCTACTTTTAAACATAATCGCCAACACAATATTTTTTTTTAATATTTTATGACGGATTTCTAAATTTATGGCAATAAATAAAAAGAAAAAATCATGTTTCTTATAAAGTCCCGTTAAATAATTAGAACAAATTTGAATAAAGCAGCAATAAAATTTATGTGAGAAATAAACTATCAAAACATCAATTAATTTATTATACGAATGGCTCTAATCACAAACTATATTAGTAAATATACAAATAAACTATGGCAAATATTCAAAAAAGTCCAAACATAGTGATTACAACACGTTTTTTTTTATAAAACCGTATTTATAGATCAAAAAAGAAGATAAACCTACTTTTAAACTCCTACGTTCATTCATAACATAGTTCTGTTTCTGTCTATTTTGAATTTGTAAAGTCAATGAAATATTTATTGATGTATTATAAGCCAACAACCATGAAGCTTATCAATCTCTAAAAAAAAGATCGCTCATCAACTACACTAATAAATAAATATGATGATCGGTCATTTCTATTATAATCATGATTAAACCAAAATACTAGGACAGACCATATAGACAAATAAAAGTATTCAATTAAAAAAGAAATGTATAAATTATGCTAATTATGCGCAGAAAATAATAATGATAAATAAACATAAATATCAAATCAAATTAAAATTAAACCAAATAAAAATAACGAAAGAGAAAAAAAAAACAATTTCGCCAAACAATTGAATGAAATTTATGTAAATTATCACGATTTTATTGAACTCAGGTGTTAATTATGAACATCTTAAACAGCGTGAAATGCTGTACAAACTTTCATTTGTATTCAAATTCAAATTTTTTTAAATTTAAACAATAGATTTTAAAATAGATTAAAACAAACAAAACATTTAAAAACATGATCATTTGTAAAATATGTATCTATATTAATGACGATCGGTGTTAAATCCATAAGAAGAATAAATATTTTTGTAAAGTGTTCGACTTTCATTGATGCGAAGTAGAGAATTTAGTTCAGATGAAACCAGATAACAGTATAGTTCACAAATTGTTGCAAGAATATACAAGAAACCATAAAAGTTTTGTTTGAAACAGCTACAAAATGAATAAAAGGAATAACAAAATGTGGAAAAATCAGGTAAATAAGGAGCTCAAAAGAACTTTTTAATGTGTATATGTGAAATATGTTTTCTGCTGTTAACGGATCAAAGGAATATTTTATATTGGATGTATTTGTGATAAAACTACAGAATGTTAAAATGTTTACCAATTCAAAATTACAACCAAAACCACTTAATATGGATAATATATTTATTTTTAATGTACTTAATAACAATTAAAGTAGAAAAAATACCATTGATCTAATTGTGATGTATTCTGATAAATTGATAATTTTTTACCAATGTGTATTAAGAAAATTTGTTTTTAAATGATGATGTAAAATAACTTAAATAAAAATTGCTAAAGAGTTTAGTAATTTCAACTGTGACTTTAACAATATACCGAACAACAATACTCATGACAACTTTCTAAGTCGATTAAATGATTTTTCCACTAATAAGTTTTATATAAAATGAAATTACATAGCTCCTATATAAGGCTCACTTCCTAAAGTAACTTTAACGAGCATAAGTCTCTTAATAAAATTCACCAAAAATGTGTTTCATATATACGTTAATCACACGATCTAATTTACGATCAATAATTACTCATAGTTCCCATATAAGACCCACTTCCGAAAATCCCTTTAAAGAGCACAAATCTCTAAACATGTTGGTATGCAAATATAATTTAGCAGCAACATGTTTCATAGAAAAAAAAACACGCGACATAATTTCATTGCGATCGGTCCATAAATCCTTATAGCTCTCATATAAGGTCCTCTTCCGGAAATGACTTTAAGGAAAAATATTGGTATCCAAAGACAATTCAACACAAATAAGTTTCATATTGAAATAAATCACCCGACCTTATTTCATGGCTATCGGTAAATAATTGGTCATAGCTCCCATTAAATGCACCACACTTCTGAAAATCACTCACGGAAAAAATCTGGAGTTTAGTTATTTCAAAATGTTAGCAAAATCAGAACAACATTGAACAAATACTTAAATTTTGTCGATAATTGTATGTGACACAAAAAGTGAATAATTTCATGAAAACAAACATAAACGATTTTTTTATATAAAGAACTTGCTGGACTTTAGAAAACATCTGTTTTATATTGCATCTCGATCTCAATTTTAATATACAGTGTCGGACAAAGTCGGTGAACCAACCTTCAATGTTAATACATGTACAGTATTGGCCATAACTAAAGCACCCCCTCAATGAATTTTTTTCATATGGTATTTTTTTGTATAAAATCAAAATTTTAAATATCTATTATGTATTATTTTCATTTGTTAATATGTTTAGTATTGATAAACAAATACTTTCAAAGTTAACCTTTCTATAAGAGGTAACTTAAAATCAAAAAATATTTTAAGGTAGAAAATGAAACGGACAAAACTAAAAACTAAAATTTTAGTTAATTTTTTGTTGCAAATCCTTTGTTTTGGATGGCACAAGAACATCTCTTGGCATAGAAGATAATATGTTTTTATGGCGTTTTCGATATTCCTTCCCATGCTATTTTAACGGCATGAAATAAATCTTGAAAATTTCCGATCCTTATTTCAACAATTTTTACGATTTATTTTCATATTAACAATGTGCCACAAGTTCTCAATAGGATTGAGATCTGGAGATTGACCAGGCCAATGAAGAACTTGAATCTTATTGCTGTGTAGCCAAGTCTTACAAACTTTGGAGGGGTGCTTAGGATCGTTATCCTGTTGGAAGCTCCCTATAATTGGCATCTCTTCACTGGTATAAGGCAATATTACAGCTTTCAATACATCACGGTACATGAACCGATCCATAATCCCATAAATTTTATGATTTGGACCAAATCCTTGACCAGAAAAGAAACCCCAGACCATTACATTGCCTTCTCCATGTTTAATTGTTCCTTTGCAATACTTAGGATTCAGTCTTCCTCCTTTTGGTCTGCGTACACGCCTTATTCCAGCGGAACTTTTTAAGTTGTATTTGGATTCGGCAGGGAACAGTACTGTCTTTAATTTTTGGACACTCCAGTCGATGTGGGCTTTGGCAAATTTCAGACTAGCTTTCTTGTTCTTAGCTGATAGAAATGTTTTTTTTGCTGGTCGTCAGCTGAATAATCGGGCATCTACTACTCTTCTACGGATAGTTCTTTCGCTAACGCATAATCTTAAACTTGTTCGTACTTGAATAGCTGATGCTGTAGGATCTTTTTGTATTGCTCTTTTGATCAAGGAATCATAATATCGTGTATTTTTTCGCGAACGACCTCCAGAATGCACCGGAGATTTTCGACCAGTCTTAAACAAATTTGAAACGAGCCTGGAAATAACTGATCTGTTAGTGATAATCCCGTCTTCTTTAATTTTAAATTTACTGGAGTACTTATTGCTTGTCATTGTTTTTTTCACAATAAACTGTATAAAACATAAATTTTGCACACTACGTCTTCCTATATTTTTATCTTTTGGAATTTTTAAGTCCATTCATTGTGATTCCCGATAATTCACATTGCAAATATGCAGTACCGAGTCAAATTTTAAAACATCTTATATGATTTATCATTTTAAATTAATTTTTAATAAAATTATCTTTTACTAAATGAACATTAACAATATTAGTTAATAAAATATATACAAAATACAATACTGTATGTTGTGGCATTTCGGCTGGTTCCAATGAATTCAAAAATTCAGTATGGAAATTTCTTATTCATGCACCTAATATTCAAGTGTAAACAAAATTGTTTATCACAGACCGAAAACCAAAAATCTGACTTTACACTATTACCCAAAAGGCTTTTCTGAAGATTCCGTGAAAATTTCATCAAAATCGGTCCAGCCTTTTTTGAGTCTATACGGAACATACATATACACATCCATTTTTATGAAATATAGGGCATTAGCGGTATAATGTAAAAATTGGATTTTTACACGTCCCTCCGCACACAGGCCGAATATCAAAAATCTGATACAGTGATACCCGCTGGGCTATTCTGAAGATTACCTGAAAATTTCATCAAAATCGGTCCAGCCGTTTTTGAGTTCGGAACATACATACCCACATAAATACAAACATCAATTTTTATATATATAGAAGATGTTCATCATAACTGTTGGAGCATCCAACTGGCACGCCCATATGATTTTGGTGGTTTTCAACACCCTTAAAATACCATGGATTCCTAAATTGAAAAATTGTCCTAATGTTTTTAAATTAAAACGATTTTAGGGTTTTTGGACTTCTTTTAATAGAAGAGAGTTTGTAGATGATTCTTAAATAAAAGCTCAAAAAGTGTGAACATCGGAGTTTTAAACACCTATGGATAAAATCCTTCAAAACCGAAACGAAAGACCAAGGATGTGATCCATTTTTTTACTTGTATACAACTAACAAAATGTACTATTTGATAAATGTTCTATATATAGCGATCTGTTTTATTGCATTCTTTCTGCATAAATAATTTTAGTTGAAATCAGTGATTGGTTGAACATCCGCTCAACTTCAACATGATGTAGAAATTTAAATTCAGCCTAGACTTCGTAAGCCAATGTCGTACACATTCCGAACATAAAGAAATTTATGGATGACACTTTTGTACCTTCAGAGCACATGTCAGTCACTACAATCTTTGCTACACGAGTCTCACTCCTCCAAAGATTGTCAATTCAGAGATAGCGCCTTTGCTATATTGTATCCAAATGGATACAAGACACTTTTTGGATATTTAACAATATCACAACCTTATGTTGATGCAATATTCCATTTGGAGTGCCACAGTTGTGGGCTTGCCTGAGAAATGTCAGAGATTTGCTGGAGGCTTTGATCGCAGATCGAGAAATTAAAATTATTTATTTTGTCTAAATGTGTTATTATCAGGGCAAGCTTTTTGCTTGGAAAGTAAGTCTTTACCAGTTTGTAAGAAATATAGCCATTCTTTTAAATAAATTAAATAAATAATATTAAAAAAAGAAAGAAATTGCAATTAGTTTTACTTGATATCGAATGCGGTAATTCGGCCCTTGGTTGTAAATTTACAAACAATATCTACATAAATTTCTGTACATACATTTAATGATAATTTTGCAATAATATCTATATTTCATTCTTAACTTTTTGCAGATAATTTTAATTCTATGTATGTTATACGTTGGAGATTCACTAGCTAAATCATTTCAACCTACTAATTTTGACTACGACTATCGAGTAGAAAGTCGCAATACACCGCGGCGTCATAGGGGCAAAAGTGCAACCACTACTACACCAAGACCACTAATACAGCAATATTGGCAGAGTTTTGTACGTAATTTACCCACGCTGCCACCATTTTCATGGAATATAACAAACCCCATAGGCAACCTCTTTAATGCAGGAGCACAAGAAATCATTGAAACACCAGTGGCAATGCATTACATGATGCAGGAAGAGCCCAATAGAATACGTAGAACAAAAACTTCTAAACGAAAGTCATCTAAGAAAGGTAAAGATCGCAAAAGACTGCAAAGAAATTATTATTCTTCATATGATAACGGCTACGGCAATGGCTATCAACAACAAACACAATTACAGTTGCAACCTTTAGGAATAGATCAAAATGGAATAATGCATTTCTATGATCCTTCATCGGGACAATATTATGCTTTGCAACAGGAGACGCAACCAAATTATCACAATAATCAATATGGAAATCAATACAACACTCAACATCAATATAATAGTCAATATAGCAACTATGCCGAAAATGGCTATGATGATGAAGATGACGATGGCTATGGTGATGAAAGTGGCGAGCAATATAATCATAATGGTTACGATTCCCAACATGGGTACGATTCTGACAATGGATACGATTCGGAACAGGGCTATGACGCTGACAATGGCTACGATTCCGAACAGGGTTACGAATCTGATAATGGCTACGATTCTGACAATGGCTACGATTCTGAACAGGGATACGAGTCTGAACATAACGGTTATGACAATGATGGAGAATCTTATAATGACGGTCATACGGAATATGATGATGGTGTAGAATTGGCCGACAATTGGGGTTATAATGATGAAGAAATTTTTGCCGACAGAAAACTAAAGGACGGGCCAACAGATAATATCGAAGCCATTGCCGGAAGTATTATAAAAATTCAAAAGCATCTTTTGAAGCCAGAAACTGAAGAAGATGTTAAACTTTTACTCTCCAAGGTGAAGAAGCCGACCGACAGAAATGATAAGGTCACAACGAAAGCAGAAACAACTACTGTGAACAAAGAATCAAATGAGCAAACAGAAACAATCGATAATGAAGATGTTGAATCTGTGCGTAATGTCTTGGGCACATTTAAGAAAGCTCCAAGTAGGAAAAAGCAACTAGCCAATACAAGAAAAGAAGTTGAATCTGTACGTAATGCTTTGGGGTCCTTTATGAAAGATGATACTGTGAGTAGGAGAAAGCAGACTGCTAACACTAAAATATCTACACACTTGGTAGAGAAGCCTAGAGGAAAAGAAAAGTATTATATTTTCCCAGCTAATTTTTGGTTATAAAAGAACATTGCAAATGAAAATGATTAAAGAAAATTAAATATTATCGTTGGATACACTACTATAAAGCCATGTTTTAAATGTTTATTAAGAACAATAATAGATTGTGATTTGTATTTTAAAAGGTAATAAATATTTAACTATAACATAATGAACAAATAATTACCTGTTGTGGCTTGCTATTTCATTATAAACTTGAGTCTTGTTGAGCCTTTGTTCTGTTAAATTAGGGAATCTTGATTTTAATTTTTTATATTTATTCTTGAAATTCTATAAAAATATTAATAGTAAAAGCATTAAAAAGTTTATATTTATATAACTATAACAAGTTGATAAATAGTTTTGTTCTAAAAAAAATAACTCTACTTACATTTAGTATTCATAGGTATATGTATGTAAAAATAATAATTTTATTTAAATGCAACTAGGGAAAAATGCGAGGTTGAGAAAAGTTCTTAACTAAGTCATGTTTCTTTAGGCAAGTCAACTTGTTTTATAATTTCTAAGTTATCAAAATATGTATGTAGCATGGCATTTTTAGCCGATATTCTTTCATTGGGATCATAAACCATCATAGCCTGTAATGGAGAAAATATAATTTATTATTAACTAACCTAATGTTATATATGTATATCAAAACATACTTTAAAGAGATCAAAGGCTTCATGTTTAGCTACGATTTCTGGCACATTTGTATTTTCCCATCTGGGGAATTTTACTTTGTAGTCAGGTAATTGGGATACACCAGGCCAAGTTGTTTCATCTGGTGTACCCAAAGTACGAAATATTCTATATAATTGATCAATTTCACTGTCCCCAGGAAATAAAGAGCGTCGCATTATCTGTAAATATGAAAATATTATATTAATTTAAAATTGTAATATAAATATTGGATGTATGACTTAAAAATGAGGGTTTTTTTTAAATTTGTTGCTTTCATTCTGAAACATTTGTACAATATAAATTTATTCAATGTATTGGCCATGACCTTTTCCCATTTTTCTGGCAAAATATGTATTCTTAGCCAAAAGAACTGCTCGTCTTTTGATGTCAAGAACTGATCTGAAGTGAAGCGCCTGGACTATAATGTGGGTGAGCCAAAATTTCCCATCCACTTTATTCTAAATAATTTTTCACAGATGAAATAAAAGACATTTCTGTGATACGATATAATGTAGATGGGTTACAAATCAAACCTGAGCTTAAATATTCTTGTACAAAGCTAAATCGTACAGTGATATTCGCAAACAATATTCGTTATATCGTGGAGCCGTTTACAAGAAAAATAAAAGTATTTTATGAAGGAGAACATTTTTTTAATTGTGGATCAACTGATCGTATAATAAAAGACTGTAACGAACAAACTAAATGATTCATCTGTAACAAAGCGGTCATACATTTCAAAAATACGTAAGAAAGTATATTTAGACAGAATATTGGATATATACGTCAATATTATTCAGTCTTGGAAATGTTTCGATTGAGCCTCTAGTCTGAATTAAAAATTCTGTCTAAGGTCGTCGAACTAGTTTCCAGTTATAAGCCTTAAACTGTTTTAAAAAACTCGCCAGCAGTGATGAAAATCATATCAGATGGAGAACTGATGCCGTTTCATCATTCACCATCAAGCCAATTAACGAACAGGAAGCAGTAAGAATGCAAGTAGAACAATGGTTAGCAAGTGATATTGTTAGAGAAAAAAAACCGTAGAGAATATACATGCAGCGGAAACTCTTCTGTCAAAGACCTAACTCAGTTGTCAGAAACCTAAGTGGTGAGAATGTATTAGTAGAAAAAACTATGTGGAAATAAAAACAACACTCGTATGTATGATTATTTTTATTAATTTTTTTTGTTTCAGTTTTTTTTTGGTTTCCGCTCTACGTTCTCTATGAAAAAACTATGTAAAAACAAAAACAAGTACATATATGTGATTATTTTGAGTTTGTTTTTTTATAGTTTCCGCTCTATGTGTATTTCTCTATGGTTGGAAGTACTTTACATAGATTTCAGCGAGTTAACCGTTAACGGTGCCTTAAATATTACTTGTGCCTAACTATGCTTGTTCTTTTAACATTATAAACACTTTTCAATATTTATTTACAATAAAAAGAGATCTTAGTATCTAATTAAAACTTCAAATTTGTTTGTTTTATTTGTGTAACAATTTTGGAAAAATTGAATTGATGCCACACAATATCTAATTCTTTGAAGCGTGATCATCTAATAAATCCATAATAAAGAAACTAAGTTATAGTAAACATAGCTATAGTTGGCACTTTTGACTACTCAACTTTTTGTTTTTGGTTACTTGTACTTTTTCACCAACAAACATTTCAGTTTTTGCATTTATTGTATTGAAAAATAAAATACTTACCATTTCTGCAAATATACAGCCTAAACTCCATATATCCATGCCAGTGGCATAGAATTTGGTACCCAACAGAATTTCCGGAGCTCTATACCATAATGTAACCACTTCATGGGTGTAGGCTCTCATGGGCATGTTAAAGGCTCTGGCTAAACCAAAATCAGCTAACTATAAAAACAATATATTAATTAAAAATGAAATTAATTACAATAAATAATAATTTACCTTAATATTACCGGCAGCATCTACCAGTAAATTTTGTGGCTTCAAGTCTCTGTGTAATATACGGTTTGTATGACAGAATGCAATAGCATCAAACATTTGGAACATGTAACTCTGTTAAGTAACAAAATATATAATATGATTGTAAATTTGTAGACAACCTCATGGAAATGTTAGAGTAAATTAACACTAATGCTAGCTAGATATAATAATAAGCAGACTTATGTTTAAACAATTAATAAAGTTAATTAAGGTTAATATTATGACTTTTGTATGGAAATTTTGCTCTATAAACGTTTGGTTAATTCTATGAATAAAGTCGTAAATCTTTATTGCTACAGAACAGTTATGACAGACAGTCTAATAAAATCTTGCTAACAAAAATATGAATGTTAAATCTATAATTAATTATATGGAATTATGCAAAGCCAGTCAAAATGCGTATTTAAGACAAAGCTTTTTAAAACAAAACATGAAAATAAACTAATAATCTTATCTATTTTTCAACAAAAATAAATCATTTGTAATATATATATTAAGTTTAAGCCTGTCATCCACTAACCTTTATTAATTTCGCTGTAAATACTTCCTTCTTTTTGTCCATTAGCTTTTTCAAATCCATATTGAGATATTCAAACACCATATACAGACTAGCATCGGCCACTACAACATCAAATAATTGCACTATGTTGTCATGTTTCAAATCTTTTAACAGAGAAATTTCTCTTATAGCCGTAGAGGGTACACCCTCGGTTTCACTGAAATATAATAGCAATTATATGTTAGTCAAGATTGTGTTTTGGTATTAAATTTTATTTTGTGTTGTTTTTGTTAAAATTGCATTTACCTCATTTAAATTTGCCACAAGGAAAGCGTGTAAGCAAAATTGAAATATGTATATAAATTAATAAGTTGTTTTTAAAATTATATGCTAATGTTGTTATTAATCTTGATGATTTGTGAGCTTCAAGACAAAGCCGAATCATGTGGTGCTACGTTACAAATTATCAAATACACCGGAGCACGTACATGATTCGGATGTTGTCTAGAGTCATTTATAGATTTGATTGTTAAACATTTATAAGAATTCATAAAAATATAAATTATGTTTAAACAAATTTTTAAACAACTTTTCAGTTTCTTTACGCTCTATGTTGATAGCGAAGCAGTGTACTATATTTTTCATATTTTAGTGAAAAATCGTAAATAAAAGTCAATTAATGCTAATTTTTGAGATAACATGTTTTTCGACTTGTTCAGTTTTTTTCATACAAATGCTTGCGTGTTCTTTTCTTTCAAATAACATATCCGAAGGTATTTTGCTTTAATTGTGGAGCATCCTGACTTTAAACTGACATAACTCAGCCATTTTTTAAACGAGTTTTACAAATATTTTTCTGTTTAAAAGATAAAACTAATATATTTTAAACAAAATAAGCAATTTTGAAATTCGAATCGTTATATGCGAGTTTTGCTTTACTTCTTTAATTTGAAAAAAAGTGCCGCTGAAGTATACGAATTGTTCATGGTGATAGCTTATGGTGAATGTGTTCCATCGATGCAAAGTTTGATCGATGCAGAACGATCTCTCTGCTAAACACTTCACTTTGAAACAGAGTATCCGATATTGGCTTGATTCGTTCTTGGCCTCAAAAGATGAGCAGTTCCTTTGGCTCGAATTTTATTTGTTGTCAGAAAGATGGGAAAAGGTCGTAACAATTTATATATAAGATTTATCTATGGAAAATTGTGTTTTCACAGTTCGGTAAGAAGGACATTCATAGAGACTTCTCGTTTGGGTGTCGTATTTGGTGGTAATTGGAAAGAGGGAAATCTTCAGCGGAAAACAATAGTATGCATAATTTTTGATTTACTATGTAGAAAATACCATATAACTTGCCAGACTCGTCTCACTCTATATTTTAAAAAGCTATTCGGACTCTGTTGATGAACAAATACACTGCCAAATCAGTCTCGGTTGTTCAATTCAGATATGAAAATAATTTTATTTTAGTCACTCCTTAGTGTTGATATGTACTAAAAACATTTATGTGCTGTTTTTCTATAGCGAATGAGCGTTTTGAGTGGACGTTTTACATGTATTTTGTTTTTGTTACAATAACAAAACACATGTTAAATTTCCACTCAAAGTACTCGTTCGCTATAGAAAAACAGCACATTAATCCTTTATATAAACGAATAATTCAATTTAAACAAGATACATTAAAATCCTGAAATCAAATTGAAATCTTGATACCTATTAAAAGATTTTAATAAAATTGTTTCAACAACTATTAATGCAATCCTTTAAAATCTGAACGTATGACATTCATGAAGGACACACACTGTTACAGGGAGGCAAACAGCCAGCACCTGTCTTCTAATGTCCCGGCCCTCTTTCCACTTCATGCCATCATCACCAATACTATAGTTTAAAAAACAATTGTGTATATGGATTTGTGTACCAAATACACACATAAACACAGTTGCAGCCAAACATCGTCACACAAATACCGACACCAGAAAAATATAAATTAAGGACATTTGTCGGAGACACACAATACAAATCACAAATTTACATTTGAAAACTTCTGTATCACTTGTTGTAAACACTTTAAAACACAATTAAATTGTTCATTAAACTTAAAAAAATTTACCTTTCCAAGCGTATTTTCTTTAGGGCCACATCCTTGCCTGTTTTAGTGTCTCGCGCCTTATAAACAATGCCATAGGTGCCCTCGCCAATTTTCTCGATTCTCTGAAAGCTTGCAACGTCGTGCATGTTTTGTTTGTTTTTCGCTCCAATTGTTTAGTTTATTTTCAGTTAAATTGTTTATGTTTTTATTTATATTTGTTTTATTATTGAATTAGTTTGGCACGAATAAAAAGAAAAAAACACTACACACACAAATGCCTAAACGCTAAAAAGCCGCAAAAATTCTATTTGTTATCGTAGAAGCCACTAAAATATTAGTGATGTTAGTTACTGGGAAATCGATAATACTTAATGTAAACACAGAGTTGCAATTTCAAGTACTAACATATAATGAGGTTTTTGTCGTTGCTAAATAACAGAGATGCATTGAAAAAGCATTGTTTGTTTGTAGAGATGCCAGTTTTGTGTTAAATATTAATCCCCCATATTCATAAAAAAATTAAATTTAAACAATGTTTTAAAGTAAAATTTCCATACAAAATTTGATTATAAAACGTTTAAATTTAAAAATTGTTTATGAATAAGGCCTTAATTAAAGTCAAAGTTTAAAAAGAGTACTTAGATATATTTTTGGACTAAGATATAGGAATCAGAAATGTTTTTTTATTAAATTATAGGAAACATTTTGTAGCTGCTGCAAAATAGCTTCTTGGTTCGTAGTTATATTTTTCAATTTTAATATATGTGCAACAACTATAGTTTTTAAGGGTTAATTTCCATTTTTGTACTCGTTTTGTAAATACTAGACTTCATGTTATATTTTTCTTAAGTTTCATCAAAATCGGCAAAAAAATATATAACATTTCGCTATATAACATTTATTTTGATAGATATCCCACTCGTATCCCACTATGAGACCAAATAGGTCTTAAAGGTAATGAACTAAGCTTTCTTTTGAGCAAAAAAAAAAAAATTAAAAAAGGGCCCATATTGGAGAAAAAATCGATTTTGCAAAAAAAAAGTCAAAAATTGTATTTCTTGAGTTATAAAATATTTATTTTGATAGATATCCCACTCGCATCCCACTAAGCGACCAAAAATATCTTAAAGGAATGGACCTAAGCTTTCTTTTGACTAAAAAAAAAATTTTTAAAAAGGGCCCATTTTGAAAAAAATTCGTATTTGCAAAAAAAAGTCAAAAATTGTAAGTCATGAGTTAAAAATATTTATTTTGATAGATATCCAACTCGCATCCCACTAAGCGACCAAAAGGGTCTTCAAGGATAATATCTAAGCTTTTGTTTAAGCTAAGAAAAAGGGTCCATTTTGAAAAAAAAAGTCAACAAAGTTTTTGATTTTGCAAAAAAAAGTCAAAAATTGTATGTTTTGAGTTACAAAATATTTATTTTGATAGATATCCCACTCGCATCCCACTAAGCGATCAAATAGGTGTTCAAGGAAAATATCTAAGCTTTATTTTAAGAAAAAAAGGGCCCATTTTAAAAAAAGTCAAAAAAGTTTTTGATTTCGGAAAAAAAAATATTAAAACTTTTTTATTTTTTTTTTTTAATATTTTTTTTCGAAAGATTGACGAAAGAGCTATCTAAACTATTTGGGACACATTTTGCTAAGAATAAGTTACATGGATAAGAAAAAACCCCTGTTTGACCAAAATGCAAAAATTTGACCCCCTATAACTCAGAGAGTTCTCGACCGATCTTGTTGAAAAATTGTGTCTGAGTTACTATCCAATAGAACTAACCTTGGTGCAAATTTCATTCCGATCGGAAGACATCGATTTCAAAAGTTGGTTCACTTGACATGAAATGCCCCATATGTATTAGTGAAACAAATTTTAAAACAAAAAAAGAATTCTGGGTTCGATTTATTTTGGCCTTTGAAATATCTATTATTGGATATCCATATGGCTATATTAATGCCTTAGTAATCCAGATATACATATAGTTAAAAATCGAGGTTGACCTGGTTTATTCCTTATATCTTATTTGTGGGCCGATTGTATTAAATTAAATAGCAGCCGGGCCGGGAGAATTTCCGATATATTGATGTATGAAAGTTATTTGGGGGCTACGGATAGTTGATTTCAACATACAGACGGACAAAAGACATGACTATATCGACTACGCTGTCTATAATGAAAATTGTAGAAATTACAAACGGAATGACAAACTTATATATAGTATACTACCCTTGCCACTCATGGTGAAGGGTATAAAATCGTAATTTTCGGAAAAATTATTTTTATACCCTTCACCATGAGTGAGAAAACAAAATTAAAAGATTTCTTTATTACGGCATTGACAAAACAATGGATACTTAGGTATTATTTTAACAAATATGGTCTAAACTTTGCAATAACTCAATATTTTGTTGGGTATCCCTTATTTTTTATAACTGCTACACATCGACGATGCATTGGACCAATTAAAGAGTCAATGGTCTCCTTTGAAATATTTTGCCATTCCCTTATAACCGCCTCCGATAAATCTTCCTTCGATCTACAATTTCCCATAGATTTTCTAGGGGATTGAGATCTGGCGATTGGGCAGGCCACTTCAAAACACGTACCTCGTTGGATTGTAACCACTCGGTTACAACCCTAGTTGTGTGTTTCGGGTCGTTGTCGTGTTGGAATCTCCAAAATAGGGGCATATTTTCCTCAGCGTATGGATACATAACATCGTTTAATATGGTTCTGTATCCTATACCTGTCATGGTATCTTTTATAATATGAATTGGGCATAATATTGCCACCACCAAACTTTACAGTCTTATTTGTGTACTTTGGATCTAATCTTTTTTCATTTGGTCGTCTTACAAATGTTCTCCCATCACTGCCTCTTAAATTGTATTTGGTTTCGTCGGAAAAGAGGACAGTATTCCATTTCTTTATCGACCAGTTTAAATGATCCCTGGCAAATTGTAGACGAGCAGAACGGTTCTTTTTAGAAATGAGTGGTTTTTTCACAGGACGATAGCAACCAAGACCAGCCTTATTTGCCCTGCGACTAACTGTTCGGGTACTTATGTATTTCTAATTTTAGGCTATTAACAACCTCTCGAGGAGTTATTTTTGGGAATTTATTGAACTCTCTCGCTATTAAATTATCTTGTCTAGGAGTAGTCTTACGAGGTCTTCCACCTAAATGTTGAGTTTTTACAGAACCGGTCTCACGGAATTTCTTTATAATTTTTGAAATTGCTGATTTATTTATTGAATATTTGTCACAGATACTTTTTTGTTTTAAACCAGCTTTAAAATCGTTAATTATTTTATTTTTTAAGTCTTCACAAATCTAAACTTTAGCCATTTTCGTTAACTTTGAAAAAAGCAATTATGCGAAAAACTTAGAAAAAGAAATTGTGAAAAATTACCAGAATTTAAAAATTAAATAAAATAACTGTAAACATGATGCTTTTTACATCGTTCGTTTAAATATTATTTTCGTTTTACACTTCTTTCTTGCAGAAGTTTAAAAGTTTCAATTGTTTTATCAGTAGCGAAATAAATAGTGAATATTTTTAATTTTGTTCCCTTTCTTCAGAATATAATTAATTATGTAGTTTGTTTTTCAGTTAATTTATATAAATAAAACTATACAAGTAAAATACTAAAAAAAAAGAAATAATTATTTAAAAAAAATATTTTAAATTTTGGGCTACATGTGGAATATATTGTTTTGTAACCACTGTATGTTAATTCGTAAATAACTTCGTAAATACTTCGATTTTTGGTGACATAAGCTCAACAATCTGTGATCACTCATATTTTAGACCAAACATCAATATACATACATACAAATGTATATTTAAAGAACAGAAAATATACGACTTAAAATATTTAAATCGTTTTACTAAAAATAATAATGTAATGTAACAAAAAGTAAATTTTTAATTTATTTAAATGTGTTTTTTAAAATTTATTTACATTAAAATTGCAAACTCTATTGCATGTCCCTTAAAAATATTTCAATAATTGTTTTTCATAATCCTGTAAAAGTTGAAAAGTTATTCTACTATTATGGTTTAAAATCTTCACAAGTTTGTCTCTCAATGACAACCAAAATGTAACCTCAATATAAACAAACAAAAGGTTGTATAAGAAAAACCACGCACATGCATTACAACGACCACGAAACCTTTATTCTTCTTTACAACAATTTGGTTTATGTTGTAAAGAAGAATCAGGAAAATAAAGGAAAACATTTAAAGCGAAAAACAAAAGGTTATCAAAATGTACCTACACAAACAGACATACTCGTACGTTAATAAAATAACGGAAAAGTACGAGTACACCATTTTAAATATCATTGTTGTTGTTGTTGTAACCACTTTCTTTGTTACTCATACGCAACGGAAAAAGCCAACAACAAACAAGCAACATAATTATAAAACCACACAAGCACACAATTGAATGGAAACGACACAGCAGTTCTAGGAGACTGTCCCGAACTAGTGATTTTAGGGCTATAACCAAAATGTGCCCTAGCACATTTTTTCCCGGTCTTTTTCGAATGTAAACCTCACGCACAAAAACGATTTTTTAAAGTCAAAATGTTCTCAAATTTTATTTTTTAAAATTTTTTTTTACTTTTTTATTTTTTTTAGTGTAAGTCATAGAGAAACATAGAGCGGAAACTAGAAAAAAACTCAAACAAAAAAATTACTCAAAATAATCACACATACGAGTGTTGTTTTTGTTTTCACATTGTTTTTATACCCTTCACCTTCGTGAGAAGGGTATATATAAGTTTGTCATTCCGTTTGTAATTTCTACATTTTTCATTTCCGACCCTATAAAGTATATATATTCTGGATCCTTATAGATAGCGGAGTCGATTAAGCCATGTCCGTCTGTCTGTCTGTCTGTCTGTCTGTCCGTCTGTCTGTCTGTCTGTCTGTTGAAATCAGTTTTCTGAAGACCCCAGATATCTTCGGGATCCAAATCTTCAATAATTCTGTCAGACATGCTTTCGAGAATTTTGCTATTTAAAATCAGCAAAATCGGTCCACAAATGGCTGAGATATGAGGAAAAAACCAAGACAACCTCGATTTTTGACCTATTTTTTTACCTATATCTGGATTACTAAGACATTAATATAGACAATATGGATATCTAATGATAGATATTTCAAAGACATTTGCAACTACGTATATAAGACCATAGTAAGTTGGACCTACAATGGGTCAAAATCGGGAAAAAAATTTTTAACCCGAATTTTTTTTTCAAAAAAAAAAAATTTAAAAAACAAAAAATATTTTTTTAAAATTTAAAAAAAAAAAAATTTAAAAAAAAAAAAAATTTTAAATTTAAAAAAAAAAAAAATTTTTAAATTTAAAAAAATAAAAATTTTAAATTTAAAAAAAAAAAAAATTAAAATTAAAAAAAAAAAATTTTAAAATTAAAAAAAAAAAATTTTAAATTTAAAAAATAACAATAGAAAAAAATTTTTTTCCAAAAAATTAAAAAAATGGAAAAAAAAAATAAATTTTGTTTACCTAAAAATATTTAAAAGTTTGAAGTATAATTTGGTGAAGGGTATATAAGATTCGGCACAGCCGAATATAGCACTCTTACTTGTTTCTACTAATACATTCTCACCACTTAGGTTTCTGACAACTGAGTTAGGTCTTTGACAGGAGAGTTTCTGCTCTATGTCTATTCTCTATGGTGTAAGTATAGATTCGAGTCAGGTTGATATATTTATAAAAAAATCTATTTGCGATTTGCATTTAAAAAATCCGCTTTTTGTGGGTGAACTTTTTTTAAAACCAAAAAAAAGTAATACCAATCATTTTTTTAAATAACTTTCAATGGTATATTCGACTATGCTAGGACCATTTTGCAAAAAAACGTTACATGGGATGAAATAAACTATACATTTTTACGATTTTACCTTTTAAAAATGGTGGTTTATTTCCTTTTAAATATAAACAGTGCTAATCAATAAACATTAATTCAAATTGATAATGCAATTTCGTTACAATATCAACACTATTTGTATAAAGCCAGTTTGTAAGAATTACTCATAAAAAAAGTGCAGTACAAAATAAACGTTGAAAGTGACTACACTCTAGATTACTTAGAGACACTTAAGTGACAAATGTCTTCACGCTAGATTACATGGGATGTATAAACAAACGAATTGACCTCTATCAGCTCTACAAAGAACACCCATATGTACGTGTCAAATGACCCAAAATATATAAATTGGAGTCAGCAAAGTGGTCAGATATTAGTGGCAATTACTTTCTATATGGAATACATTGACTACTTGCTGAACAGCTGGGTCTGGAATATTTACAGTTACAAACACCCACATGCACACACACATCAATACAGTAAAATTTAAATATTTATTTTTTTATGGGGAGTTAGTTTATGAGAGAGTAAAATGTAAAAACATATAGAGAACGACTTTACAACAAAATAAATCTTAAAATTTTCACAGCCTTGTGTTGAGGCAGAGCATTAACACAATTAAGAATTTTGTCACTAATTCCGCCGGAAAATTATGTTTAAAAGTGTGTGTGTTTGTTTATTCTATATATCGTTACATTAATATAGAAAGGCCCTAACTCGTATTTTTTTAACTCGAGGTTTTTTGGCTAAATATGATATATCGAAATAAACGAAAATCTGGGCTTTCAAAAAAATCACGAGTTAGGGCCTTTCTATATTAAGGTAACGACATTTATCCATATAAAAATTAAACACAAAAAAAAAACAATTTATAAAATAAATATATTATATAGACTTTGTAGGACGATATAGTAGTGGAGTACGGATAATGTTCTCGAAGTACACAACTTTGTTACACAGTGGTGACCCCTCATTTCAATTTGAAATCTTTGCAAATAATATTTAAAAAATTTTAATTTCCTATACGGATATTTAAAAATTTAGATTTTCTGCTTCAAATTTAAAAATTCTCCATTTTGGCAAAAATTTTTGTGCTACAGACATGGCTCAAAATTAATTAAAATCTGTATTAATGTACTCAAGAAAAAAAAAATATGTTTAAATTAAAAAAAAGTAAGTAAAACATACACCTTGGCACTAGAGTTCTAAATAACACTCTTTTAGTTATTTTTTGTATGAATCCAGGAACCAATGTTAAATAAATTATCAAAATTGGCTTAATAATCTTATTCTTCTTCTTCTATATAAAATCAGTAGAGAACGGCCGGACCGATTTAGACAAATTTTTTTTAAAATGTTGGTCATAGCCCAACTTAGGTTTTTATGGAATGAAAAATTTACCACGCCCACTTTTACGACCACTTTTTTGAATTTATCTAAAATCGGAAAACGGCTCCATAATCCAATTTAAGTTTTTACTGAAAGAGAAATTGACCACGCCAATTTTTTTTCGATATATCTAAAATCGCAGGACGCCTGGACCGATTCAACAAATTTTTTTAATGTTCGCAATACATAGTGCGCAAAAGTTTTTACATAAAAAAAAATTGTAATATATCGGTCTGTGATCACTCATACTTCTGACCAAAAATCAATTTTTTCTATAAAAACTCAAAATATCTAAATTCGCTAATAATTCGTTTAATCAAGAAAAGAGCTCGATCTGTGATCACTCATATTTCTGACCAAAATTCGATTTTTTATTTCAAAACTCAAAATATCTAAATTCGCTAATAACTTGGCCAATAAGCGTTTAATCAAGAAAAGCAGTTCGATCTGTGATCATTCATATTTCTGACCAAAATTCGATTTTTTATATAAAAATTCACAAAATCTAAAATCGTTAGCAACTTGGCCAATAAGCGTTTAATCAAGAAAAGGAGCTCGATCTGTCATCACTCATATTTCTAACCAAAAATCGATTTTTTTATATAAAAACTCACAAAATCTAAAATCGTTAGCAACTTGGCCAATAAGCGTTTAATCAAGAAGAGGAGCTCGATCTGTGATCACTCATATTTCTGACCAAAAATCGATATTTTTATATAAAAACTCAAAATATCTAAATTCGCTAATAACTTGGCCCATAAGCGTTTAATCATGAAAAGGAGCTCGATCTGTGATCACTCATATTTCTTAACAAAAATCGATTTTTTATATAAAAACTCAAAATATCTAAATTCGCTAATAACTTGGCCAATTAGCGTTGAATCAAGAAAAGGAGCTCGATCTGTGATCACTCATATTTCTGAACAAAAATCGATTTTTTATATAAAAACTCAAAATATCTAAATTCGCTAATAATTCGTTTAATCAAGAAAAGGAGTTCGATCTGTGATCACTCATATTTCTTAACAAAAATCGATTTTTTATATAAAAACTCAAAATATCTAAATTCGCTAATAACTTGGCCAATAAGCGTTTAATCAAGAAAAGCAGCTCCAGCTGTGATCACTCATATTTCTGACCAAAAATTTATTTTTTATATAAAAACTCAAAATATCTAAATTCGCTAATAACTTGGCCAATAAGCGTTTAATCAAGAAAAGGAGCTCGATCTGTGATCACTCATATTTCTGGCCAAAAATTCATTATATAAAATCTCACAATATCTAAAATCGTTAGTAACTTGGCCAATAAGCGTTTAATCAAGAAAACGCGCTCGATCTGTGATCACTCATATTTCTAGCCAAAAATCGATTTTTTTTATATAAAAACACACAAAATCTAAAATCGTTAGTAACTTGGCCAATAAGCGTTTAATCAAGAAAAGGAGCTCGATCTGTGATCACTCATATTTCTGACCAAAATTCGATTTTTTATATAAAAACTCAAAATATCTAAATTCGCTAATAACTTTGCCATTAAGCGTTGAATCGAGAAAAGGAGCTCGATCTGTGATCACTCCTATTTCTGACGAAAATTCGATTTTGTATATAAAAACTCAAAATATCTCAATTCTGACCAAAAATCGATTTTTTATATAAAAAATCAAAATATCTAAATTCGCTAATAACTTGGCCAATAATATTTCAAACCACTTGGCCAATAAGCGTTTAATCAAGAAAATGACTCGATCTCTGATCACTCATATTTCTGTCCAAAAGTCGATATTTTTATGAAAATATCTAAATTCGCTAATAACTTGGCCAATAAGCGTTTAATCAAGAAAAGGAACTCGATCTGTGATCACTCATATTTCTGTCCAAAAGTCGATATTTTTATATAAAAACTCAAAATATCTAAATTCGCTAATAACTTGACCAATAAGCGTTTAATCAAGAAAAGCAGCTCGATCTGTGATCACTCATATTTCTTAACAAAAATCGATTTTTTATATAAAAACTCAAAATATCAAAATTCGGTAATAACTTGGCCAATAAGCGTTTAATCAAGAAAAGGAGCTCGATCTGTGATCTCTCATATTTCTGACCAAAAATCGATTTTTTATATAAAAACTCAAAATATCTAAATTCACTTATAACTTGGCCAATAAGCGTTTAATGAAGAAAAGAAGCTCGATCTGTGATCACTCATATTTCTTAACAAAAACCTTTGCCAATAAGCGTTTAATCAAGAAAAGGTGCTCGATCTGTGATCACTCATATTTCTGACCAAAATTCGATTACTTATATAAAAACTCAAAATAATTACATTGATTTACATGTATTCTGTATTCACATATTCCACAAAAATATTCTCCGTAACATTTTACATAACTTTGCGGAACACAGTTTATACCTAAAATGTAAGGATCATATTGTTTCTTATGAAGATTAACAATAAGAATGTGCCAGAATTGGGAAACTTTAACCCGCCCTCAAATGAAATTCAGATGTAAACTTTCAAAACGCCGATACACGTGTCTTTTTTTTTGTCTCCTCTATCAAAATTTATTGGTCGGACCTTGTAATTTTGGAAAAAATTTCATTTTGTTGTATAGTATTATTAGAAATTTGTAAGTTTTAAATTGATTTAGTAAATTATTCGAATAACAATTTTTTTTCATTATTCGTTTGAATAGTCGAGGAAATTTAAAAATAAATTGATCGACTCGAATAATAAACAAGTAAGAAAGTATGGCCGGTCAAGCCCGACCATATAATACCCTACACCAAGTAAATGAGTAAAAATATTTTTCTTTTAAAATATCAATAATTTATATCTTTGAGTGATTTTTCGAAGGGGCCTTATATGGGAGCTATGATCAATTATGGACCGATCACCATAAAATTAGGTTGTGTGATTTATGTCTATATGAAAGTTATTTATGTTGAATTTTGTGTGTATACCAACATTTTTAAGTGATTTATGCACATTAAAGTGATTTTCGGAAGCGGGTCTATATGGGAGCTATGACTAATTATGGACCCATCGTAACAAAATTTGGTGACATGAATTTTGTATATATAAAACTTATTTGGAGCGAAATTTGTGTAGATACATAGATAAATTAAACATTTATTACCGATAAAGTTCAATTTCGAGGGGACATTTGTATGGGGGCTAGGTGAAATAATGGACCGATTTCAGCCAGTTTCAATAGGCTTGGTCCTTGGGCCGAAAAAGTAATATGTACCAAATTTGATCGAAATATCTTGAAAATTGCGACCTGTACTCTGCGCACAAGGTTTACATGGACAGCCAGCCAGCCAGCCAGCCAGCCAACCAGACGGACGGACGGACGGACGGACATCGTTTAATCGACTCAGAAAGTGATTCTAAGTCGATCGGTATACTTTAAGGTGGGTGTTAGACTAATATTTTTGGGCGTTACAAACATCTGCACAAACGCATAATACCCTCCCCACTATGGTGGTGTAGGGTATAAAAAATTATACATTTTTATTCGATAAAAATTAAACTCGAATAATTGACACCATAACAACTGCAGGTACTTCTGTAGTTTTTGGGTTTCTATGTAGTTTTAGGTTATGTATAAGATTGTGTGTCTTTATTATTTCTTTAATATTAAAGATTTAATATTATTAAATACATATGTATTAGTTATAGAAGTTCTTGAAGATGTATGTATGTTTATTTAAAACTTGAAATTTTCTGTCTGACATTAAAGTGTCTTGGGAGGAAGTAATTCCCAGGAAAGTTGTCAGGAAATTTTCACTTTATGTTTACAAACCAGGCAAATATTTTTTCAATTCACAACCACTGATGTGTAATCGTATGAGTTGTATGTTGTCTCTAGAATACAGGTAATTTGCCACATTGCACGGTGATCAATTCCGGCCAAAAATCCATAACTTCTTTATTTCTTCATAAAAGTTATTGAATTTTGGTATTTGTATTAAGAATAACATAAACGATCGATCGATAAATATTTCGATATTCAAATACAGGGTTTTGCCAAAAAAGCATGGACGTTCTAAAAGTAAGTAATCGAAGTGGCTGAAATTTAGTCCAAAAATAAAGAATAACATAAGTGATAGAAAAAAATTGGTCATTAAAATTTCGGATACATGTACAGGTTTTGGCCAAACAATAATGTACGTTTTAAAAGTATGTATCGACAAAAATTAGTTTATTCATGTAAATGACTGAAATTTGGTCCAAAAATAATGAATAGCATACGTGATTGAAAAAAATTGTCGTAGAAATTTAGGAATTCATATACAAGGTTTGGCCAAACTATCATGGACGTTTTGAAATTATTGAAAAAATTAGGTTATTCATGTAAATACCTGAAATTTGGTGTGCAAGTTAAGAGCAACACACTATCGCAAAAAATATTACAAAGTGCATATATGGTTTGGCCAAATAAACATTGACGTTATAAAAGTATCGAAAAAAGTATTTAATTTATGGAAATGGCATAAAATAACATAAAAGATCCATTGAAAACATTTCGACATACAAATACATGGTTTGGCCAAATAATCATAGACGCAAATAATTCTCGAACTTACATAATTTTTGAAATTGACCAAAAAAATACAAAAAAATGTGTAAAATATGAAGGCAATGAAATCGTTCTGGTTATTGGAATGGCATGTAATTGCAGCTGAAATTTATAGTACTTACTCTTGATACTTTACCGCATTAGATGTAATTTACACTTAACCTTTTACTTTTCTTAATTTAGTTTCTGTAGATTCATTTCAGATTCATTAACGTTCTCTAGGATTCCCTCCTAGTCTATGCAAATTTTTTATCATTGTTTTTGTTTAGTTTATCTCTCAAATTAATCGAATTTTAATATGGTTGAAAACATGAAAATTAAATTGGATTATTATTTTGTTGGCGCATTAATTTTTCTCTTGTCTTGTCATGTCTTGCTTATTTATTTTTTTTAAATGAAAATTATTTAAGTGTTAATTGCGCAGCATACATATATTTTTTAAAGGCTGAACAATAAAAGTGGTTTTTTCGGTTATGAATAATTTTAGTTGAATTTGAATAATTAAAATTTGTTTTGTTAAACTTTGGGTTTTTAGTTATTTTTTTAAATGGATTTTAAATAATAGAAAAACAGTGGGGTACAATTAAAAATAAATAATATAGGAATTGTCAAATATTGATCAGATCAGCAATTTTTAAGATATGATATGCCTAAATATATATTTGAAGGTTTTTGATTAATATTTCAAGCATTTTTATAAAATATTTATTATCCGAAATCCTCTCACGGTTCCACTCTGAATAATGTTTATTTTTGTTGTAGGATGTCTAGTGATAATTGTTCGTGAGCGGAAGAGGGAGCATTTCGTAGCCTTTTGTGCACTCGATTGTGAGCTAACGAAAGCTTTTTCATACCCAATAATCATTTAAAATTGAAACCACTGAGCAATGTCAAATGCCTATGGCTTCCACAATCTCTCGCACTTTCAATCTCTGATCGATCAACACCATATCGTGATTTTTTCAATTGTTTCGCAAAAAATAATGCTTTATGATCGGACGAATTTCACTTTTTTCCAATGTCTCCTTAAGTCTCTAGTAAGTCTGCTGTCAATGGCTGTCAAACATAAACTTAATGATACAGGAGTCAACTGACAGATGCGTATGAGCCGTGAAATTATCAAACTATTTCTTGAATCAACTAAATTTTTAAATATTTCAATATTGATAACTCGAAGTTATCGATCAAATTTAATTCCTATAGAAAATTATATTTTAATTTTGATAGATAATTGTACTTGCCTATAGAAGATTGATCAATAATCAGGATAAAATGTATTAGTTTCACAATTAGTTCTAGAAGACATGCATATAGCCAGTACTCATTCTAGTTTGGCTTTGCAACAAATGATTTTTGTTTGAAATTGTCACCTTCGGAACAAGTTACTTAACTTACTCGCCAGAACGGTTCTAGAACTAGTTCTTCCATCATTGTTATACGCTACACCACCATAGTGGGGAGAGAATATTGGGTTAGTGCTGATGTTTGTAACGTGCAAAAATATTTGTCAGGATCACTTTCTCAGTCAATTAAGCCTTGTAATAAAACTACAGTTCCTGTTCATCGTTATTAAAGAACAACATTTTATATTTGTTCAATTCACAAGGTCTCTTATCATGTCATATTGCCATAATGTCCTAATATTTCATGACTCGGCGGTCTCTGGTGGTTGATTATGATAACACAATAAACTAGCATACAGAGTAGTATTATTTTAGGACATTTTTTGCTTGAAAGGCAAAAACAACATTTTCAAACCATTGTGAAATATTAGGACATTATGACACTGTGAATTGACCAAATGTATTTTTCATCAATTTGTATCATTTAATTTTTACCGAAACAAAATTCAAATTTTTTTTAGTGGTTCTTGAAGTTTTTTAGGAGCTAGTCAGAATCAATGTTTAACTAGTTCTAAATTACAAGTTATTATTAAATTCTATAGAATTGCTTAAGAATCACAAATAGAGATGCCAAACGAGGAATCCCGTTACCGAAAATCCCGGGGTTTTCGGGATTTCTTAAACCCCGAAGCCCGGGATTTTTTAATTTTAAATCCCGTGATTTTCCAAATCCCGTTTTTCATAAATAAATAGGGGAAATTGTCATTTTTGTGTGCCTTTTTTATGCATTTTGACATTCTACATGCCCGAATATCGCAAAGTGATGTTCAGCAAAGTTGTTAAGCTCAACTTCTGCTACAACATAGTTGATAAAGGACAGAGTGGGGCTCTAGAAAATCAATTCTTCACATTTTTTTTTGTAAGTTATCTAACAAAACTCAATTTAAATCCTCTTCAAACGAAATTGATTTTATCTCAGATGAGGAGCTCGAACAAAATGAAAATATTTCGATTGCTCAACTTAAACTTTTAAGTGTGTACTCATAAAAAAACGTTTCTTTTATTTATTTTTTTTGTTATTTTTTTTCGCATAAACAACATTTAGTAATGCAACAATGAAATAAGTTCATAATCGTTAACATTATTTACTATTAGGTATGAAATTGTTTTTTACATATAAAAAAAAACTAAAATGTCGCATTATGTAAAATGTCCTTTTAAAAGTGGAGATATTAAAGAAGCACGCAAAGAGAAAACTAAATTGGACAATTAAGTTGAATTCAGATACACTTTTGCCAAAACTTACTATACATGTATGAATGTTTGGGTTATTGTTAAGCATGTAGTCAATGTAAAGAGTGAGTCCAAAAAAAAACCAAAACTTATTTTTGATCCAACAAATTATATTTGTTCTAAAAATATATCAGATATCTTTTCTAAATAATTTTCAAGTGATATTTCGGTGAAAATAATAAAAAATCCTACATGGACTTTAGAAAAATAGCATAGATCTGAAGGATCATCGTCAAAAGCCACTAAACAGTATAAGGTAGATTTGATCATTGAAAGAAAACATGGATCAGGAAGAAAAAAAGGTCTAAAAGATATTAAGGCAAAACAAGTCGAATAACTTTTTTGAAGAGCACCGAACATTTCATGATAAAAGCAGCTCGTAAAGTTAAATGCTCTGATTATTTTGTGCGCAGAGCCAAAACTAATGCTGGGTTGAAGTCGTATAAAGTTCAGAAAGTTCCAGATCGCAATGCTGTAAAGAACGAGCGAAAAAATTTAGGTAAAATTTTATAAAAAAAAAATACAACTGTTTTGTGATTGATGATGAAACTTATGTACTGGCAGACATTTCACAACTTCCGGGTCAAGATTATTATGTGGCTAAAAAGAAACAAAATTCACCAAGAAGTTTCTTCTGTGGCAAACCATTTGCAGTTGTTGCAAAAGAAACCAATCATTTGTGACATCATTCACTATTAGATTTTTTCTTTACCCGCCCTTTTTAATTTCCCGGGAAATCGGTATTAATTTTGAAATTTATTTTTTTTTTATTTTGAATTTGCAATGTTTTGCTTATTTAAATCAAAAATTAATTAAAGATGTTAAGTAATAAATAATATTAATGTTAAGTAATAAATAATATTCTGGCCCGATTTGGCATCATGCCAGTATAGAAAATGACACTTGAGTGGTATTCAAACAATAATGTAAATTTTGTAAAAAAATAATTAAAGAACAGAGGAAAGGTGTCCCAGGAAATGTCCGATTTAGCAACTATAAAATCTTTAATGGGAGGATTTCCGGAAAAAATGGATAAATTTATAAATACCGAGTAATATGCTAATATTTTATTGTTTAATGAATTTGTACAATATTTGAATAAATTTGCGTATTTTTGATAATTTTTATATGGAACGATTTACATTTTTTTTGACACACTCTTTATCCCTTATAGACAGTAATTTTCAGTAATGTCCGATCAATTGATTGAATCCAACTAATATATTTTATGTGATTTGACTGACACCTATGTTCTCTTTGCTTAATTTATATTGTATTATATCTCAGGTTATAACCTGATGATATACGTTTGAAACTATAAATTTAATGGAGAAAAACTGTGTTTTCTGTTTTTCATTTCGTGATCCTGTGTCCTTTTTTAAGGACTTCAAAGTTTCAAAGAAGTACATTTTTCAAAAAATATTTAAAAATACTCCTGCTATTCCAACAATGACAAATTGTATGTCAAATGAACAAGAAGAGTTGTAAAATATTTTGTATTATCCTTATTTTATCCTGCCAGGATTAAAAGCTGTCAAAAATGTCCTTTAAAATGTTTATCCTTTAATATCCTTTAAGATTGCCAATAAATTCCTTTTAAAAAAAATAGTGCGTTAAAGACCCAAATATTATATACTAAATGTCAAAATTTCATCCTTTATATATATATATAAAGGTCAAATTAAAATATAAAAAAAAATTTATTATGATACAAAGCGATGTTCGTCCGTCTGTCCGTCCATCCATGTAAACCTTGTAATCAAACTACAGGTCGCAGGTTTAAAGATAATTCGACAAAATTTCGCACAAACCTTTATATTGCCCCAAGGACAAAAGCTATTGAATTTGGTTAGAATCAGCCCATTATGTATCCTAGCCCCCATACAATTGGCCTATTTGAAAATAGTTAAGCTCTCATAAATATCTTAATTATAAACATATTCAAACCAAATTCAGCACAATTAAGTTTTATGTAAGCCGAACTCTCACGACCAAATTTCGTGACGATCGGTCAACAATATTCCATAGCTCCCATATAAGCAACATTCTCGAAAATGTCATTAATAAACATAAATCTCTGAAATATGTCAGTATCCAACCAAAATTCAACACAAACATGTTTCATATATTCGCAATTCATCCCACCAAATTTTGTGACGATTGGTCCATAATTAGTCATAGCTCCCATATAAGGCCCACTACCGAAAATGCGTGTATTCAAATAAGATCCAACACAAATAAGTTTCATATCAAAAGAAAACTCGTTATAATCATATACCCGGTATAGGGTATCATAAGGTCGGGCTTGCCCGACTATACCATTTTACTTGTTTATTAAAAAGTTTTCTTCGTTGCTTTTCACAACGGATTTTGTTATATTTTTTTCGAATGAAATATTAAAATAAAATATAAAAATTCAAATAATTAAAATTTAAAATATTTTTTAACACTTAAGTAGTTAAGATAGAAGGATGAAATTTTGGTATTTTGGTATTCAATATTTGGATCTTTAACCCACTATCTTTTAAAAAAAAAATTACTGGAAATCTAAAAGGATATTCAAGGATAAAAATTTGAGAGGACATTTTTAACATATTTTGATCCTTACAGGATAAAATAAAAATAATACGAAATATTTTACAACTCCTCTTGATCATTTGACAACAAATTTGACATAGTAAGATGATCAGAAGTATTTTAAAACATTTTTTTTAAAAATGTACTCCTCTGAAAATTTGAAGTCTTTTTAAAAGGAAACAGGATCAGGAAATGAAAAACTGAAAACACAGTTTTTCTCCATTTAATTTATTGTTGCAGACGTATATCATCCGGTTCGTGTCTAATATTCAGTGTCGTACGGTGTTATCTATCGTTTGTGAGTATTTCGTACAAACTGGTCTTATACAAATTGTGTTGATAGTTTTCTCATACAGTTTATTTTATTTTTGCTTATACATACATATATACATACTGACATCCCATGTAACTTACGGTGAAGACGATTGTCTCTAAGTAATCTTGAATGTAGTGGCTTTAAAAGTTGATTTTGTACTGCACTTTAAAAAGTAGTTATTTTACCAAATATATCAAAATAAGTGCCAGCTTAAACCCACCCGGGTGACCATTACGGATTTAGTAGTTTAAGTTTTTTAAAATTTTGTTCGTCGCAAATAAGGACTGAGATCGAAACATTTTTAACATACATATATGTTAATAAAAATAAAACCACTAAACTTACAGTCTTAAATCTTTTTTTATTTGATTGAAATTATTGTTACAATTTACAAAACAAAATATTTTTATAGTTCTAACCACTAATGATGAAATTTTGAACCTTTTTCGAAAACCCTTCCATTATGGTTTTTATAGTGCATTATGTCACTTTGTTCGAACAGGTTGTCAATCACCTTTTAAAATCTACCACACTTTTGGACACCTTTTCTGTGCTCTTCAATTCTCTTTTAACAAGAGCCCAATATCTCTCCACTGGCCTCAGCTCCAGGCAGTGTGGAGAAATTGCCTCTCTTGGTACAAATACCACATTATTGTTCTTGTACCACTCAAGACCTTTCTTACCATAGTGACATAAGCCAAATCAGGTCAAAAATAAAGGGACACATTAAGAAGTCTTATGAATGGAAACGTATTTTTTTGTAAATATTCCTTGATGTAAATTTCGGTTTTATAGAGCCCTTTGTAACAAATGGCTTTTTGCCGCAACTGAATATTGCTTGCCATAGCAAGAACTTTTTGGGAAATTTTGTCTGCTTTTGGACCCTAAACTTTTCTTCAACATTCTCTCGAGCATCTGCAACATAAAAAAATTTTATCCAGAAACTGCGAAAAATTTTCCATACGTACATTTCGTCATCCATTATGCAGCAGGTATATTTTTGTATAAAATTTGACTTCAATTTTCGTGCTCTGTCTTTGGCCTCAAAATTTTCAGCAGAGTTCCTGTCAGGAACTTTTTGAAACTTGTATGTTTTTAAACCTGCATTGTCTTTAACTTTTCGTACCAAATAGTCTAACTGGCCAGCTTACCTACCGGAGGTGTTGGGAGCTCTTTTGAAAATGCTTTCTATTTTTTGGCTTTAGAACAGCGAAATGCAATGAGCTCTCAAATGAGCTCTCTTGTTTTTATTTTCACATGTACGCAAGCACACACATTGTATAAAAACAGTCAGTCTCGCATGAGCATTGATAGAAGCAGGTTGTGTTACGCTTTTATGCTTGTTTATTTCATTATTTCAGCTATTTGTTTTTGTTTTTGCCAGAGAATAATTCTCAACTCATACAACTACAATATCTAAAAATTGTAGTGGTGTGAGTTTGCATTTCGCTGCTTTAGAAACATCATGTGGACCATTCCTTCTACCTTAACCAAGTTTTATATTAACGGACAAGTTCTCTCTGTACTGTTTAATAACATTGGAAATAGTTTGATAGCAGACCTTTGATTGTTTGGCCAACTTTTTGTACGCCCAAGTTGGGTTTTGTTGAAAATATTTATTAATTTTAGTACGCACTTTTTTCTGGTCACTCATTTTAATCCGATTAACAACAAATTAACATAATTGATATTAAACATAATAACTGACATGCTTTACTAAGGTAACTTGATAAAAAAAAATAAAAAATAAAATAATACTTGGGTTAACAGTTTTAATGAAAAACGTGTGTTAAGAATTTTACGATCTCAGTCCTTATGTGTAAAAGTGCAGTACCACCTGGGTGGGAATTGGTAAATCATGTACATAAACAAAATCGTTGGTAATGCGAAGTTTAATGTATCAACATACATATGTATACAGCCCAATTATGAATAAAAATTCCCCGGGAGATTTTTCCTATTCAAATTCAATGGGGAAAAACTCCCGGGGAACAAACTCCCGCGGAATTTTTTATTCATAATTGGGCTGATAAATTTAACTGAATAAAATATAGAATTCAGTCAATAAACAGAAACATACATAATTGCTAGAAATTGATATTTGTAATTTTCATTTGAAAGCTCATCAGCTACATATTAGTACATATCTGTGAACTTTTGACAAAACAACTTAAGTGGAATTTTCAAATTTTTTTGGAGAACGCAAAAACTGTAATATTTTATTATTTATCCTTGAAGAACTTTAATATTTGTCTCAAAGGTTAAATAATAAAATAATTATCAATAAATTCAACAGTTTTTGCAAATTAAGTTGTTTTGCCGAAAACAAATCAACAGCAACTCCAAATAAGTTGATTTGTTTTTTATGATATCTCAGAAACTAATATTCGTAAGAAGAAGCAGATTAGTGTAAACGGAGCGTTTTGAAAAGTTAGTTTTATTATAAAAATAAACTAAGATATTTTCTTATCTCGACTTAAGATGTTTTGTCCAAACTCCACAGATATAATTAGATATTTATGCTGATATTATAAATGAGTGGCTGCAAACATCCCAAATGTTGATTCAATGATTTTTGTGAACAAGTAAAATATTACTTGAAGCATTTCTTAACTAAAATTAAATTTGTTTTCACTACTAATCAAATAGTGAATTTGTGTTATGTTTAGTTACATTAAAATTAATTATGAATAATTTAATTCATTTTGTTAAGTAACTAATTATTTTTGCACATATTTAATTCTTGTTAAATACTTTGTATTTTGCATGTATTTTTATTTCGATGTGGGCTTAATAAACAAACAAAAAACTATTTTTAACATCAAAACTAATAATAATAAATTAACTTAATACTTCTATAAAGTTAGTAAGTTTCCATGTAAAAGTACAAAAACTGCGTTAGTTTAGACAAATTTAGGTTTATGGAAATTAATTCTATATTTTGCCTGTAAAAATGCATTTAAAATAAATATTTTTAATATTGAAAATCATGTTTATAATAAAGTAAAAATGTTAACTTTTTAATTCCATATATTGTGCGTAAAATTTTGGTTTATACACAATTGGTCAATTCACAAGGTCTCCTCCTATCATTTCATATTGTCATTTACTTAGTAGGTCAGGAATGATCGATCAAACTTTCAAACTTGTTTATAATAAAGTTGTTTCTTAACTTTGTTAAATAGAAAAATTATCGATAAATTTAATGTTCAACAGAAAAGTTATCGATAACTTTAATTTTCTTCTATCTATCGTTTATCTATTAATTTTTAGTCATTAATCTGCTTTTAAACAAGTTTTCTTGCCGCAAGTCTGAGTTTATAGGAGAGAGTGGTAAGAAGAAAGAGGAGGGGTACACACTTGCTTGTACTGGCAAGTCTTTTCAATTCTATTTTGTTTTCTCATTTTCACTATGGCACACAGTGGTATGAGAAAAAAAAGAGAGAAATAAATCTGTAACTTCTAAACCCTTAGTTCGATTTGAATGAAATCACGTGCGCAAAGAGAAAGTGTAGTCGAGTTTAAGTTTTTAATTTGGACCTCATGAGTCTACCAGGTGTCCCCAAAGTAGGACACCTCGGGTATGTTCCGTTTTAAAAATGATTCTATTTCTTCGTTTGCGCTCCAATTTCAAAAAACTTACACATATAGAATCTTCTTGCCGAGCACTACATATAACCTCGTCTCTTATAGAAAAAAATTATAATTTTTGATACATCCATTCATTTGGGATTTTTCAAGACTTTTTTGGGAATTGCGGAATACTTGATAACAAATTTAAAAATTTGTTTTTATTTTTCCATTTTAAATAGAAAAATCTACATAACTGTCAAATTTCATTAAAAAATATTCATAAATAAAAATGTAATTTCAATTTGAAACATTTTTATAAATGCACGGTGGTCAATTCCGGCCAAAAATACATAACTTCTTTATTTCTTCATCAAAATGTTTGAAATTTTGTATTTGTATTAAGATTAACATAACCGATCGATAAATATTTCGATGTTCAAATACAGGGTTTGGCCAAAAAAGCATGGACGTTCTAAAAGTATCAAAAAAATTGCATGTAAGTGGCTGAAATTTAGTCCAAAAATAAAGAATAAATTATGTAATCGAAAAAAAATTGGTCATTCCAAAAAAATTGGTCATATACAGGGTTTGGCCAAACAATCATGGACGTTTTAAAAGCATCGAAAAAATTAGGTTATTCATGTAAATGCCTGAAATTTAGTCCAAAAATGAAGAATAGCATAAGTGATTGAAAAAATGGTCGTACAAATTTCGGAATACATATACAGGGTTTGGCCAAACAATCATGGACGTTTTGAAATTATCGGAAAAGTTAGATTATTCATGTAAAATTTTAAATTTGGTGTACATTTAAGAAAAACACACTAGATCCATCGCAAAAAATATTAGAAATTGCACACAGGAGTTGGCCAAATAAACTTTGACGTTATAAAAGTATCGAAAAATGTATGTAATTTTTGTACATGGCTTAAATTAGGTTTATAATTAAAAATAACATAAACAATCCATTGACAAAATTTCGACATACAAATACATGGTTGGGCCAATTCAGCATAGACGTAAATAACTCTCAAACTTACATAATTTTTGAAATTGACCAAAAAAATACCAAAAAATTTTGTAAAATATGAAGGCAGTGAAATCGTTCTGGTTATTGGAATGGCACGTAATTGCAGCTAAAATTTATAGTACTTACTCTTGATACTTTATAGTATTAGATGTAATTTACACTTAACCTCTAATAGCCCCATTTAATTTGTTCTGGCCTTTCAAACTTTTTTTAATTTAGTTTATATAGATTTAAAACTAGTTCCTAATCACTTCTCTTTTATATAAAAAGAACACGCAAAAACTCCTTAATAACTACATGGAATGGTTAACTATCAACTATTTTATCAAAACATGTGTTAATTTGCAAAAAAAAAACTTAAAAAAAAGCACACGATACTTCCATTCAAAAGTAAAAAAATCACATTTTTATAATATTAAAATGACAAGAAAAAACCTTTGATTTGACAGCACTATAAATGGCCACATAGTTACTTTATAGCCAAAATAATAATGATACTTTATATTCTGAAGTGTTAAGAAAAATTTACCATCAAAATTTTATAAAAATTAAGAAAACAAAAAAAAACCTTTTTGGCAGGAATTTACCACCGTGCAATGCAAAAACTAAATAAAAATCATTTTTTGTCATATTTTTCAAAAAAGTATCCCATGAATTTTTTAATTGTCAAAAGTTATATACATACATTTTTGAAAAGTAGACAAAATCCTCTATCCATTGATATATAACATGTCTACCTTATGTTTTTTACGTGGCAAATAAATTAGGATAAATCGCCTTTTTAAAATTTTTTAAATTCAAATGCATGCAACTTTGGATTCAGTCAGGATTCTGCAAGAAGATTCTATATGTGTAATTTTTTTGAAATTGGAACACAAACGAAAAAATTCTCGAGGTGTCCTATTTTGGGGACCCCTGGCCTTGAAATTTATTTCCCTCTTTTTTTTCTCATACCACTGTGTGGCGTCTATTAGGTTTTGCCATACAAAATTGAACACAGACTTGCTTTGTGTAAACAGACGAGCAAGTATAAAAGGGAATCGAAGAGACTTGCTTCAAGTAAACTTGCTGTGTGTGAAAGCAGACTTACTTCTTGACTAATTTAATTTTCTGATAAAATATTATCCATAAATTGAATTTTCTATGAAATATTTATGGATATGAAGCTTAAGTTTTCTTATATAAAATTATTATAAAAATTATCAACATGTTGCTTCCCCCCTCCTATCTTGTGGTCAGTAATGCTGACATTTTGCTTTCATTTGTTTGATATATTTATTAAAAACAATTTCATAAAAATATATGCCAGCTAATAATATTGATTAGAAAATTATTTAATTTAGCCATGCTAAACAATAATTGTGTATTTTTATTTGATTTCAAAAATAAACAAAATTATTATTTACATTTGACCGTCACTAACTAGAACATGAACATGTGAATACACACTATTTACATGCGATTATGTTAACAAACATGTAAACAAAATGTCAAATGCTGGCATTTTATTGAACTTTATCCAATTACCGTTGAATAAATGTTTGAAATAAACATTTATTACAAACAATTCAAATTCAAAACAAATGTATTGAAGGCATCTCCAAATAAAAAACCTACATGTTTGAATAAATTTTGATATTAAAATTTGTGTGCAATTTTCATTTCAATAAATTGACAGTGGAAAAAAAACCATTGAAACTTTTTCATAAACAATTTTGTTTTGAGAAAACTAAAATGACAGTGATATTGGTTTATGTTAGAAAAATGTATGTCATTCATGGTGTAGAGCAATTTCTAGATGAAAACATTTGACATATCTCATATGTCAAATATTATAATCATTTAAGCCCTGTAACAGTCAATTTTTTTCCAATGTCTGCTATCACAATTATGTTGTTTGCTTTGGCTATTCTTATTAACCCACCAAGTCTTCAAAATTAAATGAAATTTTAGAAAATGTTTCAAAAAAATACTTTATTAACTGCACAACTTTTGCTTTCAAACACCTTCGGTTTTCTTTGATTTGGTTGACAACAATATGTATTAGAAACTTGTACGGAATTTTACAAAATTATATTAAAAAAAGCTAAATAAAATTATTTATCCACTTATATCAATACTATTTTTTTTTTAACACATGATTGACTATTTATTTTTCTATCATTTCCCCATACGCCTAAATACAGATTAATTCAATCACACCTTTAGAAAAACAAAAAAAAAAGTATGTATTTCGAAACAAATTATTCAAGCTTAACAATTATGTATTTACTTATACATATTTACTTATCAATGTATGTTTGTATATGTAAACATTGGGGTTGCCCCATTTCACTGTGGTTCCAAATCAAAATCTAGGTGGACAAAATTATAAAAATCGGTATCTTCAGAATTTGGAAAAACGAAGTTTTTTCGGATGCTGGAAATCTGGTCTCCTCCAATACAAATGGGGTTTTCAATTGGACATTTCGTTTTCTCGACAGAAGCGCCAGAAGTTCAAAAAATGTTTAATCATATTTTCGTTAATTTTTTTTTAATATTTTACTACTTTCTAAATTACATATATCTCAACTGCTTTAGCATATAAAAATTCGTACTTCAAAACATAAATAAACATTGATATAGGCTTTTATTGAGTGTATATCTTATATTTATGGGCCTCTCGATTTTCCTGTTATAGTCCTTTAAACTTGGATCTCAAATAAACTGATATTTTTTTTTGTAAGAATATTATATAGGTTGCCAAAAAAAAGGACCGTCGAAGCCCGTCCAATGACTATATATATCATTTAAAGAAACTTCTAGGGAATGTCTTTGTAAAAAATTTGTAGCCGCCAGCACCCGCCGAAATACTTTTTTTTTGAATTTTTATGGAATGGAATTTTTAGAAATATTTTTTTTTATTATTGATTTTTATATATCCAGACCCTACTGTAACATGAAATATAGTAAATACAGATTTTTTTAAAAATTTAGTTTCAGAAAGACATGAAAACGTATTTTTTAATTTTTTTTATTAATGTTTTTTATATATCTAGACCCTACTGTAACTTGAAAAAAAGTTTATGTTAACACATTGACTGCCAAGGCACTTTTAGCAAATGAGATGCTGGGGGCCACAGCATTTTCTTTGCGTAATCTCATCGAAAACGTCAATATTGGAATTTAGGCTAATGTCAGAAATATTTACTGCTTAGAAACAGATTTTTTTAATAAATAAGAGGGTCTTGCGAAATGGCGAAAAATAATTTTTTATGGGATTCTGAGTTAGAAAAAATACTCAGTACAAGTTCAGAAAGTGATGAAGAATGTGAAGATTACAGTTTTGATGAGGAACTTCCAGACAACATCGAAAAAATTCTTAAAATCCAGCACTATTGTCTGACATGGCTAGAGAGAATAAAAGTCGTGTCGGACATATGTGTCCGACGTGGCAGTCAATGTGTTAATCTTTTAAACGTTTTGTTTTGGAATCGGAGACACCAATTCTATATAAAAAAGGCGCCAAATAATTTTTTCCACCTAGATTTTGATTTGGAACCACAGTGCGTTTGTATGAAAAAAAGGTTAATGTTCAGTTTGTTTGAGGAGACCATTTCTCAAAATTGTTGTCCTGGCATCAATATTTAGTGAGCTAGATCAGAGGCTAGAACCATATTCTAGCCTCTCCATATTGGTCGCAAAGGAAACGTATGAAAAATTAGTATCATGTTAAAGGTTCAATAATACAGAGGAACATTTTTTGAAATTCTTCAATTTTCGGTCGGTTTTGTGATAATTTATTAAATATAAAGTGTTATAGAAACAATATCCGTTGATAATATAGGAGAAGCTAACAAATTTAAAATTCAAACTTGACGGGTGTTCAAGAGGATAAGGAAAATTGGTACATTTTCTTTAAATATACTTTTTTAATCTATTAAATTAGTTAGCTTGTATGCTTCTAAGTTAAGAAATAATCAAGAATAAGGGGCTCAATGGTATTATGATACCAAAAAAGGAGAACTAAACCAAACTAAGGAGTACTTGTTCGTTCTGCAAAATGGTACTTTTTGAATTTTCTATAGTATTGATCCTATAATCAGGAAATTAATTTGATTTCAAACTTGACGGGGATTCAATTGTGGAAAATTGGTACTTTATCTTCTAATTGTACTTTTTATTATATTAAATTATTTTACTTATGTGCATTTTCAATAATAATGTTCCCAGAAATATGAAATTAGGCATTCATGATCTTTATGGTACTTTTTTAATTCTAATAATACGTTTCGTATGAGCTAGAATACACATTACAATGAACCAATAAACTTGAAACTAGAGTCATATTATCCTGAATTATTATTAATTCATAAAGGGAGACTTACTTAATAGTACTATTTATTTCTTTTAATTGCGGTGGCGAAGCGCACCGGGTCAGCCATTACTCCATACTTTTATTGGATATTTGAAAATAACCAAGTCTTTGTTAAATACACTTTGCATTCTTTTTTTAAATTAAATAAATAAACAGTCATTTGAATTTTAATTGTCAGGAAATAGTTGGATGAATCTTTGGATGAAAAAGTTTGTTTTTCATTTCTAAATTTTAAATTTTGCTACTGAAAATAGATTAAAAGTAAAAACCGAAGAATAATTGTCGGTTTCGGTTTTAGGCCTTGAAAAACCGCAATTTCGGTTTCGATTAAAACCGAACATGAAACTCTATATAAACTAATTTATATAAAAATATTGAAAATTCGCTTAAAATATACTAAACTATTTGGCAAATAACTCAAAGTTTTACAATATTTTTCATATGTATTTCGTATTAAAACAAGTTAGAACGGTATATTCGGCTTTGTCGAATCTTAAATACCCTCCACCTGCATACATATTGTTTAGGTTGATATATATGGGAGCTATAACCAATTATAGGCCGATCATTATAGAATTAGGTATAGCGATTTTGGTATAAATGGGGATTATTTATGACGAATTTCATCTTAATAGCGATATTTATAAGATATTTATAAAAAATTTAGTGTTGTGATTTCTTTTAGCACGAAACTTATTTTCTCACATTTTGGTTCATAGCTCTGGTTCTACTGAACCGATTTTCTGATTTTCAATACCAATCTGCTTAGGACAACAATAAACATATTTTTAGCAAGTCTACCAATTTTGTTTGCGTATTTTGGACGTTAGCGTGTTTTACACAGACCGACGGACAAGGATCAATCGACTTAGAATTTCATAAGGATCAAGAAAATATATACTTTGTTGGGTCTCAGATGAATATTTCTCAATGTTACACACGGAATGACAAACTTATATATACCCTCATTCACCACTTATGGTGGTGGATGGTATACAAATTATACAAATGTTCGTAACTTGAATGTTTTACACCTGTTTTTCTTTTGATAAATCTGTGGTCATAAGCAGTAACAACCTAAGTCGACTTAAGAACGATTTGTGTTATATATGCTACATTATTCTGTTCATATAACTGTATATATACGTGAAATCTCTATCTTCCTAACTTTCTTATTTAAAAAGTTATTAATTAGAAATATATTGGCTTAAGTCCTAAGGAAGACTATTGCATTTACAATAAGCGCCAAAATATACTTAAGAAAGCATTCAATTATATTTTATTTTGTTTAAATAGCTTATAATGACTTTAGTTGTAATTGTATATTTTTCACGAAATAAATTTTCATAAATAAGAGTGCTGTTATAAGACCCAAACTTAAGATTATTGCAAATTGGCTTAATTACTTGACATGTACATTTTTAAATATGTAATAACAGCTTAACTCAACATATGCCAAGCAACAATAAAAATACTTATTTTCAACAAACGCCTAATCCGACATTAGCATTTTCAATTTAGTATTTCTGAGTTGCATTAAGCGTTGATATTTGTTTTTATCTAATAAATAAAACTTTTGTTATAATTTTTCATTTTAGCATTGTGGGGGTAAGAATATTTGATTCTACATTATATTTTTTCTAATGCATTCTTTTATTATTTTCAGAAACGCTTTTATAATTATAAATCGCTTTTTCTTAAAAAGTGTTTTTTGAATTAGGCGGTTATTGCTTGTTACCACAGAAATATAATTTCTCTTGTTATATTATTTCATTATGGCTAGTAAGATGAGATGCTGTGTTAAAGATCCTAATATGTTTTGTTACATTTGTGGCGAATATATGTTAAAAGATCAGCGAAAATCAATTACATAAACTGTTCTGTATTTTGCTTACTTTGGTATTCAAATGTAATGTTTTAATTTATAAAAAAATAGTTTTTTAGGATGTAAAATTTCGGGATATTATCTAAATATTTCATTAAATTTTTAACTAATTTTTCATTTTAATTAAAAACTGTGTTCGCTATAATGCCCTGAATGGGCAGTGCTAAATTTTCATAATGCACAATTTTATTAAGGCTAAAATAAAGCTAAAAGAGTCAAATTTCAACTTTCCTGAAAGATCAGACAAATATGCCAAAACATCCATTAGAATTATTATTCTCAAAAGAAGCATATGTCTACGTAGACCAGTCACATGCTAAAAAAATTTCACATTCTTAGCAGCATTACCCAAAATTTTGAAGAAACACAAACAAAAATAGGGTATTCAATGAAAATATAAAAAACCGCGATATTTCGAAAACGCGAGCTGTCTGAAAAAAAACAAGTATAACATAGTAATGAGGGTTCATCAACTTGTACAAAACGTAGTCCAAATCTCGCACCAAAATCTCTGTACCGCAGTGTAATATTTCAATAATATATCAAAAATGTACGAACTTTTGTTATTTAAATTTTTTTTTTTTTTTAATTTTAACATATAACTATTTACAGTAATAATTAGTTTAAATTAATACATTTTAAGCCAATATCGATTATTTCAAGATAATATAATTTTAAAATATTTCCATTGGTATATAACACTTAATAATATCGTTGAATTATTGGGTGTATGACTTAAAATAGTGGGATTTACAATAGATGCCGTATCTTTTAAACACGCTTTTTGTTTTTAATATCTTATATGTAATTTTGAAGGCTACACATCTGTCATTTATTCTCACTTAGTTATTGAACATTACTTCGAAAATTTAGAATTTTGTAACAACGAATTGTCATATGCGAGAAGTTTGGCTTACATCTTTAATTTGAAGTGCCGCTGAAGCACACCGATTGCTCACCAATGTTTATGGTTAATGTGATAATCGGTTTCAACGTGAGAGATGTTTTGTGCTGTTCAGAAGTGGTTATTTTGATACGAAAGACAAACAAAGATCGTCCAGGCCAGCCGAAAAAGCTCGAAGACGACGAATTGGAGGCACTACTCCATGAAGATTTCTGTCAAACTCAACAAGAGCTTGCAGAATCATAGTGAGCTACTCAGGCAGCAATTTCATGATTCATCCAAAAGCTGGAAAATTGAGTACCATACGAATTGAAGCCAAGAGACATTATGAGTGAATGCTTTAAATGAAAATAATTTTTGCGATGAAAAATGGATCGAATACGATAACCCGAAGCGTAAGAGAGTGAATGTGAAGCCCAGACAACCAGCCGAATCGACACAAAAGCAAAATATCCATGGCGCTAAGGTAATTCTCTGTATTAGTTGGGAGCTAAAGGGTCCTATCACAGGGAACCTGTACCGAAGCGAGAATTGGCTGAAAAACCCCAGAATATACGGCTAGTCATGAAACCGTAATATTCCATCATGACAAAGCACAGTGGGACAGAAGCAAAATAATTTGGAAATAAATCTGGCATTTGTAAACGGCTGGTTCGATCGGGATACAATTTGACGTGTTTCGATTGATGCAGAACGCTCTCTATGGGATACGCTTCACTTTGGAATATAGTATCCATTGATTCGTTCTTGGCCTCAAAAGATGAGCTGTTCTTTTGGCTCGGAACCTATGGCCAATACTTTTAATACAATTATATTGTATTAAAAGTAATGTCTTAATGTCTTAAAATAAAAGCTAAACATTTGAAAAAATCCGGCATTTTTAAGTCATACACCCCATATAAAATATACATTTTAGTTTAACTGAAATACTTGATCTCCAAAAGGGTGAGACTCTTCAGTTGAGACAGAAACAGGCTGGATTCAGATCCCAAAAGTCCACTATAGACCACATTAACAGCCTTCGTGTTATTACAGAACAATATATGGAATGGCGCTCACCACTGTTTCTATGTTTCATAGACTTCGAGAAAGCCTTCGATAAATTGAATAATGATATGATTTGGAGTGCATTGGTATGTACGAATCCATACGTACATTCATGCGTCAGGTTGGTTCGGTACTAACCCCTTTCTGACATGTGTAGGACATATTGAGGACCTGAGCATGATCCTTAGGGTATCACAAAGGGACCAATTCATGGAGCCAAGTTAGCTGAATAATATCCTTACATAACCTACCACTAGGGCTTTTATATCGGGAATTTCCGGTACAAATTTCCCGGAAATTTTGCCAATTTTTCACTACCCGATTCCCGGGATTTTTAGTCGAGAATCCCGGGAATTAAAAACTGACAAAAATACATTGAAAACAAGTTAAAATTCAAGTTTTTTTTTCACCAAAAAACAGTGAAAAGTTTTTTACATTTTTTTGCTTAATAGACCGCTTATTATTATAATTTAGTTGGGGTTTTTCGTATGAAAATTTAAAAAGTGAATTTATTATTTATTTAATTTATTTCTTATTGAATCATTCCAATATCTTTATGGAATGAAAGGCTGACATTCTTTAATTACGGATTAAGATTTTAGTGAATTAAGCTCAAATTTTATTAATTAATTCGAATTCCAAATTTACAGTATCATTATATATTTCGGTAATAGCCGGGTACCCGGGAATGTAGAAAAAAACTTCCCCATTCCCGGGAATCAAAAAAGTCGGGAAATTAAAAACCCTACCTACCACTGAAAATCATTCATTCATTTTTGACGCAGAATCCATTGGTGAAATCAGATTTGCAATATATTCAACCGTTTTTGCTGTACAGAAAAATGTCCTCAAAATCCGCATCTTTAGGTGCGTTGAACCACCACAAGGAGTGAAAATTTTCCTAAAAAGGACCCCATTATTTTTATTTACGCAAAAACCTTCAGCAAAATGATGATACCCGCAAATCAAATTTTTGAAATTAACTCTAATGTATATTAGAGTGACAGCCGATTTTTTTTTTTAGATTTCAAAGAGTGCCGGGTGGAATATTTTGACACTAGGCCTAAATGTTAAGTGCTGAAAATTTGAGCCAAATCGGGCAATGATTTCTGGACGCGCATCGAGGTCAAAGTTCAGATATATGCAAAATTATACTATTTATATGGAATAAATAGGTGAAACTCGTTAAATTTCTGCACTGTTTTCTAGAAATGTATAGATTTATTTATATTAATGAATATTACATTAAAAAATGATTTTTGGAAGTTAACTCTGCATCTCCTTTGGGTCAAAATGACCCAAAAACTGTATTATCGCCAAAATTCGGAAAAATTCAAATATTTTAAAAATTTTGCTACTAAATAAATACTTTTGCAATTGAATGCAAAATAATCGAAATGTGTACGTAATTATCGTTGTAATGAGATATAAATGACAAAATTTGGTTAAAAAATGTTAAAGTTATTACAAATTCGCCAGACCATTAACGTGTTTCAGGCCACTTGAACAAAAAATTTAGGAAAAAAAATTAACATATTTCGAGAAAAATTAAAATAAAAGCTAATTTTTATTTAAAATAAATCCGTATTTATTTGTGTATGAGTTTTTGTCTTCGTAGGATACCGTTAACCTACTCGCAGGTATGGTCAAAAAAAATTATTTTTTTTAACGGCTGTTCCATTTTCAAATTTTTAAAAATTTTGTTAAACAAATTTCAGAATTTTTTGATCATCACATTGGGATTTATTTAGATCAAAATACGGAATAAAAATATGAAAAAATTATGTCAATACCTCTTACAGTTTTTGCGTACCTTCGATTTAAATTTTGTGATTTTCAAGAAAAACTAATTTTTTGTCCATATTTTGGCGAATGAGCCCAAATAAAACTTATTCATAATATTATAATCCTGGTAATTCTAAACATGGTCTGAAAGTTTTACTAAAATCGGAAAACGTTAACCTTTAAATCGTGAAGGTCAAAGGTCAAATTTTTCAATATTTGGAATTTCTCGATTTTAATGAAACTCATTTTGACCCAAAGGAGATACAGGGTTAACTTCCAAAAAAAAGTTTTTAATGTAATATTCATTAATATAAATAAATCTATACATTTCTAGAAAACAATGCAGAAATTTAACGAGTTACACCTATTTATTCCATATAAATAGTAAAATTTTGCATATATCTGAACTTTGACCTCGATGCGCGTCCAGAAATCGTTGACCGATTTGGCTCAAATTTTCCAAATTTTTTCCATACAACTGATTGTCACTCTAATGTATGTATATACCTTTTGGTTCAACGTCAAATATTTCGATATCAGTAGAAAATAAATTTTCAACTGATAGTAGAAAATAAATTCTCAATTATACAATTCTTGTAACGTCAAACAAAAGAAAATATGTAAAAAATCAAAATCAAAGTTTGACGTTATAGGGGTAAATATTGAAAACTCTCCCTAGTGATTATACCTTTTACAATTATTGTATCATGGTTTAGCAAACATTTTATGTCTTGAACATATGGCTAACTTCATATCGAAATGAAAATAGCTTTAAAAAAATTCAAATAAAACGCGTACTAGATTGAATGTCTAAAAAACGTAAAAACCAGTTTCGGTGGAATTACATGATGTTTATAACGTTTTAGTTTGAAGTTCAAACTAAAACGTTATAAACATCATGTAATTAATAACACGGTGCTACGATGGAAAAAAACTTGGAAAACGACCTAGCGTAGGTTATAGGACTTGCTGAGTACATTAGAAATTGTGTCAAAAAATTTCCAAAACACCCTCAAATTCCGTGAACTTATCGATTTGTAATTCAGTTAAATTTTTTAACAGGGTTAAAAAGAAAACTGATAACGATTTAAAATGACGTGCATTTTTTGATACCTTTGTTAGTTATAAGTATTGTTTTTGTTAAGAATATCTAAAAGAAAAACAAATTTAATAAATTTTTAGAATTATTTGGGCTATAATATCCTGAATAGGTTTTACTTAAAATTCATAACAGTAATGAAATAGAGCACATTCGCCAAAAAAGGCCATATAATTGTTTTTTCTCGATAATTTCAAAATTTAAATAGCAGGTACGGAAAAACTATAAGAGATATTTTCATATTTCTATTCCCTATTATGTTCTCAATAAATCCCAATGAGATGATCAAAGACTTCTGAAATTTGTTTAACAAAATTTTTAAAAATTTGAAAATGGAGTTTTGAAACTGCCGTTAAATTTTTTTTATTTTTTTGGTCATATCTGCGAATAGGTTAACGGTATCCTACGAAGATAAAAACTCATATACAAGTAAATATGTACATATTTTAAGTAGAAATGAGCTTTTATTTTAATATTTATCAAAATATGTTAATTTTGTTTCTACATTTCTGGTTCTAGTTGCCTGAAACACGTTAATGGCCTGGCGAATTTTTAATAACTTTAACATTTTTTGACCAATTTCGGTTTTTTATGTCTCATTAGAACGACAATTACGTACACGTTTCCATTCTTTTAAATTAAATTGCAAAAGTAATTATTTAATGGCAAAATTTTTACAAAAACTGAAATAAATGCATTTTTTCCCCTTGTAGATGCATCTCAAAACTTCAGAGGGCTTAACCCCAACCGATTTACCTAAAATTTTTTCAGGATGATTTTTTTTACCAATGTTCACCAAACTAGGGGGTGAGAATGGCCAAAATCCAACTTTTGTTTATTAAGGGCCACCCTAATGTCCTCACCTAGGCCTACAACCTCCACTAGGTGGCTTTTCAAGTTCTGACCAAAAGTGTCATTTTGTAGCAGATTTTAATTATTACAAATAATTTGTTCAAACTTTGAACTAATTATTTGAATTAATTACATATACATATGTAAAAATTTAAAAAAAACTTAAAATTTTTGGGAATGTTAAAAAAATTCGAATATTTTTTGATTTATGAAAAAAATCATAAAAACCTTTTTTTTGTGCCACTCTAGTATATATATGTCTGTTCATGTATTTTCTAATTAATTGAGACTTATTGATTTGTCTTTTATTTACATTTGATACAAAAAAAGAACAAAATATTTTTCATTTCATTACAATGAAAAATATTATAAAAAATAATAATTTAATTTATTTGTGGATTATTTTTTTTATAAAGTAGTTTAATTTAATATTTTGTGGTGTAGTTTTTGCAGTCACTCAGTTTGACTGCTGTAGGCCACACTTATCGAAATTATTAAGCATGTGTTGGTGAGCTCATGTATGTGAGTTTGTATATTTACCCAGCCAACAATAAATTAAAAATTTATAAAATTTAAAAAAGTATGTAAGAAATATGTATATTTCATAAAATTAAACAATTTCAATAAACTATGGAATGTAATTACATGGATACATATAGAGTTTTGTACTTAAAGCAGAGGTCGGCATAAAGAGAAAATTCTATATGGATTATAATAACATGTCATGTTCGTTCCTGCTCTGTTGGAATCTGATCAACTATTATTTGTGATTTTTGTAGCTTATTTCATAATTTTTATGATCTTCGTTGAAATTCGTGTTGTTTAAAGGCTAATAAACGAGCATGGGTATGAGTGACGACCACTGTCTTAGGTCAAACATTCTTCTATTCTTCTCAATCTATATTTTTCTCTAGTAGAGAAACTACTCTTTATTGCAAAATGTTTGCTGTACATATCCATATACTATATGTATATTCAAATATTCCATCAGTCTGTTTTTTAACCAAATTTGGTTAATTTATGCATATTTGTAATGAAATTCAAATGTACATTTTACTTTAATCTAAAAACCTCTATTGGCGGTAAAGTTATAAACAAATTTATATAAATCAATACAAAATAACTGTGGGCTATTCTATTTCTAAATCATGTTTATACATGATTTATCTCGTCATTTTTTTCTAAAAGCTTTACTGTGTTTGAAAAAAATAAAAATAAAAATTATTTACACACTTATTTAATAAAAGAATTTCCTGGTCAGTTTCATGGAAATATTTAATAAATAAAATACAAATTATTAACACAAAAACCAAAATATTACAGATATGAAAAAAGTCGTTTGAGTTTAAATGAGAATTCTTCTTAAATATTTTATGAAATTAATGGCTGAAAGGCAATTTATATTTAGTTTTAAAAAAAATTTCAAAACTTTCTTAGACTTTTCATAATTTTTAATGCTTTTAACATCACACAGTGGTTTAGAAACGTTTTTTTTTTGGGAAATAATTCAGTGTCACTACCTGTGAATGAAAAACTGCCAGATTTTTTGAAACAAGAAACAGCTGATCATACATATGGGCAATTCCACGAGAATGACAACCCCGACTGAAAAAACATTTTTTCAAGATGATTTGAATAGGAGAAAACACTAAAATGTTACTATGTGAAAGTATTTAGAGCTTATTACTACAACATTTTAATAGTTTAAACTGAATATTTTTAATTTTTTAATTTAATTAGTGTATTTTAGGCAGATTGCGGCGAAAACTAAGCTTGTAGTATGAAATGAATTTGACTCAGATTGTTTTTTTTTTGCTAAGGAGTGAGATCGAAAAATTCTTAACACACGTTTTTCATTACATTTTTTAACCCAAGTATTATTTGAATTTTTTTTTGATCAAGTTACCTTTGAAAAACATGTCAGTTATTATGTGTAATGTCAATTATATTAATTTTTTTGTTAATCTGATTAAAATGAGTGACCAGAAAAAAGTGCGTACTGAAATTATTAAATATTTTCAACAAAACCCAACTTGGTCTTACAAAAAGTTGGCCAAGCATACAAAGGTCTGCCGTCAAACTGTTTCCAATGTTATTATACAGTACCGGGAGAACTTGTCAGTTGATAGAAAACCTGGTTCAGGTAGAAGGAATGGTCCACATGATGTTTCTAAAGCCAAAAAAATAGAACGCATTTTCAAAAGAGCTCCCAACACATCCGGTAGGAAAGCAGCCCGGTTAGCTCAGTGCTCGGACTATTTGGTACGAAAAGTTAAAGCTAATGCAGGTTTAAAAACATACAAGGCTCAAAAAGTTCCTGACAGGAACGCTACTAAAAATTTAGAGGCCAAAAACAGAGCACGGAAATTGAAGTCAAGTTTTATAAAAAAATATTCTTGCTGCATAATGGATGACGAAACGTATGTTCTGGCAGATTTTTCGCAACTTCCAGGTCAAAAATTTTATGTTGCTGATGCTCGAGGGAATGTTGAAGAAAAGTTTAGGACCCAAAAGCAGACAAAATTTCCCAGAAAGTTCTTGGTATGGCAAGCAATATGCAGTTGCGGCAAAAGAAGCCACTCATTTGTTACAACGGGCTCTATAAATACCGAAATTTACATCAAGGAATGTTTACAAAAAAGGCTGCTTCCATTCATAAGACTTCATAATGTGTCCACTTATTTTTGGCCTGACTTGGCATCCTGTCACTATGGCAAACAAGCCCTTGAGTGGTACAAGAACAATAATGTGGTATTTGTACCAAGAGAGGCAAATCCTCCAAACTGCCCGGAGCTAAGGCCAGTGGAGAGATATTGGGCTCTTGTTAAAAGAGAATTGAAGAGTACAAAAAAGGTGTCCAAAAGTGTGGTAGATTTTAAACGGAGATGGACTACATGTTCGAGCAAAGTGACAGAAAGCACTATAAAAACGTTAATGGAAGGGTTTCCGAAAAAGGTTCAAAATTTCATCACTAGTGATTAAAACTATAAAAATAATTTTTTTTGTAAATTGTAATAATAATTTCAATCAAATAAAAAAAAAATTAAAGCTGTAAGTTTAGTGGTTTCTTTTTTATAAACATATATGTATGTTAAGAATTTTTCGATCTCACTCCTTATTATCAAATTGTTTATTAAAGCCGAATATCTATTTTCTTTTTATTTTTTTTAGTTTTTGTATACATATTAGGGTGGCCCTTAATAAACGAAAGTTTGGTGAACATTAGTAAAAAAATTATCCTGAAAAAATTTTAGGTAAATCGGTTGGGGTTAAGACGTGCCGCAAGCCCTCTGAAGTCTTGAGATGCATTTACAAGGGAAAAAATTAATTTTTTTCTGTTTTTGTAAAAATTTTGCCATTAAAAGATTACTTTTCCAATTTAATTTAAAAGAATCGAAATGTGTACGTAATTGTCGTTCTAATGAGACATAAAAAACAGAAATTGGTCAAAAAATGTTAAAGTTATTAAAAATTCGCCAGGCCATTAACGTGTCTCAGGCAAGTAGAACAAGAAAGGTAGGAACAAAATTAACATATTTTGATAAATATTAAAATAATAGCTCATTTTTACTTAAAATGTGTCCATATTCACTTAGATATGAGTTTTTGTCTTCCTAGGATACGTTAACCTACTCTTAGGTATGAACCAAAAAATAAAATTTTTTTAACGGCAGTTTCAAAACTCCATTTTCAAATTTTTAAAAATTTTGTTAAACAAATTTCAGAATTTTTTGATCATCTCATTGGGATTTATTAAGAATATAATAGGGAATCAAAGTGTGAAAAAATTATGAAAATATCTCTTATAGTTTTTCCGTACCTGCGATTTAAATTTTGAAATTTTCGAGAAAAACCAATTATTTGACAATTTTTTGGCGAATGAGCTCTATATCCTTACTATTATGAACTTTAAGCAAAACTTATTCAGAATATTATGGTCCTGATAGTTCTAAATATATTATGAAACTTTTAATAAAATCGGAAAACGTTAACCCTTAAATCGTGAAGGTCAAAGGTAAAATTTTTCAATATTAAATTATAATATCCTCCAGATTGGTTTTATTTAAATATGACGGATTTTAAAGGAAAAATATTTGGTTTAGTGTAAGAAATTAAAAGAAAACATAACGCCTATCACGATTCGATAATTTTCGCATAATTCTACATATGCCTCAAAATTACTTTCGTTTTATGTCACGTACTATATACCCTTATTTCGCTCGATAATTTGAACAACAATGTTTCTAAAGAACTTATTATTTTTTTAAAATATAGTATCCTCTAAATGGAACATAAAGACCCAATTATTTTCCAGATACTCTCAATTTTGCAAAATCTATTCCACTCTATAGGCGTACAAATGTCACGTACGATTACATGGAATTCTCCATATATTAATAACTAGTATAGGATAAATTTTGTGTCAGTGATAAATCAATTTGAAGTTTAATCATCAAGAGATATTATTATTATTTAATTAATTGAATTGGTAATATTCATTATTGGAAGGTTTCTAAATATAAATTATTTGCCTCTCATACAAAACACAGTTGTTACTTCATGTAATACAAATATTTATTACATATGAGTCCATCCAATTAAATCTTTACATCGATTTAACATTAGAGAAATCCAGCTGATTAAATTATGAACATTTTTTCTTGTGCCGGATTAATTCTCTGATATGTGTTTCATCTACACAGAAAAAACTATTTCTTAAACCGTTTCAATTCAAATATTTGTCACATATTGAACTGGTTTCAATTATTTCATAATTAAATCAAGTATTCATTTGCTCAAAAACAAAATTTCTTGATATTTTCTATTGAATTTTGAGTTTTGAATTTGATTATTTTGACAATTGAATATACAATTTTCGTTATTGGTTGAATTTCAAATACAAAAATAATTGAATACATAATTTTCGTAATTGAAAACACATTTTTGTTATTTTTTGTGTTGCAATTACGAAAATTATCTACTCAATAATTTTTGTATTTGAAATTCAACCAATAACGAAAATTGTATATTCAATTGTCAAAATAATCAAATTCAAAACTCAAAATTCAATAGAAAATATCAAGAAATTTTGTTTTTGAGCAAATGAATACTTGATTTATTTATGAAATAATTGAAACCAGTTCAATATGTGATAAATGTTTGAATTGAAATATAATTTTTTCTGTGTACTATTACTTGTTTCAAAATTTTTAAATAAAAAAACCGAAGAATAACACGGTGCTACATTGATAAAAAACTTGGAAAACGACCTAGCGTGGGTTACAGGCTTGCCAGTACATTAGAAATTGTGTCAAACAATTTCAGAAACACCCTCAAATTCAGAAGTTATTCTGAAAAAACAGTTTTCAGTGATGTTCGTCAACTTATCGATCTGTAACTCAGTCAGTCTTTGTGCGACTTTAAATTTTTAAACCTGGTTGGAAAGAAAACTGATTACGCTTTAAAATTACGTGCATTTTTTGATATATTTGTAGTTATAAGTATTTTTTTGTTAAGAATATCTAAATGAAAAACAAAATTTATCATTATCATTATTTTGATATGGAAGCTTATAAAAATTTATATCAATGTATTAAGGAAATTTAGTTCTTAACAAACCGTCGATTTAATTATTCAAATCGGATGAATTGTAAAAGTTATTCAACTTTTCATTAACACCTTTTTTAGTGTTTTCTCCCCCAGCCCATATTAAAAAAAAACTACATAAACGAAATTTTTGTACAATTTTTAATTTACACGGTAAATTTTTTCTAACTTTTTTCGAAAAAGTTTAATAACTTTTACAAATATGAACCGATTTTAACAAGCAATGTCTCATATTTCTCTACATAAAATTGTCTTTAAAAAACTGTGCAAAAAAATAGGGTTTCATAGAAAAAATTTAAATAATTATTGTTGAATTTGAAAAATGTCGAAAAAAATAAAAAAGAAAGCGAAACTATTTTTCTTGAAATATAGATTTTATGCATACATTTTATGAAAGCTTAATTCTTTACCTAACTATAATTGTTTAAAATTTTGAAATCGGTCTAAAAATGTGTGAGTTAGAGGTACTAAAGTACTACGACCTACTCTAAAACCGTTTTTTCAAAATAACTCAAAATTTTGAGGGTGTTTCAAAATCTTTGAGAACGGTTTTATTATGTCCTCACCTAGGCCTACAACCTCCATTAGGTGGTTTATCAAGTTCTGACAAAAAGTGTCAATCTCGTGCATAGTGTAATTATTGGTTTTCGGTTTCGTTTAAAACCTAAACTATGAATGTTTCATAAATTGCTATAGAACGAGTTCAAGTCCGTGAAAAATATGTTGTAAAGCTTCACATATACACGTTTGCAAGACTACTTGTGTTAAGCCAAAAACGAACAAGGCTTCGTATAGCAGATCTACCACCCCGATAAGATGAGTGTCATTTGTCCATGAAGGTTCTCTTGTTAGCGAGAAACTAGTTTTAATTTTAGTTATAACAATTAAATATTTATTGTTAGGCCTATAAAAGGCAGATTCAATAAATAAATAAATTAAAAAAATCGTTTGTCAACACTGTAATTATACAATCATATGAATGGTAACTTAAAAATATTATGGTCACTGCAATCATATAAATAATTACAGTGACCATCATATTGTTAAACTAATTTTTAAAAATGTTGAAATGGTTATGGTAAATATGTACGTACAACTATATTTTTTCTCTGGGTAATGCTCACTTTATAATACGATACCGAAATAGTCAACTTTTATATAAGTTGGTCCAACAAAATAGCTACCCGATAATTCTGAAAGGACATGTTGAGTAGATAATTTTTGTACAATAAACTTATAGTCCAGCTGGACTGAATTTTTTTTACAGTGAATCAAAGTTTTCACTTTTGGTCGAAGAGAGAGCATTAGGGTAGAAGGGTGACCATAAGCCATTTTTTTTTGAGGCGATCTCAAATTAAAACCGCAGTACATATTCTTAAATTGTTTCTTGTTTCGGATACTTAGATATGTTGGCTTTAGTTTTATTAATTTCAATCTTGCTTATCTCATCTTAATATACATAATTTTTTAACATTTCTAGACTGACCAAAAAGAGCGAACCCACCCACATAGGTCTGGCGAACCACTTTTTTTTAGCCAAAACTAAAATATTCACTTATATACATGAATTCAAACAAAAGATACAATTAATAACAAAAAACTTAAATTTTATTAAATTTTTAATAATTAAATTTTTTTCTTGTTTTTGTCTTCCACTCTGCTAAACTATAATTTTTGAAGCAAAAGTTTCCTGAAACAAAAATTGATTTCTTCAAAATAAGCAAAAACTAGCAGAAAGTTATTGATGATTCGTAAGCACAAAATATTACTGTAATTTTGTGCGTTTTTGTTTCGTTGAAATCAGTTGAAATTTTGTAAGTTATATACATTATATAATTATGAGTAAATCATAATTTTTGAAGCAAAAGTTTCCTGAAACAAAAATTGATTTCTTCAAAATAAGCTAAAACTAGCAGAAAGTTATTGATGATTCGTAAGCACAAAATATTACTGTAGTTTTGTGCGTTTTTGGTTCGTTGAAATCGGTTGAAATTATGTAAGTTATACACTATTTTTTTATAAAATGTTAAAATCACTCATTTTTAGGTTATGAAAGTTTTCTTTATGTAATTTTTTATTACCATAATTTTTATTGAATATTTCACTATTAAAAATTTAAATACTTACCATCGTCATTAATATCCATAACTAACTGATTTAAAAAGTTTTTTTTTTATTTTCGTGTAACATGTGACTCAAAGAAAACAAAAAATTACACCACGTGTTTCAGTTTACCACTGCACTTAAAACATTGAACTTTCTCACTTCATAAAATAACGGCTAATTGAAGTTTGCAAAAACAAATTATTTTTTAATGTTTATCTGAAGTGTTTGCTACAATATTCCAACAACAAATATAGGAAAAAAAGTTTTGAGTTTTGGCCAAAAAAATGGGTCTTGGAGACCTATGTGCCACCCCACCCATGGGGTAAATTCGCCATAGGGATGGGGCAGATTTGTCATTTGAAAAATAAAAAATAAAAAAAAATTATTTTACTGTTTTATACCTTAACTCACAAAACAAAGTAAAATAATCTAGATATTTAACTTAACAAAAATCATTTAAACAAATTGTGCTTGATTTTTTTTATATTTTATCAAAATTTTGCTCTACATCATATGGATTCCTTGTATCTGGCGAATGTGCCCCAGGGGGAGTTTTGAGGTTTAATGTACATTTTTTTCTTATTTCAAATTAAATGATCGAACAAACTATTATCACTTATTGTTCACTATTATTGACATTCTATCACCAACCAACATCTTTTTGTATCACAAAAACTGAAGAAGTTAGCGCAAAAAATTCGCATACTGAAATATTTCACAGCTTTATGAAAATCAATTAATCGCGATTTAAATATTCTACGAAAAATTTTAGTGGGTGTCATCAAATTTGTAAATTGATTAATTATGCTTAATTAGCCAAATTACACAGCAACTTATACACAAACAATTACAATAATAAAAATTGAATACGATAAATATAAATGGAAAGTACACGCAGAGAAAAAACATGGTTGGACATGGTTACGACAACTATACTATGTTCTCTGTAACAATATATTGTTGTCGTAAACATATAATTATTGTTTTAATTTAATTTCAACAATATTATAGTTACTGTAAACGTTTATATTTTCATCGCAATTATAAATATGAATGTGGTTTTCGAACAACTAAATAATGATAATTAGGTAAACATATTATTTTTATGTACAACCATTAAATGTTAAGTTTATATACGCGTAGTCATAATATGTTTAAGATGCAAACAAAATATGTTTACTTTTAATAGTCTTTTTTCCAACCATTTGTGAGTGCTGGTGTTTGTCTAAGCTGTGTTGTTTTTACAAGTAAATTTTGAGTGTCTGTAATTCCCATTCGCTCTATAGTTTTATTTGTATATTATCTTTAACTTTCCTAGAGCGAATAACAATAAATTTGATTTTATCAATAATATTTTAATTGTGAATTTAGTACTTAAATCCTATTAAAATTTTGTATTTCCAAAAATAAATTTTAATAATAATATGATTATTTTGGATCATAATATGATTTAATTGGGTCATAAATATGGTGACTCTGGGTCATATTATGATTGATTTTTATCATAATTTGATTATTTCAGAACATATTATGATATTTTATGATACTAATAATGATCATAATATGTTTTGGACTACAAGCAAAAATCTGATCATAATATGTTGCTCTTAGTTTATGGTTACCACAACCATGTTTTTTCTCTGCGTGTATGCGCCTTAGGGTGGGTCGATTTGTAAGACCAACATTTTTTGATATTGTACCATCGATTTTACGCTAGCTTTTGGCATGAGGAAAAAAATTCCACTACGGCTTATCAAAAAAATCATTTTCGAGGCGCCCAATTTTCAAAAAAAGCTATCGAAAAATCGATGGCACAAAACTTCAAGTGCACATACTTGAAACTTATTGCAATATTGACTGGAATTCAAATAGGATATACAAAATATATTTGGTTGCCCCAATAGACTAGGCGCTAGTGTGCTTGACTATCAATCTTGAGGTTGCCGGTTCGATTCTCGCCAGAGACTCTGGGTGTATCTGCGGACAAGCAAAATGCTTCGCAGTTTGTGTTTGTTTTTTATTTTTAAAAATGGGATCCACGTGCTACCAGCAGCCATTATCATATAAAATATTTTGAAGAATTTAAAGAAAATATTATTGGCAACTAAAATCTAATCCATGAATCCCTTATGGTCATACTTCCACCGCTCCGTTGGGCATGCTGAATAATTTTATTAAAAACTTAAATACACAAGGAAATGCTTCTAAAGCTAAAGTTTTAAAGAAAACCTCGGAGGGGATTCAGATGAACACGGTGAAAAGTTTCAGCAGGATATCAAAGTGATGGAAGAGAAATTCCAAAGGAAATCCCAAAGAGTTATGCTTGCTGAATACGTATGGGGCTTGTACAGAAACCTCGATTTATCGGAACATTCTCTTCAAGCTAAATACAGGAGCACATATTAAGTCTAGTCTGTTGTATTTTAGTCGAAAACTTTGAAGCCAAATATTTCCCGTCATTTCTTAATAATAGTTTTAGCAACCACACTTCACGACTTTAAATTTACATTATAGTATTTTTATACCCTTCACCTTCGTGAGAAGAGTATATATAAGTTTGTCATTCCGTTTGTAATTTCTACATTCTTCATTTCCGACCCTATAAAGTATATATATTCTGGATCCTTATAGATAGCGGAGTTGATTAAGCCATGTCCGTCTGTCTGTCTGTTGAAATCAATTTTCTGAAGACCCCAGATATCTTCGGGATCTAAATCTTCAATAATTCTGTCAGACATGCTTTCGTGAAGTTTGCTATTTAAAATCAGCAAAATCGGTCCATAAATAACGGAGATATGAGCAAAAAACCGGGACAACCTCGATTTTTGACCTATTTTTGATCTATATCTGGATTACTAAGTCATTAATATAGACTATATGGATATCTAATGATAGATATTTCAAAGTCCATTGCAACGATGTAGATAAGGCTATAGTAAGTTGGACCTACAATTTGTCAAAATCGGGAAAAATATTTTTTAACCCGTATTTTTTTTTCATAAATTTTTTTTCAAAAAAAAAAATTTTAAAAAGATTTGGATAATTTTTTTTAAAAAAAAAAAAAAATTAAAAAAAATTGAAAAACAATTAAAAAAAAAAATAAATTTTATTTACCTAAAAATATTTATTTTAAAGTATAATTTAGTGAAGGGTATATAAGATTCGGCACAGCCGAATATAGCTCTCTTACTTGTTTTTTTATAAGTTGGCGTGTATTTTTGCACATTAAGCGTAAAGAGCTTTATTTACAACTTTGAAATAAAAAAATTTTCGTTAAATTTTGTTTTTGAAAGGAATTTTTTTGAATTTTTTGAAGAATTGGTCAAATTGACTCATAAAGGGAAGATAGAGGGTTAAGATCTTCAAAAAAAAAAAATGATCCACAATATAACTAAGAATTCTCTCAGACATTAATTTACAACATTATTTTAATTTATTATAATGCCCCCTTCGACCAAAAAATAAAAACTTTGACTCGCTGTAAAAAAAACTCAAATCAGCTGGACTATAAGTTTGTTCTACAATTATAGGGTCGATACTCTGTTCCAATCAAAAAAAAAAAAAGTCTTAATTTGTTGGACATTGATATTAATAAAAATATTTATAGACGCCAATACTGAGTATTAACAAATTTAATATATTTTTCGGTATATCAAGAAATCGTTTCGAAAAAACATATCTTGTTTACACGATAGTATTACACATATTTTATTTATTTGTTGATTGATATTTTTCTGCAAACTTTATTTTTATTTTATATTATTTTTGACATTTTTGTTTATTTGTATTTATAAATATGTACATAATTGGGGTATTCGCACGGTCTACTATTTGGTCATATTGTCATAATGTCTTAATATATTATGATAGTTTAATTAAATTTTTGTTGTGTTTCAAACAAAATAGTTCTAAACTAATAAGACTATATGAACTACTTTTATTGTTTTGTCATAAAATAATACTTTTTTTTTCTTTGAAACACAACAAAAACTATTATAACACCGCCCGACAAATAGAGAAAAAATTCGTTAGACACGAACCGGATCAATACGTCTGAAACAATAAATTTAATGGAGAAAAACTGTGTTTTCCGTTTTTCATTTCGTGATCCTGTGTCCTTTTTTAAGGACTCCAAAGTTTCAAAGAAGTACATTTTTCAAAAAATATTTAAAAATACTCCTGCTATTCCAACAATGACAAATTGTATGTCAAAAGAACAAGAAGAGTTGTAAAATATTTTGTATTATCTTTATTTTATCCTGATAACAGATGTCAAAAATGTCCTTTAAAATGTTTATCCTTTAATATCCTTTAAGATTGCCAATAAATTCCTTTTAAAAAAATTGTGCGTTAAAGACCCAAATATTCTATACTAAATGTCAAAATTTCATCATTTATATATATAAAGGTAAAATTAAAATATAAAAAAAAATGTATTAGTATACAGTTTTATTAAGAAAAGTGCATGTTTATAAACTACACCACCATAGTGGGGGAGGTATAATGGGTTAGGGCTGTTGTTTGCAACATACAAAAATATTGTCCCAACATCCACCTTAAAGTATACCAATCTGCTCAGGATCACTTTCTGAGTCGACTAAGCGATGTCCGTCCGTCTGTCCGTCCATCCATGTAAACCTTGTAATCAAACTACAGGTCGCAGGTTTAAAGATAATTCGACAAAATTTGGCACAAACCTTTATATTGCCCCAAGGACAAAGGCTATTGGATTTGGTGAGAATGAGCCCATTATTTATCCCAGCCCCCATACAATTGGCCTATTTGAAAATAGCTAAGCTCAGCACAATTAAGTTTTATGTAAGCCGAACTCTCACGACCAAATTTCGTGACGATCGGTCAACAATATTCCATAGCTCCCATATAAGCAACATTCTCGAAAATGTCATTAATATACATAAAACTTTGAAATATGTCAGTATCCAAACAAAATTCAACACAAATATGTTTCATATATTCACAATTCATCCCACCAAATAAAGATTGGTCCATAATTAGTCATAGCTCCCATATAAGGCCCACTACCGAAAATGCGTGTATTCAAATAAGATCCAACACAAATAAGTTTCATATCAAAAGAAAACTCTTTATAATCATATACCCGGTGTAGGGTATCATAAGGTCGGGCTTGCCCGACTATACCATTTTACTTGTTTATTAAAAAGTCTTCTTCGTTGCTTTTCACAACGGATTTTGTTATATTTTTTTCGAATGAAATATTAAAATAAAATATAAAAAATCTAATAATTCAAATTTAAAATATTTTTTAACACTTAAGTAGTTAAGATAGAAGGGTGAAATTTTAGCATGTGGTACTCAATATTTGGATCTTTAACCCACTATTAAGGTTTTAAAAAAAAATTATTGGAAATCTAAAAGGATATTCAAGGATAAAAATTTGAAAGGACATTTTTGACATCTTTTGATCCTTACAGGATAAAATAAAAATAATACGAAATATTTTACAACTCTTCTTGATCATTTGACAACAAATTTGACATAGTAAGATGATCAGAAGTATTTTAAAACATTTTTTTTTAAAATGTACTCCTCTGAAAATTTGAAGTCCTTTTAAAAAGAAACAGGATCACGAAATGAAAAACTTAAAACGCAGTTTTTCTCCATTTAATTTATTGTTTCAGTCGTATATCATCCGGTTCGTGTCTAATATTGAGTGTCGTACGGTGTAACATATGAAAATAAAAAGCTTTTGAATTGTTTTAAACAAATTTTAAATACCGACCGTAAATCAAAAAAATCATTCGTATTTTTTTTAAATCTAATACAAATTGTGTTTAGACGATGAAATTGTATTATTATAATTGAGTTTTTGACAAATATTAATATGTACTCAGTATTGCCGTCTATAAATACCTTAATAAATAACAAAATAATTGTTTTTTGGAGATTGTTTTTGTACTTATCCAAACAATATTGGGGACATTTATCTATAAAAAATATGTTTAGACAATTTTCCTTATAATCCGCATGCATCTTAAAAACATGGTTTAGCGACCCTTCATTTTCTCTAATAAACTAGACATTAAATCATATTACTTACCTGCTGATTTTCCAATGAAAACCGCACGAAAAAACATATGAACAAAAATTAATTTAATAAGACACATGTATCTACATATGTCAATTGCAAATAATATAATGGAAATTTACAAAAAATGCTATAAAAACATTAAATAAATTGTATATAAAAAAGTTGAAGATTGACACTTGTTGCTGTTGCGAAAGTAAATCAGCCGTATAAGTGCAGGGTATGAACTTAATAAAATTAACATTGAAATTTAAGGTGGAGGTAAAAAAAAATATATGTATAATCACAGATAGAGAATCGATTGATGAATTCATTTTTAGAATGATAAAAAACACACGCACATACAATTCCCAAAAGATCCCATGAATGTGTATAAACAACGTAAGTTGAAATCCATTCAATCTGTGCAACAACAGCAAAATATTGCTAAAGACATATTCAGCGAATGAAATGGGAGAAAAAAACACATACACAAAATAAAATTTCCCTTTTGTTTGGTAGATAGTATGATTTTAAAAGCCCAGACTATACCAAATTTACAAGAAACTGAAGATAATACCCAGCAATCATAGGTATTCTCGTGTAGTTAAAAGAGGAACTATTGATTTTTATAGAACTGGTTTGTTTTGTTCAAACTTTTCAATGTAAATATTCAATTTATAGAATTGGGGAATTCACACGGTCTACTATTTGGTAATATTGTCATAATGTGCTAATATATTATGATAGTTTAATCAAATTTTTGTTGTGTTTCAAACAAAAAAGTTCTAAACTATGTTGATTATATTGTCATAAAATAATACATTTTTTTGTTTAAAACACAACAACAGCAATTATAATATGTATATTAGGATATTATGACAATATGACTAATATCAGACCGTGTAAATACCCAAAATATTTTAAACATGATTTTGAATTAATAACAATTTCCTAACATTTTTTTTAGGTTTCAGTCGATGTTCCTAACTAAAATGAACGTTTAGTTTCTTTGAGGAGACCATTTCTCCATATTTTTATCCTGGCATTAGTATTTGGTGAGTTTGCTAAGGTTAAAAAAATCTAAAAAATTTATTGAAATGAACGAGAGTTTTTTGCCTTTTTTAGAGTTGTCTAAAACTCTAAGGATTGTCTCAAGTAGAGAAATTTCAAATAATTGGACTCTCCGAAACAATGCGGAAACAAAGTGGTGAGACCAGAATGATTAATGCTAACACCATTGTCTATGTTGGTAGTAACTCTGTTAATGCGAGGATATCTAGAATGGAAACCTATCTCAGAACGTATCTTGGCAGCTGGATTTAAGGCCAGAAATATATAAATATGTTAATGTTATATTTGGGTACCAGTCATTACAATGATAGACGTCTCACAGTGAGTTTTTTCGTTGCAAAAATCATAACTTTTAAACCAAATAAGATAAACAAAAAATTTAAAAAGCATATGATAGATAACACTATGCAATAAATGAAGACTTTTGGAAAAACACAAGATCATGACAGTATAGGTTCGACTCTACTACCAAAGGGTAGTAAAGTGGGGCCTCTACAAAAGGTGTCGTCAGTTTTTGGTTAACAGCTAATTCAGGCTTTGTGATATGGCTTAACTTTATATGGCAATAATATAGCTAAGAGTCCGCCAAATAAATTATGTTAAAATTTGTTTCCAAAAAATAGCTTTTTCGTGCACTTTTGTTGAAAAAATATAGGAAGAAACATTTTTTTTTTACTTTTTTTAGAATAACTTCCAGGGACTCCTAATTTTTCAATAACAATATTTTGCAAAGTTGTAGCTACGGTAAATCTGAATAACTCTTTCTAGGCATTCTAAATAGCAGTCAAAAATCACTTTGTAGCTTAAAAATTTTAGTTTTTTACTATTTTTTGACTCTAAAACAAACATTTTTTGTTAAAAATGTATGTTCGAGTGTATACTTCTCTACTGTGCTGGAATAACGAAGAATGGGCAAATCATAATCAATATGATCCGGGCGCATCACTTTATCCAATCTTGATCACGCAAGACCGGCTTGATGCAAGATATGAAAAAACATCAACATTTTTTTGAAAGTGGGCAAGGTTTGTGGAGCTTCTGAAGAGTAAATATAAATTTTTTATATAAGTTTTTGATATCGGTGGAAACCTTATGACTTGGAGATTAACATTTTAGTGAAGTGAATAAATTTTGTGTTTTTTCGGATGTATTTTACCTTAAAAACTAACTATATTATAAAATGGTGATTTTCCATCAAGAAAAATAAAAACTTTGAATTAATGTAAAATTTGAACAGTTACAGACATCAAAATAAAATTTGGAAGTAACATAGATCTAAATGTTCTTAAGTCAATGGCATCATTAATGTTGCCATTCTTTGTTTTCAAAGATCGAAATTCCTAAAACGGGGAAAATGTGTTCCAAAAACTGAATGTTTTTTAGAAAATAGCCCACTTTGGCATTATTTACAGTATTATAGTAAAAACGTTTTGTATGTATATAAACAATATACAGGGCTATACAAATATGATGAGCTTTTGAGGATCGGTGCTTTGCGTTTTTAGAATTATTTACTCAAACCTAAAATTTTGTTTCAAAATTGGCCAAGTTGGGATAGGTCTGGGGGCTACAATGTCCGCTTAAGTTAGTCAAATTTTACTTTATACGTTTTTGCATTAAGTTCTCTTTCCAGATCATAAAAAATGTATATAGCCACGAAGAAAATTTGTTTTTTATAAAAGAAAAAATATGGGGACTTTTTTGGGAAAAAACTTAAAGAACACACGCATACAAAGTTGAAATATATAAAAAGATGCTTCAACTTTGGATGCGTGTAACTTTTTATATGGAGGAAATAATTGTTATCAGGTTTATTTTATTTTCTTTGGAATTTTATCGCAAATATCGTCATATATAAAAAAAACAAATTTCGAACTTTCGTGGGCCCATCATATATAAAATACAAAAAAAGATCGAGCAAAATTTAAAAAAAAATTAAACTTAAATATCTCTTGAACTAAAAAAGATACCTACAGATAAAAGAAAATTTTTGTAGACCTTCTCAAGGACTATCTACATTTTATATTTCAGCTCATTCGGATCATAAATGGCTTTTTGGCGATTTTTTTTAAATGTGTGACATTGAGGGTCCACTCACTGATCCCCATTCCGAACACATCAGCCGAGTAAATAATACAGTACAACATAGAAGTGTGGACTTGATCATACTATTTTAACAAAAAATCTTTGTTTTAGCGTAAAAAATAGCAAAAACTAAAATTGTTAAGGTACAAAGTGATCTTTATGTGCTATTTAGAGTGACTAGACACGTTCAGAATGCATTGATATTTTCTCAAGAGTTGTTCAACTTTACCGTAGCTACAACTTTGCTAAATATTGTTAGTGAAAAATTAGGAGACCCTGGAAGTTATTCTAAAAAAAGTAAAAAAAAAATTGTTCTTCCTATATTTTCCAACAAAAGTGCACGAAAAAGCTATTTTTTGGAAAAAAAAAATTGTAACATAATTTATTTGGCGGAATCTTCGCTATATTATTGCCCTATAAAGTTAAGCCGTATCACAAAGTCTGAATTAGCTGTTAACCAAAAACTGATGATACCTTTTTTAGAGGCCCAAATGATTTTCAGAAACTTTGGAGTCCATAAAAAAAAATCGTTCACCAAAATGGAAAAACTGAGTATAGGGTTTTACTACCCTTTGGTAGTAGAGTCGAACATATATAGTCATGATCGTGTGTTTTTTTCACTGTTGCACTGTGTAATTGATCAGCCTATGAAATGGTTCTACGTCTTTCAGGTGCATACTTATGGGTTAGCAAATTTGAAATTTGTGGAAAAATCAATTTTATGAGAAGTAAAATAAAATATTTTTTAAAATTTTTTAATTTTTTATATTTCTTTTTGAAGGCTTTTATGATTTAAATTTATTCCAGAAAAGATTAAAACAAAAATTTTTTTTTAAAAAAAATTTTTTGGTTGGTTTTTCACGGTTATATGTCATTTTTGAAACCATGTCTTTTTTAAAAATTTTACCTCTAGCGAAAAAATGGGACAAGGACGGGCAGCTGGGAATTTGTGCATTAGGTAAAGGAATAATCAAATAACTTATTTTGAAAATATGGCAAATATAGAAATTGATAGTTTTTTTTATTTTCCTTCAAAGTTGAGAAATATTGAAAAAATGGATAGTTGGTAAATATCGATTTATCGTTTATTATTTTCTTAATAAATCTATCTATCAATAGAATCAAAATAAATGACGATCCATTAGCTGGTTTTCGAGATATTGTTTCTGAAATCGGACCAAATTACCTAAAAATGGTCTGTTTTTTTGAAAACTGAAAATCATTAATCAAATATATCTTCTGAACCAAAAATCTGATTGTAATAAGATTAGCATACATATTTGAAATCGTTGGAAAATTTTCTGTAAACTATGTTTATTCAATATTTTTAGGGGCACATGCAATTTTTGATTTTTGCGACGATTAAACGTAGACGATGTAAATGGATTGGTCACACCCTAAGGAAAGATAACGATGATATTGCTAAAATAGCATTACAGTGGAACCCCCATGTCAACAAAAGAAGTGCCAGAACATGTAACACAATATCACATGGGTAAAGGGTAAATAAATTGAAGACCAAGAATTGGAGGCATCACTCCATAAAGATTGTTGGCAAACGCAACAAGAGCTTCCAAAATCATTGGGAGCTACTCAATCGCCAGTTTCAAAGCGTTTGCAAGTCATCTTAAACAATTCAACCTTTAGTTCATATTGAATCTTCAAATGCATTTTAAATTGCTGATTTTGTTGTCAATTATTTTAACTATTTTTTTTGATAAAAAGTTGCTATTGAACAATTGTTACCTTTAAAACTGCAGGGTATGTATAATAAATACACATTCACCTCGTAAGTTTGCTATATGTAAGATTTTGCATGAGTTTAAGTATAAGACACGATGTACAGAGAACCCCAAAAGTGAGTAAACACCACAAATTATTAGATTTTTTTAAGATAATGAAAATCCTAAAATCTAACCATCGATTACAATTTAAAAGTTTCGGTGTGTTGGAGATTCGGTTCTGAAAAACAAAGATTTATGTCGCACTATAATGATTTTTAAGATTTTAAAAAAATCAAAAAAATCCCTGATGTTTACTAACTTTTGAGGCTCTCTGTATATGTAAAGTTAAAACTTTTAAGGCTGAATCACAACAAACAAATACCTAAAAAGAAATCCATCATTTAAGCTCACGTGACTTATTTATTGAACTCGAAGGAACTACAAGAAAATAAATAAACGAAAATCTTGGCTTAAGTTATAATGAGTTTTTGGGATTTTTCTGTTCAATTTCAAGGAAACTAATACATTTCCTTTGACACTCTAGACTACGCGACACATACCTCCACAGTTTGGAGGCCGATTGTAAAAAGATGTTGAAAAATAGGTTTTCTCTGCATTTAAAAAGAATGTATGCACAAGTTATAGATAATCACCTAGGATTTAGGAAAATAAAGGGTCATTTATTAAGCGCTTCCAATATTCCGACATTTTTATTCGTTTGAAAGGCCAATCGCGGGGTGACGCGCATCCGAAATGTCCAATTTTCTATGACTATGGCACGTAAATCAGGCTAAATTTGACCGATGGCATATTTGACACATACATATGTTGTTATTCTAATGAAGGAAAACTGGAGAAAATCGGAAAATATTTGGATACGCTGTTATCAAAAAACTGGAGTAGGTTGGGTAAAAATGTTGAAAATTTAATTTTCAAATGTGAATATCTCCTAAGCTATAAGAGATAATTGATAGCTACGACTTTTTTGTAGCGCTCGATGAAAAATTGTATATGTGTAATTTTTTTGAAATCGGAACACAAACGAAGAAATAGGATAGTTTTAAAAATGTAACATACCCGAGGAGTCCTACTTCGAGGAGCGTTGGTCGCGCCCCTGGTGGGCCCATGAGGTCCACGTTCAGAACTTAAACTCGACAACTCTTCTTCCTTGCTCATGTGAAATTTCATTCACACTGATCTAACCATTTAAAAGTTACAGATTTATTTCCCTCTTTTTTTTCTATACTACTATGTGTCGCTTACGATAAAATTCGTTTACTGTAATGTAACATTGACTTACGATAAAATCCTACCCCCTATAATTTTGAAGTTATTAACAATTTTGATATTCTCTGAACGCTAAAACATCAGTCGGTCCATAAAGTTTTAATTTTAGCAATAAAAAAAATGTCGCTTACAATAATTTGGCGCTAAGGGCTCGATATATACAGACATACTTATTCATATACTTAGCTTGTCAATTATTCGAGAAATCAACAGTGTTTAATATAAAAAAGGAAAAATAAATTTTAATTTATACCCCACCCCCAAATGGTTGAGTTGGAACATCACCTAAGCAAAGCCTGTAACTTTTTGACATACACTGGTGCATATTCCTATAAACGCACTTAATTTGTTTCTGTACTTTTGTGATATCGTTGTTGTTCTCATCCAAATGCAAAATTTAACTTTTTCAATGAGAGACAACTTAACGGTACTTTTTGAAAGGAATTAAGTTTTTTTTCTTATTCTTGTTGTTTGCCTTAATTAAGCGATCAAATGTTCTTGGTGCTATTTTAAGTGGAAGATTCGTATAAACGCAGACGTGAAATTTAATTTTAAAAAAGTTACCAAAAATAAAATATTATCAATTTTTGGTTTTTTTTAAACCAAAGGTACGTTTGTAATAATACCATCTCAATTTACTGCAACTTTTTCTATTTGAATCAATAAATTTCATCACTTTTAAAGATGCCCAAGGGAACTTTTTGGTCCGATCAAGAAAAGATTCAAATTAAATTTTTTCACGACCAAGGATGTTCCAATAGAGAAATTGGACGTAAAATCGATCGTTCGGAAAATGTGGTGCGAAATTTCTTGAAGAAAGGTCAAAATTATGGAGTTCGCAAACCTACAAAGGGAAATACAAAACTAACAAGAAGACAACTTAATCTAATAAAACAAGAAGCAACCCGCAACAAATTGAATTTCACACAAATTAAGAATAAATTGAATCTTCCAGTGACTTCCAAACACGTTGCACACATTTTACGAAACGATGAAAACATAAAATGGAAAAAGGCGAAATGTAAACCAATGCTAAAAAAGCACCATAAAGAAACCCGTCGAATATTCGCAAGAAAATACATATATGAAATGGACAGATGAGTGGAAAAAAGTAATTTTCTCTGACGAAAAAAAATTTAATTTAGACGGTCCTGTCTCATACTCATGCGATTGGCACGATTTGAGATCAAACGATGTTCGGATGTCAAAACGTAATTTCGATGGTGGCAGTATTATGGTTTGGGCAGCGTTTTCTGCAGTTGGCAATTCGAAAATATGTTTTGTTCCGACAAAAATGAATAGTGCGATTTATAACGAACTGTTGGAAGATGCTCTTCTCTCATTTATGGATGAAAAAATGGATGAAGATTGCATATTCCAATAAGATAATGCTGTAATCCATGTTTCTAAGCAATCGAAATATTGGTTTAATGAACATAGCATTCCTCTGTTGGACTGGCCGGCTTGTAGTCCGGACTTAAACCCAATGGAGAACTTTTGGGGATACATGGCCCGTAAAGTTTATGCAAATAATGCCCAGAATGAAAGCATAATGACTGTGACAAAGCTGAAACTAAGAATTAAAAAAGTCTGGGAGGAAATTGATTCCGATCTGCTTAAAAAATTAGTGGAATCAATGCCAGACCGTATTTTTGAAACAATCCATAACAAAGGATCATCCACACATTATTAATAATGCTACAGTGGCCCATAAATTAAAGTGCGTTTATAGGAAAATACCCTTAAAAATGGCTGTTAATCTCGAAATTTAAGTAAAAAAAAATAAAATACAAATAAATTTTTTTTGTAAACAATATTTTAAGTGAAGTCTTAACTAATTTAATAAACAAATTTGTAGCCCCCTAAATATGTTCATGTTTAATTTTTACAATCTTTTTTAAAAAAAAGTAGTGTGTGTTTATAGGAATATGCACCAGTGTATGGACAATTCCACGAGAACGCTACCATGACTGAAAACACAAGGAATATGCACCAGTGTATGGGCAATTCCACGAGAACGGTACCATGACTGAAAACACAAGAACCTTTGAAACTTTTTTTCAAGATGATTTGAATAGAAGGAAATAATAACATTTTACTATATGAAAGTATTTAGATCATATGGCAACATTTTAAAGGCAAAAATAATAGTTTAAACTGATTATATTTCATTTTTTAATGTTTTAGGTATTTTTTAGGCTAAAATTAGCTTGTAGTATTAAATGAATTTGACTCTGATTATTTTTTTTTTAGTTTTTGTATACATATATTTATAGAATATATGTATATTGTTTTATTATAAGAGAAAAATCAGTCACGTTAGATATTAAATTTTATTTATTATAAAATCATCCAAAGATTGTTTTTATTTAAATGTGACGGATTATAAAGGAAAAATATTTCGTTTAGTGTAAGAAATTAAAAGAAAACATAACGCCTCCCTCACAATTCGAATATTTTCGCATATTTCTACATGTACCTCAAAATGAGTTCCGTTTTATGTCACGTACGGTATACCCTTATTTCGCTCAATATTTTGGACAACAATATTTCGATAGAACTTTTTATTATTTTAAAATATAGTACCCTCTGAATGGAACATAAATACCAAATTATTTTTCAGATACTCTTATTTTTGCAAAATATATTCCACTCTATAGGCGTACAAATATCACGTACGATGATATGGAATTACCCATATTTCAAAAGAAATGATTACAAAAATTATTAATAGTAGAGTTTAATGTTGATTTTGACATGCACCCTACTACCAACATTAGCTTAAACTAAAGTGGACGTTAAAGTTTTATAAATGCGATTAGGCAAAGGTATAATTTATATTCCGCCAATTATTTAAAATTCTTATTTTCAGACTGAATTATACTGATGATACAGATAATACATGTTGCTCAAATCAGGTCTTAGTTGATCTGGAAATATGGATTGTTCGGTTGTCTTGCTGAACATTTTTTTTGCGATGTTCTTCCAAGCTTATTTCAGAGCACTCCTGGAACTCTAAACTATGCATTATAGTTAAGGGAAGTCTTTATATACTCTATGTTGAGCTTAGATAGAAGGATTTTATATAGCCTAAGTTTAGCTTCAATCCTAGGTCTTTATATAGTTTAGGTTGAGCTTTAATCGTGGGTCTTTATATAGTCTATGTTGAACTTTAATCGCGGATCTTTATTTAGTCTAGGTTGAGCTTTAATCGGTGGTCTTTATGTAGTCTAGGTTGAGCTTTAATCGTTGATCTTTATTTAGTCTAGGTTGAGCTTTAATCATGGATCTTTATCTAGTCTAGGTTGAGCTTTAATCGTTGATCTTTATTTAGTCTAGGTTGAGCTTTAATCGGTGGTCCTTATGTAGTCTAGGTTGAGCTTTAATCGGGGGTCTTTATTTAGTCTAGGTTGAGCTTTAATCGGGGGTCTTTATGTAGTCTAGGTTGAGCTTTAATCGTGGGTCTTTATATAGTCTAATTTGAGCTTTAATCGTGGGTCTTTATTTAGTCTAGGTTGAGCTTTAATCGTTGGTCTTTATGTAGTCTAGGTTGAGCTTTAATCGTGGGTCTTTATTTAGTCCAGGTTGAGCTTTAATCGGGGGTCTTTATGTAGTCTAGGTTGAGCTTTAATCGTGGGTCTTTATTTAGTCCAGGTTGAGCTTTAATCGGGGGTCTTTATGTAGTCTAGGTTGAGCTTTAATCGTGGGTCGTTATGTAGTCTAATTTGAGCTTTAATCGTGGGTCTTTATGTAGTCTAGGTTTACCTTTTATCGTTCTGATCAAGTTCTGACAAATAGTTTTCTGGTCACATTGTGTCTTACACATCTTACACATCGTTTCTCACCTTTCTCTTTCATGTGAGTGATTTTTTTTTGAACATATGTAGATTGGTTTTTATTGTAGGGAATTTCCATTTCGTCATTTATCTGAACAACATACCACAACTTCATAGAACTTTTAGTTTCATTCATTTTCGTTTCTCACCTTTATTTTTCAAGTGTGTGTGATTTTTTTTGGTGAAACAGATATTGGTTTTTATTGTATTTCTAAACGTCAATGTTCAAAAATTAAAAACCTCATGGCAATGTACGAATACTCACATACATACTTCAGTACAATTGTATGTATGTGTAACAATGTATGGCCGTAGTTGTTGTTAAAAGTATATAAAACCACAGTTGAACGTTCGAACGTGCCATTTTGATGGTTTTTTTTTCAATACTTTTTTGCAACTTCTGCTATTTTTTTTAAACATCTCATTGTTGCATTATATAGGGTTCTTTCTTATTTAGCTTCTTCTCTATTGTGTCATTGTTGGTGTCGGTTTTATAGAAAAATAAAAAACTCAAAATGATAAAAAAAAAATAGAATTTTAGTTGTTTGTAATCGTACTCGTGTGTACTTTTGTATGTGGTAATATTTGTACACAGAGTTATTTCTAATACGTAATAGATGATTTTTCGTTTACAAACGACTCACCTTTGACTCAAGTGATGTGTGACACATAAATACATTTACCAAATATTAAGCACATACATATGTATGTGCCTGTTAATATGTACCCAGCAGTTCATTGAACTAGTTCCGCCACTTCGAATTAGTTAGCCACTGAGAACTACTACTAGTGAATTTTTCGGCGAGCTGTTAAGTTTTCCATAATTAATTTGCCACGTAAAAAGCATAAGGTTGACATGTTATATATCCATGGATAGGGAGTCTTGTCTACTTTTCAAAAATACATATATATAACTTTTGACAATTAAAAAAAACATGGAATACTTTTTTGAAAAATATGACAAAAACTGCTTCTTATTGAGTTCTTGCAATTTTCAATTTTCAAATTGAAATTAAATTTATGAATATTTTTTAATAAAATATTGCAGTTATATAGATTTTTCTATTTAAAATGGAAAAATAAAACAAATTTAAATATTTAATTAGAAATCCCGTGATTCCCAAAAAAAGTGTTGAAAAATCCCAAAAATGTGAGTTTTTAGTTTTTTGGCTTTAATATCCTTACCAGTATGGCTATAATATCAATTTAAAACATATTTGGCCATCTAAAATGGGTTACTTTATTTTGATATAGACTATGCAATTTGAGAATTTTGAATTTTACATGAAAAATAGGAGTATTTATTGTTTTCATTTAAAATATAATGTAGAGTTAGCTTTCCAAAAAGTATAAATTCCTAATACAACTTCTTAGAACTTTAGAGTCAGTCACTATTTTTAAACAATTCTGTTTTTGTTTAAAATATACGTTATCAAAAAACTGGAGTAGGTTGGGTAAAAATGTTGAAAATTAAATTTTCAAATGCGAAAAATCTTCAAAGTTATAAGAGATTATTGATAGCTATGACGAGGAGATTCTATAAACGTACATATGTAATTTTCTTGAATTCAAAACAGAGACGATGAAATGGGATCGTTTTTAAAAATTGAACATAGCCGAGGTGTCCTACTTTGGGGACCCCTGGTCCCATGCAGTCAAAATTGCAGACTTAAACTCGTCAATACTTCTTCTTTGCTCATGTCAAATTTAATTTAAATCGGACTAAATGCACTGAATTAGCAAATTTTGAATTAATTCTTTTCACACAAAAAAAAATAATTTGTTAAAAATTAATTGCAATTCATTTCCAATATAAGTGAATTTGTCAAATGAATTGCAATTCGTTTCGAATTCATTTGAATTGAATTGATTATGCATTAATTCCAATGAATTAGAAAAAAGAATTAGCAATTCATTTCGAACTCATTTGAATTGAATCCTATCAAAATGGGAAAATTTAGTTTATTTGCTAAAAGAAACTTAAATTTTTATTTTTCATTTCCCCTAGACCTGCACTTTAATTTGATTGATTGCAACTTATTTTTGATTTCATTCACTTGAATTGCAATTCATTGTTCCAATTCATTCATTTGAATTGCAATTCATTGTTCCAATTCATTCAAAAACAATTCAATTCAAACGAATTGGAAATGAATTACAATTCACTTTAACAAATTCATTTGAATTGCAACTTCTCATTCGTTTCTGCCTAATTCGTTTGAATTGATTCAAATTTCATTGAATTATTTTTTGTTGAGAAAATAATTAATTCAAAATTTAGCTAATTCGTAACGTAACGTAATTAAAATCAAAACAGAATGATTAATTTACAGCTCTGATTGATAATAGCGAACTAGTTTGTTGTACAAGTAGTAATATAGCTAATGTAAGGTTTCCGGTTGACACTTTTCAAACTGCTGGGTATTTGGAAGTGTATGTGTGTGTGTTTTTTTTGTGGGTGATGATCACATTCTAATAAATCATTGAATGGTTGATTGTATTAACGTAGTTGCTTATGATGATGAAAGTTGTTGAGTGTAACATTGTCTGTAATAATATCAAATGCGACAATGACGTATGGGAAAAGTTAGACAAAATTAATTGAGCCCTTTTAGCGTTTATCTTTTATGCATAATAACTGGCTTTTATTTCTATTTCGTTCAACTATTATGTTCTATTTAAATGTAATGCTTCATTTAATTTTAGTTATTTGTATATTTAAAAATCAAATCAAATATAATATATTTTTTTTAAACGGTTCAATAATTATAGTTTCTGAATATGGTTCAACTTCTTTTCAAGCAACATATAAAGAGTTGACATTGCCACAGGCATTCATTGTTGACTCACTAATCGACCTTTACTTTCTAACACACCTAATAAATATTACAATTGCAGCTTGATATTGGGATACAACTATATTCCATCTATGCTGTTATTAACCATCTAGCGGATTATGAATTTTTCAATTCAATATTAAGTATACGCATACATCTCTTATAAGGAATTCATTGAAGGAAGGGATTATAAATATTTCAATTTAATATTAAGTATACGCATCCATGTCTACTAAGGTACCCATCGATTAAACTATATGAAATTTTCTTTTGTAATTTTCTATATTTCCCTAATAATTGTTTCTATATTGCAAAACGAATAATTACGTTAAAAAAAAGAATTTTTTGAACTTAACTCTCATGTTTTCTAGAAATCGGTTTCTCATCGAAATAGGATATAACATAAAAAATCGTCCTTAATCAAAGGGTATTTTAAAAAAGCGTCTTCCATTTTCCAAAGATTTTCCTTAACTATGAGTCATAGCACGATTAAAAACATATCAATATAAAATTCAGAATAGGACCATGGGGATTTCTCGAGATAATTGAAATTTGAAAAATGTGTTTTAATTTTTGTATATATTCTTATAACTAATTGTACAATTAATATAAACATAGTTTTATATAAATCCTGGAAAGTGTTTTATTCTAATAATTTTAAATCTTTGTAAAACTTAAAAAATATAAACTGTGTATCATTTGTTTCCCTTTATACGACCAACTACGTTTCCAAATGTTTAAACTCAAATATTTAAAGTTTTATGCTTGCTACTGGTAGAAATTTATTTGCTTTAAAACACAAAATATTCCAATTGAAAAAATTCAAGTCCAATGTGTTATTGAATTAAAAATTCCTTATTTTAAAAATTATTTTTAGCGAATAAAAATTATTCGAATAATTTGGCATAAACGAATAATGCTTAAAGTTACCGCCATTGTTGGAAATGGTTTTTGCGATAAAAACAAGAAAAAACCCATTTTTTAAAAAACATTTCAAATTATTATAGTAATTTTTACCGATTATTCGTTTTAAAATACCAACATTTCAAATTATTCGAGTAATTTTTACCGGTTTTAAAATACCAACAAATCTCTAGTTTAAGATGTTATGAATTATTTTCAACGAATACAATTTATACGAATAATCTGAATATAACATTACAAATAATGTATAATAAAAATTCTGCAAAACTCTCGTATTTAATTAAAACTTTGTTTTAAATTTCGAAGCGAATACAAATCACTCGTATTTTAAATTTTTATACGTATGTATTTACTTTGAATTTAAAATTGAATTATTTGGTTAAATAGTCAGAAAATTACTCACATTAGGATTAAATTTTACAAATACTTTTTATTTGATAAAAGTATTGTAATATAAATTCTGGAAAAACCCGTATGTTAAAAAAATTTTAAGCTAAATGAAAATAATTTGAAAATATTTTTGCGATTAATCGTCTAAATGTTATAAAATTTAAGTCAAATAAGTAAATGGTTTGAAAATCCGAATTAAATGAACAATTTTAAACGAATACTAATTTTTCGAATAATTTGATTAAACGAATAATCGGAAATTAATCGCTTTAAGATGAAATTAGTTTTTGATTTAAAATAAGAAACAAATTTTAGTCCAATATATTTTTTTTAGTGAAGCGAATAAAATTATTCGAATAATTGTTTATGATTACGCGTCCAAAAGATTATTGAAATTTTAGTTGAATAAGTAATTAGTTTAAAATTCATAGTTAAATAGAAAAATTTTACGAATAACATAATTATTCGAATAATTAATTTAAAAAGAACAATCGAAAAATTAACACGATTTTTTTTTGTGTTTGGGAGACAAAGAGAACAAATAGGCTTAATACGAAATTTCGACATAAAATAGTAAATTTAAAAATGTGTTAATTTATTAAACATATTTTTTCTTGAGGCTAAGGTTTGTATATGAGATTTTGGCTAAAAATCTATGAAATTCTAAATTTCTGGAGTATTCAACTTTAAAGTCTTTTTTTATTGACTCATACAAAATATTATATATTGTAGATTTTTTTTATCTTTTTTACTTTATGTTAAATTTTTAAAATCATAAGAAAAATTGAAATTATATTTCAGTGTTAATTAATATTGAATATAGAGTGTTTGTTAAATCTTTAATTTTTTGGAATTGGAAAAAAACTTATATCCCGAATTTTATCCAATATGTATTGACCATAACTGTATGTCTGTAGTTGATCTAGGTATTTAGATAATTTCAATTTAAATAATTAAAAATGTCATGCTTAAATATTTTGTGTTCCTTTTCTTTAGTTAACTGAATAAACTTTTGTCTTGTTCTCATGCATGTTTTTAACAAATTAAACATTTCTTCGTAAAAAACATACAAATAAATAAATAAACAACTTTTGTTTTTAATACCATCATACAAGGATATTTGTGACTTCTTTTAAATAAAACACACAAAAAAGAACAAAAAATAAATATTCCCACTAAAAGATAAACATATACCTACGTTTATAATATGCATTTATATAATTCTTTAGAAATTCCTGCAAATGTTTGTTTTCTTTTTTTGCAAAAATATACAATTTTTACAGTCAAACATATGTATGTTGTATTAAAATAAAATCCACATGCCACACGGTAGCAAAAACAATTATTGTACGATGTACACAAACAAACATTCATTCATGTTTTAGTGATAATCTTTGTTTTTTTTTGCCTGATGTTTGACACTACTCACATACTAGCACACTTAATCAGTCGGATTTTAGTCATTCATAGAGAAAAACATCGCTCATGAGGAGAAAAACAAAACCACTTCCATGAAAACCCCACATGACAAACAACACACAAGTTTCAGGGAAAAATTGTTATCAAACCAAGACATTGAGGGGGGTTGTGTCTTGGTTGGCAACTAACACACAGTGGGGAAAATAAAAAAAAAATTGTTATAGGAATATCTAGCAACGTTTCCAGAGCCTTGGCTGATGTAGTGCTCAAGGCCCCACTTATACCCACGCAGCATGTACGCTGAACTCCCTGTAATGGTTTTCTATTACACTTTTTGTCCAATATAACTGATATTTTTTAAAAAAAAATCAACCCTCTGTAAGCCCGCTATATCTAAAAAATATGCGTATTTTTGTAAATCTTCTAAAGGACTAGTTATATTTTAAATTTCAGCTCATTCGGATCATAAATTTTTTTATATTTTTTTTTTTAATTTGAGACCCGAGGGGTCACGTACTGGCCCCCAATAGCGCTAGGAAGCTGAACAACTGCAAGTCAACTCGCAAATACCTCAGCTCCAACCATGTCAAATTTCGTAACAATATCTTCAATAGTTTCCAAAAAAAAAAAACGTTTCTAAACCACTGTGTGACACAAGTCGTGCCAACTAGGGAAACCTAGACAGGAAGGTTTGAAGCGAACAGCTAGTAAGAACACACATAATAACAAAATTGTTTCTTTGCTCATTAATATATTCTTAGAGTTAGTTAGGTTTTTTGAACGAACCGTCTCATCTAGTTGTTTTATTCCATGCCCATGAGTATCAAACACAACACAACTCAGTGAGCGAACAAAATGTTGTGCGATGTTTTTAGTTGTTTGAGAAAATCGACCAGTAAAAAAGCAACAATATATAAAACAGAATTTTCTTAGCCAAATGGTAACAACGTTGGCAGGTTGGAAATTAGTTTGTGTTGAAAATGCCGACTAGACGGTCATCAAACCAACAACTGGTTGTTCTCAACTCGCTTTAAATGTGCCGAAGAAAAATATATTAAAATTTAAGATCCCGTAAAGAAAATAGAAAATAATAATAACAAAAAAAAACGAAAGTGTAAATTTGAAAGAGTGTGTGTGCAAAAAAATTGATTCCATACAATGATAAAGGATACTTGCAACATGTTGGCTGTCAAGTTTAAATGAAAATTTGCTTGTATGAAGGAAATACGTTTTTTCTTGTGTTATAACTTACGCTTAATTTGGCTGCATATTTAACATTTAGTCTACGTTGGTTATTTGTCGCATAAAGCTTAAAGTTTACGGAATAAAGTGTATAAAAAAATGGTATAAAAAGAAAACAAAACAAATTAATTATATAAAAATATTTGAAGTAAAGAAAAAAATTTATAAAAAAAATTGTAATTCAAAATACATTTGTTTAAAAAATCAACAAAATTAATAAATTTCTTTAAAGAAAACAAACTAAATTCACCTTTTAAATAATTTAAATACAACATATTTTAACCACATGCGTTACAAATATAAATTTCTAAATGTAAAAATATAAATATAATTTTTTGAATACTTTTTTTGTTTGTGTTACAAAAGATGAAAGAAAATTTCAAATATTTATTTCATACAAATCTGTATTATAGTGTATTTAGTGTATTTATATTACACATGTTTCAAATAGTCATGAAAAATAAAAATAAATAAAATAAAACTATTTAAAAAATTATAGCCAAATGAAAAATAATAAAAAAAAATAATATAGTAATAAAATATAAAGATTTTTAAATGCAAAACAAAAAAATCACGTTTCAATTGTTGATGTGCAAAAAGTAACAGAGAAATATTTAAATGAAATTATTTAAAAGAAAATAAATAAATAAAAATTAAATAAAAAACATACTATGTGTGTGCAAAAAAAAGCAAATCATTTGAATAAATAAATACACATAAAAATGCATTTAATGAAGCATAAATAATAAATAAACAAAATACAAACATATTTACTTAAGAATTAATTAAAAATTATCAGTTTAAATAAAAACATAAAATAAGAAATTCCTATATAATAACACCGGGCTACAAAATAGAAAAATAAATAAACTGCCCAAGTGAATTAAAACCGAAAACCGATTTTAGAAATTTTGAAATTAAAGCTTTAATCTTGAGTTATGGCCAAAATAATGTATTGTTAATACAGTGATTTTTTTGAAATAGATTTCAAATGATTAAAAATATATCATAGGATATGAAACACCAGTTCTCTGTGGATATACAAAATCTGAAGTTGCCTTAAATTTTTAAACTTGCTATGTTTTGGATTCTCCTCACTTATAAGGTTAAAAACTCATACAAAATTCAGAGTGGGAATATGAGGGGATATCGACATTTAGTAAAAGTTTCCTAATATTACCAAGAATAATCAAAAAACGTCAAATATATTTGAAATTATAAACCTAGTCTTATATAATTCTTAGGACCTTAAATTTTCTGAGCATATTACAAATAATATTTATTCGAATGAAAAACAAGTAAGAGAGCAATATTCAGCTGTGCCGAATCTTAGATACCCTTCACTAATTATACTTAAAAATAATTTTTTTTTAAATATTTTTAGTTAAACAAAATTAAAATTTTTTTTCGAAATTTTTTTATAAAAAAGTTTTTTTAATTTTTTTTTAAAAAAATTTTTCGAAATTTTTTTTTAATTTAAAAAAAAAAAATTTTTGGAAAAATAATTTGTGACAAAAAAAAATTTTGATAAAAAAAATTCGGGTTAAAAAATATTTTGACCCAGTGTAGGTCCTACTTACTATAGCTTTATATACATCGTTGCAATGGACATTAATATATCTATCATTAGATATCCATACTGTCTATATTAATGACTTAGTAATCCAGATATAGATCAAAAATAGGCCAAAAATCAAATTCTTCCAGATTTTTTTCTTATATCTTAGCCATTTGTGGGCCGATTTTGTCGATTTTAAATAGCAACCGAGCCGGAAGAATTCTCGATATATTGATGTATGCATCATGTATGTAAGTTATTTAGGGGCTACGGAAAGTTGATTTCAACATACGATAGATGGACATCGCTATATCGACTTCGCTATCTATAACGATCCAGAATATATATACTTTGTGGGGTCGCAAATGAAAAATGTAGAAATTTCAAACGGAATGACAATCTTATATATACCCTTGCCATTCATGGCGAATGGAATAATAATAATAAGTTTAAACCCTTGTATACCCTTCATTAATATGTGACAAGAAAATAAGTTAAATTATGGACCGATCCTCACAAAAGTTGTTAGAAGGATTTTTTTATGTCGAATTTCATCACGATATTGATTATTATAAGACAATTATGAATGTTCAAGTCATTTTCTGAGGCGGGCCTTGTATGGGGGTTGCGGGTTCGATTCCATCCAGAGAATTTGGGTTATATGCAGACAAGCAAAACTCTTCGCAGATGGTCGGTAGCTTGTTGCATCACAGCGTTTTCAATATTTCGATCCCAATCATTCAGACATGACTTGATAATGTCTAGATATATACATTTCTGCGTTCATATTACCAACAATTTTATGAAGCTTTTTATACCTTCCACAGAAAAACCTCCCCAAAATAGCAATTTTCCAAATTTAATAGTCGGCATAACGTCACTGTATTTTAAGGCACATTACATTACAATTAAAAAAGGCCTTATGGCATCATTTTATAAAATGAAGCGTTTAGGCACGTAAGCAATTTGTATGAAGAATACTGAGAAAATGGTTTTAAACTTGAATTTTGTTCATACAAAATTTGTTCAACGTTTGTCGTTGCGTTTTATTAAATGAGGCTCTTAGTTATAAAAATATACACAAAAATTTAAATATATTTAGTCAAATATATACATACCTAAATTTAAAAAACCCCTCATGGCCCATTCTGAAATTTATATATTTTTGTTAATGGTGCGATGGCTCTTATATTTAAATAAAATATTTGGATTATGTATGTTGAAATCAACTTTCCGTAGCCCCCAAATAGCTTTCATACATCAAAATATACGCTATTTCTATTTAAAATCAAGAAAATCGGCCAACAAATGGCTGATTTGTAAGGAATACCAGGACAACCTCCTATTTATACCCTATACCACCATAGTGGGGAGGGTATAATGCGTTTGTGCCGATGTTTGTGACGCCCAAAAATATTAGTCTGGGTCGATTAAACGATGTCCGTCCGTCTGGCTGGCTGGTTGTCCATGTAAACCTTGTGTGCAGAGTACAGGTCGCAATTTTGAAGATATTTCGATAAAATTTGGTACATATAATTTTTTCCCAAGGACCAAGCCTGTTAAAACTGGCTGAAATCGGTCCATTATTTCACCTAGCCCCCATACAAATGTCCTTCCGAAATTGGACTTTATCGGTCATAAATGTTTAATTTATATATGTATCTCCACAAATTGCGCTCCAAATAAGTTTTATATATACGAAATTCATGTCACCAAATTTTGCTACGATCGGTCCATAATTAGTCATAGCTCCCATATAGACCCGCTTCCGAAAATCACTTTAACGTGCATAAATCGCTTAAAAATGTTGGTATACACACAAAATTCAACATAGTTAACTTTAATATAGACATAAATCACACAACCTAATTTCATGATGAGCGGTCCATAATTGATCATAGCTCCCATATAAGGCCCACTTCCGAAAATCACTCAAAAATATAAATTATTGAAATTTTAAAAGAAAAATGTTTTTGCTCTTTTATTTAGTGTAGGGTAGTATATGGTTGGGCTTGACCGAATGATGGATATTTCAAAGATATATATTTCAAAGACCTTTGCAACGGCGCAGATAAGTCCATAGTAAGTCGGACTTAAAATGGGTCAAAATCGGGAAAAATTGCAATAAAATTAGAAAGAAAAAATGTTGTTGAATACGTCGATACTGAAATATTTATCCCATATTGAACTGGTTTCAATTATTTCATAATTAAATCAAGTATTCATTTGCTCAAAAACAAAATTTCTTGATATTTTCTATTGAATTTTGAATTTTGAGTTTTGAATTTGATTATTTTGACAATTGAATATACAATTTTCGTTATTGGTTGAATTTCAAATACAAAAATTATTGAATAGATAATTTTCGCAATTGAAACACAAAAAATAACAAAAATGTGTTTTCAATTACGAAAATTATCTATTCAATAATTTTTGTATTTGAAAATCAACCAATAACGAAAATTGTATATTCAATTGTCAAAATAATCAAATTCAAAACTCAAAATTCAATAGAAAATATCAAGAAATTTAGTTTTTGAGCAAATAAATACTTGATTTAATTATGAAATAATTGAAACCAGTTCAATATGTAACAAATAGTTGAATTGAAACGGTTTAAGAAATAGTTTTTTCTGTGTATGTGAGAATCCATGCTTTAAAATCTTCATTTAAAATGCTATTAATAGAACTTTATTTAAATCAGTATTTGTACAGATTAATTAAAATCTTAATATTAAATATACATTTTAATTGTAATAAAGTGCCAAAACAAATATGTTTATTATTATTTGACAATGTTTTGAAGCCACTGTTCTTAATAATTTCAACAAATATTTTCTACCACATTTTTAAACAAATATTTTGATTTTTTTTTTTAAACAAAATAAAAATCTACTGTATACTCACGTTTTATTTTTGACGTGCTTTACACACTCTACGCCAACTATGGCCGGCATTTATACATTTGGCTTGACGTTAGTGAACTTTAAATGTAAAACAAAAATCTCTACATTTCTGTATTTGCAAACTTTACAAATATGTAAAGTTTGCTCAACTCGCACGATTGTCAAGTTTTGTTTCTGCATGTACTGAAACCTATGCGTTTTGCTTGTGATTTGCTATCTACAAATTTTGTACGAGATGCGAGTTTCAGAATATGCCCGCATGACTTTACTAATCCTTTGTAATTTATATTGGAAAGAAATTTTAAGAATTATGAAGCGTTTTATTTCAATTTACTTTTTCTCCAATAGACCTGTATAATTTGAATATATAGATATACTAGCTGTCCCGGCAAACTTTGTTCTGCCATAGCACACACAAAGTTTGAAGACACCCACTATAATACTACTCCAGATATGCATTAATAAATTTTTACTTTGTATGGGAGGTGCCATGCCCATTGTTCCTATATAGGTCAATTGTGAATCTAAACCTCCCAGGGACCCACTCAAACACACACAACAAATTTCACCCAAATCGGTCCAGCCGTTAAGGAGGAGTTCAGTTACTAACACACGTACAGAAGAATTATATATATAAAGATATAGAATTACTATAAATAGTATATTTAAAATTCGTCTAGAGTGATTGAGCAAAAACTTTATTTATTTAAAATTTCATATGAGTATCGATTTCCTCTCTATAGTAATTTGCTGCATGTGTGAATTTTTTTTAAACAACCATTCATTTGTACCTCCACATTTTTGTGTATCAATTTTATAATTTTTTGATTAACATACAACTCCAATATGGTTTGTTTTTGTTTAATTGTTAAATTAATTTATGTATTCAGCCCCAATCGGTAATATGGGAGCCAACAACAAATTTAAATTTAAACAAACTAAATTTAAAATGCATCTTTATCTACTTAAAAAAATAGCAGAGAAAATAGAAAACGGGTAAAACTTGTATTTTGATACTTTTTTTGCAACCCCATGTATATTTTAAACCAATAAACAACATTCTAATAAATATTCCTGTAAATTTACTCCATTTATAGTAGGTAACTTTTCTCCTACTATAATTACAGGGAAAAAATACATGCTGTGCCTAAATTCAAAAATTTAAACACATTATATATAAAAAAAATAAACAAAAAGTGTGTAAATTTATCTATTTATGGTATTAAAAAACGTGTAGCAACATACCAATTTCATGTAAATTTACATTTTTTGTATGTATGTATATAAAAATTATGTATATATATTCCAATATGTCATATTAAATAAACCATATGATTGCACTTTCTATTGAAAAGCTATTGAAAGACTTTTATTTTCTACGGAAATTTTATAAAATCAAAGGAAAATTAAATACTGAATAATGTGGATATTAAAAAAATACGCAACTTCAGTCAAACCAGATACATGTCAGGATTCAACATTCTTTCCTCTCCTTTGTTAAATTCTTCAAAATTCAGAAAATGATTTCCATTATCACAGTATTATCTTATTTTTATTGTGGTGGCTATAATTGTAGAAAGAGTATGTGTTAAACAAGGGTAAAAATATTGTATGTATCCTCCCGTTGTGGGAGATAATCTTTTATTGAATCGAATTTATACTCACAATTTGATAATCGTTGTATGTTACATGTTGCAGTATTTGAATTTCCCTTGTTGTATTATCTGCACAGTATTTTTTAAACAATCTTAATTTGTTTCTTTATAATTTTGTTATTACAAATGTTTTTAATAATAACCCCCTGCCTATACTTGACAAATATATATCATAACAATTAATGACGTTTGTTGTCAAGACAAAGTTGTCTGAGCAAAAGCACTAACAATTTTGTCATAACGAAGCAATAATACTAATAAATGGACACTATACCTGAATATTTTTTATCTTGACAACGATTTTGAAGTTTATCATAATAAAAATTTATCAGGTATAGACAGGGGATAAATAAAAATTTTGACAATTTCAATTTCAGAATTACAGTATTTGTATTTAAATCATAAATTTTACGAACAATATATGTAATTATAAATTTAAAATATTTATTGTTGATTCAATGAATCAACACCAAGGAGAAAGAAAGAAAAACACAAAAACATTCATAGCTAAATTGTTAACCAAATGTTGACTACAGCAACACTAATAAAATGATAAATTTGTAATAATAAGTATACACATATATAATAAAAATATTTGAAATTTCGTCTAATTTACAAATAATATAAATATGAATTAGGCTTCCCATATTCTAATTCCTAATAATAGTAAGTTAAATAGATGATATTTACAAATAGACCTTGACAATGAAGATTGTTGATGACGCCCTTGGCAGGGTAGAAAATGCATTCCAATTTGCCAATTGTCTAAAATTTTAGTATTCAGTGATATTCTTTGAATTATTACAAATAAATTATAATATAAATGAACTTAATTAAAAATTTACTTTCAAATTATATATTTATTGTATTATAAACATGTTTACCAACACTCAAAATACTACAATTTGAATGTATTTTTGCCGGCAAAAGTATGTAAATAATTTGTATAAACATAGTGTGCCTATATTTACGCACTATCTATAAATTGACATAGACATATGATTATTTTACTATGATCTTCCACTATTATACAAAAATTTATTTTAATAAAATTTGCATCATTTCAATTGTGTCTGAATTACTATTCAATAGGTCTAACCTTGGTACATCCCGATCGGAAGACATCGATTTTAAAAGTTGGTTCACTTGACGTGAAATCCTCCATATGTATAAACACTAGTGTTTATAAACCGGTTAACCGAAAAACCGGTTTTTCTTCGAAATCTCGGTTTTTTGCGAACCGATTAATTTAAAATGTTGATTTTCGGTTAACCGGTTTTTATAATTAAGGTCTAAAATTAGGAAATCTCATGGTTTTGTGCATTTTTTATATTCATTGTACACACATTATGATCTGATTTGAAACCTAATCTGCTGATTTACAATACCTATTTAGATTGATATTTTTATAAATTGCAATGATTCAAAATAGTAGAGGATGATGAGTTTATTAAAAACTTTTTCAGAATAAATTGCACATAATGAAACTATTAAAAATTAAATTCCGCATAATTCGAGAAGTTAAGCTAAATCTTAATAATGATTCATTATAAACTTAGTGATGATTTTACCAAACGTTAATTTGAATTTGATGTGCATACCTTCTTTCAATCAATTCGTTAGCTTAGTGTACGAAGTCCTTTTCAGAAATATTACAGAAGAGACAAAAAATGTTCTAAAATCCGTGATTTGAAATATTTGTGAAATCTGATATGATATGATTCATAATGACAAATAAGCACAGCTAAGGTCCTTTTTTGGGATTTGTAATATTTTCTGTTTCATATCAGAAAGTCGAGGTGATGACTATTATATAGTTAGTAACATATTTATACTCAATTTCATTTGACTGAGATAATAATTTTGAAATTTTTACAAAATAAAATGGACTTAGCACTTTAGTATATTCATAGTTATTTAATATTAACCATTTCTGACTACTAAAAACTAAAAATTTTAAAGCCGTATGTACTTTATTGTACATTTTATGTTTTCTACACATATATGACGGTTAACCGGTTTTTTCGATGTCGGTTAACCGAAAAACCGGTTTTCTTAAAAAGGCCAATTTTCGGTTAACCGACAAACCGGTTTTGTAAAAAGTCGGTTTTTTATAAACACTATTAAAGACTGAAAAAAATATACATATATTTTTTTAATTTTTGTTTTATAATTTTAATTTATGATTCTTGAAGAAAATAAATAATTTGTTTTGTTTTTGAGTTAGAAGTGGTTTTATTTATATAATCAAACATAATTTGTAGAAACAGCGGTAAAAATAGTGAAGAATTTCTTCAATACCTTACTAAAAAAAATTGTAGCATTTTTTTTTGGCATTTAAAAATCCATTTAGCATTTTTTAGCATTACTTTGGATAGTATTTAGCTGCAAAAATGTTTGAGACCTGGTCACACTGATTATCAAGCCAATTTTATTAAACTTTTAAACATTGGTTCGTGCAGTCATATAAAAATTAACTATTTGGGTATTATATGGAACTCGAGAGTAGATCAATGCAATCCAAATAAATCAGTCTTATCACTCATATTTTATACCAAATCATACCTTAAATCGTTAATAACTTGGCAAATACTATGATGAATGCTTTGAGTTTAGATAAAATAAGTTCAGTAAAACTGAAATATTTTAAATCTTTAATAACTTTATATGATTTTAAGAAACATGTGCTCTATTTGTGATCACTCATATTTTATACCAAATATCGATTATTAGTAAAAAATAATAAATCATTTCATTGTCTTTTGGTATTAAAAACTCAATTTTTTTAAATCTTCAATAACTTTGTAAATATTACGATTTTAGAGAAAATAAGCTGAATCTGTGATCATTCATATTTTATACCAAAAATCGATTATTAGTATATCAAACTCAAATAACTTAAATAGCACTTTCCGACAGCATTTTTGGAACAGAATAGCAACCCTATAATTCTGAAAAGGCATGTTGCTTAGATAATTTTTTATTTTTTTATTTTTGGATCGAGGGAGCATTATACTAAATGAAAAATATTTGTAAGTTAATGTCTGAGAGAATTCTTATTGTCAGAGTTATATTGTGGAATTTTATAGTTATCATTTTTGTGGGAGATCTTAACCCTCTACCTCCTCTCTTTAGGGGTAAATTTTGCCTCGAGAAAATCAAAGATACCAAGGTTAGAAATAAAGCATTTTACTCTTAATTAGCAAAATTACATGCCACCTTAAGTTTAAAATTCGGTTGCAGAGAAAATATAATCTCCAAACTACCTGAATGGGCCTAATAACAAATGTTGTATTCTTCTATGCATTTAGTTTATGTTCATATATGGTTTTTAAATGTTAATATTTTGTTGCATTTATTTTAAAATTATAATTGTTATTTGATACCCGGTGAGCTGGCTGGTTGGCTGGCTGCTGGTTTATTGTAACTCTAACAATACAAACAATTAGTGACATTAAACACATTAAACAAACAATGATTATGAAAACGTGCACAAACAAAACAAAATCATGGTTTTAAATAACAATTTAAATTTTTTGCTAAAATTGCCACAAAGAGAATTTGAGAGTTAGAGCATTTTTCGACTTCAGAATTTGTTCAACATTAAATATGAGAAATTCAAATGAGTAAAAAACAAGTAAGAGAGCTATATTCGGCTGTGCCTTCACCAAATTATACTTCAAAATAAAAATTTTAAACATTTTTAGGTAAACAAAATGTATTTTTTTTCCAAAGTATTTTTTTTAATTTTTTTTGGGAAAAAAAAAATTTCGAATTGTAGTTTTTAAATTAAAATTTTTTTTTTTTTTTATAATTGGTGAAAAAAAAAATCGGGTTAAAAAATATTTTTTCCGATTTTGACCCATTGTAGGTCAAAATTCTGGATCCTTATAGATAGCGGAGTCGATTAAGCCATGTCCGTCTGTCTGTCTGTTGAAATCAACTTTCCGAAGCCCCCATATAACTTACATACACGACTCATACATCAATATCTCCGGAATTATTCCGGCTCGGTTGCTATTTAAAATCGAGAAAATCGGTCTACAAATGGCTGAGATATAAGGAAAAAACCAGGACAACCTCGATTTTTGACCTATATTTGGATTACTAAGTCAATAATATGGATATGTAATGATAGATATTTCAAAGCCCTTTGTAATGACCAGGGAAATCAAAATATGCAAATGCATGTTTTTTCTGGTGAGTCTAATTAGCACATGGATAAGATAATTACACGGTTCAGAACAATTTAAGAATTTTGGCATCGATTTGTTAGTGCATATTTTTACATATTTTACCCTTAAACGCATATTTTTGCATATATTTGTTTTAAGAGCATATTTATGTCATATTTTTGCGTCTTTAGAGCATATTTTACTGTTTAATAGCATATTTTGACCTTATTAAAAACAAATTTTGTCTTACTTATTGTTCGCTGTTGTGTTACAGGTTTTTACTTCCTTTGTTTAAAATTCAAAATTGAAAAATAGATGGCTTTTATTTTAATATAAAATAAGCTCTATTTTAATAATGGCGCCATCTAAATATCAAATTTTAGTTCTAATTCTAACTTAACCGTTTTAAGTGTTAAAGAAATATTGTCTTTTAAATTTGCTCCTATAACATCAGCTGATGTCGAAAGAACATTTGCTATGTATAAAAATGTTTTCAGATCCAATAGACAACGATTTTTATTTGAATATTTAAGTCAATATTTTGTAATTTATTGCAATAATAACCTTAATTGAAGAAGTGACTTTATATTTATATAAAATATCATCAAAAAATACCTCTCGAGGCCTTTTCATTACATAAATTCCTATTGATTTTATGTTGTATTTATTTTTTGTTATATTTGTTTTAGATTTTGTTATTTTTTTTTATTTTACTTTACCTTTTTAGAAATGAATTGTATTGATTTTTTAAATAAAAGTATATTTTTTGGTTAAAAATTATGTAAAAGTTTGTTTTTTTAAGATCATATTTTTTAAATTTTAAGAGCATATTTTAAAGTTTAAATCGCTTAAAACGCTTTTTTTAGAGCATATTTCCAGTTTCCCTGGTAATGACGTATATAAGACAATAGTAGCTTGGACCTACAATGGATTAAAAAATTTTTTCCGCTAAATATTAAAAAAAATTAAAAAAAAAAGAATTTAAAATTAAAAAAATTAAAATTTATAAAAAAAAACATTCGAAATTTTTTTTTCCAAAAAATGAAAAAACAACTTTGGAAAAAAATGTTGTTTACCTAAATATATTTAAAATTTTTATTTTGAAGTATAATCACCATATTATACTTCAAAATAAAAAAATGGTATATAAGAAACTAATTCTAACTTATTTTCTAACTTGATTCGAAAATGTTGAATTTTGTGCCATTGGGAGCTATTCAATCAGCAATTTCAAAACGTTTGCAAGCAACAGGATACGAATTGAAGCCGAGAGATCTTGAAAGACGATTTTGCATGTCCTAAATGATTCTTGAACTCTATAAAAGAAAATCATTTTTGCACCAAATCATTACTTGCGATGAAAAATGAACGTGCACCGACCGTCTACTATTTCACTTTGGAACAGATTATCCGATGTTGGTTTGATTTGTTCTTGGAATCAAAGGAGGAGCAGTTCTTTTGGCGCGTAATTAATATATTGCCAGAAAGATGGCAAAAGGTCATAGCTAACAATGGCCAATACTTTGAATAAATTTATATTGTATAAATGTTTCAAAATAAAAGCAAACAATTTGATAAAATCCAATGCAATTTTAAGTAAATTTAACAAAAAAAATTTTCACAAATCTTAACTTGAAGTCAAAGTGTTTTTCTAAATTGACTAATTTACAAATAAACGGCATACAAATATTATAAATAGTTGATTAAAACACGTGTCGGTATTATTATTTTTTTAAAAGTTTTATTACTTTTTTTTTGTTCTGCCAGTAATTTTGTTAAATTTGCTAAACAAAAACAAACTTATTGAATTCAAATGAAATTGAATGTGTGAGTCAAGTGAAATAGTAACGGAATATAATATTGTACATATTTGTAAATTAGTAATAAAAAAGGTGTATTTGTTAATGAAAATACAGGGCCATAAGTAAAATGAATAAAATAACACTGAGGCCTAAAATTGCAAAACTAATTTGATTGAGTCAATGTTTCATAATTATCGGTGTATAGTAGGAGTTATTCTAGATAATTCTACTTATATGAGATTGGAGACATCTGGTTACAATTTGAGAATAACGATAGTCTCTGTAGTTTTAAAATCAACAATGACACATTTTCTTTATGCCGCTTTACCAGTCACTAGTGTTTACCTAATGATGTAAGTTTCTATAAAAAACAATTCTGAGTAGACCTACACTTTTTATACCTTTTTTCTCGAAACACTCGTGTAGTCAGTCGTAAATATTTAACTCATTATTCATTCATTCGAAATATTATAATAAAAATATTTCAACTTTTAAATTTATTGTTGAAAACATATTAATAAAACTCAATGCCTTTTAATAAAATTGCAATTTCGTTCTTTATTTAGATAAGTAAAATGACAAAAACTTAGTTTGAATCTAAATTAGCCCCAAAGTGAAGAAAGTTTTAGTTTAAACATATAACGATTGAACACACACACGTATATTTATACAAAATTTGAAATAAGTATAAAAAGGATCTATTGATTGATATGCCTTAAGGGTATGCTTTAGAAAATAAAGTAAAACATTTAAATGTGCGCATACACAGGCACAGGCTAATCCATGTATGTATGTATATGCCCTACAGTTTTAAAGGTTGCAATTGTTAACTTTGCACTTGCAATATCGCTATTTAGAGTGGTCTTCATGTGGAACTAGGTTTAATCGTTTTTACAAACTACTTTTCAACTGTAAAGTAGTGCAAATTATGTCAATTAATTACCTCTGCAACCTTTCTCCAACAAAAATATAGAAAAGTCAAATAATTTTTCTTCAGCTGAAAATACATGTTCCAAAAATTAACAGAATTATAGAGTTGATAAAAATGAGAAAAAAGAAATAACAAGAAACTTATGACATTAAATACCAGGGACCGTAAATAACGGATATACAGAAAATTTGAACTCAAAAACTCTCCATGTTACAGACAACTGTCTGATGGGCAATTCCACGATAATGACAACCACGACTGAAAAAACAAAAACCCTTGCAACTTTTTTCAAGATGATTTGAATAGGTGGAAACACCAAAATGTTACTATTGAGAGCTTATTACAACATTTTAAAGGCAAAAATAGATTTAATTTTTAAATTAATTAGTATGTTTTAGGCTAAGAATGCGGCGAAAACTAAGCTCCCAATTAGCATGTAGTATGAAATAAATTTGACTCTGATTGTTTTTTTGTTATTATCAATATTGATACCGAATATATATGTATTTTCTATTTACTTTTTTAGTTTTTGTATACATATATTTACAGAATATATATTGTTTTACTATAAAAGAAAAATCTGTCACGTACGGTATGTCACGTATGATATTAAATTTTATTTATTGTAAAATCATCCAAAGTTTGTTTTTATTTAAATAAATATGGTTTAGTGTAAGAAATTAAATGATAAAATAACGCCTCTCACCCTTATTTTGCTCGATATTTTGGAGAACAATGTTTCGAAAGAACTTATTAATTTTTAAAATATAGTACCTTCTGAATGGAATAGAAACACCAATTATTTTTTGTCAGATACTCGTATTTTTCGAAATCTATTCCACTCTATATGCTTACAAATGTCACGTACGATGTCATGACAAAATATTAGTTTTGAAGTGCTCTTTCAGAATATATGCAGATATTTAAAAAAACGATCAGTTAGTTTTCAACTAAAAAATAAAAGTTCGGTTGAAACTCTTAAAAATAGAGTTTTAATTAGCCGTCATAAAATAAAACTAATTTGAGGAATTTTATTTTTCCGGTCATAAAATAAAACTAATTTTGAGGAGTTTAAATTAAAATTGCAAATAAAATCGAGAGAGAAATAAAAAATGGAAATGTCCAAATGTGTTAACCGAATATGATCAGATTCCATTACTAGCAAATAATTCAGCTAAAAGGTTAGCTTTATCGACCGGTACGAAAGCGTTGCTCGTATAGAGCTTTTTCGTGAATTAGTACTTTGGCACACGAAGATCTTGCCTTTTTGCTTAACGAATCAGTTTATGCATTTAAGTTATTGCGCCAGGTTCCACATGATTTCTCTCTGGATCCGACTGCTATTTTGTACGTCTGATTAAATCAAGATTTTTGCTTAGATCTAAACGAAGATTTGTTTTGATGGAATGAAAATCTTCATTCCCATGATGAATTTTTGACATGGCATTGACGATATTGTCTAGGAAATAAAGTTGTCATTTAAAATGCCAAATGAAATCGTTGAACTCAGCCCAATGAGCCTTTTCGTAGATAAAAATTTAACGTTTCGTAGCTGTTTGTAAAACATTGCGAAGTTCCGAGAGCGAAAAGAGGGCGGAAATAGTGCAAGAAAATTCATCTTCATACATTTCAGGGTGTGAGATGAGAAAAAGGTTAGGAGTGTTAGGTTGGTGCCCTTCAACAACACATCAAATGTGTTGTTGAAGGGCAACAGTTTTATTTGTATATATTATAATTGGCTTTCCTAAAGCGAACAGCAATACATTTCACTGAATTTATCAATAATATTTTAATTGAGAATTTAGTACATTCAAATTAAAACCTATTAAAATTAAATTTTGTAATCCCAAAGAAACTTTTTATGATAATATGGTTCATAATATGATTACTTTGGATCATAATATGATTACTTCAGAATCTTCTGATCATGTACGACAATAATATTACTACTATATTTGATCATAACATTTTAAAATGTTAATAGTGATCATAATATGTTTGGACTATACTCATAAATCTTATCATAATATGTTGCTATTACATTATGTTTACTACAAACATGGTTCTTCTTTGAGTGTAGTAACCCATTTTCCATTATAGATACTTGTAAGTAAATTGGGATGTAATCAATGGTGACATCTTCCATCTTTCATTGCTTCGAATTTATCGATTCGAAGCACTGCATGGTAGTATGTGCAAAAGAATTCGAGATTATTTGGCCCCATTTATTTAAAAATTATTTATTTAAATGTGTGTTTCTTTTTTTTTCGTTACACAAAATATGTGTGTATAATGAAAATTGATTATCAAAGGCTAGTTTAAAGTGTTGACAAAACATACTCTCTACAATAGCAGCAATAAAATGTGTATCTGAATTGATTTTAACCCCTTTAATGTGCGTAGGTTTTAATAGAAAAATCTCTAATGTTTTTATTTCAAATTAAATTTTTTATATAGGAAGTTACAGTCATCGACAATATAATGAAAATATAATGGGTTTAATGGGGTTTACAAATATACAATTTTAGTTTTTTGTGAAATCGGAAAGCATATATTAAAAATATTTGTAATTTTTTTGTTGTTATGAAACAAACGTAATTTTACATAAAAAATGTATACATTTTTAAATACTTAGAAGAAACAATTTGATTTTGAATCCATAAATTTGACAAGTGGAAAATACTGATCATAGTAATTTCTAATACATACAAATTAAACTATAAATGTTGTAAAGTTTTTATTAAAATTTATATAAATTCTTGCAAAAGTTAACCCTTTTCGACATATGAATGTTTTACTATTAATCATTTTGAAGATATTTATTTTTGGATTTAATTTAAGCTAATATTAAAATTCTGTTCTTTTGTTACCCACTGTTTATTATTTTCAAAATGTTAAAAACCATTTAAAAAGTTTGCACAGATTCATCTGTCTGTAATGTTATAAATTGAACAGAATGTTTTTTAATTTGCAATCCTTAAATCCAGGAAATAAGCTTATAGTGGTTATCATATTGAATTTATTTAACTTGTTTAAGTGCTAAAAGTTATTTATATTTGTAAATAAATAATTCCAGTTTTAAAAGTTGTTTTTTTTTTTATATAAAGTAATTTTTTATTGAATTACTGTTAGAAATGTATGCCAAAATAATTTTGAATAGTTTTGTAAAACTAATTTGCAATTTAAAGTGAAACATAACATATAAATAAGTCATTTAATATTATTAAAAAAGGCATTTAAAAGAAACAAAAGGATTGTTCACGGTTGCTTGGTTATCATTGATAAATATAAACAATTTTGCGCAACCCATAATTATGTTTATAGCTTATGTGGTTATCTGCTTATTTCTAGTGTTGGAAAATAATAGAAATTTAATTCCAAAAATTTATTTGTTTTTTTTTTGTATTTTTATTTTATGCTTATTCTATTTTTAGTTTTGTAATGAAAATTGAAAATGAGAATGGAATGCTGAACAAAATTGTTACAAATTTCTTAACAATATTATAGTCACATTAACTATTTACATGATTGTGGTACCGATAATATGGTTAATTTATGATTCACATGATTGTATCCATATATATGGTTACAGTAAACAAGTATATATTTGTGACAATAATACGTTGTTCTCAGATTATGATATCCATAAGCCGAGAGCAACATAATATGGTCAGTCCTTTATCATAAAAATTATTGTCACAAACATATACTTGTTTACTGTAACCATATATATGGTAGATACAATAATGTGAATAGTAAATAAACAATATTAACATGTAAATAGTTAATGTAACTATAATATTGTAATAATGTTGAAATGGTTACAGTAAACATGCACAACTACATTTTTCCCTGCGTGTACTGAAGCACTCCACTACGATGTGTCTAGATGGTATTACAGATCCACGGCCAGTAAATTTTGGTAAATTCGAATTTGTACCTTTAAAAATTATATCGTTTAAAATAAAGATGATTGTAACATTTGGAATTCATATTTATTGATTCAATAATAGATCTGTTATCGAGATTGAGGCAACTCATAATGATTCGCTTAATCATCAGGATCATATAACAATTTCAATGATCTTATTTTCAACATAGGACAACATTATTTTAAAAAAACAACTTAAAATATGCTCAACCTAACAACCTAAACAAAACACTTGTTAAATAAGTTTTACATTAAATGAATTATGGTTGAATGCACTTCAACAAAATTGCCTCTATTTAAGTATTATAAAGTTTTTGAATAGAAAACCACACTTTACAAAAACGATTATAATAGAAAAATGCAAAGCACTCGAAATATAATTCTATATACATTTTTTTTGGGGGGAAACAAATTTTAAAGTCTGTAATGAAAAGGTGCTAGAAAGTGCAAAAAGCTAAAGCCATATACATATATTTGACGAAAAAGACGTAACCGCTAAATAAAATATATTTTAATTCTTTTCTTTGTTTCAAAAACTAAGAGTAAAATAAGTGTATGTTGTAGGAATAGCTCAGTTTAGTTTCGAAATTTTGTTTAACTAAGTAAAGATCTCGCCATGAACTTTCAAAATTTATCCAAAAAATTAAAACTTTACAAAAGAGTCTTTATGTCTGTTAATTTACAATATTTCTTGTTATGTTTTACTTTTTTCTTAAATCTCATAAATAATTCATTACTCAATAAATTGTTGATACAAGCCAAAAACAAAAATTAAAAAAAAAATAATCCAATATTTACTTATTGAAATAAGTAAACATTTTGTTGAATAATGTAATTTTCTGCCAAATTAGGTGATACAATTAATGTGAATTAAGCTGCAAAAAATTGAAATAGAAAAAAAATAAACAATAATAAATGACTATAATAAATGTTTGTAAGATAAATTATATGAATAAAATTACAAATAAAATTCAAATAAAAACTACATGATATATGAATTTAAATTGAATTTAACAGTTATTTTGCAAAACATTTAAATAAATAGAGATTTAAACAGAAAGACAGTTACATTACAAACAAAAACGTTCAAAATATACGAGAGTGGGTAACTTTTTTAATTTCCTCTGTCAGTTGAATCCTGTCAAAATTTGAACAAGCTGTGTCATTTGGTTTGTGTATACAGGCTACCTCGTGACTTGAGGAGCAATTGGAAAAAAGTGAATTTCTGTGTGCTCATTAAGCATTATTTTCCGCACCATCAATATCAATGGTAAAAAAACAGATTACTGAATTATGACCGTACAGGCAGATACCGAGAGTTTTGGACGCCCAGTTGAGGTCTCTAAATACGAAAGAATTGAAAAAAATTATGTTGATCGATCAGTGATTGAAAGTGCGAGAGATTTTTAATAATCACTTGGGTATGGGAAAGCAAGATGGCAAGATGGCTGCCGAATTTGCTTACAGTTACCATGGCAAGCGTCCATAGCCCCGAGTGACTATTTCTTGTTCCCAAACCTGAAAAACAATCTCGGCGGAAAGAGATTTGACTCCAACGATGAAATCATCTCACAAAAAAAGCCTATTAAAAATTGGTGAAAAATTGGACAAAGTGCGTAGAGCTCAAAGAAGACTATGTTGATTTTTTTGTCCAAAAACCTGTGATTCATTCAAAAAGTCACGGACTTTGTTACCCATCCTCGTATATATTTTAATTAAATGAAATAGTTAATTAATTGGCAACAAAAACTGCATGAAAATAATTTATTATCAATAGTCATGTAATTATATGCTCTTTATTTCAATTGATATTTGTTTTCTTTTTAATTTATTTTGGCGAAATAAATGGTATTTTAATTTCCATTAAATTCTTTTTAAATGAACTAATGTGTTAAAAATGTTGCTATAAAATTTTTAGTAAATCTAAGTAATTTTTTAGAGTGTTATATAGTGTTATAGTGTTTCTTGTTACATATGGGCAATTTCATATCATAGTACGTGACATTTATACGTCTATAGAGTGGAATAGATTTTGCAAAAATAAGAGTATCTGAAAAATATGTTCCATTCAGTGGGTACTATCGAGTTTATCATACGTGACATAAAACTGAAGTAATTTTGAAATACATGTACAAATATGCTAAAATTTGCGAATTGTAAGAGGGGTTATTTCTTCTTCTTTTTATTTCTTACACTAAAGCTAATCTTTTTCCTTTATAATCCGTCATATTTAAGTAAAAGCAATCTTTCGATGATTTTATAATAAAAATAATTTTAATATCGTACATGACATACCGTACGCTACAGATTTTTCTCTTATTGTAAAGCAATATATATTCTGTAAATATATGTATACAAAAACTAAGCAAATATACTATATTCGTTTTCAAAAAACAATCAGAGTCAAATTCATTTCATACTACATGCTAATTGGGCGCCATCTTAGCCTAAAACATCCTAATTAATGGCCTGGCTCACTAAATACGAACGAACATTTTCTTTCTTATTTTATATTGAAAACAATAAAAAAATTCAAATTTATTTGTTGTTTTCAATATAAAATAAGAAAGAAAATGTTCGTTCGCATTTAGTGAGCCAGGCCATAAATTTAGTCAGTTTAAACTATTATTTTTGCTCTTGAAATGTTGTAATAAGCTCTAAATACCTTCACATCGTAAAATTTTTAAAAAAAAGTTTCATGGGTTTTCCTGGTTGTTATTCTCGTGGAATTGCCCATATGTTATGTAAGACGATATTATGGCATTTTTATCTATCATATATAAAGAATATGTGAATTATATTTTAAGGAATTATGCATTTCATGTGCTATATATTTTAATTGAATTTATGAATCTTTCTAGAGCAACAGTTTTCTAAACGTGTCAAGTGTAACATCAAACATTGTCAAGTCATGCTATGATTTTCACACAGGTTCTACTTCACTTAAGACTCAAGGAAATTGTAGCATATTTTTAAGCATGGTATCTGCTGTTTTTTATTGCCTAGCTAGGTGACACGTGTCACATATGTTGTGTAGGTTGCTATTATGTTATTTGGCCTGATTTAGCATTTTTTGAATTTTCGACTTACCAATGCCTTAAAGTTGTCTCCGTCATCTAAAAATAAGTTTTGTGCCAACAAACAGTCATATGCGTGAAGTTTAGCTTTAGTTTGCTAAAAAGTGCCGCTGAAGCACACCGATTGCTCACCAAAGGTTATGTCGAATGTGCTCCATCGGTTTTAACGTGCGAGAGATAGTTTGTGCGGTACAGTAGTGGTTATTTTGAAACGGAAGACATGGATCGCCCAGGCCAGCCAAAAAAGGTTGAAGACAAAGAATTAGAGACATTACTTCATGAAGATTGTTGTGAAACCCAACAAGAGCTTGAAAAATCAACGATTTTGCATGTCCAAAAAAATAATGCTTGAATGCTATAAAAGAAAATAATGTTTGAACCGAATCATTACTTACGATAACCCGAAGCATAAGATATCGTATGTGAAGATCGACCAACCAGCCGAATCGACACCAAAGCCAAATATCAATGGTGCTAAGGTAATTCTGTGTATTTGGTGGGAACAAAAGGGTCCTATCTATAATGAGATTTCCGAGCATTGTTTCGATCACAAGCCAGAAGGCTTCCTCTGGGATATGCTTCACTTTGGAACAGAGTATCCGAAATTGGCTTCATTCGTTCTTGGCCTCAAAAGATGGCACGGAATTCATATATTGCCAGAAAGATGGGAGAAGGTCATAGCTAACAATGGCCAATACTTTGAATAAATTTCTATTGCACAAATGTTTCAAAATAAAAGCTACAAATTTGAAAAGATCACAATAATTCCAATTACTTAACAGTCTTCAGTTGTCCGATATAGTTATCTTATAGAGATCATCTATTTAATTCATCCTTGTTAGAGATATAATGCAGGATTGATATCACAGTCAGTCCACAATCATATTTCTTTACATACCTGTCACATATTTTATTCGGAATGGTTTCAATTTCGTAGTTTTTATTCCGATCAATTTCGTTTTAGGTTCTTCAGATTCCGTGTAATTTATTATTTCCAAAAATATTGAATAATTCTGTATTTCTGATTTTAATTTGACAGAGTTGTTTATTTTAAAACATAAGTAAAGCTTCTGGTACAGAGATTGATTACAAATTTTATAAAAACAAATAATTACAAAGAAATATTAATTCCACTTTGAAAATTGAAAGTGGTTTCATTCCGAAAGAAATTTTCGTTTAGCTTTTTCTGAAGAAGCGAAATACGGAATTACACTTTAGATAGGAATGAAATTCTGTGACAGGCCTGATATTCTGACTTTCAATCGCACCATTTCTCTATGATGGTTTTATAAAATATTGAAACTACTTCAAATACCATTGAATTGAATAGTATACAAATGTGTATTACTGTTCTAGTGTTGACCATATCAATTTTCCTTTTTATTTATTTTACAACAGCTCTAAATAACTAAATAAACAATTATTATTTTATACAAACATACACACGTTCCTTTTTAAAAAAAATCTGAATACTGTGCTAAAAATATCAAACTATTAAAACTCGAAAAAACAAAAAAAAAAATTCAATAAATTCTATTGAACAGTAATAACAAAAAATTAAATGGAAATATTAAAATGTATTAAAAAAACTACAACAAAATTAATAAATTTTAATTCAAAAATAAAACATACATAAAATATTTACAACTTATAATTAAAAATTATTATTTTTTTTTGTGTGTTAGCAAAATAAAAAGTGATTAAAATTCATCAATAATGCAATTTATTAGATAATTTGTGTATGGTGAAGTTTGAAAAACAGAAACGACTACCTCAAATTTGAGACACATACTGGGACATAATTCAAAGGCTGGAGGTGTGTTTGCCACAAAATAAATTTAACCAAATAAAATAGATTGAGAACGTGAAAATATTATAATACAAACAGTGTACGCAATAAGTAGATATACAAAATAGGAAAATACCATAAGTTATATTCAAAAAGTATGTATAATGCTAGTAATTTTGCTTTATATTAAATATATTTTATTAAATTATTCAATATCTAAAAAGCAACTAACTTAAATTTGTACATTTACTTTTAGCTTACACTGTACCTGAGAGGCAAACACACACCTCTTGCTTTAAATAAATTACATAGTTTCATTTACAAAATGCGTGTGCCAATAATTAGTTTCATACGTTCTTTTTTTCAGAACCAACAATTTACCACATACAAGTTTGCAACAGAAACCGAAATAAAATTGTAAAAAAGCATTTAAAAAAATACAAAAAAAAACTCCATAAAATACAATTTACCTTAAGGTTAAACGCTGTAAAATCACTGTTAGTGACAAGTGTATACAAAATAAAAAAAAACTAAGCAACAATCAGCCATAAAAAAGCCATAAATTCGTTAACCCAAGCCTCAGTTTTTTAAACTGTTTTGAAAATAAATATATAGAAAACAACAAAAAGCTTACGATTTTGTGACACACAACTCGAGCCTACGCTGGCAAAATTGATTGTAAAAATAATTTAAAAGTTGCAAGTGAAACAATTTTTTTTTTAAATTTTAACAACTGGCCACAGTGCAAGCAGCTCAAAAACAAATAAGTAATATTTGCAGCTGATATGCAATTTTGGATTATAAATTTAAATGGTAAGTAGAAAACGCAATAAATAATTTTTTATTAATTATACGTTTAAATTTATAATTAAAATTTTAAAATAAATTAAATTATAAGCTCCACTATTAGTTTAAGTAAAGGGAATTAGTTGAAAGTGAAATGTAAATTTAAATCTATAATCGCCAAAATTAACGAAATTCTAATTAAAATAAGACAATTATTAAATCGTAGATAAGGTTTAGGATTGATTATATTGACAAATCTATGGTTGCTGTGGAAATTTTATCGATAACTTGTAGTTTCTACACAAACTTTACTTTTCTATAGAAAAGTTATCGATAACTTAACTTTTCTATAGAAAAGTTATCGATAACTTAACTTTTCTATAGAAAAGTTATCGATAACTTAACTTTTCTATAGAAAAGTTATCGATAACTTAACTTTTCTATAGAAAAGTTATCGATAACTTAACTTTTCTATAGAAAAGTTATCGATAACTTAACTTTTCTATGAAAAAGTTATCGATAACTTAACTTTTCTATAGAAAAGTTATCGATGACTTAACTTTTCTATAGAAAAGTTATCGATGACTTAACTTTTCTATAGAAAAGTTATCGATGACTTAACTTTTCTATAGAAAAGTTATCGATGACTTTACTTTTCTATAGAAAAGTTATCGATGACTTTACTTTTCTATAGAAAAGTTATCGATGACTTTACTTTTCTATAGAAAAGTTATCGATGACTTAACTTTTCTATAGAGAAGTTATCGATGACTTTACTTTTCTATAGAAAAGTTATCGATGACTTTACTTTTCTATAGAAAAGTTATCGATGACTTTACTTTTCTATAGAAAAGTTATCGATGACTTTACTTTTCTATAGAAAAGTTATCGATGACTTTACTTTTCTATAGAAAAGTTATCGATGACTTTACTTTTCTATAGAAAAGTTATCGATGACTTTACTTTTCTATAGATATAACTTGTAACTTCTATAGAAAAGTTATCGATAACTTTATTTTTCCTTAGAACAGTTTTCGATAAATTTACTTTTCTATGGAAAAGTTATCGATAACTTCACATTTCTTCAGAAAAGTTATTGATAACTTTAGTTTTCCATAGAAAAGTTATCGATAATTTTAGTTTTCCATAGAAAAGTTATCAACAACTTTTCTTTTCGGTGGAAATAGTCGAAAACTCATATTTGTCTCTCATATAAATTTATTAAATTTTCTATAAATAACACTGTGCTAGTTGAAAAAACTGTCAAGCAGGGCACCTGGGTGGGTTAAACTAATTCGGGTACGCTGAATTCAGTGGTGCAAATCGTTTTATTAGGTTAGCTCGTATTTTTGAGATATACCGTTATTTCGAAAATAGAGGAGGTTCCATAACATATATTCGCGTAACTCAACTCAGTTATTAGTAGGGTGTTCAATCGGTTAACCGATTAATTTTAATCGGTTAACTGTTCGAATAATTCAAAATTACCGATTTTCAAATAACAAATAAACCGATTAATTTGTGTCGATTAACCGAAATTCCTTTTTTTTGCACTTTATTTTGTATTTATTTTTCCGTTTCAATTAAAATACAGATTTCAAATTAAAATTACATACATATTTTTTCGATCATCAAAGAAACATGTTCAGTGAGTATAACAACTGACATATTTAATTTACATCGATGGCTTAATAGGTCATATCTAGGGATCCTAATTTCCAGAACTTTTTTCTTTCCCGAGAGGAAATTAAAAAATCGCTTCATTCCCGGGAATTCCCGGAAACTAACACTAAATTAGACTAAAAACCAGAAAATGCTTTTCGGATAAATTGACTTATAATTTAACAGGATGTTAAAGAAGTATAAAATAACTATATTTGGTTGTTGGTCCAGCCTTTACAAGGGGTTCTAATTTAATAGTGGCATTTGATCGGTATTGTCACAGTCGTAGTTTTAATCAGTATAAAATCAATAAATTCTTTGTTTAATTAAAAAAGTTAAGAATTTCGACCATGTTAAATCTATAAAATATGCGTAGTTAGAAAAAATTTTCAAATCTGATTGTAGATAAACAAATTTGAACCACTATTATTGTTATTATATTCTCTAAATATAAATAATAATCATTGAATATCCCTAAAAGTTGTATTTTAACATTATATGAGTTAGGGGTTTTTCTTTCAAACAATTTTTGAAATGAGTTAGGGTCTTTTTTTAAATTACTGTAAATCTGTTATTCTTTAGCATATAAAACTGCTTTTGTTAAGGGAGGTTTTTGAGTTTTGTCTACCAGAATATGTAAAAAATCTGATTTAGAAAAAAAGAGATACGACCTTTCTATATCATTGTCGAATGATAACTTATCGAAATTCAATAAACTAAACCGTTTATGAGTTACGCGAATATATGTTATGCCACCTCCACCATTTTCGAAATAACGGTATATCTCGAAAATACTAGCTAAAAAAACGGTTGGCACCACTGAATTCAGCGTACCCGAATTAGTTTTAGCCGCTGGGTGCCCTTCTTGACAGAAAAAAAGTGTCAATTTCATGCACAGTGTAATTTATCATTAACTTAAGTTTTCTGTATAAATATTTTCAATAATTTAGTTAATCTCTTCAAGTAATAAATATTTCAAAAAGAGTATTTAATAAAAAAAATTTTATTCAGCTTGTGTCAAAATATAAACCATATAACTGCATACATAATTCCTTTCAGATTTACTAGAAAGTCAATAAAATTGTATCACTAACATGTGTAACTTTCTCTTTGTAAGCGCTTTATAAACATAAATCTTGGCACATTTTTGTAACACCTTGATTTTCAAAACTTTACTTAAGTTCTTGTTCAAAATATATTTTTTGTAATCTGACGTTTGTTGCTTCCTCCTTGCAGCAGTACGTACATATCAGTAAAAACCAGAATTTATTATTTTTGTTACTTTATTCTCTCACGAGTATAATTTTTTTTCATTGCAAAAACTTTCTTCCATTTTTTAGGCTTAAACGTCACAACTAAAAAAATCCGAAAAAAGTTATTTATTATACAAAGTGCATTTTATTTCAGCAAGTAGTGCGATGCTGTAGTTCTTTTTCTGTAGCACTTAAAGTGTGTAAGAAATATAAAATATGGCCAAAATAAAGTGGCATCAGTTCCATTCATTCATTTAACTTCTATGCAAAAATATGTAAAAACCAACCATCTTTGTATTGTTGCTGTCTTTCTGTTTTCATAGTTTTTAAGTTTTTGGCAGTTTTATTTTTTATTGCTAAAATATGTATTCTTTATTTAGTTCTCTTCCTTTTCCTCTCGCTTTGTTTACTTTTTTTGCTTAGTTGTTGTATAAGTAAAAACCAGCATGAATTATTCTTTTATCAAAAAGTTGAAAAATGTTCCTAACAACTACACACCAGTTGTTAGGATATACTTTTTCAGAGATATTTTAAGTTTAGTTGGTTTTTGTATCAAATTGTAACTAAATAGAAGGGAAATAGTTCTGGCTTGAAGAAAAATATGTACAATATTCAACATTTTCTTTTTGTAGAATCGGTTCTTATCGTTAGAATATACATTTGACCCAAACAAATTTAAATTTATTGTACCAAAAAAATTAATTCTGTGAACAAAGATATTTTTATATAATTTAATATAAACAATTTAATAATTTTAGTAAACATTTACTAATTTACTACATTCCATAAGGCATGTAAACAAAAACTGATGCTAAAAGTTTTTATTATTATAATTAATTTATTGTCATTTACTATTAGTTTTATTTACTGACAGACATTTATTCATGAAATTATAAAAACTTATACATAATTTATTTTTCCAACAATTATGGCTATTTTTGTATATGCATGTGTTCATCTAAACAATTTATTTAATTCGTTTCTTTATCAAATGAAAGTGTTGCAACACCCATTAAAACACATTTATTACTAATAAACAACATTGTCAGTTTGGACAGATTTAAAAGGCAAGTTGCAGACATACGGGAAATATATTAGAAAAAGTATACAAGTTATATCTGAAAGATGACTACTGATTTAGTATGCAAATTGTACACTAAAAATTAAAGTAAAGTTATCGATAGTATTCTCCATAGAAGAGTAAATTTATCGATAACTTTTCAATGAAAAAAATTAAAGTTATCGATAACTTTTCAATGAAAAACTACTATTATCGATATCTTATCTATTGAAAAGTATCGATAAAACTTTTCTATCGAAAAGTATATTTATCGATATTTTTTCTATAGAAAAGTAAAGTTATTGATAACTTTTCTATAGAAAAGTAAAGTTATTGATAACTATTCTATAGAAAAGTAAAGTTATTGATAACTTTTCTATAGAAAAGTAAAGTTATTGATAACTTTTCTATAGAAAAGTAAAGTTATTGATAACTTTTCTATAGAAAAGTAAAGTTATCGATAACTTTTCTATAGAAAAGTAAAGTTATCGATAACTTTTCTTTTAAAGTTATCTATATATATAAGTAAAGTTATCGATAACTTTTCTTTAGAAAAGTAAAGTTATCGATAACTTTTCTTTTAAAGTTATCTATATATATAAGTAAAGTTATCGATAACTTTTCTTTAGAAAAGTAAAGTTATCGATAACTTTTCTATAGAAAAGTAAAGTTATCGATAACTTTTCTATAGAAAAGTAAAGTTATCGATAACTTTTCTATAGAAAAGTAAAGTTATCGATAACTTTTCTATAGAAAAGTAAAGTTATCGATAACTTTTCTATAGAAAAGTAAAGTTATCGATAACTTTTCTATAGAAAAGTAAAGTTATCGATAACTTTTCTATAGAAAAGTAAAGTTATCGATAACTTTTCTATAGAAAAGTAAAGTTATCGATAACTTTTCTATAGAAAAGTAAAGTTATCGATAACTTTTCTATAGAAAAGTAAAGTTATCGATAACTTTTCTATAGAAAAGTAAAGTTATCGATAACTTTTCTATAGAAAAGTAAAGTTATCGATAACTTTTCTATAGAAAAGTAAAGTTATCGATAACTTTTCTATAGAAAAGTAAAGTTATCGATAACTTTTCTATAGAAAAGTAAAGTTATCGATAACTTTTCTATAGAAAAGTAAAGTTATCGATAACTTTTCTATAGAAAAGTAAAGTTATCGATAACTTTTCTATAGAAAAGTAAAGTTATCGATAACTTTTCTATAGAAAAGTAAAGTTATCGATAACTTTTCTATAGAAAAGTAAAGTTATCGATAACTTTTCTATAGAAAAGTAAAGTTATCGATAACTTTTCTATAGAAAAGTAAAGTTATCGATAACTTTTCTATAGAAAAGTAAAGTTATCGATAACTTTTCTATAGAAAAGTAAAGTTATCGATAATTTTTCTATAGAAAAGTAAAGTTATCGATAACTTTTCTATAGAAAAGTAAAGTTATCGATAACTTTTCTATAGAAAAGTAAAGTTATCGATAACTTTTCTATAGAAAAGTAAAGTTATCGATAACTTTTCTATAGAAAAGTAAAGTTATCGATAACTTTTCTATAGAAAAGTAAAGTTATCGATAACTTTTCTATAGAAAAGTAAAGTTATCGATAACTTTTCTATAGAAAAGTAAAGTTATCGATAACTTTTCTATAGAAAAGTAAAGTTATCGATAACTTTTCTATAGAAAAGTAAAGTTATCGATAACTTTTCTATAGAAAAGTAAAGTTATCGATAACTTTTCTATAGAAAAGTAAAGTTATCGATAACTTTTCTATAGAAAAGTAAAGTTATCGATAACTTTTCTATAGAAAAGTAAAGTTATCGATAACTTTTCTATAGAAAAGTAAAGTTATCGATAACTTTTCTATAGAAAAGTAAAGTTATCGATAACTTTTCTATAGAAAAGTAAAGTTATCGATAACTTTTCTATAGAAAAGTAAAGTTATCGATAACTTTTCTATAGAAAAGTAAAGTTATCGATAACTTTTCTATAGAAAAGTAAAGTTATCGATAACTTTTCTATAGAAAAGTAAAGTTATCGATAACTTTTCTATAGAAAAGTAAAGTTATCGATAACTTTTCTATAGAAAAGTAAAGTTATCGATAATTTTTCTATAGAAAAGTAAAGTTATCGATAACTTTTCTATAGAAAAGTAAAGTTATCGATAACTTTTCTATAGAAAAGTAAAGTTATCGATAACTTTTCTATAGAAAAGTAAAGTTATCGATAACTTTTCTATAGAAAAGTAAAGTTATCGATAACTTTTCTATAGAAAAGTAAAGTTATCGATAACTTTTCTATAGAAAAGTAAAGTTATCGATAACTTTTCTATAGAAAAGTAAAGTTATCGATAACTTTTCTATAGAAAAGTAAAGTTATCGATAACTTTTCTATAGAAAAGTAAAGTTATCGATAACTTTTCTATAGAAAAGTAAAGTTATCGATAACTTTTCTATAGAAAAGTAAAGTTATCGATAACTTTTCTATAGAAAAGTAAAGTTATCGATAACTTTTCTATAGAAAAGTAAAGTTATCGATAACTTTTCTATAGAAAAGTAAAGTTATCGATAACTTTTCTATAGAAAAGTAAAGTTATCGATAACTTTTCTATAGAAAAGTAAAGTTATCGATAATTTTTCTATAGAAAAGTAAAGTTATCGATAACTTTTCTATAGAAAAGTAAAGTTATCGATAACTTTTCTATAGAAAAGTAAAGTTATCGATAACTTTTCTATAGAAAAGTAAAGTTATCGATAACTTTTCTATAGAAAAGTAAAGTTATCGATAATTTTTCTATAGAAAAGTAAAGTTATCGATAACTTTTCTATAGAAAAGTAAAGTTATCGATAACTTTTCTATAGAAAAGTAAAGTTATCGATAACTTTTCTATAGAAAAGTAAAGTTATCGATAACTTTTCTATAGAAAAGTAAAGTTATCGATAACTTTTCTATAGAAAAGTAAAGTTATCGATAACTTTTCTATAGAAAAGTAAAGTTATCGATAACTTTTCTATAGAAAAGTAAAGTTATCGATAACTTTTCTATAGAAAAGTAAAGTTATCGATAACTTTTCTATAGAAAAGTAAAGTTATCGATAACTTTTCTATAGAAAAGTAAAGTTATCGATAACTTTTCTATAGAAAAGTAAAGTTATCGATAACTTTTCTATAGAAAAGTAAAGTTATCGATAACTTTTCTATAGAAAAGTAAAGTTATCGATAACTTTTCTATAGAAAAGTAAAGTTATCGATAACTTTTCTATAGAAAAGTAAAGTTATCGATAACTTTTCTATAGAAAAGTAAAGTTATAAAAAAGGTAAGTTTTCTAAAGAATGTAAAAGTTATCGAAACCATTTCTATAGTAAATTTAAGCTTTTGATAGCTTTCTACACAAAATTCTATTTATGTTTAAGATTTTTATAGAATTCAAAAACTGTTGTTAAATTTTATATAAAAAAGTAAAGTTAACAATAAGTTTTTAGAAAATAAAAGTTATTGTTAAGTTTCCTATAGGAAATTAAATGTTTTGGCAACGTTTCTGTAGGAAAATGAAGTTGTTGTTTAGTTATCTATAGCATTAAAAATTTATCGTTAACTTGTTTCTAGCTATTTATAACTTTCTATAGATTTCTATAAAAATGTTCATTAACTATAAATATTGAACCCCTCCGCTGAATATGTTTTTAAAGCAATACTCTCAAGTATTCATCCACATTATGTTCTAAATATTTTAGTATGTGTTAAATGTTCTGTTAGCATTTCATCACCATTCTAACCGATACTTATTAAATTTAAGTGTTCTACATTTTGTTGGCTACAATGTTATTTGCCAAAAAGAACAGACAATGGCAACAATTTCATTAGTTTGTTTTTTAACTGTGCTGCTTTCACAGCAAGTTTGTAAATGTTTTCGAACATTTAAAAGGCAACCATCAAATAAATAAAACAAAGTAAAACAAGTACAATTTTAAGCGAAATGAACTTCTGCTAAGGAAGTTCTTACATTTTCATTTTTGGTTAAGAAAAAATGGGAAAAGAACAAAGAAGGTATGTAACGACTTGTAATGCATACTTTTAAACGTATATTTAAGCAAAAGTAAGAGCATATTTTTAGGGTACGGAAAATGGTGCATTAAGAGAAATTTTAATCTATATAAGGATTTAGTTAAAAACATGGCAGAATCAACCAGGTACAATTATTAGGGAGAGTTGTCAATATTTACCCCTACAATGTCAAATAAAGCATTTACTCTCATCACTTTTTATTTTGTTTTCGCGATGTTTTGCACGATATATTAAAACCAACACATATTTATTTGGAAAAAATTTAATTTGAATTGAATATTTCACGAAAAAAAGTAAATACAGACATTTTTTTTAATAAAACCAAAAATTAATTTATTTTTGTTTTAGACATTTCGTTTTGTTTTTTTATAATTTTCTTTTGTTTGACGTTATAGGGAATGAATAATTGAGAATATACTTTCCAATAATTGCACCTTACTTGTTCCGCCATGGTTAAAAATAGAAGTTAGATGATGTTGATTTATTTATACAGTATTATTGTTTATGAAAGTTGAGTTACAAATCTGTTGGTGAACTGAAACACTGCAAGTGTTTGAAAGTTAAGTAGAAGAAACAACTTAAAGAAGAAAGAACATTAGCTAGTAAATAAGTAGCACACTTTTGAAATAAAATTAAAACTCATTTCAAAGATGAGTGATAAAAATGAAAGAAAAGCCCACCAAACTGCCTAAACTGACAGTTTGAGTATTACAAAAGTTAAATGACAGGATTGTTTTTTTTTTTTTTCGAAGTGAAATGCTGAAAATGTAGAAAAGTAGGTTAGGGAATGTGTGTGTGCGTATTTATGTTTCAAAAAAGTTTGTGGGGGATTTAAACTCAAGCATAACGAAAAAAAAAACAGAAAAATAAACCATAAACACATTAAAGGAAATACAAAGAAACATTAAATTGCCAACAGCAGCCAGCAGGATGCTAACTACTGACACTGTTGGCACAAAAGCAACAGCAACTGATTAAAAACCAAGAAAATGAAAATTAAAGGGAAAGTGTGAAAATGTTTAGTTTGGATGACTGCTGTTGTTTTTGTTCTTATTTCGTTTTTATTTTCCGTTTCTCTTCCTTTTTTGCAAATACATTTAAAACAGCTATCAAAGCCAACAACATGAGAGCAATGAGATTACAAAACATCTTGGCAAAACCAGCTAACAACTGCAACCCACATTACATACCAAGTAAATATATATGAATTTCAAAGGGGAACAAATTTATACACAAATACGCACCTGCAGCTATAACTGATTTCTCTCGCGCATTCTGCTTCCATGTAATAAACGAGATTTTGTTTTGAATTGAAGAGGAGAGGAGTTTCGGATTAGCGCAACATAAATTGAGACAAACGTGTTCGACACAATAATACTTACAGCTGTCGCAAATGAAGCATGAAAAGTATGTAGTGGGATTTGCCATGAAATGTATGTATGCAAAAAAGCAAAAACAAAAAGACCCCTAAAATCTCTGAAAAGTTTTATGGAAAAATACATTTCATTTGTGGGTTTTCGTGATAGGTGACAAGGGAAATATGATAAAATATATGGGTTTAAAATTACAAATGCAAATGCCTTGGCATGGCATGGCATCGCAGAAAACTTTCACATTACTGAAGTTAACATAAAGCTCTTAAGTTTTTAAGTAAACGATTTCTTAATTGCGTGTTTATAAGAGGGAGTTTAGCTTAACGGAACAGAATTGCTTTTATCTAAAATTTTTGCATACTAGAAACAGTTTCTGTGAAAATTTATCGATAACTAAATTTTGAAGGACTGAGTTTTAAAAGTGGCGTATTTTTGAATCTAATTGAGATATTGACTCGAATTTTTTTTTTGAGACAAAAAAATTTACTTGTCTAAACAAAAAACTTAGTTTGAAATAAATGTGGATCAAATTGGTTCTAATATTTGCAATCCTATTAAAATTTTAGTTTTAGAAACTCAAGAAATATGTAATATGTAATAAAATCTTTATTTCTTAACAAAATTCAATGCAATTTTCAACGTTTTTTAAAGTTGTTATTCTAAATAACAAAGTGAATCAAAGGGAATCCAGCAATTCCTAAAAATGAGAGTGAAATTCCCAAAAATGGTATTTTTTACAATTTTGCCCATAGGATCCACATTTCCTTCGGGGCTGGGAAAATGCTTTTTAGATAGATAGGGAACATATTAAGGTTTCCAAAGCTCCTTTCCGTTTTCTGATTTGGGATTTTAAAACATGTGGCCCAATGTTGAAATTTTGATAAAAAAATAGGTCAAATTCCGAAGGGCGTAAGGCCGACATATTCGAAAAATAGAACATATTTTTTATACCAAAATGTTCTCCGTAAAGATACCTTACAGAAAAACATAAAATTGTTATATGTTCTTAAAGAAAGTTTATTTTTAATAAAAACACAGTTAAGTCACCTTTTCGCCCCAAAAACAGCAAAAATTTACTATTTTTTGAATTTTTAAATTGAAAATCGTTTATTTTTTGATTCGTAGATAGGGAACATATCAAGGTTTCCAAAGCTGCTTTCCGTTTTCTGATGCCAGCTTTGGGATTTTAGAACATGTGGCCCAAATTTGAAATTTTGATAAAAAATAGGTAAATTTCCGAAGGGCGTAAGGCCGACATATTCGAAAAATAGAACATATTTTGTATACCAAAATGTTCCCCGTAAAGATAGCTTATAGCTAAATTTAAAATTTGAATATATTCTTAAAGAAAGTTTATTTTTAATAAAAAAGGGTTAAGTCACCTTTTCGCCCCAAAAACAGCAAAAATTTACTATTTTTTTAATTTTTAAATTGAAAATCGTTTATTTTTTGATTCGTAATTGATATTGCTCTGAAATCTTTTGTATATTATTTGTAATTTAGTTGTTTAACTAACAAAAAAAAATCGACTCCATTCGGTCCAAAAGTACGCCATATATTTTTAAAAAAGCGGATCAAAATAAAAATAAAATTTAAATTTTGAAATGCCTATAACTTGGAAATTATAAGAGATAAATAGCACATGCAAGCAAGGTCTAGCCAAACACTTTCCAAAAATAAAAAAAATCTTTAAAATCGGATGGGAAACAAAAAATGGCACGTGTTTAAAATTTTAGATGTCCAAGGTAACCTACTTTTAGCCCCCATAGCGCCGTCCCTGTAGTATTTGTAGGTCCCGTTTTAATAACTTAAACTCGAATTTTCCTTGGCTACGACCACGTCAAATTTTATTCCGATCGGACCAGCCGTTTAGAAATTAAAAATTTATTTCCCAAAAATTTCGATTCTGCCCCAATGTGGTTCGGTACAGGTTCCCTCTGATGCTCTCACCAGGTTTCAGCAGCTCATAATAGATCCCTTTTGGTCGCACCACATACAGAACATTACCTTAGCGTCATGGATATTTGGTTGTGGTGTCGATTCGGCTGGTTTGCATTTTTTTGACTGGCCTGGGCGAGCTTTGTTTTAGTGTCATAGTTTGATACCGTACTTTGTCGTACTTTGAAACCGATGGAACACATTCACCATAAGCTTTGCTGAGCAATCGGTGTGCTTCAGATGCCGTGTTTTCCAAATTAAAGAAGTAAAACTAAACTTCCCGCATATGACGATTCGTTGGTACAAAATTCGACATTTTCGAAGCAAGAAAAACACCATAATGTTCAATAACACTGTCCAACAAATTGAGACTTTTTGATTGGAACATAATAGCGACCCTATAATTCTGAAAGGGCATGTTGAGTAGATAGTTTTTGTAGAATAAACTTATAGTCCACCTGGTCGGAATTTTTTTTACAGTGGGTCAAAGTTTTCATTTTTTGATCGAAGGGAGCAGTATACTAACTGAAAAAAATGTAAGTTAATGTCTAAGAGAATTCTTATTGTCAGAGTTATATTGTGGAATTTTATGGGGATCATTTTTGTGGAAGATCTTAACCCTCTAGCTCCTATCCTTAGGGGTCAATTTGACCCTTTTTTCGAGAAATTGAAAAAAAGTAAACGTAAAAAATACGGCCATTTTTGCATGTACTAACTATGGATGCGTGTAACTTTTTATAGTGACGACATAACTGTTAACAAGTTATTTTTATAGTATTCGAAATTTTATCGCGAATATAGGTGATATTTTAAAAAAACTATTTCGGACCATCGTAGGCCCGACATATCTAAAAAACTAAAAAAAAATCGAACAAAATTAAAAAAAGTAAATAAATAAATAAACCTAAATAACTCTTGACCTAAAAGTGATAATCTACATATGTATATGTATTTTTGTAGATCTTCTCTAGGGCTATTTATATTAAATATAAGCTCATTCGGACTATAAATAGATTTTTGGCGATTTTTTTTAAAAAAATGTGAGACCCAAGGTGGCGTGCAATTTTGCTAATTAAGCGTAAAGTGCTTTATCTACATCTTTGGTATCTTTGGTGACCCCCACTGAAATTTTCCGGCAAAAATTTTCGTCGAATATTTTAATCCTTAAATGTCCTTTTTGAAAGGACTTTATTTGATTTTCTCAAAAAAGTGTCAAATTGACACCTAAAGAGAGGAGCTAAAGGGTTAAGATCTTCTACAAAAATGATCCCCATAAAATTCCATAATATAACTCTGACCATAAGAATTCTCTCAGATATTAACTTACAACATTTTTTCAGTTAGTATACTGCTCCCTTCGATCAAAAAATTATTTAATTATAACTTTGACCCACTGTAAAATTCAGACCAGCTGGACTATAAGTTTATTCTACAAAAATGCTCTACTCAACATGAACTTTCAGAATTATAGGGTCGCTATTCTGTTCCAAAGATGCTGTTGGACAGTGTAATTAAGTGGGAATAAATGACAGATATGACAAAAAGACATATAAGTTATTAACACATTGACTGCCACGTCGGACACATATGCGTGACACTGCACTATGCGGTTTACGCCACGTCGGACACATATGTCTGACACGACCTTTATTCTCTCTAGACATGTCAGAAAATAGTGCTGGATTTTAAGAATTTTTTCGATGTTGTCTGGAAGTTCCTCATCAAAACTGTAATATTCACATTCTTCATCACTTTCTGAACTTGTACTGAGTATTTTTTTCTAAATCAGTATCTCATAAAAAATTCCTTTTCGCCATTTCGTAAGACCCTCTTATTTATAAAAACAATTTGTTTCTAAGCAGTAAATTTTACTGACAATATCAATTAATTCCAATATTGACGTTTTTGAAGAGATTACGCAAAGAAAATGCTGTGGCCCCAAGCATCTTATTTGCTGAAAGTGCCTTGGCAGTCAATGTGTTAAAAACAAAAACCGCATTCAAAATATACGCCATCTATTGTAAATTCCGAGCATCCTTATAAAAAAAACTTTAAGTCAAATTAACAAGAAGACATATCGATATAGTTAATTTTCTATAAAAACATTAAAGAAAACTTTAAATTTCTAGAGAAAATTAATCGATAACTTAATTTTACTATAGAAAGTTTGACAATATCATTATTTTAATAAAGAAAATTTATCGGTTTATTAGTTTATCTACATTCCGGAGTTTCCTATTTAATTTTATACCAAATAATATGTTATTAACATTAAGAAAACCTTCTTAAATTATTACAAATAAATGTTTTGCAAGTTTGTTGATATATAAAGTCAACAATATTACTTCCACAACAAAAAATACCTGTGATGTATGGATGTGAAAAAAGTAAAAAAAATAAAAACAATTTTTAAATTATCCATAACACAACACAAGTAATCTGATTATAAATTCTAAATGAATGAAAAAAACTCATGTGTATAAGTATTTCAGTAGCCGTAACTAATGTGATTCATGTAATTTAATCATTTTGCTAAAAAAGCAAGAACAAATCTGTCTCAGAAATTGTAGAAACTGAAAAACAGTAGAATACATATTTTGCTTGCTCAAGATATTGTTTGCTGTAACTTGTAAATACTCATACATATGAATAAATTCACACAAAAACACCCACACTCACACACATTTACATTTACATACACACAACAACATGATGATGAATCTGAAATAAAAAAAAAAAAAAAGATACAAAATGCTAAAAAGTGTAATAAAAAGAAGCATGTGCTGCTACGTTGCACTTTACGATCAAATAATGAAGTGTCACATGAGAAATCTACTTAGAAACATAATAAAATCATAATAACAACATATTTACTTTGCAAACGATATTAAAACAAGACAAAAGATAATAAAATACAACAAAACATGTCTGAATTTGCAAAATTTAAATGATATTGTAATACAAATAATAAAAACTACAATAATTTTTAAGAAAAACATGTTTCACTATCAAAAAAAAAAACAACAAAAACGCAAAATGTGAATAATCAAGATTGCAGTTTTTTTTTTTGTGTTACAAATAAACTGTCTGTTTTGCAAGTGAACAGATATTTAAATAATAAACTTCTTGATTATATTGAAATTTTTGTATAAAAATATAATTCCTTCTAAAAAAGTTATTGATATCTATAATTTTTTTATAGAAAAATAAAAGAATCACTTTATTTTGCTAGAGAAAAGTTATCGATAACTTCAGTTTTCTATCTAAAAGTTATAAATTACTTTATTTTTAGAAAAATCATCCATAACATTACTATTCTATAAATATATTGAAAGCACTTCATTTAATAATATTTTTGATAACTTTGATTTTCTAAAGAGACGTTAAGTAAAGTTATCGATTTACTTTCCTATAGCATAGTTATCCAGGACATTACTTTCTCATAGAAAAATATTTGGTCAATTCTCAAGGTCTCTTATCATGTCATATTGTCATAATGTCCTAATATTTCCTAAAATAATACTACTATGTATGCTATGTTTATTGTGTTATCGTAACCAACCAGAAGAGACCTGCGCCGAATGCCTAAGAGTCGGTTAAGCCGAGCTGCCGAGTCGTGATATATTAGGACATTATGACAATATGACTGATAAGAGACCTTGTGAATTGACCAATAATAATTCATAATTGGGGTATTCACACGGTCTGCTATTAGTCATATTGTCCCAATATGTTATAATAGTTGTTGTTGTGTTTTAAAGTATTTTTTTATGACACAACAATAAACACAGTTCAAATAGTCTTATTAGTTTTGAACTGTTTTTTTGAAACACAACAAAAAATACCGTGTGAATACCCCAAATATAAATTTCCATATATAAATGTCAAAGAAAAATTTTAAATTCTTGATTTTTTACAGACGAGTTATAGCTAATCTTGATGTTCTTCAAAAAAGTTATCGATAACTTTACTATTGTAAAGAAAAAATTATCGATAACTTTACTTTTGTATGGAAAATTTGTCATACATAACTTTATTAATAAATTCTTTTGAATTTCTGTCTGTTTTTGTTGGTATTATACAGTTTTGCTATAAAGATTTTCACACTACGCTGACTTAATTTAAGTAAAAATGGTGACAATTACAGCTGGCACATACATGCATGTTTTGTTATACAAGTCTGTTAATATTATTTACCATTCATATGGCTGGCTAATTTTAAAATAGATTTTAAATGCTAAGGGGACAAAACGAAAAATTTCAATCAAAAAAATAAATTTTTTAAACTTTACTTTTCTGAATTCAATAATATGTATGGCCATACAAAATTGAAAGTTCTCCAGAATTTAAAAATTCGCTATAGTTAGGTGAAAAGTTCATATTTTCTAATTGAGCTTTAGTTCAAAATGCCCAAGGGAAAACTGTTAATAACTTTAGACTGAATTGATCTTTTCTGATCTCATATTAAAGCTAATGAATGAATTGTTTCAAATCCTATTGCAGCAATTGCCATTTGTATTGCTATTAGAATTTTCTGAAACACAATTGGGAATTTCTGAAATGGTGTTGACATTAATTTCTCACCAATACAGGTAATAACATAGAAAATTATTCCCGAACAATGGAGAACTCAGAAAGATAATTTCTATTTTCAAAATATTTTCTTTAAATATGAGCCATTGCACGATTAAAATCATATAGACAATTCAGAATGGGACCATGTGGTTACTCGATGTAATTGAAGTTTAGGGTTTTTGGAAGGCCTCAGTTACTCGTACTCTTTTCTCTTGATATTTAATATTATCCCAGATACAGTGTTCTGCTTTGATCGAAACCTATAGTAGTCGGACGGGGCACGTTCTGGACTATAAATCGGGTGAGATGAAACTTACCAACCACTTCTTTATAAGTAGTTTTTAACAGGTATTGCAACATGTGGCCGAGCATTGTCATGATGGATATTACGGTTTCATGTCTGATGATATTACGGTTTCATGTCTGACTGCATATTTTGGACGTTTTTCGGCCAATGCTTGCTTCAAACTCATCAGTTGCATTGAGTACAGGTTCTTTGTGATGGTATGGTCAGATATCAGCAGCACATAATAGGTGCTGCTGTAGGTGCTAGGTAGGATTTTTTCCCACCAAATACAGAGAAATTACCTTAGCAACATTCGGTGCAAAAATTATTTTATTTTATAGACATACAAAATCGTCTTTCAAGGTGTCTCGGCTTCAATTCGTATGGCACGCAATTTAACTGCTTTTGGATGAATCCTGCTGCTCGCAAACTTCTTGAAATTAAGCACTACTTGAGTAGCTCCCAATAATGTTGCTTGAGTAGCTCCCAATGGTCACAAAGAATTTATCGATAAAAAACCAAAGCGAATTTAAAATTTTTGAGCAACTTAAATTAAATTAAAATTAAAAATTTTGTATGGCCATAATGAACCTAAATACCGAGTTTTAACAAATTTGGAAAGGGTATGATCTGATGCTTTGTCGAAATTTTTATGCATACTATAGATACATTTTAAAAAAAATTTGTTTGCACAAAAAAAAATACAATTTGTTTTAAAAATCGTTTAAATATTACTAATAATTTTGTAGTAATAAATCAAATCTAGTAAAACTTAAAAAAAAAAAATAAATAAAATTTATTTGAAAAATAAAAAACGTGATTTTCTTAATAGAAAATATAATAACAAAACTAAACTTGACAACATTTAAACAAAATTAAACTATAAAAAACCATTTAGCCTGTTTTCAATAAACTACAGACAGCTAAAACATGTTTTAAATAATAAACCAAAAAATGTTAATAAATAATAATTGGTTTTAAGTTTTGACACACTTTTAAAGAGAATATGTATGTATATTAAATCATAAAACTACTAACTACAAGTTAATTTAAAAGTCAATAGATAAAATTAACCTTTAATCGTTAACACATTTATTGAATTCATCTGCGCAGCTGTGTGTGAATGATGGGAGTATTTAATACAAATTAACAAATTTACGCACAATTTAATTAAAAATGTCATGTGTAAACTATTTAATAATACGTGACGAAGTTTAATTTAATTGAATGCTGAAACGCATAATTGCATTCTATAAATATTTTAGTTTAACGCGTAGGTTCAAAAGAATTCCAAAAACTATTTTACAACTATTCATTAACAAAATAATTGATTATTCTACAGAAAATTAATGCTACCGATTATATTGTTAAAGATAATTATGTTTATTCAGAAATATGTATATATTTTTAGGAAATTTCATTAAAACGTATATTTTCCATTTTGAATTGTATAAAATTATATTTATATTTTATTATTTTTATAACTCGTAATGTTGTTAAAATTGCTTTATACTTTTATTTTATTTTAATCATGCATAAACATTATTAAAATCTTGAATGACTTATTTATGTTTCGACATAAAAATAAATGCGCACATTTTCGATGTTAAACGTACATTAATGTAATTTTATTTACATTATTATATGTAAATTATACACTACAAAATATTTGCATATGTATGTACTTTCTAGAGACAGCATAAGTCACTGTAATATTTTTGAATCATGCTACGTTGTATTTGTTATCATTCTATGATATATATTCCACAAAAATGTTAAATCTTTAAAATAAATTTCTATAAAAAGTGAAAGTTATCGATAATTTTTTCATAAAAGTGAAAGTTTTCGATAATTTTTTTATAAGAAATAAAAGTTATCGATAACTTTTCTATAGAAAAGTAAAGTTATCGATAACTTTTCTATAGAAAAGTAAAGTTATCGATAACTTTTCTATAGAAAAGTAAAGTTATCGATAACTTTTCTATAGAAAAGTAAAGTTATCGATAACTTTTCTATAGAAAAGTAAAGTTATCGATAACTTTTCTATAGAAAAGTAAAGTTATCGATAACTTTTCTATAGAAAAGTAAAGTTATCGATAACTTTTCTATAGAAAAGTAAAGTTATCGATAACTTTTCTATAGAAAAGTAAAGTTATCGATAACTTTTCTATAGAAAAGTAAAGTTATCGATAACTTTTCTATAGAAAAGTAAAGTTATCGATAATTTTTCTATAGAAAAGTAAAGTTATCGATAACTTTTCTATAGAAAAGAAAAGTTATCGATTACTTTTCTATAGAAAAGTAAAGTTATCTATAACTTTTCTATAGAAAAGTAAAGTTATCGATAACTTTTCTATAGAAAAGTAAAGTTATCGATAACTTTTCTATAGAAAAGTAAAGTTATCGATAACTTTTCTATAGAAAAGTAAAGTTATCGATAACTTTTCTATAGAAAAGTAAAGTTATCGATAACTTTTCTATAGAAAAGTAAAGTTATCGATAACTTTTCTATAGAAAAGTAAAGTTATCGATAACTTTTCTATAGAAAAGTAAAGTTATCGATAACTTTTCTATAGAAAAGTAAAGTTATCGATAACTTTTCTATAGAAAAGTAAAGTTATCGATAACTTTTCTATAGAAAAGTAAAGTTATCGATAACTTTTCTATAGAAAAGTAAAGTTATCGATAACTTTTCTATAGAAAAGTAAAGTTATCGATAATTTTTCTATAGAAAAGTAAAGTTATCGATAACTTTTCTATAGAAAAGTAAAGTTATCGATAACTTTTCTATAGAAAAGTAAAGTTATCGATAACTTTTCTATAGAAAAGTAAAGTTATCGATAACTTTTCAATAGAAAAGTAAAGTTATCGATAACTTTTCTATAGAAAAGTAAAGTTATCGATAACTTTTCTATAGAAAAGTAAAGTTATCGATAACTTTTCAATAGAAAAGTAAAGTTATCGATAACTTTTCTATAGAAAAGTAAAGTTATCGATAACTTTTCTATAGAAAAGTAAAGTTATCGATAACTTTTCTATAGAAAAGTAAAGTTATCGATAACTTTTCTATAGAAAAGTAAAGTTATCGATGACTTTTGTATAGAAAAGTAAAGTTATCGATAACTTTTGTATAGAAAAGTAAAGTTATCGATAACTTTTGTATAGAAAAGTAAAGTTATCGATAACTTTTGTATAGAAAAGTAAAGTTATCGATAACTTTTGTATAGAAAAGTAAAGTTATCGATAACTTTTGTATAGAAAAGTAAAGTTATCGATAACTTTTCTATAGAAAAGTAAAGTTATCGATAACTTTTCTATAGAAAAGTAAAGTTATCGATAACTTTTCTATAGAAAAGTAAAGTTATCGATAACTTTTCTATAGAAAAGTAAATTTATCGATAACTTTTCTATAGAAAAGTAAAGTTATCGATAGCTTTTCTATAGAAGTGAAGTTATCGGTAATCATTTTCATATACAATTAAAATTATCGAGGCATTCTCTTCGATAGCTTTTCGTTATCAATAAATTTTCTATACAAATTTAGTTGATAATTTTTCAAAAATTGAATTTATCGATTTAACTATTATCTGTCTATTAGGGTATTCAATTAATCGGGTTTCTGGTTTAATCGGTTAATCGAGCAAATAATTAATCAGGTTTAGATTTATTCGGTTAATAATCGGTTAATTTAAAATTATTCGATTAACCGAATAATTTCTATTTTATGTTTTGTGTACAAAAACATAAAAAACAGCTAATAAGGTATTTGAGATCACTTTTGTAAACATATCGCCTATTTGCTGCAACAATGTCATAACTCAAAATCCATGTTTTTTGAACTGAGTAATATAACCTTTCATATAGTTTTATCAGTTTTCCAAAAAGTCAATTATTTTTTGTGAGAGAGTGTTTTTTTGTTGTAAACGTCAAAATTAAAATTCATGTTTTCTCGTATATTTGATAAGTGAAAATTTGGATTAAATACAGATTAGAAAGATGTTAAGATCTACTATTTATATTTCTGAAATCGCATGATTTGTTGAAAATTTATTTAAGAAATAGTAAAATGCCATAAAACATTCAAAGACGTTTTTCTCGAAACGACTTTTTTTGAATTATGACGTTGTTGCAGCAAATGAGTTATTTATTCGAACAGTTAACCGTCCAAACTTAATCGATTAACCGTTTAACGGTTAATCTATTGAATACCCTATTGTCTATAGAAAAATTATTTTATTAATATCTTCTATAAAATAACTCTATTATATAAAATTTAATAAATCGATATTTGTTATATATTTATAGTTTTTATATAAATATTTTATAGCCTAATTTCGGATCTCGATTAATTTTCTCTTGAATTAAAGTTATTGATAACTTGTCTGTAAAAATATTTAAGTTAATGATACATTTTCTATAGAAATTTGGAGTTGTCACCAAATTTTCTATAAATTTATGAAAAACTGTCTTTAGAAATTTAAATTTTCAATTTATTAATATAATTTCTAAATCCCAATTTATCAATTTTGTACAGAATTGTTACCAACAATGTCAATGAAGCTGACATATCATTTATATTGTATAATAAATAGATGTGTATATGTTTTTCTTGAAATACTTATTCCTTTTCTTATATGTATATAATTGCACAATTTTATATGCTAAATCACTTGCTATATTTTAAAAGTACAAACGAATATCAAATGTTAGAAAAAATTATATAAAAGTAAATAAAAATATATAGAATAAAACATTATGAGAAATGTCAGCCTTGAGCACATACTTAACCGCGCACAGATGAAATGAATAGACACAGGTAGAGATACAAATACATTCAGTGTAAATAAAGGAAAATATATGAAAAACATGTTGTTTAATTTAAACACACACGCATATTTATACAAATTCAAAAATACAAGCACATGTGTGCTCAAATACGCGTACGTGAAATGGTAGTTACAATACAATATAGGACCTAGATCAGTTAAACTGGGGCATTAGTAACACAGTTTTTTTTTTGAGTGAAGCTAAATGTTCTAACCTGCTATAGTTTTAGCATAATGGTGATAACGTGAGCAATAGTTTAAGTATTCTTAGTCCTTAAACATAATGCTTGTTGAAGACCCTGAACAATTTAAATAACAAAGAATCCTGCAAAGCAGACAGATACTTGTACCCACCAAAATAATTGTATCCGTATATAAAATAACAACAAGTAGCATAGTTATTTTTACTGAAAACCAAAAACAAAACACCACTTTAAAAAGTTATAATCCAGAACATCAAATACATGCATTCTTTATTGAAATTATAAATAATTATTCTACAAATTGAAAACATTACAGTATATTTAAAGTCTGCTGCAGCAAAAGATTCTAAAATGTAGGTAATTATAATTTTAATGATTTATATTATTTACAACGTTATTTCCCAAATGAATTCATTATTTAAAGATCTGTCAAAGAATAAAACAACAGCAAGAAAAGCACATAAAAAGAATACATTTTGAAGGATTTGCTATTTTGTTTTATTGTTCACAGGAAAATAAAATGTACATAAAAAAACAAACAAAAAAAAGTGTTGCCTTAAAAAGATTTTTAACAATGAAATATTTGTTTGTTTGTAAAACGTGAATTTTATAGCTTTTTGCTTAATGGGTTTCAGACGAATGAACAGTGGGCATCTGTTGTCGATATATGTATTTATTTTTTCAACAAAGTTTGTTAAAAAAAGAAAAAAAAAAACACATCGATTGCTCACAGAATCTTATGGTGAATGTAAAATGATGCTTGGACGCTATAAAAGAAAATCATATTTGCACCGAATCATTACTTGCGATGAAAAATGGATCCATTATGGTTATCCGAAGCGTAAGAGATCGTACGTGTAGCCCCGCCAAACAGCCGAATCGACACCAAAGCAAAATATGCATGGCGATATAGTAATGCTCTGAGAAAAAGGGTGCTATCTATTATGAGCTGCTGAAATCTGGCCAGACCATCACATGGAACCTGTACCGAAAGCAACTGATTCGAGCCAACATTTGCCGAAAAACACACCGATTTTGCGGCCAGACATGAAACCGCAATATTCCATAACGACAACGTTCGGCCACATTATGCAATACTTATTGAAATCTATTTAGAATGAAAAGATCACTGCTAACAATGGACAATACATTGCATAAAATTATATTGTACAAATGTTTTTTTTACCTGTTTTGTTTATTAGATTTTTGCTAAGTTCCTTTTCAGAAATATTACAGGAGAGACAAAAAACTTTCTGAAATTAATTGATTTTAAATATTTTTGAAATCTGTTAATTCAGTTTTATTACTTATTTGGTATGATTTTTAATAACAAATAATCACAGTTAAGAAGAAGTGTGTTTGCTTTTTATGTGTTCTTTTTTTGGCCTTGGAATATTTTCTCCTTCATATCAGAAAGTCGAGGTGATAATAAATTTAAAAATTATCAAATATTCAATTAAAAACTTTATGATTTAAATTTGTTGGTTAACATTTAATGAATAAACCAATAATTAAAACTAGTATTATGTATTTAGTAACATAGTTATACTCAATTCCTTTTTACTGACATAATAATTTGAAATTTTTACAAATTAACCCTCTATTCCGCAAGAGTGCCTCAAGGCATGCATTACAAAACACCAATTATCACAAAAAGTAATTATATATATTTTTTAATTTAACTGTGACTTTAGTTACAGATTTGTTAACATTTCCCTTGAAGGTCGAAATGCATTCTGACTTTTAGTTTTTGTTCTGTCAGCTGTTTTGTGAGTGATGTCATAATTTTTTTTACCTAACCGGCAACAATGCCTGAGTTTATTGGGTCATAATTACCCTAAACAAAATTATTCCACAATTTTTTTTTTAGCTTTTTAAAGTTTGCGGGTTAGAGGGTTAAAATGGACTTAGCACTGCCTAATAAATACTTAAAATTTTAAACCTATGTATACTTTATTGGTTATTTTAGGTTTTCTACATATAAAACCGTATTGTTTAAACTTTTAAAATAATTCCATTCAATGTCTGTTAACCGATTAAAATGGGTTTTTCGAAGTCGGTTAACCGAAAACCCGGTTTTCTAAAAAGTCCAATTTTCGGTTAACCAACAAACCGGTTTTTAAAAAAGTTGGTTTTTTTATAAACACTGCTGTCAGTTTTTTGGGACACTGTGTGTCCCAAAAAAAATTTTAAAAGTTATGAAGAAAACTGAAAAAAAGACCGACACAGCCGACTTGAGCGACCTCTTCCGAAAAATCAGAAAAAAAATCTTAAAAATACTTTACCCTATAAAATTTAAATTATGCTTGAGCACCCATGAAAATAAAAAGTGCGACACTAGTGCGAGAGAGTGTACACCATACAAAAATGTTTAGAATTTTAATACACTGAGATTGAATTGAAACTAATGATAATATCTGTGAACTTTTGACAAAACAACTTAAGTGGAATTTTCAAATTTTTCAGGAGAGCGCAAAAACTGTTGAATTTATCGATCAATATTTTATTATTTGTCCTTGAAAAACATTATTATTTGTATCAATGAATTATACAAAGGATAAATAATAAAATAATTATCGATAAATTCAACAGTTTTTGCGAATTAAGTTGTTTTGTCAAAAACAAATCAACAACAACTCCAAATAAGTTGATGTGTTTTTTTATGATATCTCAGAAACTAATATTCGTAAGAAGTAGATTCGTGTAAACAGAGCGTTTTGAAAAGCTAATTTTATTATAAAAAAAACTACGATATTTTCTTATCTCGACTTAAGATGTTTTGTCCAAACTCCACAGATATACTGCTTAGATATTAAGGTGGAGCGATAATATATGAAAATTTCTTTTGTTTTTTGTTTTCAAAGGCTTAGCGATATAAAGTTGCCTTTTAATGAGTAAGTTAAACATACAGATCACTTACCTATTTTGATGTTTTGAGGTGCCCCAACACAATTCAAAATCAGAAAAAATGCCTATTTTTCATATGGTCATTAAACAAGCTTATACTTTATAAACTTTAATTTATGTTGAATATAATTATTATTATGTATTGTTAGGTCAATATAATTATTCAAAATAATTTAAAAAAAACACATTTTTCTAAAAAAAAAACTAAATTTATATTTCATACGTTTTACAACCTTCATATGAGGAGCCGCAGAACAAAAGGTACTTTTTTGAAAATGTAAACATTTTGGAAAATTGGGTTTTTCTAGAAGATTTCAACCCAAGTATTATAAAAACACCAAAAACTCAATTTGTAAAAAAATTCTAAAAAGGACCGTTTGTTCTTCTGCTGCTCCTCATATGCTGAAGTGGGTATTTTTATACCCAATCCACAAAATCGTACTTGTAGCTTAGGAAAGTGGGCCTAATCACTTGGTTATTTGTTTTACTGATAGAGGACATCCAAGACTACTAGACATAAGGAGAGCATTGGGGACTTCCACTCCCCCCGTTTTCTAGAGCCATTTATTTTTGTATTATTATAATGCTGTGGGGGCACCGCTATATATACGATCCACCAAATGAAATTTTTTGTGTATATTTAGGAGTTAAAAAAGCAACTATTAACAGGTATTCCCAAGCGATTACGAAAAACAAATAAAAATCGCTCCACCCTATTAGTTATGTTTAAATTACGGGAATTAGTAGTTCAACCCAGATGAGAGATTTTTAAAATCTTTATAAATTTTAAATTTCTTTTTGTACTGATGAATTTATATCTCTCAAGTAATCTTACATTTGATTCCATATTAACACTACATTTTGTGTGCAAAACCTAAATAGTACTTTTTATAGCCACTGTTGTGCCCTAGTGATTTGAAATTTATATTCAAAGACTCCCTTTAATAAACAGCTGTAATTTGTAATTCATTACACTTTATGTTTTGTGTTAACAAATAAAAGTGTTTACAATTGTTTGTTTTTATTCGCAAATAAATTAAAATTATTACCTTTTTGTGTGTGTTCAGTTTGCACTTTAACATTTTTATACTCACCATCAAAAAAGATGGGGAATATATTGATTTTGTCATTCCGTTTGTAACACATCTAAATATTTGTCGCATAACTACATTGGTAAACAAATATATGTTTGTGATAACCATTCATATGATGAAGGACTTATCATATAATATTGCTCTCGGCTTAAGGCTTATCATAATCTGAGAACAACATATTATGATAAAATTATTCATCTTAAATATGGTTGTCACAAACATATATTTGTTTACTGTAACCATATATATGGTTGATACAATCATGTGAAACATAAATTAACCATATTATGGTTACCACCATCATGAAAATATTTACTGTGACTATAATATTGTTAAAAATCTTATAACACTATTTAAATGGTTACAGTAATAACCATGCCCAACTATATTTTTTCTCTGCGTGTATCTATTGAAAACGCGATATGGCGTTAGCTGGTTGAAATACCCTGTTTTGGTATTGAAAATTGTAATTTCGGTCTATGATTTCACCTAGCCCTCATACAAATGTCCCCACGAAAAACTATTTTAGCATTAATAAATATTTTGTTTAGCTGCAGTCCTGATAAAATATTACACAAATTAGTTCTAAGTACTTTGAAATCTTACAGTAAAGTATGGCGGAAATCATACTCATTCTATCAAATTCAGTACTGTTCAGACCATAACTGATTCAAGTCCCCATACATATTGATGGTGGGTATACAAGATTCGACACAGATGAATCTAACACTCTTACTTGTTTATTTGTTGTTATTTTGCCATAAAGTAAGTCACCACCAGTGTGTTTTTACATAAAACCGATGACATTAACCACAAACTTAAATACACATCTTGTGAATTTGTATGCAACAACATTAAAGGTCTCTTAATAAATTATACTAAAAGCTTAAAGATCTTTATGGCAACTTAATTATCAACTAGAGACTGACACTTAAAGTATGCTATAACAAAAATAACTCAACAGCAAATGTTTTTTAAAACATACTTACTATAAAAATTCAATAATGAAAAATGTCTAACAATGGATCATAAAAAACTCAAGTTTTTTATGAAATTTCAACTTTTAATTTTACGAAAGTAGCAGTTTTTTCCCTTCTATTTATAAAATTAAATATTGTCCAATATATTGTAAATTATGAGCACCAAGCAACAGCAGTGGCAAACAACTTTTCTTTTCTACTCATAAATAGTTGAAGGGGAAAACGGAAGCTAACAAGACAAAGCACTGCGAAAAAACCCTTAAAGTCTTAAAGTGATGATAGGAGGAAGTACCGCAACAATAACAGCTAGAAGCACGTCCAAGTACCATCACTTCACTCACTATCTGTAATGGAAAAGTTTCTGTTTAGGCTATGGATGGGAGGGAGAATATCGAAGGAAAAATAAATATATTTTTTTTTATATTTATAACAACATGCACGCAATCCAAATTGAGTATATCAATAAAAGTTAAACCAAACAAAAAAAAAACTTTATAAATACATTAACTACTACTACTGTTCGTACAAGAAAATATGAACAAGAAATAAAAATATTCAAATAAAAAGTAGTTTTGTACGAGTATAATTTATTTTAAAATAACTAAAGAAACTTTTATGCAGCAATATTACCCAAATGGAGATTGAGTTCTAAAAGTAATTTCTGTGGGTATGAAATAGCAGCTTGTTAGACATTTTCATGATACTAGCACACTTGGTCTTTAGTGGGATGTTAGGGTATGAGATAGATGGTGGCTCTAAAAACGTTGCTTTATTTACTGCATGCTGGTGAAAAAATAAACAATTTTTTTTTATTCATCTTCTTTTCTTTAAAATCCTTGTAAATTACATTAGATTTAGTTTTTAAAAAATATAAAAAATGATTTCGTTGAAAAATATATATTTAGTTTAAATAAATAAATTGATTGAATCTATACATATGTTGTAATTTCCACGAATTTAATATCAATAGCCGCATACTTGTACAATACAATTTATTTTTTGTTCATGCTCTTAAAACTGAAATAAAATACCTAGAAGGTCATTCACCTGTATTTTATTCAACTCACATTAAAGGGTCAAAAGGGTATATAGAGGAAACCTAATACACCTGATAAAGTTTGTTAGTTTTTTTTTAATTTTCCATCTGATGACATTGATTGATATTTAATTTAAATATCAATATTTATTCGTAGTATATAACAACATACGATTAAAAATATTGTTACGAATTTGCACTAGCAATTTGAATTTAACGGTCGGTAGCATCTGCCAGAAACATTCATCGTGTTTATAAACATTTCCATTAGTAGAAGCTTCTACTTATCAACAATGTTGATAGCATGCGGTTGATAGCATTGTTTGAAAGTATGGCAACACTGTAACTTCGAAAGCTCTAGAATTCGAATATAGTAGTTGTCCGTTAAAGATCATTGTAGAATGTTCACGAGAGATGGCGTGTGTATAAATAGTGGCAGAGGTTGCAGTCGTTAGTTATTTCATGATAGACGTTGTGTAAATACAGTGCACTCGCGATAATATGAACTAATTAAAACCAGGCCAGTTCACTTTTGCAAGATTGTTTATATTTGCGAATGACATCTAATTCCCATCTACTGGGAAGTCCAAAAATTATTAAGCAGTTGAATTAGAATTTAGCCACTACTCTGTTGATTTAGATTTCAACTATGTGTAGATAGATAAAATACGTTAAAAAAAATCAAAATAAGCTGTTCATATTTTAAAAAGCTTTAAAATATTAACAGCTTAATTCACTAGTACCCTATGGAAGTAAGAAGTGTTCATATTTTGGGGTGTTCATATTATCGCGAGTGTAATGTACATCAATTGTGTGCTTAAAATGCGCTACATTTTCCAGTGAATTCTTGTGTGAAGTGTGTCTGTATTTCTGCGAATTTTTAAATGTGAATAAAAATACTGAGTGGCTATTTAATTCTGTTGTTGTTATACATTTGAATAAATAAAGAGTTATTACAAATTTTAAACTACTAAACGGCTTTTATTTGCAATCAAAAGTATCTGGTTTTTTTAAAGGAAATAATCGTTTTAAAATGGTTAAAATGTAACAAGATGATATTTTACAATCAAACCTTGTGTTTTTGTAATTCTATAATATCTTTAAATTTTCTAAATACTGTGGGAAAAGGATCATCAAATTTGTACAAAAAATTAAAACTTGAAAAAACTTAAAAAGAAATAAAATTAAAGTTGTGGATAACTTTTATATAAAACTTAAAGTTAATCAAAAATTTAAAGTCGCTTTTTTATATCGATAAATTTTTTATAGAAAATTAATGTAATCGGAATTTTTTTCTATAGAAAATTAAAGTTATCGATAATTTTTTATAGAAAATAGTAGTTATCGACAACTTTCCTATCGAAAATTAATGTAATCGATAACTCTTCTATACAAAATAAAAGTTATCTATACAAAAATAAAGTTATCGATAACTTTTCCATACAAAATTAAAGTTACCGATAATTTTTCTATAGAAAGTAAAAGTTATAGATAATTTTTCTATAGACAATTAAAGTTGTCTACACATTTCCATAGAAAATTCGATAATATCGATAACTGTTTTAGTTATCGATAATTACTTTTACAGGAAATTATAATATCGATAATATCGATAACTTTTCTATAGAAAATTAAAGTTATCGATAACTTTTCTATAGAAAATTAAAGTTATCGATAACTTTTCTATAGAAAATTAAAGTTATCGATAACTTTTCTATAGAAAATTAAAGTTATCGATAACTTTTCTATAGAAAATTAAAGTTATCGATAACTTTTCTATAGAAAATTAAAGTTATCGATAACTTTTCTATAGAAAATTAAAGTTATCGATAACTTTTCTATAGAAAATTAAAGTTATCGATAACTTTTCTATAGAAAATTAAAGTTATCGGTAACTTTTCTATAGAAAATTAAAATTATCGATAACTTTTCTATAGAAAATTAAAGTTATCGATAACTTTTCTATAGAAAATTAAAGTTATCGATAACTTTTCTATAGAAAATTAAAGTTATCGATAACTTTTCTATAGAAAATTAAAGTTGTCGATAACTTTTCTATAGAAAATTAAAGTTATCGATAACTTTTCTATAGAAAATTAAAGTTATCGATAACTTTTCTATAGAAAATTAAAGTTATCGATAACATTTCTATAGAAAATTATAGTTATGGATAACTTTTCCATATAAAATTAAAGTTATCGATAACTTTTCTATAGAAAATTAAAGTTATCGATAACCTTTCTATATAAAATTAAAGTTATCGATAACTTTTCTATAGAAAATTAAAGTTATCGATAACTTTTCTATAGAAAATTAAAGTTATCGATAACTTCTCTATAGGAAATTAAAGTTATCTATAATCGATAACTTTTCTGTAGTAAATTATAGTTTCGGTAACTTTTTTTAAAGAAATCAAAAGTTATCGAATAATTTTTCTTATAGAAAATTAAAGTTATCAATAATTTTTCTATAGAAAATAAAAGATAGTGATAATCTTGCTAATAAAATTTAAAGTTAGCAGTAACTTTTCTATCTAAAACAAATGTTATCAATAACTTTTCTATAGAAAATTTAATTTTTCGGTAACTTTTTCTAAAAAAGTTAATATTATAGATATTTTTTCTATACAAACTTAATGTTGTCGAAAATTTGTTAATATACAATTAAATACTTTTTTGACTTTTATCGATGGTATTTCTATAGAAAATTAAATTTATTGTGGACGTAACAAAAAAGAAAATAAAAATTTTGAACGTGTACTCTTCTGAATTCGATAATATTTTTTATTTTTTTTTGCTTGGATCAGCACTCTAGGGATGAGTCAATATTGAAACTAGGACTGTAGGTTATGGAAGGGAGAATAGAGAATATAGACAGTACACGCAGGGAAAAAGTATAGTTGTACATGTTTATCACAACCATTTCAATATTTTTACAAGTTTTTTAAAAATATTATTGTCACTGTAATTATGTATATGATTGCGGTAACAATAATATGTTCAAATTACCATTCACATCATTCAGCAATCATATATATGATTATAGTAATAATGTATATGTTTGTGTAGGATATGTTATTCTAGGATTATGGTTATCATACTCTGAAAAGCAGTTATATAGATATCCAAACCAAATTCAGCACAAATAAGTTTTATATAAGCCGAGCTCACACCACCAAATTTTGTAACGATCCGTTCATAATTAGTCATAGCTCCCATATAGGCCCACTTCTGAATATCACTTTAACTAGCATAAATGTCTAAAAAAATGTTGGTATTCCAATAAAATTCAACACAAATAAGTAATATATATACAAAAGTCACGTCAACAAATTTTGTAACCATCGGTCCACAATTAAACATAGCTCCAATATAAATTTTAATAGAAAAATCTTAATAATCATCTTTTTGGTGTAGGGTATCATAAGGTCGGGCTTGAACGACCATACTTTCTTAATTGTTTTTCATTGATAACCTTTGAACAGAAAATGTTAGTTATTGATAACTTTTTTTTTTAAGTAAATCGCATTTTGACGATGTCTGGTTATTTCTTAACTTAAAGTTATACTATCTGTATATATTTACATATGAAAACTGTTATACTGAATAACTTTAGGCTAAACAAGTAAGAGTGCTGTATTCCCTATACCAAATTATACTTTAAGATAAACATTTGTGGGAGGATTTTCTCGATTTTAAATGGCAATCGGAAAGTTGATTTCAACTCACAGACATACAAATAGTCAGACGGACATCGACTCTATACCGATCCAGAATATATTTTCTTTATGGGGTCGGAAATTACCACTTATGGTGGAGGGTATAAACATAACTAGACATTGTGGTAATGGGGGTAAGAATATTAAATTTATGTAACGTTTTTCCACAAAATGTATTCTTATTTTTTTAGAATTTTTTCTTATAGTTTATTTTATTTAATGTAATGCAGTAAGAAATGTCAGTTATAAATCCTCAATGCTATATTACCCAGAATTTTTTATAAAAAAACAAGTAAGAGTGCTATATTCGGCTGTGCCGAATCTTATATACCCTTCACCAAATTATACTTCAAAATTTTAAATATTTTTAGGTAAACAAAATTTAGTTTTTTTTTTCAGTTTTTTAATTTTTTGGAAAAAAAAAAATTTCGATTGTTATTTTAATTTTTTTTTTTTTAAATTTAAAATTTTTTTTTTTTTTAAATTTAAAATTTTTTTTTTTTTAAATTTAAAAATTTTTTTTTTGTTTTTTAAATTTTTTTTTTTTTAAAAAAAAAATTCGGGTTAAAATTTTTTTCCCGATTTTGACCCATTGTGGGTCCAACTTACTATGGTCTTATATACGTCGTTGCAAATGTCTTTGAAATATCTATTATTAGATATCCATATTGTCTATATTAATGTCTTAGTAATCCAGATATAGGTAAAAAAATAGGTAAAAAATCGAGGTTGTCTTGGTTTTTTACTCATATCTCAGCCATTTGTGGACCGATTTTGCTGATTTTAAATAGCAAAATTCTCGAAAGCATGTCTGACAGAATTATTGAAGATTTGGATCCCGAAGATATCTGGGGTCTTCAGAAAACTGATTTCAACAGACAGACAGACAGACGGACAGACAGACAGACAGACAGACAGACAGACAGACAGACAGACAGACAGACAGACAGACAGACAGACAGACAGACAGACAGACAGACAGACAGACAGACAGACAGACAGACAGACAGACAGACAGACAGACAGACAGACAGACAGACAGACAGACAGACAGACAGACAGACAGACAGACAGACAGACAGACAGACAGACAGACAGACAGACAGACAGACAGACAGACAGACAGACAGACAGACAGACAGACAGACAGACAGACAGACAGACAGACAGACAGACAGACAGACAGACAGACAGACAGACAGACAGACAGACAGACAGACAGACAGACAGACAGACAGACAGACAGACAGACAGACAGACAGACAGACAGACAGACAGACAGACAGACAGACAGACAGACAGACAGACAGACAGACAGACAGACAGACAGACAGACAGACAGACAGACAGACAGACAGACAGACAGACAGACGGACATGGCTTAATCGACTCCGCTATCTATAAGGATCCAGAATATATATACTTTATAGGGTCGGAAATGAAAAATGTAGAAATTACAAACGGAATGACAAACTTATATATACCCTTCTCACGAAGCTGAAGGGTATAAAAATAAATTGCAAATGGAATAAAGATGAAAGAATATATCAAATAAAACTCTTTTTATTTATAAGATTGATAACTGTTCTATCTTCAACAATCATACAAGTTGTTTTTAAATTAAAATTTTCTTAAGAAATTTTTAAAACGAAATGTTTGAAAATATTTAGACTTTACACTGAAACCTAACAAATTATTATAATTTAAGAATTCAGTTTTCCTGAGATATAGATCTGCAAAATAAGTAGACGCTTTTGTGTTTTATTGCTTTTTTAAATGTTCGTGTTTGTTTTGATTTTATTGTTGAAGAATTTTCGTTGGAAAAAATTTTTGTAAACGAATAAATAGAAAAATGTCTGGTTGCTTACGTTCCTATTAAAATACACAAAAAGGTTGGATTTCCTCTAACAACACAACCATTTGTTTATGGATTTTTCTTTTTAAATTTATTTTTAGTCCTGGTTATGTTTTGTCACACACATATCGCTTATATTTTTCTTACTATATGTTTTCTTGATTTTTTTTCTATATTCCAAGACTTATTTACATGTTGTTAGGGATGTGTGAGATTGTGTGGTGTTAAGACAATTCTTTGGGGTTTTGCAAGAGTAAAACATATGTATTTAATTTTTATACCCTTCATCATGTAAGGTTATATATTAGTTTGTCATTCAGTTTGTAATTTTTCATTGGCGATCCCATAAATAGTATATATTCTGGATCATTGTAGACAGCGGGGTCGATATACAAAGCCAAGTCCGTCTGTCCATTTATATGTTGAAATCAACTTTCCATAGTTCCCACATAACTTACATACATGATTTATTCATCAATATATTCGCTAAAGACCCGGTTCGGTCGCTATTTAAAATCGAGAAAATTGGCAAACAAATGGCTGATATGTTTCACCATAAAATTAAAGTTTACTTTGGTGAAGGGTATTAAGATTCGGCCCAGCCGAATATAGCTCTCTTACTTGTTTTATTTGAACAGGATTTTATTACGTTTTTGCCACTCATTTTTCGTTTTTGTTTTTTGCAAACAAATATTGTTAAACACTTCATAGTCTTATGTAAATATTACAAAACAAAGAGAAAATATAAAAAAAAATTATTTATGATAGCTTCAAATTTGAAAAATAAAGAAAATATAAACATGAAAGGAGGTTTACATGACAATTGATTAAACCTTAAAATAATATAGAAACAAATATTTAAAGCCAGCTTATGTATTTGGGTTACATCATCATCATCATCTTGTTCGCATCTCAACTGTTGTGGTCTTATCATCTCATCTCTTTTTCATTTAGGTTGTATTATTATCTTACGGTTTGCCGTTAGCACAGGATATATGTGCGTATATTTAATATCCTTTTTGACATCCTTGCAGATACAAGCATATTAAAATGAATTTTATAAATAAAACGTATGAAAGTAAATGAAAATTCACTTAAATTTTATTCATTAAATTTCCTTTTAAGGTTTTAAGTCACTTATACACAAGCAGCAGACATTACGAAATTCATTTGTTTCATTTTACATTGTTGCCACTAAATTATTTTCGGTCTAGTGGCCCATACAGCACATGAGTGAAGGAAAGATAACTGCGGAAACCATTAAAACCCAATTACGCACGCCAACAAAAAAAAAAAAAAATTGCACTGCACTGTATTGTATTCGGATGATAAATTTTGTTCGTATTAAATGTTGTACATCACCACTACTAGTTATCATCATGAGCGTTATATTAATTCACTCCCTGACTGACTGCCAAAAAAAAAAAAACAAAATTAATTTTTTAACGAATTGGCCAACACTCTGGAGAAACCAAAAAAAACGTTAACATATCCCTTGCATACTTACTAGCATTTGTAATTTACGAGCCCATATAAATATTTAAACTTGCACTAGCAATCGTTCATCATTTCGTTGTTGAAGCATAAAATGAAATTGTAATAAAGTTTTAACTTATAGACATACATACATACACATATACATACCCAGCAGTTCTGGGAGACAGTGACTGATTAATTTAACACGAGCATGTCCGGTCAATTGACTCTTTTTGAATATAATGAGGCTGGCCGATAGCTGGTTCAAAGTAGTCAACGCATTGGATTCACATAGTGGTTATATAGCGTCAGTTACCTCACTAGCTATCTAACTGGTAACTTGATCAGCTACATAACTAGTTATTTTAACATGTATGGGTACTAATTGATCTCAAATAGTCAGCTCAAAAGACATATCATAGAGAGTCCAATAAACGATTGCTTGTAAACAAAACTTCCTACGATAACTCTCCAATAGATTGCTTCTGGCAAAGAATAATAACAAGAAGTGAAACGCTGTCAAAAAAAACCTAAGTCGGTTGTCAAAAAAAACCTAACTCTTTGGATGTATTGGTATCATTTTATTTATATGTAATGTTTTCAAACCACTTTCACCACACTCATCAAACACACAGAGTTGTAAAAAAGCGACCTTAAAAAATATAACAATATTTTATTACAATTAAATTTAAAAATTCAAACAATTCTCGAATTATTTGAATTATATTTGATCTGGAAAGGTTTTATAAATAGACCTTTTATTTGAACTTTTTTATTTATTTCCAATACGAAATTTTACAAATGTGTATTTTTAGTTTTTATTTCACCTCCTAAAAAATTAATGTCAAAAAAATATTTTTTTCGTTTTTGCAAAATATACACGTTTCGGTTATTTAAATGGTGTGTAAAAAAATAATAAAAATATTATGTGATGGTGAAAATGTGTGTTAGAATTGCAATTTTGTGCAATTTTCAATAAAAAGTTTTGAAGTTAAATCTCTCTCTCAGGTGTGTTGAATTCACATACTACTTGTATGTGAGAAGAGAGAGAAGTTGTTGTTGTAAAAAAATGAGAGGCTTCCCTTCTTGTTATTCTTTGGCTTCTGGTGTCTAAAATAACTACTTTCTAAAGTGCTGTACAAAATAAACATTTAAAGTGACTTCACTATAGGCTACTAAGAGACACCAAAGTGACTATTGACTTCACTCTATTTTACATGGGATATCAGTCTACTTAAGCAAAAATAAAAATAAACTGTATGAGAATTATATCAACACAATTTGTATAAAAGCAATTTGTACGAATTACTCATAAAACGTTTAAAGTGACTACACCCTAGATTACTAAGAGACACTTAAGTGACAATTGCCTTCACTTTAAATTACCTGGGATGTATAAAGAAGCCAATTGTCTTCTCTCTGCACTACAAAGAGCACATACGTGTCAAATGACCCAAAATATATATTGGAGTCAGCCAAGTGATAAGACATTAGTGACAATAACTGTATATAAGGTATACATTGACTACTTGCTTAACTGCTGGGTACTAAACGTCCGTTATAGTGTATGAGTGCATAAAGCACTTACAACCACACCTTAAGTATTCATATATTTTCCATCAAATAAATGGAAAATAACAGCAGACAGCTCTATGGTCAGGCATTGAGCTCAAAAAAGGAAAACATTATAAAAATAAAAGATCTTTATATAGTTGCTAATTTATTGATATATTTTGTTAAGAAAAATCTGCACAGAGAAAATAGCAATCGAGATAGCAACCGAATTTGTTGCCAATGGAATGATTCTACCTTACTGAGCGAATTTTACAGTTGTGGCTACAAAATTTTAGAAGGGTTAACAAAAGTTTGATTGGTTCAACCGAAATTTTTTTATCAACTGACTTTCTTTTGACCGAACCAAAAAATTCTATGTGTGTAACCGAATCATTCGATTGGCAACAAATTCGGTTGCAACTACAAATGTGTTTTCTCTGTGTATGGAAAATTGATATTTATAAAATTAAAGATAGGAAAATTGTGTAGAGACCATCACATCTACCTATAAATTTTATGTAGAAAGTCAAATTTTCTACGGAAAGATACAATTATTTATTGAATGTATAACTTAAAAAGGCGGAATTTTTTTTCTTCAAAATTTCAGCTTTTATTATTGCTAGCTATTAGGGTATTCAATTAATCGGGTTTCTGGTTTAATCGGTTAATCGAGCAAATAATTAATCGAGGTTTAGATTTATTCGGTTAATAATCGGTTAATTGAAAATTATTCGATTAACCGAATAATTTATATTTTCATTTCAAATTGAAAATACAACAACGAATTTTGTATACAAAAACATAAAAATGGCAAATAAGGTATTTGAGATCATTTTTGTAAACATATCTCCTATTTGAAGCAACAACATCATTACTCAAAATCCGTGTTTATTGAACTGAGTAATACAAAATATGCGCTGTTCTATAATCTTTCATATAGTTTTATCAGTTTTCAAAAAAATAAATTATTTTTTGTGTGAGGGTGTTTTTTTGTTGTAAACATTGTAAAAATTCATGTTTTCTCGTATATTTGATAAGTAAAAATTTGGGTTAAATACAGGTTACCCCCAGTAACACGAAGTATGGTTATGTTTTAACTAATAGTTATACTGACAGTTTTCATATAAAAATAATTTTAACCGGCAGTATAACTATTAGTTAAGGCATAACCAGACTTCGTGTTAATGGGGGTTAGAAATATATTAAAATCTCCTATTTAAATTTCTGAAATCGCATGACTTGTTGAAAATTTATTTAAGAAATAGTAAAATGTCATAAAATATTCAAAGATGTTTTTCTCGAAACGACTTTTTTTGAATTATGACGTTGTTGCAGCAAATGAGCGATGTGTGAGTTTTTTATAGTTTTAGTGAGATCTTCTGAAATAATCTTTTATAAAAAGAATATAATTTAAACGATTTTTTTCTTTAGATTTAATAAAACTTTTCTTGGAAAAAACTCTCTCTCTGATTGTATATTTTGGAGAAATCAAGAATATTCCTTTTTGGATTGTTTTAGATATTGATTAATTTAATAGTTTCGTTCAGTTATGATAAAAGACTCATTTCAAAAAAAAGTTTCGTCTATACATGTAAATACAAACAAAGTTTCAAATACATGTAAATTAAATATGTCAGTTGTTATACATACTCACTAAACATGTTTATTGGATGTTCAAAAAATATCTAATTTTAATTTGAAATTTGTATTTGAATTCAAATGGAGAAATAAATACAAAAAAAATTTAAAGTGCAAAAAAAGGAATTTCGGTTAATCGGTTAATCGACACAAATTAATCGGTTTATTTGTTATTTGAAAATCGGCAGTTTCAAATTATTCGAACAGTTAACCGTCCAAAATTAATCGGTTAACCGATTAACGGTTAATCGATTGAATACCCTACTAGCTATAGACTTTTCCCATCTTTCTGACAACATATGGAATCCGAGACAAAATAACTGCTTATCTTTTGAGGCCAGGTGAGGCAAAACTTCCCAAATATTTCTTTCTAATTAGTTTTTAACAGGTATTGCAACATGTGGTCGAGTTTTGTCATAATGAAATATTACGGATATTCTGGGCATTTTTCGGCCACGAACGAATCAGTTGCATTCGGTATAGGTTCCATGTGATGGTCTGGTCAGATTTTAGTAGCTCATAATTGATAGGACCTTTTTGCTCCCACCAAATATAGAGCATCATCCTAAGGTCATGGGTATGGTTTTAGTGTCTATTCGGTTGGATGACCAGGCGAGTAAACGATCTCTTAATCTTTGGGTTACCGTAATGTCTAAATTTTTCATCGCAAGTAAAGATTCTGTGCAAAAATGATTTTCTTTTATAGCAGCATTTCTGACATACAAAATCGTCTTTCAAGGTATAGTACCCAAATTCGTAAAGTACCCAATTTCCTTCATTTTGTATGAATTCTGCTGCTTGCAAACGTTTTGAAATTGCTGATTGAGTAGCTACCAATGATTTTGCAAGCTCTTGTTGAGTTTGACAACAATTTTCATGGAGTAATGCCTCCAATTCTTGGTCTTCAAATGATTTTGGCTTTCCTGGGTAATCTTTGTCTTCCGTGTCAAAATCACCACTTATGAACCGCACAAACCATATCTCGCACTTTGAAACCGATGAAACACATTCAGCATAAGATTGATACAAAATTCGACATTTTCAAACATTTGTTGTTTACACTATAATGTTCAATAAATTACAGATGCATAGGTATCTCGTTAAAAATTAAATATAAGATATTAAAAGTAAAAACCGCGTTCAAAAGATATACCAGCTATTGTAAATAACGTATTGTTACGTTTTAATCTTTTTTAAAACGTTGGTTTATTTCCTTTAAATAAACCGGATACTTTTGATTGCAAATAAAAGCCGTTTAGTAGTTTGAAAATTGTAACAACTCTTTATTTATTTAAAATGTACAACAACAGAATTAAATAGTCACTCAGTGTTTTTATACACGTTTATAAATTCGCAGAAATACAGTCACAGTTTATAATGTACACGAATTCACTTGACAAATACAACACACTTTAAGGCACTCAGTTGATGTTTATTCGAAAAGCGTCTCTCATAAACTCACTAACGACTGCAACCTCTGCCACTATTTATAACACTGCCATCTGCACTCTAGATTGCTCTTTAACTGTCTAGAGCTTTCTAATACATACGCCGTCTGTGGTGTACTTTCTACAATGTTCTTTAACTGAATATTCGAATTCGAATATACGGTCGCAGCAAACAGAGTTGCCAACTTACGATCAATGGTCAATTGAAAGCTATTATTCAATGTTAATAATGCCCACAGATATGTTACAGTTTGCTATTACAGCACTGCTATTTGAAAGCATTCTGATACTTTTAAATCAGCCGTTAAAATCGTTACATTTGAATTCAAGTACAATTTCGTAACAGTATTTTTAAATAAATAATATTTTTATTAGAAAATATTGTTACGAAATTGCATTATCAATTAACAGTCTTAAACGGCTGTTTGCAGCATTTATCATACATATTTATAAACACTTCCATCCGTAGAGACTTCTACTTATCAATAATGTTGTTAACAAGCTGTTGTTATCATTGTTTATAAGTATGACAATATTAACTGTTAAAGCTGTTAACATTAACATTACAGCTGCTAAAATCTCTAGGTTTTGGAAATAGAATATTCTAGTTTTTTCCGTTAGATAATTCATGAAGCTACTAAAAAATGTTACTATGTATATAAATAGTAATAACGAGTTGCTGAGAATAGATAACATCAACTGTATTACCAGTGAGTTTTCAAAGTGTGTTAATTTGAATAAATAAAATAAAGAGTTGTTACAATTTATAAACTACTGATCATTGATTTAAAGGAAATAAACCATCGATTTTAAAAAGGTAAAAACGTAACAATATCTCTTATCGATAAAATGTTGTCTTATTGATACATTTTCTATACTTTTCCATAGTTAGCACTAGCAATTGGTCATAGTTTTAAAAATTATGAATTAAAAATTTTTCAAAACTAAATTTTGTGGTATAATTTATAGACAATAATGTGACATTTTTCAATAAAAATTTTTCATATTAAGACTTATTGTTAGTACTAACTTTATGTTAAGTTAACAAAGTAATTTATTTATTTTAAATTCTCTCCTTACTTTCGAAAAACTCAGTCCATAGTGTTTCACAGCTTACAAATACACACACACACACAATAAAAATTAATAACAAAATATGGCCTCCATTATAAAACGTTAAATTTGTTCATAAACTTCAAATGGAAATGAAAACCATTTTACTTAATTACTAAAAGAATATAGGACACTAAAACACACAAAGGCTCTAGATTTAGAACAAAAAACCATGAAACAAAAGAAAGCTGAAGAAATTACCTTAAAAACAAAAAAAAAAAAAACTTAATATAATTTGCCACCTTAACTTTGTAACATTTAGAGCATTTCATCCATAAATACTCTACATCATCTACTAATTTGCGGGAAATTACTTTAAGGATTCAGACTAATGGCTCTCGAAATGAATATTTTTTCATTCAACGTTAGAAACGCTAAATAAAATACCGTCAGCAAGTGAAACTAAGAATAAGAAATGAGCAGGTTCGAAAAAGCACAGATTTCTTTTACACCCACACAACATACTGCTGACCATCTTGGTGGAGTCTTGGCTATTTGAAATGCCTTCGGCTTTGGTCATGATTCTTATACTTTTTTTACATTTTAAGTTTTTTTTTTATATTCTAATGCCAGCATTTTGACTTTATGAATGAATTTATGTGCTGTGTGTTTTAAAAGAAATTTCTTTCTCTACATTTTATTTAATTTACTTGGGGATTTTTGCGCTGAGGATTAAGATTATAGAAAATGGTTTTGTCCAGTCAAGTGCAATGAGATTTAAATTTGAAATTTCAATTTCTTCATGCCATTTATTCTCATACGTACACGTAAGCACATTCATGCATTTAAATGTTATAAAGAAAAAATATGATATTTAATTCGAAAATAAAATAGTAAAGTGATTTAATGGAGCTCTATTGCTGTTTATTGTTGTAGAAATACTTGCACAAAAATATGAAAAAAGAAAATATTGTTTTTAATTTATCGAAAAATATTCGATAGAAAATATTTATTAATGGCACATTGCTTGATCAAAGTTTACAACAATAAAAAATGATAGGAAATTCGAAATAATCGGAATAATAAAAGTTGCAGATAAAAGTTGTCCATCAGTTTTCTATTTAACCATATCAATATTGTTACAAGTTTTTTAACAATATTATAGTCTAAACTATTACCATGATTGTGGTAGCCATAATATGATTGTATCTACCATATACATCGTTACAGTAAACAAGTATATGTTTGTGACAACCATTTTTACACCATTCCTATAGTATAACATTTGAACCTTTGACCTCGATAAAAATCAAAGCAAAGAGAATTTAAAATTGATCAACTTTGTATGTCCATAGAGAACCTCTGTACCAAGTCGAACATTTTTATTTGCTGCCATATAAGTTTGTACTCAAACTTTGTGGGCGTTGTAAATCCCCGATACAATGTATTTTATTTGTGTGTTTTTCTACTTACAAGTGTTTTCTTAATATTACTACTGTGAAATTGTGAATAAAGTTGCATGGTTATTCTTGAGTGGTTGTTGCTTTTGTTGTTGCAAAAATATCAGATTTTATTTCACATGTCATTAAATACATACTTGATATTCAATTAAATACTTAAGAGAATAAAACTTGTATTTACTCTTTCGTCCGTTCCTTCGTTCGTATTAACATACTTCCCTTTGTTAACACATTCACATTAAGGATGTATTTACTGTTTTCTAGGAATATGATGGCACGTTTATTGTGTCACCAGTGTTTTCAGCAAATAAAATTAAATATACACAGCGCATAAAATCAACAACAAATTAAACATTGTATGTGGCACTTAACTATGAGCTGCTTCTGCTCCTGCCACTGATGCTCATGCTGCTACTATTAATTGTTTTTATTGTTAACTGTTTGTCTGTCTGTCGAGGTGTGGATGTGACTGTATGTTTATGTATGTATTTAATGATTTTCTGTGTAAGTGTACAATGGGGTGGCCCATATTTTGCCATTTTGCGATCTTTGATGCTTCCAAGGTCTAAAATAGTTCATCGTCAAATCAAAATCAAATACTGATAAAGCACACTTTTGAAAATGAAAAAAAAACTATCAAATAGCTGCCCGTCCTTGCCCCATTTTTGGCTAGAGGTAAAAATTTTGAAAGAAGACATGGTTAAAAAAATGTTTTGCATGCATTTTTGGGCAATTTATGACATATAACCGTGAAAAGCCATTAGATATACCTTTTCTTTTACGAATTGTGAGCAATATTTTATAAAAAATTTAAAAATAAATTACAAAAAATTTAAAAATTATTTTTTAAAAAAAAAAAAAATTTTAATATTTTCTGGAATAAATTTCAATTTTAAAAAATATTTTATTTTACTTCCCATAAAATAGATTTTTCCGCAAATTATAACTTTGTTATGCACTAGGGTAATCGAATTATTCGAATAAAACGAATAATTCGAATAAGAGATTTTAACTTGTTCGATTAATTCGATCACACGTTTAAAATTAATCGAATTATTCGAATAATTTAAATTTTTTTAAAAAAGTAAAGAATGAAGTTTTGATGTCGATTTTTTAATATTTTATTTTTAAAGAAAAACAAAAAATAACGTTAAAGTTAACAATTCAAGTATTGATAATGTTAAAAAACTTTCGAAAACAAAGTCCATCATTAAATTTGCAACATAAATATTCTGATCAGATTAACTCCCGAACAATCTACAAAACAATTGACTTGCAAACCCTTTAGTTTCCGTTTTGAAGCTATTCTTTAAAAAATTTGAGCTAGTTGTTATTTAATTCGGGCTTTAAATTGAGAAACTAATTCTTTAGTAAATTAATTATTCACTATTTCTAAATTATTTATAATAAAAAGTATTACACAGAAAAAAATATATTTCAATTCAAACATTTATCACATCGCACTCGTTCAACAATACCGTATTAACTCAAAATTTTAAAATTTTCAGTAGAGGGCAAAAACTGTTTGTGATTACATTTTAAGAGAATTTGAAAATCCGAATACATCATGGTAAGTAAATTTCATTTGTTTTTGTTTTGTTTTTCTTTAAAATTTTTGCAATTATTGCAAAATAAATCAAGTTTTTGAGTTGCTACCATGTTTCTGTAACTTCTCGATATTTTTTTGTATTATATTATCAACAAAACAGTATCAACTCAAAATACAACCAAATTTAAATAAAACAATTGGATTATTTTTAACATGAATAAAGGCACAATTCAAAATAACACAGTTTTTTTATAAAAATATACGAAGTATTTCTATAAATAATACCTTTTTGTTGATACAAGGTAGTCACTAATTATCACGAAAATGGTCTCAAATGTGGTTTTCGAGATGAAAGAGTAATCGGAATACGTTGAAATTTTTACAGTAGATAGATATTGATCTTGTTAGTTGATTTTGAGTTAACACAGTATTGTTGAACGAGTGCGACATGTTGAACTGGTTTCAATTATTTCATAATGAATTCAAGTATTCATGTGCTCAAAAACTAAATTTTCTGATATTTTCTATTGAATTCAACATGTGATAAATATTTGAATTGAAAAGGTTTAAAAAATAGTTTTTTCTGTGTATACTTAAAGCTCTATCAACTTTACCGAATCTTTGCTTAATAAAGTGGTCTTGGGGAATAACACAATAAAGGGAATCTGTTGAAAGTTTGATATCATTGTCAGTGAACGTGGCTAATTTGAAGTGAGGCAGTGCATAATTGACGCACTTACAAATACGCAAAAAGTTTATTACCATGTTAGACAAAGATGTTCAACGATGTTCAAAATCTTGTATAAGACGAACTCCAGGCTTTTCTTGCAACAAAACGTTAGTTTGCAATATTTGTGTTTATCATTCGATTTATTAAATATTTTGCAGCACTTACGTATGCGGTTAATAACATCACTTATATTCATCTATTTCAATGTAATCATTATAAATGTCATCCTCAATATCACTTTAGATGACCGTTTCAAAATCACATTCTCCATCACATTCAAATCTACTTTAATCTAGGTTAATTTTTTGATTATTAATTGCGATTCTTCTAATATTTCGTTAGCTAAATAACAAATATTTTATTTCATACCATTTATTTTCATTGGTTCAAGTTCAAAATTTTCAAAGATTTGTTTTTAGAATTGTAACTTCTTGCAGTAATATTTATATATTTATAGAAGGCGCTATCGGAACACTCATCTACAGTGATCGAAAGTCCCTTTGTCTTTGTTATTTGTCGAATTTCAGAAACAATACAATTTTTGTGAGTCATTATTATTTATTTAAATTTGAAATTATGAAAAATCTAATAAATTTAAATAAATATGAACATTTATTCGTTTTATTCGATTATTCTACATAAAATTGTTCGAATTATTCGTTATTCGAAAATTGTAATTTTTAAATTGTTCGAATAATTATTTGTAAGAAATTATTCGATTAATTGAACGATCATTAGACGAATGAATACCCTAGTAGGCATTTAAAATGCGTACAACACCTTTCAAACACTCATTTCATAGGTTGATCAATTATCTATCATATGCCTTTTAAATTTTTTGATTATCTCATTTAGTTCAGAAGTTATGATTTTTGCAAGACGACTTTGCGTCGTCTGCGGAACTCCCCAAGTCCCCATAAAAGGTCCCTTTCAGAAAATGACTGGAACATTCATAATTGTCTTATAATAAGTAATACGTGATGAAATTGGACATAATCAAGTTTTATATGAACGTAAATCTTTCTGCCAACTTTTGTCTGGATTTAATTCTTTTTAAATTTAAAATTTTTTTTTTTTGTTTTTTCAATTCTTTTTTTAATATTTAGCGAAAAAAAATGTTGGTGAAAAAAAAAAATTGGGTTAAAAATTTCAGTTTTGACCCATTGTACGTCCAACTTACTATGGTCTTATATACGTCGTTGCAAAGGTCTTTGAAATATCTATCATTAGATATCCATATTGTTTATATTAATGACTTAGTAATCCAGATATAAATTAAAAATAGGTAAAAAATCGAGGTTGTCCTGGTTTTTCCTTATATCTCAGCCATATGTGGACCGAGAATTCCGGAGATATTGATGTATGAATCGTGTATGTAAGTTATTTGGGGGCTTCGAAAAGTTTATTTCAACAGACTGACAGACGGACATGGCTTAATCCACTCCGCTATCTATAAGGATCCAGAATATATTTACTTTATAGGGTCGGAAAATTTTATTGTGGAAATTATAAACGGAATGACAAACTTATATATACCCGAAGGTGAAAGGTATAAAAAACTAAATTTTAGTTGGAATTTCACATACAATTTTTTGGAAAATATTGCTACCCGAACTTGAGAGCATCGAGTATCGATATAGTGTAAAATATACGCCACCTTAGTGTATTATCGTGCAAGTGTATAAGTATATTTATAATTAAATGGTTTTTATTACTCTTTACAGTGTAATTAAGCATCCAGGGTGTTAAGTGAACTAAAGATGCCATTAAATAAAATGATACAAAATAAAACAATAAAATGACACCAAGATGAATAAACTAATGGTCTAAGGTATCAAATTCTAAGAGCTTCCTATTTTAAAAAAGATATTGGACTTGAATTGTTTACTCATTTCTTAATATCTTTTATTATTTTCAAGAATATAAAATTAATCTTAATTTAATATAAAATGTATTTAAATGTGAATTTTTAGATTACAAATTCTTTAAAACCTTCCTAAAGAAATATTTTTTTTTTAAATTAAGATTTTGGTAATGCCCGTCCTCTATCTTTCTATTGCGAGTGTATTTTTTTCGAATTACCTTAACAATGTTTCATTAATTTTGTCATTATTCACCATCTACTTAAAAAGTTTAATTTATTTTTCTTAGCATTTTAATGAATGTCTGCGTGCACGTTTGAATAGTGTTAATATCCATACAAAAAGCACACATACACAACCAACCACCCACCGGAAACGAAATGCACTTAATCACACTTCTCATTAATTTTTAAATCAACATTAAATCCTCAACATTCCGAGACATTAAGAATGAAATACAAGTGGAAGTATACGAAATTCTTTATAAATAATTGTGGAAAATAAATTTATATGGTAGGAGAGCGTAAATACTATAGAACTATTTACAAACACAAAACACACACATACGAACCGGAAACATATCATAAACATTGATTTATTTGCTAAAGCAGACATTAAATTTGAAAAAAAGCATTGACACCCCCCTTCACAATGAATAACAAATGATGAACTTCATATATGAAGTGGGTGTGTTGGTATTCGTTTTATAGATTCCATTATCGATTACATTTTTTGAATATTATTCATTAAATAAAAACTCATTGATATATTATGGAAGAGATAATAAAAGTATGGACAACTTTAAATGAATTTATGATAAAAATTTATAGTTATCGATAAATTAACCATAGAAATTTATGTAGTTATCAACAAATTTTTAATAGAAAATTAAAGTTAGAAAGAATGTGCATTAAAAATAATTATCGATTAATTTTTCAAGGAAATTAAAGTTATAGATAACTTTTCTATACAAAATAAAACGTAATAACCAATCTATAGAAAAGTGAAGTAATTGATTAATTTTCTTTCGAAAAGAAAAATAACATAGGTCAAAAGCAAAAATGATATCTACCAAATTATAAAGAGAGAGTTTTAGTAAATATAGTTCTCTAAGCATTCATTTTTTTGAAAATCCCCCTTATGGGCGCGGCCCACAATAAAAAAATATTTTTACTCAAATCGAATATTTTGGCAGTAGAATAAGACTGCGTACCTCTACTTGGCGTTTTTCGACCATAGTGGAGTGGTTGAGAGCACTTGGGGTCAAAATGACTGTGTTTTTCATATCAATTTATATTTTTCTTAAGTTTCATTAAAATCAGCCCAAAAATATATAATATTTCGCTATCTCTCCAAAAAAATTCCAAATATTGAAAAATTTGACTTTTGAACCTTAGCGTTTTTAGATTTTAGTAAAACATTCAGACTATATTTAAATTGATCTGGACTATAATATTCTGAATTGGTTTTACTTAAAAATCATAACAGTAATAAAATTCGGCTAATTCGCCAAAATATGGCCAACAAATAAGTTTTTCTCGAAAATCGCAAAATTGATATCACAGGTACGGAAAAACTATAGGAGGTATTGACATACTTTCTTCACATTTTTATTCCCTATTATGTTGTCAATAAATTCCCATGTGATGATCAAAAAATTCTGAAATTTGTTGAACAAAATTTTTAATAAAAATTTGAATTGAATTGGAGTTTTGAAACTGTCGTTAAACAAAATATTTTTTTTGGTTATACCTGCGAATAGGTTAACTGTATCCCATGAAGATAAAAACTCATATACAAGTAAATACGGATATATTTTAAGTAAGAATAAACTTTTGTTTTAATATTTCTCGAAATATGTTAATTTTGTTCCTACATTTCTTGTTCTAGTGGCCTGAGACACGTTAATGGCCTGGCGATTTTTTAATAACTTTTACATTTCTTAACCAATTTTTGTCTTTTGTATCTCATTAGAACGATAATTACGTACATATTTCGTTTCTTTTAAATTAAATTGCAAAAGTAATTATTAAATGGCAAAATTTAAAAAAAAAACTGAAAAAATGCATTTTTCCCCTTGTAAATGCACCTCAAAACTAAATTGAAAGTCGGCACGGGTTCCACTTCTTAGAACAAGCTAAAATTTTTGTTGGTGGTATTTTAGATCATTACGAAAGTTTTCAGCGGGTACCGTTTCAACATTTCAAAAAATTTAATTCTAAGGGACCCTCTAATGAACATGGGAGACATGTGTACGATAACTTTTCTATAGAAAATCAATGTTGCCTACAGCAAGTTAAAGTAATCTATAAATGTTTTTCGGAAAATTAAAGTAATCTTAAAATGTTCTTGGAAGAATAAAGTTATTGTTAAATTTTAAATAGCAAAATTAACATTTCTATACAATATGTAGTTATTTATAAATTTGTTGTAGATAACTAAATTTCTTCAGAAATTTATTGTTATCTGTAATGCTTTAGAATTTAGGATCTTTAGTTCCAAAGTACATAAATTAATATGTTTTCTCCAAGTGGTGGCTGCAAATGAGTTCGAAGAAATCAAACACGCGGACAAAAATATAGTTGTACATGTTTACTGTAACAATTTAAATATTTTTACATGTTTTTAATTAATTCACTGTAATTATTTATATCATTATGGCAAACATATATATGTGATTGAAGTAAATAAGTATATGTTTGTGACATCCTTTTATGATGAAGGATGTTGTTCTTGGCTTATGGTTATTAATTCTAACAGCCCCTATGATTATGGTATTCATTCGGCTAATGATCGTTCGATTAATCGAATAATTTCTTACGAATAATTATTCGAACAATTTCAAAATGGCCATTTTCGAAAAACGAATAATTCGAACAATTTTATGTAGAATAATCGAATAAAACGAATCAATGTTCATATAAATTTATTAAATTGCTTAAAATTTTTCATAATTCCAAATTTAAATAATTAATAATGACTCACAAAAATTGTATTGTTTCTGAAATTCGACAAATAACTAAAGTCGAAGGGAGTTTCGATTACTGTAGACTGTTCCGATAGCTCCTTCTATAAATATATAAATATTACTGCAAGAAGTTACAATTCTAAAAACAAATCAAAATTTTTAACTTAGGACTTGAACCAATGAAAATAATTTGTTATTTAGCTGGCGAAATATTAGATGAATTGCAATTAATAATCAAAACAATAACATAGATTAAAGTAGAGTTGAATGTGATGGAGAATGTTATTTTGAAACGGTCATAGAAAGTGATATTGAGGATGACATTTAGAATGATCCTATGAAAGCAAAATGGATAACATCGTGGAATATTTGGAACCGCGGTCACCAAAAAACTGATGTAGGGTGGGTAGGCTAAAAATGTTGAAAATTAAATTTTAAAATGCGAATATCTCCTAAGCTATAAGAGTGGAGGAGATTCTATATGTGTAATTTTTTTAAAATCGGAACACAGACGAAGAAATAGGATCATTTTAAAAATTGAACATACCCGAGGTGTCCTACTTTGGTAACCCCCGGTCCCGCTCCTGGTGGGCTCATGAGGTCCAAATTCAAAACTTAAACTCGACTACACTTCCTCTTTGAGCATGTGAAATTTCATTCAAATCGGAGTAAGGGTTTAGAAGTTACAGATTTATTTCTGTAACTTTCTCCTTTTTAAAGGACTTCAAAGTTTTAAGAATATACAAATTTCAAAAAAATTTAAATAATTAATAATGACTCACAAAAATTGTATTGTTTCTGAAATTCGACAAATAACAAAGACAAAGGGACTTTCGATCACTGTAGATGAGTGTTCCGATAGCTCCTTCTATAAATATATAAATATTACTGCAAGAAGTTTCAATTCTAAAAACAAATCTTTCAAAATTTTGAACTTATAACTTGAACCAATGAAAATAAAAGGTACGGAAGAAAATATTTGCTATTTAGCTAACGAAATATTAGAAGAATCGCAATTAATAATCAAAATATTACCTTAGATTAAAGTAGAGTTTAATATGATGTAGAATGTGATTTTGAAACGGTTGTCGAAATTGATATTGAGGATGACATTTGTAATGATTACATAGAAATTGATGAAGGCCATGATCTTAAAATATATATAAGTGAATTTATTAACCGTTGGAAAATATTTAATAAATCGAATGATAAACACAAATATTGCAAACTAACGTTTTGCTGCAAGAAAAGCATGGAGTTCGTCTTATACATAATTTTGAACATCTTTGTTTAACATGGTAATAAACTTTTGGCGTATTTGTAAATGCGTCAATCATGCACTGCCTGACTTCAAATTAGTCACGTTCACTGAAAATGATATCAAACTTTGGACAGATTCCCTTTATTGTGTAATTCCCCAAGACCACTTTATTAAGCAATGATTCGGCAACGTTGATAGAGCTTGATGTATAAAACAATTTGTTATAAATAATTTAGAAATAGTGAATAATTAATTTACTAAAGAATTAGTTACTTAATTTAAAACCCGAATTAATGAACGATATAAAAAAATTTCTTAATACCTTTATATTGTATTTGAATTCAGGATCATGTCCAACTGGCTCAAATCTTTTAAAGCATAGCTCCAAAACGGAATCTAAAGGGTTTGCTAGTCAATTGTTTTGTAGATTGTTCGGGAGTTAATCTGATCAGAATATTTCAGGTGAAAATTTAATGATGGACTTTGTTTTCGAATGTTTTTTAACATTATCAATACTTGAGTTGTTAACTTTAACTTTAACGTTATTTTTTATTTTTCTTTAACAATAAAATATTAAAAAACCGACATCAAGACTTCCTTCTTTACTTTTTTAAAAAATTTAAATTATTCGAATAATTCGATTATTTTTAAACATGTGATCGAATTATTAGAACAAGTTAAAATCTCTTATTCGAATTATTCGTTTTATTCGAACAAGAGAAAAATCGAATAATTCGATTATCCTACCTATGATCAACTAAACTGACTGCAATCTACCATCTTCTATCAGTTTCATGAAAAATCTTAACGGACAAAACTAGAATATTCTATTTTTAGAGATTTTAGCAGGTTTAATGTTAATGTTACAGCAAATTTTAATAACTGCGTGTTATCAACATTAATGATAAGGAGAAGTTTCTAGTGATTGAAATGTTTATAAACATGATAGATGTTGCAAGTAGCGGTTACAGACTGTTAAATTCAAATCGCTAATGTAAATTCGTAATATTATTATGATGAAATATTGAAACATATATTTGTTTACTACATGGTAACTTCACCATATTATGGTTACCGCAATCATATAAATAATAACAGTGACCATAACATTGTTAAAAAACTGTTTAAATGGTTACTCTTTTACTTTGAGTGTATATAGTAATTTGTGCATTAGGATGGCTTCAACAAAATGTTGATGTTTATATCTAAACTAAATGTTTAGTATGTTATTTTTAATTTGTCCTATTACAATAGTTTTATTTGTTGAGACTCCATTCAAATGGTCACATACTAATATTTATAGTTGTATATTGTTTTAGTTTAACTTATATTTGTTAAACATGAATGTTATAAATATTTGGTATAGATTACATGAATGTTTTGTAGTAAATAGTAGCTATTTCCCTTAAATATTCCCTTTAATATCTTTTATACTATTACAAGTTATGATAATTCGCCAACATAATTCTTCGAACAATAGCAACAACTTAACCTTGAGCTATTCTAACTTTAATCAATATAGAGTGGTACACAAACTCTAATATACACACATATCGCCCCTTAATAAAACAATAGTGTATAATTTTTTTTGCCAAATAATTCAGTTTAAAATTTTTGTGTTAGTAGACATCTAGAACAAAAGTAATATTTCAATTGATCTTTTGACCCACTTTGTGGAAGTAGAATTTCACAAAATTTCATCAATTATCAGTTATGTAGATTCTTATTATGCAATAAATACACTATTGTTTTATTGAGGGGACGATATGTACATTTATTCTGAAATACAATTCCTAAGTATTTCTCTGTCAATTTGTCTGATTGATGTTAAACATTAGAAATTAAGCCAATATTTTGCTGTCCTTTTATTTGAGGAAGAGGGAGACATACAAGATAAGAATTATTAAATGTTTATTGTCATTTTAGTTGCTTGGGGAGGCATGTGGTTTTGCACAATATAATGTTCTTTTAGGGGGAAAATATTATAATGATATACAGAATTACGGCAGTAAGTGCATAGTATAATAATTTTCAACTTAAATGAGTATGTAAGTTAATAATATGTACATAATTTTTAGGTTTTACTGATTTTTCTCATATTTCTTGAAAGTAGATAATATGTAATTTTGGCACATGATTACCTTTAAAAAGGACACAAAAGGCTTTTAAATAAATTTCTAACAATTCTCAAAAATTTCAGAATTTCTATAGAAATTGTTATATTTTTGCAGGCTGATTTATTTATAGATTTTTGGTTAAAATAAAATACACCTAGATTATTTTAATTTTTTAATCTTTTTAAGTTGAATCTATATTTTTGAGATTTTTTTTTAAGTTGTCAATTTTAAAACGACATAACTTTTGCGCGCAATGGGAAATATTATTAATACAAACAATTTAAATATTTCTGAAATCAAAAGTTTTTTGTTGTTGTTTAATTATTTAAATTTCTATAAATTGTTAACGAGTTATAAAATATCTTTATATTCTTTATCAAAGGTTTTTCATACCTAATTTTTCATCCTTATAATAAATTATATAAGGTTAAGCTAATTTGTTATTAATTGTTGAAATACTTATGCTAATTTGTTATTAATTGTTGAAATACTTATGTAAAATCTCATAATTTGTAAATTTTAAACTTGAAAAAGTAATTTGAATAAAGAAAACAACATACAGTGAGCCTCAAAAGTGAGTAAACACCAAAAATTATTTTTATTGACTTTTTTTTAAGATAATGAATATCCTAAAATCTATTCAATAATTTAAATTTATATAATTCGGTTTGTTGGATATTGGGTTGAATAATAGATAGATAGATTTAAGTCGGATTTTCATGACCTTAGAAAACCAAAAAAATATTTGGTGTTTACTCATTTTTGAAGCTGTGTGTATAATAATAATAATATTTCTGAAATTTGCGTATACAATTACTTTCGTGTCAAAAGTAAAATTCTCTAAAATTTTTGTTTTTTTATAGTTTTAAAGTTATGTACAGTTACGATTATTATTCACATATTCGTAAGTTTTATAATGTAGATTATCCGTTTTTATTGTTTTAATGTTTCTTTAAGCAATTTAGATTGGTTTTGTTAACGAATATTTGGGTGAATATTTAAAACCAATAACTGAGGGTTCTACAACATCAGCGAAACACTGAAAGGATTGAAAATTCCTTGTGCTTCAATCAAAAACAAGGGTTTTATTATGCAAGATATAGCATTTAAATTAGGTGTATGACTTAAAAATTCGGAATTTACAATAGATGACGTATCTTTTGAATGCTGTTTTTGTTTTTAATAACTTATAGTCATTTTGAAGTTTTGTTGCTTCCAAATATGTGCCAACAAGGGAAGTTTAGCTTTACTTGTTTAATTTAAACAAAAGTGACGCTGAAGCACACTGATTGCTCACCAAACCTTATGGTGAATGCGCTCGATCGGTGGTAAAGTGGTGATTTTGACACGGAAGACAAAGATCACCCAGTCCGGCCAAAAAACATTGAAGACCAAGTATTGGAGACATTACTCCATGGAGATTGTTGAAAGATGATTTTGTATGTCTGAAATGCTGATGAACGCTATAAAAGGAAATAATTTTTACACCATCACTTGCGATGAAAAATGGATCCATTACGATAACTCAAAGCGTAAGAGGTCGTACATGAAGCCCGGCCAACCAGCCATGACGCTAAGTTTATGCTCTTTATTTGGTGGGATTAAAAGGGTCTGCTGAAATCTGGCCAGACGATTCCAGGAAACATGTAGTGAACGTAACTGATACGTTTGAAGCGAGCATTGGCCGAAAAAAGCCCACAATATGCGGTCAGATATGAAACTGTAATATTCCATCGACACATCGATTGGCCACATGATGCAATACCTATTAAAAATTATTAATAATGAAGTGGTTGGGATTTTTTTCCATATTAATATTTATTTCGATCGATGCTGAACGCTCTCCCTGACATACGTTTCACTTTGGAACAGAGTATACGATATTGACACTAATCGTTCTTGGCCTCAAAAGATGAGCAATTCTTTTGGCACGGTATCCATATGTTGCCAGAAAGATAGCAAAATATCAAAGCTAACAATAAATTTATATTGTACAGATGTTTCAAAATAAAAGTTAAAAATTTTAACATTTTTTCGCATTTCTAAGTCATACACCCAATATATCAACATCATGCTATTTGAAGAGTACCACACATTTTCCCAGATCCAGCTAAAACTTTTCAATCTTTGTTAGTTTTTATGTTGATGTTTAAGCCATACACGTGCAAACAAAATATTTCATGTTCCATTGTTTCAATGTAAATGCAATGTCAATATTTAAATAATATACACTGAATCAATTAAGTCTCCGTACAGACATACTCATAATATAAACTAGATATTTATGGTCACTTTTCAATACATATTTAAACCTTTTTTTAATCCATTTTATAAAAAATCTTATAAACTAGAAATCAACATAAAAAAACTACAAACATTTTCATTAAAAACATAAAAATTTACATAAATTCAATAATTGTACGAAAAGTATCACCAAAAAAGTCTCCGTACAGTTAACCGTTTTAAGGCAAGGAATCCCAATATTAATTTTAATTGAATTTAATATGTGGTAGGTCCTCCTTTCTGAGCAATTGCAGCATTTTAATGGCTGTGCATGGAATGGACCAGCTTTGTTGTTGTCAGGGAATCTATTTTATACCACTCTTCCATTATAACGGCTTTTAGCTGATCTTTTCTCGTTATATTGTGCTGCCGAACCTTTCTTTCCAAGTGATCCCATATATGCTCAATCGGGTTGAGATCAGGTGACTGAGCTGTGCGATTTAAGTGCTTAAGAACATTATAAATAAGACATTCCTTTACTAATCTAGAGGTGTGATTAGGATCGTTGTCTTGTTGGAAGCAATACAAACGTCCCAAGCCTAATTTTCCAGAACTTTGTTTTAAGTTTTCTTTTAATATATTAAGGTATGCATATTATACCATAGTGTTTTCAACAAAAATAAGTTATCCCACCCCAGATGAAGCCATGTAACCCCAAACAATGCTTTACGGTTAGCGTCAAATGCTTCGGATTCATTTCAGTATTTGGCTTTCTCCATAACATTTCTCTTCCATCAGAACCAAAAACATTCAATTTACTTTCATCGCTAAAAATAACTCGATCCCAAAATAAAAAAATCTTTATCAATATGCTCGATAGCGTAATCCAATCTCTTTTTCATGTTCACTTTTTGAACAAGGGGCTTCTTACGGCTTACTCGACCATTGTATCCATTTAGTTTAAGAGCGTTTCTTACAGTTTGGGGGTTTACCGTTAATTCATCACTAGTTTTCAAGTTTCCCGCAATTAAACATGCGTTAATTTTTGGATTACCTTCTACAAATCGTACAATTCTTCTCTCTAAGTGGTGATCTATTTTTCTTGGATGGTCAGTTCTTTGTTTATTTGCCATTGTTCCGGTTTTTTTGAACTGTTGAATAACGTACTGAATGGAAGAGCGTGGTCTTTTTACAATATCCTTGATTTCGGTTAGATTTTTTCCTTCATTTTGCAAGTTAATAATAATTTTCTTTCTATCCATTAAAATTTGCTTATTTTTGGATTCCCTGACAACAACAAAGCTGGTCCATTCCATGCACAGCCATTAAAATTAAGCAATTGCTTAGAAAGGAGGACCTACCACATATTAAATGCAATTAAGTTTAATATTGGGATTCCTAGCCTTAAAACGGTTAACTGTACGGAGACTTTTTTGGTGATACTTTTCGTACAATTATTGAATTTATGTAAATTTTTATGTTTTTAAGGAAAACGTTTGTATTTTTTTTATGTTGATTTCTAGTTTATAAGATTTTTTATAAAATGAATTAAAAAAAGTTTTAAATATGTATTGAAAAGTGACCATAAATTGCTAGTTTATATTATGAGTATGTCTGTACGGAGACTTAATTGATTCAGTGTATATGTAAGTGTGTGAGTATGTATATTAGGGTGGCCCTTATTTTGCACTTTTTTGTTTTTGATGTTTCAAAATTGTTCTCCGTCAGTTAAAAATCAAATGTTGAAATTTCAGAAAAATCTATAAATTGGTTATCTAACTAGATCCAGTGTTTCCAAGATATTGCACATGGCTCTGTTCTTAGATTTTGATATTGTTTAGCTGTATGGGAGGACAGTTTTCTCGTCTTAGAGCAAATGTAACGTAAATGTAAAAATATTATTTTTATAGTTCTAATCAGGGACCGAAAATAATAATTATTCTTGAAATTTCTAAGGAAAAAAGCCATCACAGGATAATATCGGAGAGTCAAGCATACCATTTTGATTGTTTTCAACTATATTTTCATAAAATAACATGCTTTTTAAATTCATGATTTTTATTTTTTTTGTCAGAAATAATTGTTATTTTTGATTTTTATTTTTTTTTGTCAGGAATATTTGTCAGACTTTGAGTTTTATTTTTTTTTGTCAGAAATAATTGTTATTTTTTGATTTTTATTTTTTTTGTCAGATATATTTGTCAGAATTTGATTTTTATTTTTATACCCCTCACCACGAGTAGCAAGGGTATATATAAGTTTGTCATTCCGTTTGTAATTTCTACATTTTTCATTTACGACCCCACAAAGTATATATATTCTGGATAGTTATAGATATCGAAGTCGATTAAGCCATGTCCGTCTGTCCGTCTATTCGGCTGTATGTTGAAATCAACTTTCCAAATCCCCTAAATAACTTACAAACATGATTGATACATCAATATATCGGGAATTCTTCCGGCTCGGTTGCCATTTAAAATCGAGAAAATCGGCCCACAAATGACTGAGATAACGGGACAACCTCGATCTTTGGCCTATTTTTGATTTATATCTGGATAACTAAGTCATTAATATAGGCATTATGGATATTTCAAAGTCCATTGCAACGATGTATGTATATAAGGCTTTGACCTACAATGGGTCAAAATCGGGAAAAAACATTTTTTAACCCGAATTTTTTTACCAGAAATATTTTTTTGTCATAATTTTTTTTTTACCAGAAATATTTTTTTGTCATAATTTTTTTTTTACCAGAAAAATTTTTTTGGTAAAAAAAATTTATGAACAAAAAAATTTATGACAAAAAAATTTTTTTGGTAAAAAAAAAAAATTATGACAAAAATAATTTTTATTTAAAAAAAAATTTATGAACAAAAAAATTTTTTGGTAAAAAAAAAATTCGGGTTAAAAAATATTGTAGACACAGTGTGTATACACAATTTTTTCTCGTAACTCATTTTAATCAGATTAACAAGAAATGATTATAATTGACATTAAACATAATAACATACATACTTTTTCAAAGGTAACATGATCAAAAAAAAAACCAAATAATACTTGGGTTAAAAGTTTTAAGGAAAAACGTGTGTTAAGGGTTTTTCGATCTCACTCTTTATATTCGTAGGTCGTAGAACATTTAAATGATTTCATGAAAAAATTTCAAACAATATAGTAACAATTTTTAAAAGCAATCGCAACCAACTATTTCGAATTTTTCTGTACAAAAACAATGTCTACTCAATAAATTAAAAAATCACAATCAGACAGATTTTAGTGGTGCAAGATTTACACAAAGAGTAGCAATATATACTGATTTAAGCGCTAACGAATATTCGGACAGATTTTCCAAACTAAAGATGGCTTAAGAATATTTAGCTAAAACTAAAACTTATAAAAATGAGGAGCTTAATTATCTAATCCGTGATCCAATGAGCTATCATATAAAAAAATTATTTCGATATTGAAATTATAAGAAAATATACTCAATTGTTTGCTCTATCGAATGCTATATATAATCTTGAATAAAAATTTCTATACGTCATCCAATTTTGCATAAATTTTCATCATTTGGTTTTTAGATAACAATTTTAGACCTTGGACGGACAACAATTTTAGACCTTGGGAGCATAAAAAATCCTAACATTGCAAAATAAGCGCTACCCTAATAAGAATGAGCATGTATTTGTGTTACACTCATAAAATTATTCATACGATTTGAGTAAATTTGAGTGTGTTTGGTTACTTTTTATAGCTGTTGTTTGTTTGCAAAACAACAAAAATATTTGTTATATGCATATATTTGTGTTGTTGTTAACAATTTATTCAAAAACTTTTTATTTTCCTGGCATGATTTGTTTTTACTACTCGCACAGAACGTTCTATATTTACAGTACATCTCTTTGTAAAATGTGTCCCTCTACTATTTAGCCCCTCAAAACTGCCTTTGTTTGACAGACGATTTGTTCTGTTTGTTAGTTTTATGAGACTCTAGAGTATATTTATGCGTAGTGATTGTATATTTTTCTTTATTTGTACTAAAGTTTCTTTTGTTTTTGTTACATAATTGAATTTGATGGGGGGGATTTTATGATGAGACAATTGCAGAACTACATTCATAAGTTTTTATTTACATTTTTATTTGAGAATAAGGGTGTTGAAGTCATAAAAGTGATTTTTGTTGGAAAAAATTGATAGCTCAGTTTGCAGGTAAATTATGCATAAATAGGAGAGTAAATTTTATAAAATTAAATAAAATATTTTATTAAATGATTTAATAGTAGTTCTTTTGTTGATGGTAGGGAATTATAAAGAAAACTAAATATTTGTATTTAATTTATATTTAGATTTTCAAAATATTGAAAAATCTCATTTTTACCATCTCACAGCTGAGATGATAAAATTTGGCAAAATATTATTCCCTTTGTGTTAAAATATGATTTATGTATGAAACACAATATGAAAACTTATTTCCTTCTTAATTGATTTACCAAATTTTGTGAAGATCGGCCAACTATTTGTATACATTTTTATACTTTTAGTTTTTTTTGTAGCGATTACATTGTAGGGCGTATGAGTAATATTTAATCAATGCATTAATACTTATACGTCCAGGAATTTTTTACATTTTAAAACAAAAATAAATGTTAACTGTGTAAATATTTGGTTAGGAAACTAACACTGAGATGCATTAGAGGATGAATATAAAGAATTTTCATAATATGAACTATTTATTAAGAATAAACGATCTATAGTGACATATTAAATTTGGCTTTCTATATTGAGTTTTGCTTACCACAAGTACTTATACAGATTTTGCCTAGAAATGCCCATTTTATTACCGCATTCCTCCAATTTCACTTTAAATTAATAAACTTCATTATTCCATTTTTGAGCCCCATTTACGAACTTCAGACTTTAATATTCATTCATTATTAATAACAAAACAAGTCTCAATATTCACAACAAGCACAATATTTCATTATCATCAGTAATCTATTAAGAAAACATTACCAAGTTCAAAAAATCTCACAAGTACTTTATAAATCATTTCTGTTCAAAGTAATATACCCACAATATAGCATATAAAAACATATTCAAGGAAAATGTCGAAAAACATTTCATATAATCTCCTAAAATGTTGTACTTGAAGCTTCATTCAAAAATTACGATGCGGTCTATCAAATGAGTACAATAAATTACATACAGTACATACATTTCATTACATTACTTACACATGAACTCAGGCTAGATTTTATTTGATTTCAAAAGTGAGTAATGTTTGTATCATGAAAAAAAACGAGAAAATTATAAAATCTCTTAGATTTGACAGACGGCAATTCGAAGGTAAGACTGCAATAATATATTAAGGTTAGAGTAACATAACAAATAGGAGGGCCAGCTAAAAAGCCATTTAGAAATCTAAGGCAAGAATTTTATTATCAAAAATTCAATCTTTTTTTTTTAAATAAATTCGATTCTTATAAACACTAAATTCGCATTTAAAATGTCAATTTTAATCGTTGTACCTATTGTGGGTTAGGATATATAGTTTTTGTTCATAAATTTGTTAAAATTATTTCCTACAAATACCTTTTGTAGCCTATTTTCTGGGATGTCTAAACACATATGTATATGAATGTACAAGTATATGAATATAATGAATGTATGACTATACTTACATATATGTACATTAGAGTGTCCCTTCGAATTAAATTTTTTTAAATGTTGAAACGGTACTCGCTGAAAACTTTCGTAATGACATAAAATACCACCAAAAAAAATTGTAGCTTGTTCTAAGAAGGGCAACCCGTGCCGACTTTCGATTTAGTTTTGACATGAATTTACAAGGGGAAAAAATTCATTTTCATTAAGGGTTAGTTTCCATTTTTGTGCTGTTATTGTAAATACTAGACCCCATTTTATATTTTTCTAAAGTTTCATCAAAATCGGCCCAAAAATATATAACATTTCGATATCTTTCCATTAGAAATTCCGAATATTGAAAAATTTGACCTTTGACCTTCACGATTTAAGGGTTAAGTTTTTACGATTTTAGGAAAACTTTCAGACTATATTTAGAATTACCTGGACTATAATATTCTGAATAGATTTTACTTAAAATTAATAACAGTAAGGAAATTTGGCTCTTTTGCCAAATTATGGCCAACAAATTTGTTTTTCTCGAAAATCGCAAAATTTATATCGCAGGTACGGAAAAACTATAGGAGGTATTGACATACTTTTTTCACATTTTTATTCCCTATTATGTTGTAAATAAATCTCCATGTGATGATCAAAAAATTCTGAAATTTGTTTAACATAATTATTAAAAATTTGAAATTGGAGTTTTGAAACTGTCGTTAAAAAAATATTTTTTTTGGTTATACCTGCGAATAAGTTAACTGTATTATATGAAGATAAAAACTCATATACAAGTAAATATGTTAATTTTGTTCCTACATTTCTTGTTCTAGTGGTTAATGGCCTGGCGATTTTTTAATAACTTTAACATTTTTTAACCAATTTTTGTCTTTTATATCTTATTAGAACGACAATTACGTACACATTTCGATTCTTTTAAATTAAATTACAAAAGTAATTATTTAATGGGAAAAATGTAAAAAAAAACTGAAAAACTGCATTTTTTTACCCTTGTAAATGCACCTCAAAACTAAATTGCTAAGTCGGCACGGGTTGCCCTTCTTAGAACAAGCTAAAAAATTTTTTGGTAATATTTCAGGTCATTACCAAAGTTTTCAGAGGGTACCGTTTCAACATTTCAAAAAATTTAATTCTAAGGGACACTCACTATACTTATATATTCAAACGAGTATGTATACAAATTAAATGAATAGTATTTCAAGAATAAAGTGAAGCAACAACAAAAAAGTGAAAGTTAATAAAAAAGAAGAGGAGATTTTATGATAACACAAGTGTCTGAATATGAGTACTATACAACCTAGCAGTTCTAGGAGACCGTACCGAACTAGTGATTTTACCTATCATTTAAGGTCAACTAGTTACATAACTAGCTACTTGACTAGTTATTATACCACGTGCATGTCTTAAGCAGGATAACAATGGAACTGTCTGATAGCTGGTACAAAATAGTCAACACATTGGATTCTTTTACCAGTTATATAGATTCGGTTACCTTTTTAGCTTCTTGATCAGCTTCATAACTAGTTATTTTAATATTTACGGGTGCTAATTCACATAAAATAGTCAGTTAGAAAGACATTTCATTGGCAGTCCAATAACCGATTGCTGGTAAACAAACTTTCCTCAGACAATTTTCCAGTACTTTCAGTACTTTCGAAAGTGCAGTACAAAATAAACGTTTAAAATGACTACATTATACAGGCCTGTCACAGAATTCCATTTCGATCGAAAGTGGAATTAATTCCACATTTTGCTTCTTCAGAAAATGTAAAACGAAAATTTCTTTCGGAATGAAACCACTTTCAGTTTTCAGAATGGAATTGATATTTATTCGTAATTATTTATTTTTCTTAAAATTTTAATAAATTTCTGTACCAAAAACTTCATTTTTATTTTAATATTAAAGACGTTCATATTATAATGAGAAATACAGAATTATTAACTATTTTTTTGGAATTAATAAGTTACACGGAATCTGAAGAACCTAAAACAAAATCGATCGGAACGAAAACTACGGAATTGAAACCATTCCGAACAAAATGTGTGACAGGCCTGATAGGTTACTTAGGGACACTAAAGTGGAAATTGATTTCATGCTAAATTACATGGGATGTCAGTATACTTAAGCAAAAAGTAAATAAACTGTATGAGAATTATTGAGAATTTCTCACAAAACGTTTAAAGTAACTACACTCTAGATAACTTAGAGATACTTAAGTGACGATTGAATTCACTCTATATTACATGGGATTAGGGTTCATACGCGGAAAAATTTCAGGAATTTTCGAGAATTTATTTATATGTTTTCTTCTTCTACCCCACATTTTTTTGCAAATTAAATGACTCAATTATTTCCTTAGCTTTTTCGGTTCTAGCAGTAGATAGCCAGTTGGCGAAGAAGCATTACGCTTGAAATAACCGATTTTTTTCACTCAACTACAATTTTTCAGACACAGAAGAAAAATTCGGTCATTAGGCATGAATCAAATTGTATTTTCTTAAAGGAATTATTAAGGTGCCTAACATTATAACCTGTAAGGATAATCGTATTTATAGAAAATAATAACAATAATAGAGGCTTAATTTTAAATTTGTTTATATATAGTCTGATTTGAAAAATATCGTTTTCGAAACGAACTACGCATGTTTTCCAGATTTTACACAGTCGGAATTCTTAAGTCGTTTGATAACAAAATATAATTTATTGATTTTATACTGATGAAAACTACGAGTGTAACCAGACCGGTCAAATGCCAATATTAATTTAGAAACCCTTAACATGGTTGGACATTATACAACTAAATATAGTTATTTTATACTTATTTTAAAGCGCTGGTAATAGTCAGAGACATTTATTGGGTTTTGGTTTAATTTAGTATTATAAAATTCCCGGTAATTCCCGGGAAAGCAACGATTTTTTAATTTTCTCCCCAAAAGGGAAAATGTTCGGGAAATAAGAAACTTTACATGGGATGTATAAAGTAACATATTGACTTCTCTCTGCACCACAAGTAGCAGATACGTGTCAAATGACTCAAAATATATAAATTGGATACAGACAACAGATCCGACAACTGTTGGGAAGTGCCTGGTAGTTTTGTACAAGTATTTATATATATATGCTTCTGTGTAAACAACACTTAAGTGGCCATGAATTTAAGTAAAAATTTCATGTATGATTACAAACAATAAAAAATTGTACGCACAAAAAGTACGCACATACTTTTTCAATGGATTTTGGCATAATAAAAGTAAAAACAGGTTGAAAAAAAATGTTGTTTGGTGGTATCAAAGCATTATAAAATTACTTAACTATAGAGCCTGTACTTTTCCTTTTAAATACTAATTAAAATGTGTAATGCTTTTTAATTGTTTATGGGTTTTATTTAGAGCCTATTTTACGACCTTTTATCATTAGAAAGTAATAAAATTTAAATTTGTTCACCTTTTATGAGATACACTTGTAGATGTTTGTAAAAAAATTATGTTAATTTCGTAAACCTTTTAACATTAGAATAACAAAATTAGTTTTAAATAAAACAAAGTTAATTTTTAAGTGCTTTTAAATAAATTTTAAGCTGTAGCTTGGTTTATATAACGAGGTGGTCGACTTTGATACATACGCTGTGTTCAGGGACCGTAACGGTCCCTGATTTGGTATTTGGTAACTTTAAAAATTGAAATCCATCTAAAATAGTTATTTTTCAACGTAGAAATAAAAGTTTGCTTGAAATTCTTAAAAAGAGAGTTTTAATTTGTCGCCATAAAATATAACTCATTTGAGGAGTCTTATTTTTTGGGTCATAAAATTATAATTTGTAAAGTACCTTACATTGCCATTAAAATAAAAAGAAGTGGGATTTTAATTTCATATTGCACAGTGGGGCAAAATCGAAATTTTTTGGATATAAATCTGTCAGTTCTAAACGGCTTATCCGATCGGTATAAAATTTGACGAGGGCATAGCCAAGGAGCATTCGAGCTTAAATTATGAAAATGGGCCATACAAATGCTCCAGGGGCGTCGATATGGGGGCTCAAAGTAAGGTACTTATGACATGTAAAATTTTTAAACATGTGCCATTTTTTTGTTTCCTATTTGAAACATAGGCATTTAAAAATTGAAATTTTAAAATTTGGCCACACCTTGGCCAGCTATTTTAAAAATATAGATCGTAATTTCTGACCGAATGGACTCGGTCTATTAAGGATCCAAAAATAAACGTTTTTCAAGGTGACTTAACTCTTTTTTAATTAAAAACAACTTTCTTTAAGAACATATAACAGTTTTATGTTTATCTGAAAGATATCTTTACGGAGAACATTCTGATATAAAATTTATACAAATATTTTAGTATGAAAAAGTGCAATATTTTTGAAGGACGGAGTGGCATGTTTTTGAATCTTATTGAGATACTGACTTGAAATTTTTTTTGTAATACCAAAAATTAACTTATCTAAACAAAACAATATACCTCGGAATAAATGTGGATCAAATTGTTCCTAATATTTGCAATCCTATTAAAATTTTTATATAAATTTTAGTTTTAGAAACTCAGTGAATATGTAATAAAATCTTTATTTATTAACGAAACTCAATGAAGTTTTTCAACGTTTTTTAAGTTTGTCATTCTAAATAACAAGGTGTAAAAAACTTGTCAATAGGTCAAAGGCAATCCCGCAATTCCTAAAAATTGAAGCGAAAATCTCAAACATGGTATTTTTTACAATTTTGCGTACAGGGTCCACATTTCCCTCGGGGCTGGGAAAATACTTTGACGATAAATAGGGAACACATCAAGGTTTCCAAGGCTGTTTTTTGTTTTCTGATCCCAGCTTTGGGATTTTAGAACATGTGGCCCAAAGTTGATTTTTTGATAAAAAATAGTTCAAATTCCGAAGGGCGTAGGGGCGACATATTCGTAATTTAGTTGTCTAACTAACGAAAAAATTCGAGTCTATTCGGTCCAAAAGTACGACCCATATTTTTATAAAAGCGGACCAAGGTATGGAAAAATATTAAAATTTAAATTTTGAAATGCCTATAACTCGGAAACTAGCACACGCAAGCTAATATAAGCACTCGGTTTCCAAAAATATAAAAACCTTTGAAATCGGATAGGAAACAAAAAAATTGCATGTGTTTAAAAATTTTACATGTCGAAGGTACCCTACTTTGAGCCCCCATAGCGCCGCCCCTGGATCATGTGTATATCTTTAATATCTTAAACTCGAATTCTCCTTGGCTACGCCAACGACAAATTTTATCCCGATCGGACCAGCCGTTTAGAAATACCAGATTTATTTCCAAAAAATTTTGATTCTGCCCCACTGTGTATTGTTTGATTCCTATTTTTAAATTATTGTTGTTTTTGACTTAAACAAATCAATTACTACACATATTATATCAGATAGAATCAATAAAAAATGATTCTGAAAAAAAGAACGGAAAAAATAAAACTCCTCTAATGAGTTTTATTTTATGACGACAAATTATAACTCTCTTTTTAAGAGCTTCAAACGAGCTTTTATTTGTTTGTTGAAAAATAACTGTTGACATTTGACATGGAGAGTTTTTGAGTATAAATTTTCTGGATAACCGTTATTTACGTTCCCTGGCTGGGTTAAATTCTATGTTTAGATTTATTATACAGAAAAACTTTAATGTTTAAATATAAATTGGATTTATTTATCTAAAAAGTTTTCAACAAAGGTTTATACAAATACATATTTTGCACAATTTTTCATTATAAAAACATTTTCATTTTCATCTGAATTTAAATATGTACGTATTTCTTTAAAAGGATTGTATTTGTATTGTGTTAAAATGAAAATCATGAATGAATCTGTGTGTAGGTAGGTAAAATGGAATAATATTTTTTATAACAATAGGGGTTAAACTTTTCTCTTTAAGTTTATATGTTCTGTTTAGTTTTGTTGGAAATTTTTTACATTATTTTTGCATTTTGTTAAACTGAGAAAAACTTTAATACATACATACGAATAATACATACTACGTAGTTTGTTTAATGAATAATAAATAGTTTTTAAAAATTATGATTTTGATAAAAAAAAAAGAAGCAGGTTCTATATTTGTTGAATTCTAACAACAGCTTTTTAATGTCATCTAGCATTTCTAGTGAAAGTAGTAAGCTAAGAGAAATATTCTCAGAACCATAAAATAACAATAAATGAACTAAATCCCAGAAAAATTTAGTTTTATTGTAATTTTTAAGATTAATTAAAAATTTAAAATAAACTATTAGTATTTGTTTATTTTACTAGGCAAATTTGTTGAAGTTAAAAGTAACAAAATAGAATAATATTTTACCTTAAAATAAGAAAACGGAAATTTTAAAAAACTGCACTATATACAATTTCCAATTATACTTTGGAATTTTCTAATTGTAATTTGAATATTCCAATTATGCAACATTTTGGGAGGCAACAAAAATGTTCGACAATGCATCGCACAGTGGTTTCCCCATATGCTAAAAATTAAAAAAAAAATGAAAGTTTTTTTCTAAGAGCCAGTTTTTGACTTCGTATTTAAATATGAATTATATTTAAGTTCTATTTAAATGCGAAAATGAGTTTCTCAGTGCTTTTTTAAATGATACTTAAATGGCAGACGTTGGTCATTTAAATTCTATTTAAGTTTCATAAACTACCATATGTTTTTGACAGCTGACTTTTGTTGTTTGGTTTTTTTTTCACTCTATTGTAGTAAAAAAAAAAAAACAAACAACAGCGTCTTGCTAAAAAAAGCGTCTTGCAAAAACTACAATTCCGATGCGGGGCAATTGGAGCTTCTTTTGTGCATTTTCCTACCAATAATTTTATTGTTTAATAAACTTTTATTTCTTATTGGGCAAAATGTATCAATTTTTGTTTTGGTTGAACAGCTGTTTTAAGCAAAACTATCGATAAATTTTTGATATTTAGTAGTGCTACCATACTTTTATCTTATTTAAATAAGACAAATTATGTAGCACTGAAAAACTCAAACTGTATTTAAATACAACTTAATTTTAAGTTAAAATTAACTAAATACGTATTTAAATAACAAGTCAAAAACTGGGCATAAGCTTGATTGCACTAAATTTATTGATAACACTCTAAATTTTATGAATCTAACAAATTTTTTTTTGCGAGATTTAATATTTGTGTCCGTTGAAAGTGGAGGTATATTTATATTGCACATACAATTTTTATTAAATTAAATAATAATTAAAAAATCCCTGTAGAATACTTTTTTGACCTTTTCAAAACACACGTTTTTTAAAAACTACTTTTTCACGTAGACTTTTAGATATTTGGCCCCCAGATATTGTGGCCTCGGATTTTTGCATATTTTCACATATGGATGTGAAAATATGCAAAATAATGAAAAATTCAATTTTGTTTTGTACTATTTATCGTACAAATTAGAGCTAAAAAAGTATTTTGAAGAGTAAACCATTTATTCGACAACGATTTTGGCCGAAATGGGACTTTTGGTAGATAGACCAAAAGCTGGTGGTTGCGGAAATTCGAACGATGGCAACATAGCGTGGATATTTTTTTCAAACTGTCGATCTTTCATCAAAAATAACAGGAATTGATAAGGGCATTTTGCAAAGATGTGCCACAATTCTCCCAGCTATAATTCTGGATATGAAATTGATGCCGAAATGTTTGAGGAATATGCTGTAAAGACAGCCAGAAAACTTGTTAAGGAGTATGGCACTACGTCCCTCCATCGGTACACAAAATTCTGATCCATGGAGCTGAGGTGATCGGAGGAAGCATCTGATGCGAAAAATAAGCATATAAAACAAAACAGAAAATATCGAGCATTTTTGCAAATATTGATAATTTAAATAGGCTCTTTTTAAGATCAGATCAATTTATTTCTGGAGCCCGAAATTTCTTTCCAAGATATTTTGTACCACTTATTTAACGATCACAAAAGAACAAAAATCATTGCCATTTACGCCATTTTCATTTATGTATGTAACTTCTAAATATTCAAATTCATTGATCCCTACAAACGAATTAGTTGAATCAGATAGGACCCGTTTGCTCCCTTTTACTACAGAGCAATACCCTAGCGCCATGGATATTTGGCTTTGGTGTTGATGCGGCTGGGCTTCATATACGATCTCTTACGCTTCGGGTTATCATAATAGATCCATTTTTCATCGCAAGTAATGATTAAGCAGCATTTAAGACATGCAAAATCGTCTTTCAAAGTCTCTCAGCTTCAATTCATATGCTTTTTGAAATTGCTGCTTGAGTAGCTCTAAATGAGTTTGCAGGCTATTGTTGAGTTTCACAACAATCTACATGGAATAATGCCTCCAATTCATGGTCTTCAAAATTTTTTGGCTGACCTGGACGATCTTTGTCTTCCGTGTCAATATTACCACTTCTTAACCTCACAAGTAGGGTTTTTATCCCGGGAATTCCCGGTACAAATTTCCCGGGAATTTTGCCAATTTTTCACTACCCGATTCCCGGGATTTTTGGTCGGGAATCCCAGGAATTAAAAACTGACGAAAGTACATAGAAAACAAGTTAGAATCTATTTTTTTCACCAAAAAACAGTGAAAAGTTTTTTACAGTTTTTTTGCTTATATCTTGGCAATAATAGAACGCTTATTATTATTATTTATTTGGAGTTTTTCGTATGAAAATTTAAAAAGAATTTATTTCTTAATGAATCATTCTAATTTCTTTAAATTTCTTCTTCAAATCCATAACAAAATAGCTTAAAAAAATTTATTAAATGACTAAATTTTTCTTCAATTAAAATCTGGTACAAAAAGGTTTAAGACAATTTTTTCAATTAATTTTGTAAATGATTTGATTTAACAAAAATTTAATCATTCAAAGTTAGCATAGATTCTGTTATTAATTAACTTTAAAATTAATTCATTTAACAAAGGCTTTGGAATGAATCTAAAAAATTAAATATTAGAATGGAATGAAATGAATATTAGATGGAATGAAAAGCTGACATTTTTTAATTACGGATTAAGATTTTAGTGAATTAAGCTCAAATTTTATTAATTAATTCGAAGCTCTGATATTTAATAATTATAAAACTTAGTTTTTATATGAAATTTTGCTATAATATTTCTAATTTATAGTATCATTATATACACACAGTTACTAAATTATACGTACGATTTACTTTTTGGGCCTTTTTATAAAAATCTATATATATAAAAATACAAGGCCTGACTTATTCATTCACTCACTCACTCATGACTGATGAGTCAGTGAATCAGTGAGTGAGTGAATGAATGAGTTAGGCCTTGTATTTTAAAATATATAGATTTTTAAAAAAAGGCCCAAAAAGTCGATCGTACGTATACTTTAGTAACTGTGTGTATTTCGGGAATAGCCGGGAATGTAAAAAAAAAAATTACCGATTCCCGGGAATCAAAAAAGGTCGGGAAATTAAAAACCCTACTCACAAGCCATCTCTCGCACGTTAAAACAGATGGAACACATTAATAAGCTTTGGTGAGCAATCGGTGTGCTTCAGCGGCACTTTTTGTCAAATTAAAAAAGAAAAGCAAAACTTCCCACATATGACGCTTTGTTGGCACAAATAAAAATTAAAAGCAAATTTTCTCTGTTTTTCCCATTGTGGAGACAGTATTATTCATCTAGACATAAGTTGGACAAAATTTTTAAAATTACAACAATTCATAAATTTTTCTTACTACTAAATAACAATTAATGATACAAATAATATTAAAATACGTTAATTATATGTATCTGATTTTTTTTATTAATTTCCTAAATTAGATGGTTTAAATTTCTAAAATATTTTGTAGATTACATGAGAAATTAAAACTTTTTCTTTGTACCAGTTCAGTTTTTGGTTTTCTATAAATTATAAATATTTTCTTTCTTTGGGACAACAAAAGAAATTTTTGTGTGTTCAAAAAAGCAAACAAAAAATATTCAACATTCTTGTTATGTATATCTAAATATTTCTGGTACTTCTAAGTAGTTTTATATATTTTCTTACCCGCTAAGGACATGTAAACATATGTAATAGGGTGGCCTTTAATTTGCACTTTAAGGATTTTTGAAGCTTTTAAAGTGTATTGTTCTCCAGTATTTGGAAGTCAAAAGCTGAAAATTTTAGCAAAATTGGATAACGTTTGGAGGTTGCACATTTTATTTAAATTTTCGAATGCTCTGAGTAAAAGTATAAATATTTTCGAACAAATTAAATGCCGAAAAAATATGTATATAAGGAGTGAGATCGAAAAATTCTTAACATACATATATGTTTATAAAAAAGAAACCACTAAACTTACAGCTTTAATTTTTTTTTATTTGATTGAAATTATTATTACAATTTACAAAAAAAATTATTTTTATAGTTTTAATCACTAGTGATGAAATTTTGAACCTTTTTCGGAAACCCTTCCATTAACGTTTTTATAGTGCTTTCTGTCACTTTGCTCGAACATGTAGTCCATCTCCGTTTAAAATCTACCACACTTTTGGACACCTTTTTTGTACTCTTCAATTCTCTTTTAACAAGAGCCCAATATCTCTCCACTGGCCTTAGCTCCGGGCAGTTTGGAGGATTTGCCTCTCTTGGTACAAATACCACATTATTGTTCTTGTACCACTCAAGGGCTTGTTTGCCATAGTGACAGGATGCCAAGTCAGGCCAAAAATAAGTGGACACATTATGAAGTCTTATGAATGGAAGCAGCCTTTTTTGTAAACATTCCTTGATGTAAATTTCGGTATTTATAGAGCCCGTTGTAACAAATGAGTGGCTTCTTTTGCCGCAACTGCATATTGCTTGCCATACCAAGAACTTTCTGGGAAATTTTGTCTGCTTTTGGGTCCTAAACTTTTCTTCAACATTCCCTCGAGCATCAGCAACATAAAATTTTTGACCTGGAAGTTGCGAAAAATCTGCCAGAACATACGTTTCGTCATCCATTATGCAGCAAGAATATTTTTTTATAAAACTTGACTTCAATTTCCGTGCTCTGTTTTTGGCCTCTAAATTTTTAGTAGCGTTCCTGTCAGGAACTTTTTGAGCCTTGTATGTTTTTAAACCTGCATTAGCTTTAACTTTTCGTACCAAATAGTCCGAGCACTGAGCTAACCGGGCTGCTTTCCTACCGGATGTGTTGGGAGCTCTTTTGAAAATGCGTTCTATTTTTTTGGCTTTAGAAACATCATGTGGACCATTCCTTCTACCTGAACCAGGTTTTCTATCAACTGACAAGTTCTCCCGGTACTGTTTAATAACATTGGAAACAGTTTGACGGCAGACCTTTGTATGCTTGGCCAACTTTTTGTAAGACCAAGTTGGGTTTTGTTGAAAATATTTAATAATTTCAGTACGCACTTTTTTCTGGTCACTCATTTTAATCAGATTAACAAAAAAATTAATATAATTGACATTACACATAATAACTGACATGTTTTTCAAAGGTAACTTGATCAAAAAAAAATTCAAATAATACTTGGGTTAAAAAATGTAATGAAAAACGTGTGTTAAGAATTTTTCGATCTCACTCCTTAATATGTACTCATGGATGTTTAAATATATAAATTGTTTGATAGCGCTAATCAATGATAACTTAATACCAGGCGCGGATCCACGGGGGTTAAAAGATATCTCCCCCAAAAACCAATTTTTTAATAAATAATAAATAGAACAAAGAAAAGAAAGGAGGAATTATAATTACTTAAGCTGGGTTTCCGCATACACCGTAATCGGCGCCGATCACGAAAACTGAAAAACGTTGGTGTTCGTCACCGTCTCGTTTCTGAATTGTTTTCGTTACAGTTGGGTGCGTTGTGGCATAAAACAGAAACGAAATTATTTTTTAATTTTGGATGTCGCACATTAAATAGAATTTCATTATTTTTGACAAAATCTATTATTTTTTCCTCTTCCAATAAAGAAAATTTATTTTTTTATTCATTTTGATTTTCTTTAAATTTGAAATAAAAAAATAATTAAAATAATTTCGTTCCTACAGCACCGAAAACAACCTACTAGAAATTGTTTTCGTTCCGGTCCCAAATGACAGGTTTTTCGTTACTGATCGGTGCCGTTTCGTTCCCAATTTTCGTTGACGATTTCTGAAACGAACTTTTTTTCGGTGAAAATGTATGGAATTTCGTTTTCGGTGCCGATTACGGTGTATGCGGAAACGTAGCTTTAGAGCTAATTTGTGTAGACTGCTGAAACAGTATTCCGGGGGGCGGGGGCAATTGTATGGGGGCTAGTTGAAATCATGGACCGATATTGTCAATTTTCAATGCCAAACCAACCACATCAACACAGGTTATTTGTGGAAAATAATTAGCTATCGTGTTTTTAATAGTAATAAAAACGGACAGATGGACAGACGGACGGATATAGCTAGATCGTGTTAGAATTTCATAAAGACACAGAGTATATCGTCACCTCAAATGCAAACGGATGTAACTACACTTTTATTTTTTTTTTACCGGAGAAGCAAAAAGCGTTATACAATAAAGTCAAACTACCATTTGAATTTCTTTAAAAAAATTTAATTTTTGATCGCAAGGGTCTAAAATTTAGCTTTAGCACAATTGTTTGATAAAAAGAACCATATTCAATAACTCGATTTTGAATTTTTGTGTAGTGCCATCCTAATATGTATGTAAGCATGTGAAAGTATCATCTCCTTATGTGTGATAATGTTTGTATGACTTGTTGTATAAATATTTCAAACATGTTTTGTGCTCCTGGCGTATGTTAATGGGCCTAAGAATTTCTTCATTATTTCTTCCTATCCTTCTTTAGACATAGTTTTTTTTTTGGTATTGTTTCTTTTGCTGCTTCTATTTATAATTCCTGCATGAAGCAATGCTACTACTTAGATGTGGGGAATAAGAAAAAAATATGACATGTACTGGCATTTGTATGTTTTTTTTATTCCTAAAGTATGTTGTCAACTTTTAAAAACGGGGTCTATAGGGGTTGGGGGATGTGAGTGTTTGTTAGTATTCATAAGGGTAAAAGAAATGCCAAAGTATGAACAAATTTAAATGTTAATACAGGAGTAAGTTAGTAAGTAAGTTACTATGTAGGAAGATACATGTGCTACAATATCTATAATTGAGCTAATATGTATGTTAGAGTTTGGTACTGTGTCTCTGTTTATAATTGTCATAATATAATATTCATTATATGTATGTATGATTGTCTATTTGTTTGCAAGAATGTGTTTCCGGTTGACAGCTAAACAAGCACATTCACTTTCACTTATACCTCCTAACACAAAACTTAGTATTAATAATAAATCTTTTGTAATGAACTTCTGACACGCATTCCCTACATTTTTATTATCACTTATGGAAAAAACCACTTTTCCATATGTTTAAGAAACTAAAATTAAATTTGTCATTTGAAAGTAAATTTTTAATTAGGAAGGATCGATCATCGAAAAGCAGTCGTTTTTACTATTTTCTCTTAGAAATTAAAAAAACCTTAAAAAAAATCTGTTTAAAATTTTTAGCAATATGGGATAATAACACAGTCCAACAGCATTTTTGGAACAGAATAGCGACCCTATAATTCTGAAAGGGCATGTTGAGTAGATAATTTTTGTAGAATAAACTTATAGTCCAGCTGGTCTAGATTTTTTTTTACAGTAGGTTAAAGGTTAAATTTTTTGGTCGAAGGGAATGTTGTATGTTAATGTTGTAAGTTAATGTCTAAGAGAATTCTTATTGTCAGAGTTATATTGTGGAATTTTATGGGGATAATTTTTTTAGAAGATCTCAACCCTCTATCTCATCTCTTTAGTAGTCTATTTGACACTTTTTTCGAGAAAATAAAAAAATCCTTTCAAAAAAGACATTAAAGGATCAAAATATTCTACGAAAATTTTTCCCGGAAAATGGAAAAAAATTCAAGAACTTTTTTGGGAAAATATGTAAAAAATACGGGCATTTTTACATTTTCCAACTTTGGATGCGTGTAACTTTTTACAGATAACTTTTAGCAAGTTGTTTTAATTTAATTTAGAATTTTATACCAAATAGCTGATATTTTTAAAAAAATATTCGACCCTCCGTAGGCCCGCTATATCTAAAAAAAACAATAAAATATCGAGCAGAATTAAAAAAATAAATAAACTTAAATATCTCTTGAACAGAAAGAGATAACTTATGTGTACATGTTTTTTGTAGACCTTCTTAAGAGCTATTTATATATTAAATTTCAGCTGAATTGGATTATACTTGGATTTTTGGTGATTCTTTAAAAAAATATGAGACACGAGGTATCATATAATTTTGCTAATTAAGCGTAAAACCTGTATTTACAACGTTGGTATCTTTGTTTATCCCCACTGAAATTTTCCGGCAAAAATTTTCATAGAATATTTGATCCTTAAATGTGCTTTTTTGAAAGGACTATTTTTGATGTTCTCGAAATAAAGGTCTAATTGAGCCCTAAAGACAAGAGCTAGAGGGTTAAGATCTTCCACGAAAATTATTCCCATAAAATTCCACAATATAACTCTGGCAATAAGAAGTCTCTCAGACATTAATTTACAACAATTTTTAATGCTCCATACGACTAAAAAATTAAAACTATGACGGACTGTAAAAAAAAATTCAGACCAGTTTATTCTACAAAAATTATCTGCACAACATGCCCTTTCAGAATTATATGGTCGCTATTCGGTTCCAATCAAAAAGTCTCAATTTGTTGGACAGTGTAATTAAAGATTGCACATTTTACTTGAAGTTTCGTGTTTTGGGTAAAAAAATTAAATAAAAAAAGATTAAATATATTAAATACAATAGTTCCTTTTGTTAATTCTACATAACCAGGGCACGTTTAAATATGAACAAAAAAAAAATAAAATATGCGAGCAAAAAGGTTCAAATAACGCGGAAATATGTACACTAGGGTGGCCCTTAATTAACGAAAGTTGGATTTTCTCACTCCCCAGTTTGGTGAACATTAGTAAAAAAACCATCCTGAAAAAATTTGAGGAAAATCGGTTGGGGTTAAGACGTTCCGCAAGCCCTCTCAAGTTTTGAGATTTTGAGATAGACAAGGGGGAAAAATGCATTTTCTTCAGTTTTTGTAAAAATTTTGCCATTAAGAAATTACTTTTGCAATTTAATTGAAAAGAATCGAAATGTGTATGTAATTGTCGTTCTAATGAGATACAAAATACAAAAAATGGTTAAGAAATGTTAAAGTTATTAAAAATTCGCCAGGCCATTAATGTGTCTCAGGCAACTAGAACAAGAAATGTAGGAACAAAATTAACATATTTTGATAAATATTAAAATAAAAGCTCATTTTAATTAAAATATATCCACATTTACTTGTATATGAGTTTTTGTCTTCGTAGGATACCATTAACCTATTCGCAGGTATGACCAAACAAATTAAATTTTTTTAACAGCAGTTAAAACTACATTTTCAAAATTTTAAAAATTTTGTTAAACAAATTTCAGAATTTTTTTATCATCTCATTGGAATTTATTGAGAATATAATAGGGAATAAAAATATTGTTACGTTTTAACCTTTTCAAAACGATGGTTTATTTCCTTTAAATAAACCGGATACTTTTGATTGCAAATAAAAGCCGTTTAGTAGTTTGAAAATGGTAACAACTCTTTATTTATTCAAATGTACAACAACAACAGAATTAAATTATCACTCAATGTTTTTATACACGTTTATAAATTCTCAGAAATACAGACACAATTTATAATGTACACGAATTTACTTGAAAAATACAGCACACTTTAAGGCACCCAGTTGATGTTTATTCAAATAGCGTCTCTGATAAACTCACTCACGACTGCAACCTCTGCCACTATTTATAACACTGCATAACCATCTAGAAAGCTCTATTTCTACAATGTTCTTTAACTGACTATTCGAGTTCGAATATACGGTCGCAGCGTTGCCAACTTACGATCAATGGTCAACTGAAAGCTTTTATTTAATAATGCCCACAGTTATGTTACAGTTTGATATTACAGCACTGTTATTTGAAAGCATTAGGCTACTTTTAAATCAGCCGTTAAAATCGTTATATTTGAATTCAAGTATAATTACGTAACAATATGAAAAAATTATGAAAATATCTCTTATAGTTTTTCCGCACCTGCGATTTAAATTTTGAAATTTTCGAGAAAAATTATTTATTTTGCCTTTTTTGGCGAATGAGCTCTATTTCCTTACTGATATGAATTTTATGTAAAACCTATTCAGAATATAATAGTCCAGGTAATTCTAAATATACTCTGAAAGTTTTACAAAAATTGGAAATTCTTTCTTTTCCAGACAGATAAATCGACGGACATACAGAGCTAGATCGTCTCTCCGTTTCCAAATACACATCGTTACAAAAGTATACATACGATCGACTTATTGGTATTTTTTTTAAACATCTACATATATATTTAAAAATACAAGGCCTGACTCTTTCATTCACTGACTCATCAGTGAGTGGGTGAGTAAGTGAATGTATTTTTATATAATAGATGTTTACAAAAAAGCCCAATAAGTATACTTTTGTAACGGTGTGTATATATGTATATGTTGGGGGATCTACAAACAATATTCAATGTCTGGTTGTTGGTAATAAAATCAAAAGCTTTCTAAAAGCTTTAACAGTAAGCTTTTGCCTGAAAAACTTGAACTGTTCATAACTTATTTAAGTACTTAAACACAGCTTAAAAACATGAAACATTTTCATAATTACAAAACTAAATGCAAATCAAAAAAGACAAAAATTACCATAAACTAATGTCAGGGAAAAATGGAAATTAATAAAAAATATAAAAATATTTTCATATACTTACATAAATGTAAAACATTGCGTGTCTTTAACGAGTTATAATAAGGCAAAGAAAAATACTCTTTTTTTTTTTTCTTATTAAATTTAAAGGTTTTATATGTATTACTAATATTATTACTGCCATACTATATTTTGTAGCAGCCATTATTTTTTATGTGTGGAAAAATGCTGGAACCTAGTAATGAAAACTGCCTGATAATACCGGCTTCAGTTGGCCTCCCAGATCAATATTAAGTTGTGTGTGCGAGGAGAGTGTTTGCACAAATGAACAAACGAACGCCTTTTTGACTTGTTGTTTATACCAATATTGCATGTTGCTACAACATCAACATAATTCAAATTAATTTTTATAGCAAAATGTTAATATTTCATAAATTATAACCCGTATGTAATGAGGGCCAGCCAAGGCCAAAAGAGAAGCACAAATTTAAGCCACAACTCTTTTTGTTTTCATTTGCTGTTTGAGCAAAAATGTTGAAAGATAAAAACTAATACATATTTATTGTTATAAACATACATTGCTTGAAATAAAATGATAACAGAAAAAAATTAGTCAAGAAGTGGGTAAATGCGTAGAAAAATATAATTTGCTTTAAGCACTCCTTATTTTTCCTAATTATGTCTCTTTTTTCGTAACTACATTTGATGAGTGACGCAAAACAAGCTACAATTAGTGGTCACTTTAAATGCCTACTGGCTGCACTGCCCCTGTTTCCTGCTTCAGAGAAGCCAAAAAAATGTGATTAATTAGTTAAGAAAAACATAGTCCTATGCCTACGTTTTTGTATTATTATTAAATGATTACAAATATAAATAACTTCACACACGTAATAATTCAATTCATCTTAATGAAGCTGCAGTTGTGGGAGGAATATTAGCAGTGTTGCTCTATTTCTGAGCATTTAAAGTATCGCTATAGAGTTAAAGCTTTTTTATAAATATGGCACAGTTCATTACAATGGTTCTTCTCTATGTTCTTTTGATTTAGATGATATATTTCTTTGTCCGTTCTAGATATGTATACGTTCTAGATACAAGGGAGCGTGAATAAGTCCGAGACTTTTTAAATTCATGCCTCTTAACTGAAAGGGTAAAACTTCTCCTGTCAATTGACACGGTGATTTTAATTTGGAACGATATTTTGGAGAGTTGGCGTTATCCAACTGCAATATGGAAGTGATGTTGGGCCGTTTCGTAACCGTGGATCCATCAAAATACACCATAGACCAAATACACAAAGAGCAATCAAAACACTGGGTTTCTCAGGGTGAATCGGCGCCAAAGAAGGCCAATGTGGGTTAGTCAGCCAAAAAGTTATGCCGACTGTTTTTGTGATGCACGTGTTATAATCCACATTGTCTACCTTCAAAAGGGTAAAACAATCAATGGTAAATATTATGTCAACTTATTGGGTCGATTCAATGAGGATTTGAAAAATAACGACCGCATTGGACCAAAGAAAAAGTTATTTTTCACAAAGACAATGCAAGTGTGCACCCATGTGCAGATTTCAGTGCAAAAATCCATGCATTAGGCTACGAATTGCTCTTTCATCTGCCCTGTTCTCCGGATTCAGCCCTGCTTGATTATTTCTTGTTTCCAAACCTAAAGAAATGGCTCTCATCTGCCCTATTCTCCGGATTCACTACCCTGCTTGACTATTTCTTGTTTCCAAATCTGAAGAAGTGGCTCGGCGAAAAGAGATTTGACTCCAACGATGTCATCATCACAAAAACAAATACATATTGTTGACTTTACCAAATCTTATTTGGAAGGGATAAAAAAAATAAGAGAAACGTTGGACATAGTATATGGAGCTGTCCAAAAAAAATGATTTTTTATCCAAATCCTATGTTTCAATGAAAAAGTCAGAGACGTATAGGCCCGCCCTCGTATCAGAAAAATGAATTAACTTCGAAATTCGTTTATTATGTTGATAAAATGTCTGTTAAATTTCAGGAAGAAATGAAATATGTAGCTCGTACTTTCAATGAAGCTACTGAGAAGTCCTGGTTTAGTAAATTTAAAAGAAAAAAGAGAATTTTTTTTTGACATTTTGTTTCCGAAATCAAAAACTTTTTTTGATTTTTTTTCAAAATGGGCCCTTTTTTGTCAAAAGAAAACATAGATATTATCCTTGAAGGCCTATTTGGTCGCATAAAATTTTTGTATATTTTTTTGCAAAATCAAAAACGTTATTGACTTTTTTTTTCAAAATTTACCCTTCTTTTATTTTTTTTTGGCTCAAAAGAAATCTTAGATATTTTCCTTGAATACCTATTTGGTCGCTTAGTGGGATGAGAGTGGGATATATATCAAAATAAATGTTTTGTAACTCAAGATATACAATTTTTAATTTTTTTTATTTTTTTTTTGGTTAAAATAAAGCTTAAAGTTATTCCTTAAAGAGATTTTTGGTATCTTAGCATTCTGGTATATTTTTTCCAGAAAAGAAAAGGACATAAAAAGGCCTTCTTTTGGTCAAACTAAGCAAAAGTTAGTCTTACATTTTGAGGTTATGACTGAAAACGCTTTACTTGTTGACTTATTTAGAGATCAATCTCGCATATGTAATGATTTCCTTTTCATACGTATGATTAATATGTAATGAATATACAATTATAAAATACTCATACGATAACATGTTCATTAGAGTGTCCCTTATAATTAAATTTTTTGAAATGTTGAAACGGTACCGCAGAAATGACCTAAATACCACCAAAAAAAAATTTAGCTTGTTCTAAGAAGGGCAACCCGTGCCGACTTTCGATTTAGTTTTGATGTGCATTTACAACGGGAAAAAATTAATTTTTTTCAGTTTTTTTTTAAATTTTTGCTATACTTTTGCAATTTAATTTAAAAGAATCAAATTGTGAAGGTCAAATGTAAAAATTTTCAATATTTGGAATTTCTAATGGAAAGATGGCGAAATTTTATAAATTTTTGGGCCGATTTTGATGAAACTTAAGAAAAATATAACATGAAGTATAGTATTTACAATAACAGTACAAAAATGGAAATTAACCCTAAAAACACTTGGGGTCCAAATGACCCTGAACTTTTAAAGTGTTCTTAAGGGTTAATTTTCATTTTTGTGCTGTTAGTGTAAACACTAGACTTCGTTTTATATTTTTCTTAAGTTTCATCAAAATCGGCCAAAAAATATATAACATTTCGCTATCTTTCTATTAGAAATTCCAAATATTGAAAAATTTGACATTTGACCTTCACGATTTAAGGGTTAACGTTTTCCGATTTTAGGAAAACTTTCAGACTATATTTAAAATTACTTGGAATATAATATTCTGAACAGATTTTACTTAAAATTAATAACAGTATGGAAATTTGGCTCATTCGCCAAAATATGGCCAAAAAATTAATTTTTCTCGAAAATCGCAAATTTTATATCGCTGGTACGGATAAACTATAAAAAGTATTGACATACTTTTTCAACATTTTTATTCCCTATTATGTTGCAAATAAATCCCAATGTGATGATTAAAAAATTCTGAAATTTGTTTAACAAAATTTTTAAAAATTTGAAATTGGAGTTTTGAAACTGCCGTTAAAAAAACATTTTTTTTTTATTTAACCTGCGAATAGGTTAACTGTTTCCTATGAAGATAAAAACTCATATACAAGTAAATATGGATATATTTTAAGTAAAAATAAACTTTTCTTTTAATATTTCTCAAAATATGTTAATTTTGTTCCTACATTTCTTGTTCTAGTGGCCTGAGACACGTTAATGGCCTGGCGATTTTTTAATAACTTTAACATTTTTTAATGACAATTACGTACACATTTCGATTCTTTAAAATTAAATTGCAAAAGTAATTATTTAATGGCAAAAATTTAAAAAAACTGAAAAAAATTAATTTTTTCCCCTTGTAAATGCACCTCAAAACTAAATCGAAAGTCGGCGAGGGTTGGCCTTCTTAGAACAAGCTGAACATTTTTTTGGTGGTATTTTAGGTCATTACGAAAGTTGTCAGCGGGTACCGTTTCAACATTTCTAAAAATTTAATTCTAAGGGACACTCTAATGTTCATGTATAAACAAACATACACAGTAATTTATGTTGCTATAATTTTGCCACTAACTGTATATACTGTCTCTGCTAGAAGGATGCAATTTTCTATAATTAACACCGTTTGTAACACTAATACTGTCATTAATATGAATATGTGTTGTAAAGTTGATGTTGTTGCGATAGGTGCGTGATTGTTTTATGATTAATTACTGTAGATTTTCTGAATAAAATGAAGGTGTTGAAAATATTTTCAATGGATAGTTTAAATAAATGTCATTATTAGAGCTAAATGACAACAGAGTAATTTTTACAAGAAATTTAACTTTGCATGAGAACTTTTAGAGAATATTAGGACTCAATCAATTACACCCCTTTTGAATTTGGAATAATTTAATCAACAATATATAAAAGAGTAATGTTACTGATCGACTGACTGACTAACTGACTGACTGACTGATTCATCATTGCACTGCTCAGATGCCTGAAACCAAAAGGTTCCTCCTTCTTCAAATATATCCATTAAGAAAGGATTTTTGAAAATTCGAACGTTTAGGGTGTACAAAGGAAAAATGGATAGGTGTTTGGTACTTTTTCGCAATTCTAACCTTCTAGAGGAGAAATCGTGTAAAAACTTTATTTTGGTACTTTTTTTTGGCATACTATGTGTATTTTAGACGAATAAACATATAAATAAGTTTTAAATCATATTTTCTAATTCTTAAAAATATGAATTTTGTCGACATAGAGATAGTGGAAATTGAAATTTTTTCGGATGAACTTAATTTTTTTCACAAGATGACTTAAGTAATTTAATAAGAGACTTTGGCCAACAAGACAACAATTTCATACATACATACAATGAATGCTTTAGAAGCAGCAGCTTGAACATTTTTTGTCGCCGTTGTTTAAATTTTCTCAGGAAATCGGAAGGCTGAAAGTTACGAGGAATTTAATTACAAACTTAAAATACAAATTAATTAATAAGCTTTAAAAATCTTGGATGTAATATGAGCATAAAAGTACACATCTGCACAGAAATTTAGTGAAACTGTAAATCCTACTTTTATTGGTATACTTTCTTAATAATTTAATACTATTTTATATTCGGTTACAAATGTCGGTGTATAAATATTATTTCTAGCTAAATATAAAGAGAATTATATGTAGTTAAAAGCAAGTCTCTTGAAAATACTCAAGATATATGGAAATATTATTAACACGAAAAATATGTGAATGCTTCAGATGCATCAGCTTGAACATTTTTTGTGGCCGTTGTGAAAAATTTCTTAATAATTCCGATTTATGAATGTTATGAGGAATTTACTTATACATTTAAAAATAAAAATTAATTAATTAGCTTTAAAATTCATGGATATAATATATCATTTCCCAGAAATCTTGCATCGTATTGCGAAGAACAAGGATAATGTTTCCAACACTATTTAAAAGTGATGGAAGATAGATACCAAGGTCGCAGGGATGAGTACGGGAGTGTTTGCCGTCATAGAAAATCTAAAAGAGGAAGCTTTTAATCTGTAAGTTATTTAATAAAATGTGGCATATTCTCGAAAACAACATGTAGCATTTAAAAAAATATTTATACATTTAGAATAAGGTTATCGAACATATTTTAAATAAGTTTTAGTTTTGGCGGCATCATAATCATTGATTTTAAAATTGTATGGTTTTTCCGGCTAAAAGTTTATTTCTAAATTTACGAAAATGCAGCTGTTTTTTTTTTTTGAATAACAACTATTCCAACTATTGGAGACTAGATATGAGCGATATTTCCATACCTGTGATTTAATCACAGTGATTGAAAAATCACTGGTGACAACAGTTACTGAATATAGCAGGTACATTTAAGTAGTTCTTTCATATTTCTCAACATACTGCTAAATGTCGTTCCTTGATATTTTTCTTTCATATTTCTCAACATACTGTTAAATGTCGTTCCTTGATATTTTTCAACATTCACTGGTAACGTTTTTGAAAAATCACTGGAACAACTGTAGTAGCAGTTACTTTTAATATCGTTCTTTCGCATTTTTCAACATACTGCTAAATGTCGTTCTTTTATATTATTCAACATTCACTGGTAACCTTTTTAAAAAATCACTGGTAACAAATGCAGAAAGTAACAGGTACTTTTAATGTCGTTCTTTTACTTATTTCAACAAACTGTTAAATGTCGTTCTTTTACATTTTTTAACATTCACTACCAGTGAATATGCAGTTACTGCATATTTTAAGGCGCATAATTTTATATATCTCCAACACAGTTTGTTGCATTTGCTTAATTCTGTTATTTTCCTATGTTTTTTAACAGACGTTTTTAAATCAGCAAATATTAGTTTTTGGTTAACATTTTAAGAATGAAAATAATACATAATGTATTCTTCTTAACATAATTGTTATTTTGCTTAACACAGATAAAACGTGATCACAGTCACTGTTTAAAAGAACAGTGATTTATAAATCACGTTAACTGAGAACGACGTTCTTCAAAAATCACGGGAACACTCATCTCTATTGGAGACCCGGTTATTAGAAGAAGTCGAAAAATAGATTAGCCTAGTAGATACTAGGCTATTCAATCGATTAACCGTTAATCGGTTCCAATAACAAATACACCGATTAATTTATGCCGATTAACCATTTAACCGAAATTTCTGAGTATGAGTGTGTGCTGTAAACATTTTAATAAATAAAACATCGATGGTCGTCTTTGTCTATATACAAATGCGTTAACCATGCTCTAGCTAACTTTGGTAAGAATCATTTTACAAATTCGGAAGTACAAGTTTTGAAAAACTTAACTAAGCATTAAAGCCGTTGGAGGAGGCTATTAACGAGTTTAGTAAGTATTCTGCTACTTTAATTGAATTTGAGGGAATAATAAAATAGTTAATTAATAAATTGATGAAGGCCAACAATTCTATAGCTAACGATTTAATTGAGAGCTTAAAATCTAGACTTAATGACACAGAAAAAATTAAAATTCGTATTCAATCACAAAATTTGTAAAACCAAACAAATTTTTTACTGAAATAGGACCTATCACAAAAATTGTAAAATCAAACATAACAAATCGTAATTTATTTATTGAAAAAAAAAACATTTTTTTTTTATTAAATTATTTGTACTATTATTGAAAGAGAGTATTTGAAAATAATTTAAATTTCAAACAATTAATTTTATAAAAACAATGAACAAAATGTTTGGTTTTAAATTTTTTTTCCATTAAAAAATTATTTTTATTTTTTATTTTGGTTTCTTTCTTTAAACAAATAAAAAATAACAATTATTTATAAATGACATGTTTTTTTAATGATACATAATTCCTTACAATACATTTATCATGTTACAAAACAAAAATATCATTCGCAGATTCCTAACAGATTGACTTCCAACATTATTGTCTGTCCAACATTAGTCCATCTGGAAATTGCGAAAGTTTTTATTAGAAATTTGGATAAAATTCAATTAATTAATAAAAAAAATACTCACATTGTGTCAGAGATTCCGGTTTGTTATGTTGGAACGGCCATGTCTTTAAATAAAATTATAATGTAAATAGTTTATATTGCAACAATAATTTACACAACTTACCTCCAGAAAACGACTAAAACTCCTAAAATCTTTGAAGAATCACAAAATATGTTGACAATATGAGAAAACCGATATTTTATTTTCATTTTACAAAATTTGTACTTTCAGTTATTTTCTTTTTTGTTGTCAAAATTTACTTTTATGAACTATTTTTGAAAAGAGGAAAAACAATGAAAAATGTTTATTGAACCAAATAAAATTGTTTATGAAATACAATTTAAAACCAAATAAAGTTTTGTTTGGAGAAAAAATAGTAATAATTTTTTCTGTGGATATACGATATATGTTTTAAACATACTAGAATGATCAACTTTGTCCTAATGAATCGGAGGACGACATGATAATAAACGAAACTGAAAATATTGCTGAAACGATTCTCCAACTCTATAATGGAAGGTTTTTTATGGTTAGAAGAAAAAAAAACTCACAAAAAGGATCTGAAAAACAAATTTTGAATTGTTATATTTTGTTTGTTTTTTATGTTTTTTGTTCGTTTTATTAATAAATAAATACTTAAATAAGTAAACAAAATTCGAGGTTTTATTTTCAGTTTATAATTTAAATAGAAATTATTCGATTAAACGAATAATTCAAAATTAAACGATTATTAACCGATTAAATCTAAAGTCCGATTAATTATTTGCACGATTAACCGATTAAACCAGAAACCCGATTAATTGATTACCCTAGTACATTTTAAAGATTTACCAAGTTTCTGTTTGGTTGCGTATGATTAATATTTAATTCACATATGAAATTAAAAAACACTCATACGCTAACATTTTCATGAAGAAGCGAAAATAATAATCATCTGTTAACTCATATCTAGACAAGACATCATTTTGTATGCACAAGAACAAAACGTCGTTCTATGTTGCGTAAACGTGGGGATGTTCATGTTCAGGCATTGTCGTGCGAGCAAATTTTCTGACAACATAAATTCATGAGTGGATTGTTCACTAAATGATCAAATTGATGGCTGACGGAGGGTTATGAACGCAAAAGTGTCACTGTAGGAGCAGGTTATTATAAGTATTTGATGGTGATGAAAGGTATTATTCATTTCACTTTCATTATTCTGCCAAAAGCGCTCACATACATACTTTAAAACCTATGTATAATTAAAAAAATACATAGAGAAATGTTACAGCAAAACGTGTACAAATAATTAATTTTCCAATTCAAAAGATATTGTTGTTGAAAAACCATAAAAAATGTCACAACCTAATAAATGAAACCGATTGGAAAATGTGTTTATTATGTGCATTAAAGCTTATATACTAGTAATTATAAAATGTGCTGCAACACTAAAGATGCTGTAGAAATTTCAGTAGAAAATGAACTTAATTGAACAATTTCTAAAGCAGCTACCACAACTACTTTTTATTTACATGAGTTGGGGTAATTTGTATCGTTATTAAAGTAAGTTGTTTTTTCATTATTCAACTACAACTTTTTTACTAACAGCAGTTTAAAAATTTACTGTAAAAGAAATAATGCTTACATTAAATATTACATGTACACCTGTGTTATTGCTTGTCTTGGTAACAAGCATACACATATGGGCATTTCCATAGCAATGTCCATACTTTATTCGATTTTATTAATGTTCCAATGTCGCGTTCTGGTACCTAAATCAGATCGTTCTAATAAAGTTCAAAAATATTGTGGTTTTAACATATAAAAACTAGTTACTGCTTAAAATAATCAATAAAATTTTTTTTGATTCTGTGTGTCACGTTCGGGATCGTAAGTGTATCTGGCATAAATCAAGTTCATGACTACAATTTCTATTTTATTCATCATTTAAATAATTCCCATAATTATTAGCATTAATAATATTGTCAGCTATTTCTTAGTTTAGAAGTTATAGGACTTCAAGTTATTATATACAATAGTGAATATCTCCTAAAATGAATAAATTTTGAGAATTATATTATTAGGGGTCTTCCAGAAGAGATCTCTAAACTATGACAGTTGATAGCGGCCATATTGCTGAAGCTAAATTTATAGAACTGGCTGTCATTTATTCACATTGTTTTGAGAAATCACCACGGACGGATGTAGTGTTCAACAACACGTGCAAATGAATGAAATGGAAACTTACCACAATTTTGTGGGTCAATCGATAAACAAAATGGTCGAATTTGAGACAATATCAATCCATGAGATCTATAAGCGTCCAATACATCCCGAAAATGTTTTGGTGTTGATTTTAGGCTGGTGTAGATTTTAGGCTGGTAGCGTCTTCTGTCTATATTCCTGGCCATCACCGTCAACGGCGAGCGTTATTACCGATTGATTTTGACCTGAATTGGATGATATGGACACCACGAAATGTGGTATTAACAGGACGCCGCTATGTGCACCACAGCTCATACACGTCATCTCACGTGAAGGTGACGTGAGCTATGCAAATAAGCCACAAACCAAAACGGCCCTCATCGTTAAAATTCTGCCAGATTATGCCAGATATGAAAATATTAACCAACAGCTAGAACATAAGGAAAATCTTTCAAAGATAGCTCTAAACCTACAGTTTTGATTTTTTTTATTCGATTGAAATTATTATTACAACTTACAGAAAATATTATTTTTGTAGTTCTAATCAATAGTGATAAATTTATGAACCTTTTTCGGAAACCATTCCATTAAGGTTTTTATAGTGCGTTCTGTCACTTTGTTCGAACAGGTAGTCCATCACCATTTAAAATCTACCACACTTTTGCACACCTTTTTTGTGCTCTTCATTTCTCTTTTAATAAGAGCCCAATATCTCGCCACTGGCCTTAGCTGCAGGCAGTTGGGAGGATTTGTCTCTCTTGGTGAAAATAAAATAATAGTTCTTGTACCACTCAAGACCTTGTTAACCATATTGACAGGATACCAAATCAGGCCAAAGATAAGTGGACACATTAAGAAGTCTTATGAATGGAAGCATTCTCTTTTTTAAACATTCTTTGATGAAAATTTCGGTATTTATAGAGTCCTTTGTAACAAATGTTTGGCTTCTTTTGCGCAACTACATATTGCTTGCCATACCATGAAGCATTTGGGTCCTAAACTTTTCTTCAACATTCCCTCGAGCATCAGCAACACAAAAATATTGATTTTTGGGAAAATTTCCTGCTTTTGGGTTCTAAACTTTTCTAAAACATTCCTTCCAACATCAGCAGCATATTGACCCGGAAGCTGGGTAAATTTTTTTGGAATCAGTTTGACGGCAGACCTTTGATTGTTTGGCCAAATTTTGTAGGACCATGTTGGGTTTGTTGGAAATGTTTCGTCATTCATTTTATTCCAATTAACAATAAATGAACATAATTAACATTAAACATAATAACTGACATACTTTTAAAAGGTAACTTGATCAAAACAAAAACAAAACTCATATAATACTTGGGTTACGAGTTTTAAGGAAAAACGTGTGTTAAGGTTTTTTGAACTCACTCCTTATATAAAGCAATATTATAAATATGAATTTTTTTCGTAGTTAATGAAAAATTCAGTTGAACAAATATCAAGCTACGAATGTCGTGCGAAAAAAAACAAAAAAATCTTTTATAAATTATGTTTCAATTCGCTTATTTTTGCATTTATCTAGAGGTAGTCGAAAACGAGTTATGTTTTATTGTCACGTTCGGTATGATGTTTATTGCTAATATATTGAAAACAACTAATGGACAAAGCCTTGCAAAAAATATAGAGCTAAAAATATGCTATCGAAAAATATAAATAAAAAAAAACTTTATATAGATATCTTCATTTTTTTCTTCACTTTAAAGGCGAGTGTCACGTTCGGGACTGTAGAAATACCCATATGTCAGTTAAACTAGAGTAGTAGATAAAATAGTATTTTTTGTAAGAAAAAAACCTACGCTTAGCCCTTTACACACATTTATAACCTATAAGAAGAGTTATAATATAGAAATTCTAAGCAATTGCAGCAATAAACCTAAAATAAGTGTGCGCGTTTGTTAAATGCAATACACACATACTTGTAGGTGAGAGTATGGCTTTGTTCGTGCGATTTAATGGTAAAATTGAAATTGTTTATTTTGTACTTTTAATTACCACTACTTCTACATATACAGTGGCGGCCAGCTGTTTAGAGACAAATATATGCATTTTATGGGACCTAGGGATATGAAATTAAGTATTAATATTTTTAGTTGCTCAAAAATGTTTGGGAAAATCGATACAACTTATATGGACAAAGATATGTGGAAATACGTTGAACCGACTCAGCGAAGATCCGCTATTAGTAACATGAACATGTGGAACTGAAAATACGAAGTTTGGTCTGAATATTTTCTAATAATAAAAGTATAATTATATAAAAGTACATAAATATGTTTATTAAAAAAAAAATATTTGTCAGGTTGTAAAAAAAACCGAATGTGTGATGTATGACTTAATACAGCTGAATAAAACACCCTTGTGTGTTAAAACAGTCCTTATGGATATATATTTGTGAAAATATTTGAAAAACTAATTGAGAATCACATGGAATTTAGCTAACAATTTTGTCCCTAATCAGCTGGCCACCACTGTATATAATTATTACTTACTACTGAAATCCTTGCAAGGCAAGATCAAGGGTGTCAAAGAGAGCAACAATAGGAGTAAGTAAAATGCAGTCAATTAGTTTAGTGTGCGTGTTGAAGTGTGTGGGTGTAGGGTGGTTGGGTATGTACACGAGTACGTTTATGTATGTCAGCACCAAGAGTATTAAAAGAAAAAAGTTAATGGAGCATACACACAGCTTTATATAAACTGCAAATGTTCAACACACCTTAATGAATATACTATAGACACATGCATGTGAACTTAAAATGATGATGAATATTGAGGTGGCCCTTATTTTGCACTTTTTGGATGCATCGAAAGCAACCAGGTGTAAAATTTTATTATGTCATCTTAAAACCAAATGCTGACCCACTTCATTAAAAGCACGCCTAATTTTAGTTTTAATATTCGCAAAGTACAAAACAAAATAATTTCTATTTATATGGGCAATTCCATGAGAATCGCTACCACGACTAAAAAAACAAAAACCCTTGAATCATTTTTTCAAGATGATTTGAATAGAAGAAAATAATAAAATGTTAGTATGTGAAAGTATTTAGATCATATTACAATATTTTAAAGATCATATTACAACATTTTAAATAATAATAGTTTAAACTGATTATATTTAATTTTTTAATGTTTTAGGCTAAAATTGCGGCGAAAACTGGCTCCCAATTAGCTTGTACATAGTACGAAATAGATTTGACTCTGATTGTTTTTTTGCTATTGTCAAATTGTTTATTGAAACCGACAAAAGTCTACATACGACCATTATTTTCGTAACTCGCGGACTTCTAAACCATAATAAGTATAAGTAATGATGTAGTTTTATTTCAAATGCCTTTTTAGTAATATAACAAAAAAATATCGCTAAATTTGTAATTACTTAATTAAAACTATTATTCACAAAAACTTAAAAAAATATGTTGACAAAAGTCTACATACGATCTGTACACTAAACAAACATTTTTCAGCGAATACAAATTTTCATTAAATTCAATATTTCGTTGGGCCACCACGGGCATCTACAAGCGTCTGAGCATCGAAATAACTAAATTTTACAGTTCTGCGGACTTTATATTTTGACATACTTCTGGAAGCTTCTCCTTTAACATTGGTTCACAAGTAAGATGTTTTCGGATCTTCCGTTGTAGAATCTCCCACACGTACTCAATAACATTTAAGTCCGGGCTTTGAGGTGATATGTACAATTGTCGTGGGCATGGCAGAGTAGCCAATTTTTGACAATTTGAGACGTATGTTTGGGATCGTTATCTTGCTGAAAAATCCAACTTTAATTAAGAGTTAAAATATCAACCGGTGCTCTCAAATTTCACAAATCAATAATCACAAACTTCCCACTCCAGAAGCAGCGACAGTACCCCAAACCATCACAATGCCACCACCATGCTTAACTGTAGCAAGTAAGTTTTTCGGATCCATTGCTATATTTGTTTTGCGCCATACTTTATCTCTCCCATCACTTCCAAATATGTTATACTTCAACTCATTAGTGAACAAAACTGGTTTCCAGAATTCCATGTCCTTTTCAAAGTGCTTTTGGGTGAATTCCAAATGAAGTTTGCGATCCGTTCGCTAATTTACGAGGAGTTCTGCCATTATTATTTAAGGTTCTTTGCATTTGTCGTGGATGAACAATAACTTCTGATCTTGTTGCGAGTTCTTTGGCCAATTTTGTGGTATTTACTTTTGAGTTTTTGTTGACTTCCTTTAAAATGAAGATTACATCTCAACGATGTAGCTTCTTTGGGCGACCACTTCGCAGCTTGTTTTTAACTCTATCAGTGTTTTCAAAGTTACTGAATATTGTTTGAAATGTAGACTTAATAAATTGCATGCTTATCTGTTAGTATTCAAAAAAAAAAAACCAGGACATGCTGTGGTCGTATGTAGACTTTTGTCAATGTTTTTTTATTGTTTTTTATGAATAATTTTGCAAATTTACATTACAACTACATTTTTTTGGTGCATAGCAATAAAAATAGATTTCAAATAAGACTTATGTCGACCACTGTATATTTTCTATTAATTTTTTAGTTTTTGTATACATCTATTTACAGAATATATGTATATTGTTTTATTATAAGAAAAAAATCTGTCACGTACGGTATGTCACGTACAATATTAAATTTTATTTATTATAAAATTATCCAAAGATTGTTTTTATTTAAGTACGACGGATAGTAAAGGAAAAATATTTTGTTTAGTGTAAGAAATTAAAAGAAAACATAACGCCTCTCACGAATCGAATATTTTCGCATATTTCTACATGTACCTCAAAATGAGTTCCGTTTTATGTCACGTACGATATACCCTTATTTCGCTCAATATTTTGGACAACAATATTTCGATAGAACTTTTTATTTAAATATAGTACCCTCTGAATGGAACAAAAAGACGAAATTATTTTTCAGATACTCATATTTTTGCAAAATCTACTCCACTCTAGAGGCGTACAAATGTCACGTACGATGATATGGAATTGCCCATATGGGGAATTTCATATCAAGTGAACCAACTTTTGAATTCGATGTCTTCCGATCGGCATGCACCTAGGTAAGTGCTATTGGATAGTAATTCAGACACAATTTTTCAACAAGTTAGAGGCGGTCAAAATTTGAAATTTTTACCAAACAGGTTTTTTTATCTCAAGAATGTAACTTATTACAATGTTCTTAGCAAAATGTGTCCCAAATTGTTTAGATAGCTATTTCTTCAATCTTTCGAAAAAATTAAAAATTTTTTAAATTTTTTTCCCGAAATCAACAACTTTTTTGAAATTTTTTTTATCAATAAATAGAAATTCAGAAAATCAATCTAATATTGAGAAGACACAAACTGAAAATTACGCAGTAACATAAAAAAGAACGAAATAAATATTCAGAGCTCTTTACCGAGTTCAATTTTTTTAAATATGTCCTATCCAAGGTAAAATTGTACGCTTAAAACGATGGCGATATCATTTTAAAAAAAAATTTTTTGGGTTGTTAGACGACTTAACCTACCTACTAAAAAAACCTCAAAACAAAAGTTGAGAAAAAGTCAAAAACTTTAAATTTGTGCCCCTCGAAATTTATGTGTTTGAAATCGGGCCACCCTGGTCCATATGGGGCATAGAGTTCCACCATTAGTCTGTTTGTAAACATCGGTAAACCACACTCGGCATTATCTTGCCACTATGTCTGAAACATATGAAAAAATCATATAAACCTTAAAAATATCCTTTTTATGCTCACCGAAGACTGAACTCAGAACAACAATTTTCCTAAATGGTCTTCTCAAATAAACGAAATCTTTAGTTTCGTTAGAAACATCGATACCTTGTTTATACTCAATATAAACGGGTTACCCTAATATACATATTAGGGTATTCAATCGATTAACCGTTAATCGGTTAACCGATTAATTTTTGACGGTTAACTGTTCGAATAATTTGAAATTGCCGATTTTCAAATAACAAATAAACCGATTAATTTGTGTCGATTAACCGATTAAACGAAATTCCTTTTTTTGCACTTTAAATTTTTTTTGTATTTATTTCTCCATTTGAATTCAAATACAAATTTCAAATTAAAATTAGATATTTTTTGAACATCCAATAAACATGTTTAGTGAGTATGTATAACAACTGACATATTTAATTTACATGTATTTGAAACTTTTTTTGTATTTACATGTATAGACGAAACTTTTTTTTGAAATGAGTCTTTTATCATAACTGAACGAAACTATTAAATTAATCAATATCTAAAACAATCCAAAATATACAAGAGAGAGTTTTTTCCAAGAAAAGTTTTATTAAATCTAAAGAAAAAAATCGTTTAAATTATATTCTTTTTATAAAAGATTATTTCAGAAGATCTCACTAAAACTATAAAAAACTCACACATCGCTCACACATCAAAAAAAGTCGTTTCGAGAAAAACATCTTTGAATATTTTATGACATTTTACTATTTCTTAAATAAATTTTCAACAAGTCATGCGATTTCAGAAATTTAAATAGGAGATTTTAATATCTTTCTAACCCCCATTAACACGAAGTCTGGTTATGCCTTAACTAATAGTTATACTGCCGGTTAAAATTATTTTTATATGAAAACTGTCAGTATAACTATTAGTTAAAACATAACCAGACTTCGTGTTATTGGGGGTAACCTGTATTTAACCCATATTTTTACTTATCAAATATACGAGAAAACATGAATTTTTACAATGTTTACAACAAAAAAACACCCTCACACAAAAAATAATTTATTTTTTTGAAAACTGATAAAACTATATGAAAGATTATAGAACAGCGCATATTTTGTATTACTCAGTTCAATAAACACGGATTTTGAGTAATGATGTTGCAGCAAATAGGCGATATGTTTACAAAAATGATCTCAAATACCTTATTTGCCATTTTGTATGTTTTTGTAAACAAAATTCGTTGCTGTATTTTCAATTTGAAATGAAAATATAAATTATTCGGTTAATCGAATAATTTTAAATTAACCGATTATTAACCGATTAAATCTAAACCTCGATTAATTATTTGCTCGATTAACCGATTAAACCAGAAACCCGATTAATTGAATACCCTAATACATATATACATGCAACAAAAATATATATGAATAAGGTTGAGTTTGTAGCTGTTGTATGTATTCATTATAAATAAAAATTAAATTATACTTAGGTGGCAATAATGATAATAAAACTGCAAAGCAAATGAGGTTTTCTTTAATTATACTGAAAATAGAGTTACGAAATAGAAAAAGAAATAAAAATGAATCAGTTAAAGGTGACAAAGTAATGAAAAGAGATTGTAGGTTTAAAGCAGACAATTAAAAGTTTTACAATAAGTATTTTAGAAATCTCTGCAATTAAAAATTTGTAGAAAACATAATTAAGCAAATAATATTGTTAAGGGTTTAAAAATGCTAAAATATTATTATTATTTTAAATCTTAGTTGTCTTTAAAACTACAAAGTTACTGCTTCATCATGTATCAATCGATTTTTAATATTTAATCTATATTTTGTTCTGCGAGTAAAAGCGTCAGAGTCTTAAATGTGCCGAAACTCACACAAGATTTGAAACAAAAAGTAGTCTGACAGCTGACTGTTTAATTTTTGTTAGCTAGAGGACAATGCGTGTTCATTGTTGAATAATATTTAAAAAAAATTTCGAACAAAATCGTCCTAAGCAATGAACCAACCACATTTGCATCTTGATAACTTTGTTAATCGTCAAAATTGTCACAATTCAGTTTCAGATCACCCATATTTCGGCGATCAGAACTTGCCACCTACATCGTGTAATCTATTTTTATGGGATTATTTAAAGTCAATGCCAACAAGTCCATAACCATCCCACAGTGGTTTAAAAACATTTTTTTTTGGAAATAATTCGGTGTCTGGGGAACTATTGGAGGCATTGCACATAGGTCTGGCAAACCACATTTTTTGGCCAAAACTCAAAACTCTTTTTCCTATATTTGTTGTTAGGATGTAGTAGCAAACACTTCAGATAAACAAAAAAAATATTTTGTTTTTACAAACTTCAATTAACCGTTATTCTATGAAGGGAGAAAGTTCAATGTTTTAAGTGCAGTGGTAAACTGAAACACGTGGTGTAATTTTTTGTTTTCTTTGAGTCACATATTACACGAAAATAAATAAACTTTTTAAGTCAGTTAGTTATGTTAGAAATTACATAAAAAACTTTCATAACCTAAAAATCAGTGATTTTAACTTTTTATAAAAAAAAAATAGTATATAACTTATATAATTTCAACCGATTTCAACCAACCAAAAACGCACAAAATTACAGTGATATTTTGTGCTTAGGAATCATCCATAACTTTCTGCTAGTTTTTGCTTATTTTTAAGAAATTAATTTTTGTTTCAGGATACTTTTAATTAAAAAATTGTGATTTACTCAGAATTTGGCAGAGTGGAAGTAAAAAACAAAAAAAAAATTAAATTATTAAAAACTTAAAAAAAATTATGTTTTTTGTTATTAATTGTATCATTTGTATGAATTTATATATATAAGTGAATATTTTAGTTTTGGCCAAAAAAAGTGGGTCGCCAGACCTATGTGCATTGTTACGAAATTTCATACGCTTTGAGCTGAGGTGTTTTCGAGTTGATATACGTTTGTTCAGATTCCTAGCGCTAATGGGGGCCAGTACGTAGCCCCTCAAAGTTAGCCACCTCGGGTCTCAAATTTTTTAAAAAAATCGCTAAAAATCCATTTATACTCCGAATAAGCTGAAATTTTGAATATAAATAGTCATTGAGAAGATCTACAAAAAATATGCTTACAAGTGTAGGTTATCTCTATTAGTTTTTGGCGATTTTTTTTAAAAAATTTGAGACCCGAGGTGACCTATTTTGAGGGGCTACCTACTGACCCCCATTAGCGCAAGGAATCTGAATATCAACTCGAAAACACCTCATCTAAAACCATATGAAATTTCGTAATAATATCTCCAACAGTTCCCAAGATACCGAATTATTTCCAAAAAAAAGGTTTCTAAACCACTTTGATAATTCTTCTGGGTTTGTTAATTGACTAGCTAGCTATGGATGGCTGCGTTTGTGTTTTGATATGTGCAGTGAATTGCTAGCTTCAAACGTATCAGTTGCACACGGTACAAGTTCCCTGTGATAGTCTGTTGAACAGCTTATAATTGATAGAACCATTTTGCTGCCAACAAATACAGAGAATTACCATAGCGCCATGGATATTTCGCTGAGCTTCACATACGATATCTTTTGGTTAATGTAATGTATCCATTTTCAATGCATGTAATGATTCGGTGTAAAAATTATTTGCTTTTATAGCGTTCAAGCTTAATTTCGGTCATGTAAAATCGTTTTTCAATTAGGTTAATATGCTAATTTATTTCTTCAGAAATATGTATATAAACTTGAATATCTTGTATAAAATCCTTAACATTTTACATATTTTTGTATACTTACAGAATTCACCTTAAAGACTCTACTAAAGAAATGATTTATTTTAAACTCAAATAAAATGAAATTTGTCAATACCTGGCTATAAATACTATACAACAACAACAAAAACTTCTAACAGCCGGAATACGTGCTTCTTCTGCTCCCACTATAATACACTGCAATGCTAGTTTAACAACTTCAACTAAACTGATTGACATTTTAAACTAAAATATAAAACTAATGTTCAACTAAAGTTTTCAGCTAAGCCAGCAAAACATCATTTGTGTCACAAATATTGACAAAAAAAATAGAACAAGACACAAACTGTAAAGCAGAAACAGAAAAGTCTAAAGAAGAATAATAATGTTCTGGTTCTGGTATCAATATCTGGCATCTTTACGATGATGGTAAATGTTATGGCTGGCGGGCATACAGCAACGTCTTTGTTACATCAGTGTAATTTAAACAACTATCAACTATTTTATGGGCCAACACAAGAACAACTAACAATATTGTCATTATTTGGAGCAGCAATAACGTTGGCGGTAGTTGCAAATAGAAAAGTTTTAGAAATTGTAGACAGCAGTGAGAAACGCTGGAAATTAAGAGGCATCTTTTGTGCGAAAAAAACATTTAAAAAATGGATAAAAATTATATAAATTTAACAAGTGTAGATAAAAGTAATTGTAATTCATGGTTACAACAGACGACCAACAACAAACTACTGCTATTACTGGTAAGTTTTTGAAATATAACTAATATTCATTTAAATAATTAACTAAAGTATAAGTCTAATTATACGCTACACTACCATAGTGGTTAGGGTATATTGGATTAGTGCGTATGTTTGCAATGTGAAAATAAATTGTCCTCGCACCCAGCTTAGAGTATACCAGTCTGTCATTTTCTGTCGATTGAGTGATGTCCGTCCTTCCGTCTGTCCGTCCATATTAACCTTGCAATCAAACTACAGGTCGCAATTTCAAATTCATTAGTTCCTTTAGCTCACATAAATAAGTCTTACATAAGCCAAACTCACACTGCCAAATTTGATAACGATTGGCCCATAATTTATCATAGATTCCATATAAGGACCTCTTTTTTTAAAAATTCCATTATTGAACATATCTCTGAAATATGTTCTATCCAAAAAAAAATTTTTATTCAAATAAAATTCAATACAAATAAGATACATATGTTTTTATGACGATTGGTCCCTAACACTGTGTGTAATTTGTATCATGGAAATATAACCATATACGGACACCAGTACGTGATAAATGACCAACAAAGATAAGACCCGTATCTCCCAGTTCTGCCCAAATTCATGCACTTTTTTATGGGTGTCATTTTCTCAGGATCATATCTTGCAAGCAGTTCGGAATTTTGATTTACTCTCTGAGGGAAAGTTGTAGCCCTTGTCGTAGAGAACAAAAATTGTTTAAATTTTTTTGCGATTTTGACAATTTTTGTTCTCTATGATAAGGGCTACAACTTTGCCTCAGACAGTAAATCAAAATTCCGAACTATTTGCAAGATATGAGCCTTAGAAAATTATCAGTTTTTTGCAAAAATTACACCGAGGTCCCAAATCTTTGGGTCTTTTATCACGTAGTCGTGTATATTAGTCGCAGCTCCTATATACATTTTTAAATAAAATAGTTTTAATCATCGATGAAAGGAATGATATGGACAAACCAAAAAAAATTTCAAATCGTGGAAACAGACTTTAAGCGTCCATTTTTTTTGAAATAATATCAGAAACCGCAACTTTTCAACGAAAAGGTTTTTTTGGTTTATATACTCGATATGGTCGGACTTTTATTATTTTACTCTACCTTTCATAGCACCTCAGTATACTCAGTTTGTTATTAAAGTAATCTCCCTAAAAAATAAGATAAAGAGAAAAGACAATCTCTTAAAAATGCAATTTATCAATGAAAGAATGACTAACAAAAACATGAATGAAAAAATAAAATATTTAGTTCAATTCAATGGGAATAGATAGAAATAATGTTTGTTTTATCAAGTGCTACAAATATTTGTTATAAAATGAACTTTTTCTTGTTTTGCAAGGAGGTGGGTGTGTTTGTATTTGCTGTAGATTTTTCACCTTGAGTTTTAGCTCTCGTTGTGTGCTGATTCAAGTGCAATTTAATTTTCTTTTTTTTTTCCATCCTCCATCTACTACCTTTTTACTCAATGAAATCATTAATATTTTGTAAGTTGCCTCCTTTAAAATAGATTTGTAAGCAGAGGGGCATAAGTGTATTTATTGGGATTTAAATTGATGGATTGTGCAGGTATATTATTACTTAGAAACTAAATAGTTCAGTCAAGTAGGGATAAATTCTTGATTGTCTTGAATTGAATTATCTTAAAACTATGTCTTAAATTAAATATTATAATAAATTTTGTATAATTTCTCTTGCCACTTAACTAGCAGTAATAAAGAATAATAAAGTACCATTAAAAGGCAACATTAAAATAAATAAGAAATTTCATTAATTTCTCTTTTTAAGAGCTACAACTACACTTAGGAAAATCCTCAGCTAATTTCATGTTTATCACAAACAAGAATAAAGAGCTATGGAGATGTGACATAACAAAACTATTATTTGTAACCGGCCCAACCAGTTTTTTTACACTTAAATTTACTTCAAATATTAAGTTAGAAAACTGTTATACTCTCCACCACCAAAACACTCTCATGTTCAAAGTACATACCTGAAATCATTAAAACTCACTCCAAAATATTTTTCCTAGTATGGTATTGAAAATCAGCAAAATGGAGCTAGTGGAACCAGAGTTCTGGATAAAAATGTGAGACAACCTCAAACGAATTTGATAATTTTCACATATTTTTTCATATGACAATTAAGGGACAAACTCGTCCCCATACAAATTTCTTCCTGAAATATATGCAAAATTCAGCAAAAATAAATCACAATACCAAATTGTTTGAGGATAGTAAATTTTTTTTCATATCCCCCATGTAAAGATCACCTCCGAAAATCACTTGAAAGATTGTTATCAGAATTCAAATTCAATGTATGTAATCCCCATATATACGAAAATCTCTGTACCGAATTTTATGAATAATTAATCTTCAGAAACATCTAAAATAGATCAATATGGAAACAAAATTTTACACGGATCAGTAATTTGTATTCAAAAATCATACTGGTTTTGATTAATAACGCACTGCCCCACAGAATCAAAACAATGTTGGCAATAAATCTGGCATTTCTGAACGGCTATTTCGATCGGAATAAAATTTGACATGGGCGTAGCCAGGGAGAACACGAGTTCAAACTATTAAAATGGAGCCTACAATTATTCCAGGGCCTGCTCTATAGGGGCTCCAAGTAGGATACCTTCGACATGTAAATTTTTAAATACGTGCCATTTTTTTGATTTTTGATTTTCGATTTCAAAGATTTTTATATTTTTGGAAAGCTCTCACTTAGTTCTTGAAAAAAATGCTTGCTATTTATCTCTTATAATTTCCGAGTTGTAGGCATTTCAAAATTGAAATTTTAAACTTTTTCCGCTTTTTTTAAATTTAGGCCGTACTTTTGGACCGAATGGATTTGAATTTTTGTTAGTTAGACAACTAATTACCAATAATATACAATGGATTTCAGATCAATATCGGTTAGGAATAAAAAAATGAACGATTTTCAATTTAAAAATTCAAAAAATAGTAGATTTTTGTTGTTTTTTAACAATTTTTTTTTTTTGTTTTTTAAAATTATTAGTGAAAAACAAGTAAGAGAGCTATATTTGGCTGTGCCGAATATTATATAGCCTTTTTTAATTTTTTTTTCCAAATTTTAAAATTTTTTTTTTTCATTTTTAAAAAATTAAAAAATTGAATTTATGGGAAAAAAATTTTTTGGATGAAAAAAAAAATTATGCTTAAAATATATTTTTCCCGATTTGACCCATTGTAGGTCCAACTTATGGTGTTTTCTTTTCTGACACAAAATGTTGCCTATATATTTTGTACCATTTATTAAATGTTACCCATACCCTCATAATGTGTTGCATTTTTAACGATACACAGTGGGGCAGAATCGAAATTTTTTGGAAATAAATCTGGCATTTCTAAACGGCTGGTCCGATCGGGATAAAATTAGGAATTGGGTATAGCCAAGGAGTATTCGAGTTTAAGTTATTAAAATGGGCCCTACAAATAATCCAGGGACGGCGCTATGGGGGCTCAAAGTAGGGTACCTTCGACATGTACAATTTTTTTGTTTCCCATCCGATTTCAAAGAATTTTATATTTTTGGAAAGCAAAAAAAACATTCTTGCGTGTGCTATTTATCTCTTATAATTTTCTAGTTATAGGCATTTCAAAATTGAAATTTTAAAATTTTGCCATACCTTGGTCTGCTTTTTTAAAAATATAGGGCGCACTTTTGGACCGAATGGACTTGAATTTTTTTTGTTAGTTAGACAACTAAATTACGAACAACATACAAAAGATTTCAGAGCAATATCAATTACGAATCCAAAAATAACAGATTTTCAATTTAAAAATTCAAAAAATAGTATATTTTTGCTGTTTTTTGGACAAAAAGGTGACATAACTCTTTTTTTATTAAAAAAAAACTTTCTTTTAGAACATATAACAATTTTATGTTTTTCTATAAAGCTTCTTTACGGAGAACATTTTGGTATAAAAAATATGTCCATGTCGGCCCTACGTCCTTTGGAAATTGACCTATTTTTTTTATCAAAATTTCAACTTTGGGCCAAATGTTCTAAAATCCTAAAGCTGGGATCAGAAATCGGAAAGCAGTTTTGTAAACCCTGATGTGTTTCCTATTTATCCCTAAAGTATTTTCCCAGCCCCGAAGGAAATGTGGACCCTATGGACAAAATTGTAAAAAATACCATTTTTGGGATTTTCGCTCAAATTTTTAGGAATTGCGGGATTCCCTTTGACCTTTTGACAAGGTTTTTTACACCTTGTTAGTTAGAATGAGAAACTTAAAAAACTCTGAATATTTCATTGAGTGTCGTTAATAAATAAAGATTTTATTACATATTACATATTCATTGAGTTTCTAAAACTAAAATTTATATCAAAATTTTAATAGGATTGCAAATATTAGGAACAATTTGATCCACATTTATTCCGAGCTAAATTTTTTTGTTTAGATAAGTTAATTTTTGGTCTTACAAAAAAAATTTCAAGTCAATATATCAATTAGATTCAAAAATATGCCACTTAAAAACTCCGTCCTTGAAAAATATTGCACTTTTTCATACTAAAGAATTTGTATAAATTTTCTTAATGTGACTGAGTCAGAACCAATGATTTGTGTTGAATAAAATATTAAGAAAATTTATAAAAAAATTTTAGTATGAAAAAGTGCAATATTTTTGAAGGACGGAGTTTCAAAGTGGCATATTTTTGAATCTAATTGAGATATTGAATTTTTTTTATTTAAAAATATAAAATTCTTTGAAATCGGATGGGAAACAAAAAAATGGCACGTGTTTAAAAATGTTACATGTCGAAGGTACCCTACTTTGAGCCCCCATAGCGCCGCCCCTGGATTATTTTAATAACTTAAACTCCAATACTCCTTGGCTACACCCAACTCAAATTTTTTCCCGATCGGACCAGCCGTTTAGAAATACCAGATTTATTTCCAAAAAATTTCGATTCTGCCCCACTGTGCGATAGAACAAAAATCATTACCATTTATGCAATTTTCTTTTATGTAGCTTCGAAATATTACAAAACTATACTTTTTGCTTACATACAAAGTGGTGCATTTCTAACCCTTTGATAAAATTGAGGGTGAAACATGTAGCACATATTCAGGGTTTTATGGTAACATAATTAGAAAAGAAAGAACACAAAGAAGGGTAAAATGCAGAAAAAATGCATCATTTATGCCAGAAAAGAAAACACCATTACTATAGCCCTATATACATCGTTGCAATTGAATATCTATCATTAGATACCCATATTGTCTATATTAATGACTTAGTAATAAAGATATAGATAAAAATAGGCCAAAAATCTAGGTTGTCCTGGTATTTTCCTTATATCTCAGGCATTTGTGGACCGATGTTGTCGATTTTTAATAGCTACCAAGCCGGAAGAATTCCCGATATATTGATGTATGAACATGTAAGTTATTTAGGGACTACGGAAAGTTGATTTCATCATAGAGACTGACAGACGGACATGGCTATATCGACTTCGCTATCTATAACGATCTAGAATATATATTTTGTGGGGTCGCCAGTGAAATATGTAGAAATTACAAACTAAATGACAAACTTATATATACCCTTGCCACTCATGGTGATGGGTATAAAAAGTAGTAAATAAGAAATGAAAGACAAGTTCTAAGAAAAAGACCTAAGTCCATCAAGAAATACAAACTAAGCAATAGAAAAAACTCTAAGTCCAAAAAACCTTTTATCTCGGCAAATACTAATTTTATCATTTTGCTTTTAATTTTAAGCACATAGAAAACAAAGAAAAATACCAAAAAAAATTGCGTTTACAGAATTCAAAAATATTTGCGCAAAAAAAAGTTTGAATGTTTTTTGTCTCTCCTGTAAAATTTTAAAATATGGAATTAGAGCCTTTGCATATTAAGCCAGTGCTATTACATATTTGTTGAGTTTCAAAATCTTAATAGGATTGTAAATACTAGGAAGAATTTGATCCACAATTATTCCCAACTAATTGTTTTTGTTTAGATAAGTTAATTTTTGATCTTATAAAAGGAGTACTAAAAGTTTGTTTGCTTATAACGAAGTTCTTCTTTGTCAACTGACTTGCTGTTGATAGAACCGTAAAATTCTATGTGTGAAACCTACGTATTTGTACTACGAATTTGTTTTCTCTGTGTAGTTAAGTTACTTAAATTTAATTTCAAGATCTTCGCTTTAAAACCACTTATCAGTGCAAGGCATTAGTTATTCTTTATATGCAAAGAATATTTAAAAAATAAATCACAGCAAATGAATTAAAAATCGAATAAATAAAACAAAACCACCAGCCAACCATATTGACCATTAAATTTACGATGATGGGAAATGAAAATGACCATATTCCACACACAAAGAAACATACAAAAAATTAATGCAAAAAACGGAACTCAAGTTAACACCCCACAATTAAATTAATGGTCTGGATTGTTAAATTCGCATATAAATGAACAAATACAGAGATGAATAAACGAACGAATGAATGAATGAATATGATAAAAAAATAAGATAAATGTTTCACAATTCCATACAGATATACTAACATTCATTAAAATACTGACAGATACCCACTCGAACACACTAGACAATGAAAACAACAAACAAACCAACAAATCGACATTGACTTTTGATATTTTCAATGACTGTTTTCCCACAAGTAGAAAAAATAAAAGGGCTTCATCAGAAATAATCAAACTAGAAAATAAAAATACTCTTCTGTTTTTAACTGCAAGTTAAAGCCAAAGGGTATCATCATATCAATGGTCAAGTATTTACTGGGAAAACTTATGGTGTGTTTTGGTTAAAAGCAAAATAATAAAGAAAAAGTTAAATAAATTTGAGTTATTTTTGCAAAATAAATATATAAATAAATACAAGAAAGTGCTTTGCATAGTATAAAACCATAAGCAAATAAATATACCCTAAGCAATAGAATACTAAAAAATTACAAGATAAATTGAAACAAATAAAGACTTTGGCTAGGGATAAAAAAAGTTGCAATAATTTATATATTTTTCTACCCTCCACCACCATAAGTGATGAATGAGGGGAATACAAAAGTTAGCCATTCCATGTGAAACATTGAAAAATATTCCTTCGAGTCTTAGCAAAGTATATATAAGTATTCTTGATCTTTAATGATTGATCAGTTCATAAAAAATGAGACAAATATAAAAGGAGATTATTTTCTGTCCCGTGACACCTCTGTATACTTTGTGGCTAAAGTAAAGCTATGTATTTGGTGGGACCAAAAGGATCCTATCTAGTATGCTGCTAAAAGGCCAAAAGACCCAAAACAGGTCTTTTGGCCTCGGTATCCATATGTTGCCCGAAAGATGGAAAAAAGTCATTGCTAACAATGCACAGTGGGGCAGAATCAAATTTTTTTTTGGAAATAAATCTGGTATTTCTAAACGGCTGCTTCGCTCAGGATTAAATTTGACGTCGGCGTAGCCAAGGAGTATTCGAGTTTAATTTATTAAAATCGGCCCTACAAATGATCCAGGGGTGGCGCAATGGGAGCTCAAAGTTGGGTATCTTCGACATGTAACATTTTTAAATGCGTGCGATTTTTTAGTTTCCCATCCGATTTCAAAGATTTGTATGTTTTTGGAAAGCGCTAGGTTTGAAAGCCAAGCTTGCGTGTGCTATTTATCTCATAATATACAAACGACTTCAGAGCAAAATCAATTACGGATCCAAAAATAAACGATTTTCAATTTAAAAATTCCAAAAATAGTAGATTTTTGCTGTTTTGTTGGGCGAAAAAAATAAAAAAATTTTTTCTTTAAGAATATATGTATACAAATTTTATGTTTTTCTGTATGCTATCTTTACTGATAACATTTTGTTATAAAAAAACATCGCATATTTTTCGAATATGTCGCCTCTATGCCCTTCGGAAATTGGACTATTTTTTTTATAAAAATTTCAACTTTGGGCCACATGTTCTAAAATTTCAAAGCTGGGATCAAAACACAAAAATGGCGGGTTTAGAAACCTTGATGTGTTCCCTATTTAAATACAAAGTATTTTCCTAGCCTGGAAGGAAATGTGGACCCTATGGGCAAAGTTGTAAAATATTCCATTTTTGGGATTTTCGCTCTAATTTTTTTGGGATTCCCTTTGACCTTTTGACAATTTTTTTACACTTTGTTATTTAGAATGACAAATTTAAAAAACGTTGAAAATTTCATTGAGTTTTGTTAATAAATAAAGATTTTATTACATATTACCATTGGCGTAGATAGGGGGGGTGCTGGGGTGGACAAAACCACCCCAGACTCGCATCTGCCCACCCCAGATAAAAATTTGGAAAGTCGCAGAAGATATTTTTGGATTTGTAGATTGTTCCGTTATGAGATTCCTGTGCCCTAGAACATTAATCATGGGGTTTTTGGAAAACAAAAAGTTAAAAAATATTGCAATGCCAATCGTACAACGGAGCACAGGTAATGTTTGGTTTTTACAAGCTAAAATAAAGGTGTCAAATCTGCAAGCCATTTTGGTTCATTGTTTATCCGACAGGCTAAACTTAATTATTGTGGATTCGTGTTCACACATATCATCAGTGCAAACATTCTTAGCATAGAGGCTTTATGCATTCACTTTTCTAAACCAGAAAATAATAAATAATAATAATAGTCTAGCTACGCTTATGCATATTACGTATTTATTGAGTTTCTAAAACAAATATTTTTATCAAAATTTTAATAGGATTGCAAATATTAGGAATAATTTGATCCACATTTATTCCTAACTAATTGTATTTATTTAGATAAGTTAATTTTTGTATCAATTAGATTCAAAAATCTCAATTAGATTCAAAAATATGCCACTTTAAGGGTATACATAAGTTTATCATTCCGATTGTAATTTCTACATTTTTCATTTGCGACCCCACAAAGTATATATATTCTGGTTCGTTATTGATAGAGAAGTCGATATAGCCATGTCCGTCTGTATGTTGAAATCAACTTTCCGTAGCCCCCAAATAACTAACATACATGATTCATACATTAATATATCGGCAACCGGCTCGGTTGCTATTTAAAATCGACGAAATCGGCACACTCATCGCCGGGATAACCTCGATTTTTGGCCTATTTTTTATCTATATCTGGATTGCTAAGTCACGGATATCCAATGATAGATATTTCAAAGTCCATTGCAACGATGTATATAAGGCTATAGTAAGTTGGACCTACAATGGGTCAAAATCGGGAAAAATATTTTTTAACGCAAATTTTTTTTTTACCAAGAACAAGTTTTTGTTTACATAAAAATATTTAAAAATTTTATTTTAAATATCGGCACAGCCGAATATAGCTTGTTTCATTTCACATGGTTGCAGTTGAGGTGTTTCTCAATTGATTTCCAGTTTTCAGCTTTGTAGGCGAATTTAGGGCCAGTGGGTGGCCCTAATGAGTAGAAATTTAAAATGCTAATAGTCCTTGGGAAGATCTTTAAAAACTAAAAATACACTTGCATCTGTAGGTTAACTCTTTTAGTTCAAGAGATCCCTATAAAAAGTTACACGCATTTAAAGTTGGTACATGTAAAAAGGAAAAGAGAATTTAATTCAAAAGCGTGTTAAGTAAAACTTGACTCACTGAAGCAGACATAATACCCCCTAGAACTATCCAACTTATTATGTGTTATTATAAAAGCTATTATGTGTTATTGAAAGAGCTCCATATTTGTTGATTATTTCACGGTAAATAACGTCGGTACTTTTCTAAAAAAAAAACTTTGTTTTTGGAACACATTTCTTCCGTTTTAGGAATTTCGGTAATTGAAAATAAAAAATGTCAAAAATTAAAATGACATTAACTTAAGGACATTTGTATCTACATTAGTTCTAAATTTTGTTATGATACGTTTTATATTTTTCTGCATGGAAAATCACCATAATCAGCGGCTTACATATAATTGTGTATTTAAGTATTTTTCGGAAGTGGTCTTTATATGGGAGCTATAACCAATTATGGGCCGATCTTTAAACAACTGACCGAGAGAAATTTTAGACCTGAGAGCATCGAAAATCCCAAAAGTGGAAGAATAAAAGTCAACAGCTAGTATTCGTTCAAGTTTGTATGTGTGGCTGTTATAGAGTAGTAACAGAACATGTTTGTTTTACCACTATATCCACTAGTTTGGTTTGGTTTGTTGCTTGTTGTAATATAAGCCACAGTTGTTCGTAATAGTAGTAATGGCATTAAGAGCATGCAGCAACAGCCAAAGTACTTGATGTTTGTTTTTGTACTAAGTACTTAGTATTATTACAAGTCGTTATAATGAAACAGTGGTGTAGTGGTTTGGTTTTCTGCCCCACCACACAGTAAGTGCATAATTTACCACACGCGCCATTGTATACATATGTACATATCGCACATCCAGTTCAAAAGTGACACAACTTAAAATTAATTTGTCGGGTTATATAAAACCGAAAAATGAATTTTATGATTAAACTATGCACAATACGCTTGTTTATCTATACAAAAGATATCAGTGTATTCTGTTGTTGTTAACTGTGGCTAAAAAAAACACTATAAGCTAATTCACAAGGTGTCCTAATTTCAGAACTACTAAAATAATAACATGAAAAAATACGACTGTTGTTAACAACCCCTCATAACTAAGTGTGCTATTTCAAATCTAAATCAGCTGATATAAAATACCGATACAAAATTAAACAATTACAAAAATTTTCTGTTACAATGCCAAGTGAGAAAACTAAAATAATAATTATTTTCTATAGCGTCCATTAAATATTATTCTGCAACCACTTTTACGAAAACAAATAAAAATTTTGTTCAAAAAATAATTGTAAACAAAAACAGCTGATTATCAGAGACCTGTGTCGAACACTTTTATCGGCGGCGGAGGCTTGTGAAAAATAGTATGGCGGTTTTGCTTAATTTTTCGAGACTAGAACTTTTTGACTGCGATTCTTGGTGTCGGCTCCCGAATATTATCAGCGACTCGACGGCTCGGCGCACGGTGGCTTATATCTCAATTTCATCGGCCAAAAGTCCAACTTTTTGTTAACTCCGATTTCAAAAATTTTAATGCCATTCAATAGTAAACACATTGAAACTAAGGTACCCAAAAAAATTATATAAAAATATTGTCAATTGTGTGCGTGATATGCTGTTAAAGTCAAATATTTTATGTCATTTTATAAAAATGTGATTTTTGTAAATTTGATCAGAAGTAAATTATCATTACTCGTAAACTATTATAGATAATTGGATGATTTTTCTTTTGTTATGTTGGTAGGATAATAGTCTTTAAGAGCTGATATGATTTGTCATTGTACCGTTTATACCTGAAGTGTTATTAATTTTTTCTCAGGTACTATATTTTAGCCAAATTTGAATTTCAGTGGAGTAAAAGTGTCAAAAGGGGTAAAACAAATTTTACAACCAGGAGAAAGTCCAAAGTGTCCTCTTTAAGCCTATATATACTTGTTGACCTGTTTTGACCTGTTTGTTGAACACTTTTTTCATTTGAATGAAATTACTCCCAAATTTTTGTTCTATTTTTATTTTATTTGCTCATATGACTGGCGCAAAGTACAAGTCGCAATTTTGAAGATATTGCGATAAAATTTGGTACATAATTTTTTTTGGCACGAGGGCGAAGTCTATTGAAAATTACTGAAATCGGTCAACTATTTCACCTAGCACCCATACAAATGTTCTCCCGAAGTTATACTTTATCGGTCGTAAATGGTTAATTTATATATGTATCTACACAAATTTTGCTCGAAATAAGTTTTATATAAACTGAATTAATGTCACCTAATTTTATGATGATCGGTACATTATTAGTCATAGCTCCCATATAAGACCCGCTTCCGAAAATCACTTTAACGACCATAAATCTCTTAAAAATGTTGGTATAAACATAAAATTCAATAGAAATAACTTCCATATAGACATAAATCACACGACCTAATTTCATGGATCGGTCCATTGTTAGTTATAGCTCCCATATAAGACCCGCTTCCGAAAATCACTTTAACGAGCATAAATCTCTTAAAAATGTTTGTATAAACACAAAATTCAATAGAAATAACTTCCATATACACATAAATCACACGACCTAATTTCATGGCGATAGGTCCATAATTAGTCTAGCTCCCATATAAGACCCGCTTCCGAAAATCATTCACGAAAATAAATTATAGTGTAGGGTATTATTTAGTCGAGCTTGGCCGAACATACTTCCTTACTTGTTTTTATCTGCTGATAACTTTTTTAATAAGTATAGCTGATTCAAAAAACAAAAATTTGCATTTTCATACTAAATGCTATAAAAAATTAAAAGTTCAACTTTAACCTTAAATTGCGCAACAACTGCTGAACCGATTTTAATGAAATTAAAACTGGAGAAAAATTCAAGATGTTATCTGTCCACCAAAAAAAAAATTCTAAAAGATCTCTATCGGTTAAAAAGTTACAGAGTTTTGGCCGATGAATAACGAAAATGAGCCACTGTGCGGCGTATGCGACTAGTAGGGGTTCGGCGCAGGTCTCTGCTGGTTGGATACGACAGCACAATAAACCTAGCTTACAGAGTAGTAATAGTTTAGGACATTTTTTGCTTGAATAGCAACAATAACAATTTTAAACCATTGTGAAATATTAGAACATTATGATAATATGACATGATAAGAGACCTTGTGAATTGACCATATATTTATTTTCGATTTCTAAAAAATTAAAATTTTGAGTTGTGTCACTTTTGAACTGGGTGTGCGATATGTATATAACTACGTATTCTTTTCTATACCATTGAAATAAAATGTAAACTGAAATCATCAGCAATAAGAACTAAAATAACAAGAGCAAAAACTATGCTAACATATATTTTACAGTGGTTAGAGTTTTAAAATGAAACTTAATTATACTAAATAAATAATAGTTTAGATTTCTTTGAAAAGAAGAAATAAATAATTTCATTAAAATGTTCTCAAACAAATAATGAAGAATAAACAAAGATTTTTGCAGAATTTTCAAATTAAATCTAGATTTTTGAAAAGTTTTTAAAATTACCCAAATAAAATTAAGAGAATAGTCAGAAAATGAGAACACTAATAATTCCGATTAAACGTATTTTGCTATTAAATCTCCTTGAAAATTTAAAAAAAAATTGTTTAACTCTTCTTCTCCACTGTCCACTAGTGACACGTTTTGATTATATTGAGACTGTCTGTTAGCTAGTATAAAGTACTCATCGCATTGTATTCACATTCCGGTTCAATAGAGCCAGTTACCTTACTAGCTCGTTACTTATACATATACCGTTGGCTTAACATGCGAAGGTTCTAAGTCGACTTTTTTAAAATTGAGATTTTAATGCAGTAATGTACAATAAGTTAAAATAAAGTGATTACAAAGAAAAAAATTGGAATTATCTCGCTTTTGTGATGAGCAAAAGCGCTTAGTCCAATTTATCACAGTTTAACCATTTCTGTAAAATTGTTCAATGACATGTATTAAAACAAGTAAGAAAAAGTAAATAGCAAAATTATTTTTCTTTAAAAATTTCAATAATTCATTTTCGGAAGAAGGTCTTATGTGGGAGCTATGACTAATTATGGACCGATCGCCATGAAAGTTATTTGCGTGGAATTTTATGTGTTTACCAACATTTTTAAGAGATTTATGCTCGTTAAAGTGATTTTTGGAAGCGGGCCTTATATGGGAGCTATGACTAATTATAGACCGATCGGCATGAAATTAGGTGACATGATTTCCATAGTATAAAGTATTTCAGGAGGATATTTGTATGGGAGCTAGGGGAAATAATGGAGCGATTTCAGCCAGTTTCAATAGGATTCGTCCTTGGGCCTAAAAAAGTATATACACCACATTTTATCGAAATGTCTTCAAAATTAATCGACTCAAACATCTACACAAACTCATTATAGCTATGTATATTCGGCTGTGTCGAATCTTATATACCCTTCACCAAATTGTACTTTAAAATACAACTTTTAAATATGTTTAGGTATACAAAATTTAAAATTTTTTTTTACTCATTGTAGGTCCAACTTACAATAGCCTAATAAACATCTTTGAAATTTCTATCATTAAATACCCATATTGTCTATATTAATGACTTAGTAATCCAGATATAAAAACTAGTAAATAAGAAATGAAAGACAAGTTCTAAGAAAAAGACCTAAGTCCATCAAAAAATATAAACTAAGCAATATAAAAAGCTCTAAGTCCAAAAAACCTTTTATATCGGTAAATACTTATTTTATCATTTTGCTTTTACGCACATAGAAAACAAAGAAAAATACAACAAAAAAAATTGTGTTTAAAGAATTCAAACATATTTGCGCAAAAAAAGTTTGAATGTTTTTTGTCTCTCCTGTAAAATTTTAAAATATGGACTAGAGCCTTTGCATGTTAAACCAGCGATACGTAAAAATTGTCTTTAACATTTTATAAATTGAAAACAATTTTTTTAACTTTTCTATACCACTGTCCACTACTGAGTGCACTATTTTAAAGCATGAAGTGACTTACCGTGAATATCAAGTAAAATACTTAAAATCACACTGGCATAAAAATACACTGCGTTTTACAATTAAACACAAACAAATACACTTCCACAAACATACATATGTACATTGTACATACACAGAGCATTTTTAATTAAAGTAGTATGAAAAACTCAATAGTCGTTCAAAAATGTTGGTAAAAATAATGAAAAAATAAACACAAAAGTACTTTTAGTGTAGATCATTATTTGCAGTACACTATGGATGAGAATAAATATTATAATGGCTTGTAACACAATAAAGAAATTCTTGGTAAAAAAAATTCTAAAAATATTTCTGTTCTTTGTTCATTTACAATTTACAGGCGTTGAAAAGGAATACTGTTAATAACACAGTGCAACACGAAAAAATATAACCATATACGGACACCATTACGTGACAAAAGACCAAAAAAAAGACCCGTGTCTCCCAGTTTTGTCCAAAGTCATGCAATTTTTTTTATGGGCTCTCAAAGATTTGGGGCATCGGTGTCATTTTTGTTGTGCTGTTATTATAAATACTAGACTTCATTTTATACCTTTCTTGAGTTTCATCAAAATCGGACCAAAAATATATAACATTTCGCAATTTTTCCATGAGAAATTCCAAATATTGAAAAATTTGACCTTTGACCTTCTCGATTTAAGGGTTGACGTTTTCCGATGTTAGTAAAACTTTCACACTATATTTAAAATTACATGGACTGTTATATTCTGAATAGTTTTTACTTAAAAATCATAATAGTAAGGAAATTCGGCTCATTCGCCAAAATATGGCAAAAAAATTAGTTTTTCTCGAAAATCGCTAAATTTAAATCGCAGGTACGGAAAAACTGTAGGAGGTATTGACATAATTTTTTCACATTTTTATTCCCTATTATGTTGACAATAAATCCCCAAGTGATGATCAACAAATTCTGAAATTTGTTTAACAAAATTTTTAAAAATTTGAAATTGGAGTTTTGAAACTGCCGTTAAAAAAAATATTTTTTTTTGGTCATACCTGCGAATAGGTTAAGGGTATCCTACGAAGACAAAAACTCATATACGAATAAATATGTATATATTTTAAGTAAAAATAAGCTCTTATTTTAATATTTCTCAAAATATGTTAATTTTGTTCCTACGTTTCTTGTTCTAGTGGCCTGAGACACGTTAATGGCCTGGCGATTTTTCAATAACTTTAAAATTTTTTAACCAATTTTTGTGTTTTATATCTTATTAGAACGACAATTACGTACATATATCGATTCTTTTAAATTAAATTGCAAAAGTAATTATTTAATGGCAAAATTTTTACAAAAATGCACCACAAAACTAAATAGCAAGTCGGCACGGGTTACAATCATGATAGAAAGACAAAATTTTATATTTAACTATAGTTTTATATATATAAAAAAATTAGAGGGTTTGCGTTCCGAAATTCCAAAAAAAAATGTTTTGGGACACTCTAGTGTCCGTATATGGTCATATTTCCATGACTTAAAAAATTACACACAGTGTAATATATGTGTAGGTAGTAGGGTATTCGAATTATTCGATTTTTCTCTTGTTCGAATAAAACGAATAATTCGAATAAGAGATTTTAACTTGTTCGAGTAATTCGATCACACGTTTAAAATTAATCGAATTATTCGAATAATTTAAGTTTTTTTAAAAAAGTAAAGAATGAAGTTTTGATGTCGTTTTTTTAATATTTTAGTGTTAAAGAAAAACAAAAAATAATGTTAAAGTTTAAGTATTCAAGTATTGATAATGTTAAAAAACATTCGAAAACAAAGTCCATCAGAAATATTTTGATCAGATTAACTGCCGAATAATCTACAAAACAATTTTGGAGCTATGCTTTAAAAAATTTGAGCTAGTTGGACGTGATTCTGAATTCAAATACAATATAAACGTATTAAGAACTTTTTTCTGTGGTTCATTAATTCGGGTTTTAAATTATTTATAACATATTGTATTATACATCAAGCTCTATCAACGTTGACGAATCTTTGCTTAATAAAGTGGTCTTGGGGAATTACACAATAAAGGGAATCTGTCCAAAGTTTGATATCATTGTCAGTGAACCTTGCTAATTTGAAGTCAGGCAATGCATGATTGACGCATTTACAAATACGCAAAAGGTTTATTACCATGTTAGACAAAGATGTTCAAAATCATGTATAAGACGAACTCCATGCTTTTCTTGCAACAAAGCGTTAGTTTGCAATATTTTATCATTCGATATATTAAATATTTTGCATCACTTACGTACGCGGTTAATAACATCACTTATATACATACATATATTTTAAGATCTATTTCAATGTAATCGTTATAAATGTCATCATCAATATCAATTTCGACGACCATTACAAAATCAGATTCTCCATTACATCCAACTCCACTTTAATCTAAGTTAAATTTTGATTATTAATTTCGATTCTTCTAGCATTTCGCCAGCTAAATAACAAAGATTTTATTCCGTACCTTTTATTTTCATTAGTTCAAGTCCTATGTTAAAAATTTTGAAAGATTTGTTTTTAGAATTGTAACTTCTTGCAGTATATATTTATACAGTGATCGAAAGTCCCTTTGTCTTTAGTTATTTGTTGAATTTCAGAAACAATAAAAATTATTGTGAGTCATTATTACTTATTTAAATTTGGAATATAAGGAAAATTTTAAGCAATATAATAAATTTAAATATATATTTACATTTATTCGTTTTATTCGATTATTCTACATAAAATTGTTCGAATTATTCGTTATTCGAATATGGCCATTTTTAAATTGTTCGAATAATTATTCGTAAGAAATTATTCGATTAATCGAACGATCATTAGTCGAATGAATACCCTAGTAGGTAGAATAATTGAAGACGAGTAATGCGAACATATTTCCGGGCTTATTTATTAGGAGAAAGAAAATTTACCACTAGGACTCCTTTAAAAATAGTTACATTTAGAGGGTTCGTTATTTACTCAGGCTTACTTGTACGTGTTTTACTTTAAACGCGTTTGCATTAGGTTATCTTTTCTACAAGTTTTATATAGTACCGAAGAAAATTATTGTTTGGGAAAACTTAAAAAATAGGCCAATTTTACATGTTCCAACTTTTGATGCATGTAACTTTTTATACGTACGAGATAACTGTTAGCATGTTCTTTTGATTTTATTCAGAAGTGTATAGCAAATACATATAGCTGATATTTTTAAAAAATAAATACAAATTTTGACCCTCCATAAGCCATCCACATCTAAAAAATCAAAAAGGTCGCGCAGAATTAAAAAAATAAATAATAATAGATATTCTTAAGGGCTATTTATATTTTAAATTCGGATCATACTTAGATTTTTGGCGATATTTCAAACAAATGTGAGACCCAAGGTGGCGTGTAATTTTTCTAATTATTTACAAGTTTGATATCTTTTCGTAGAATATTTTAATCCTCAAATGTCCCTTCTGAAAGGACTTTTTTGATTTTTCGAAAAAAGGGTCAAAGAGAGCAGCTAGAGAGTTAAGGACTTCCACAAAAATTATTCCCATAAAATTCCACTTTGGCAATAAGAATTATCTCAGACATTAACTTATATTATTTTTTCCAGTTAGTATAATGCTCCTTTCAATCAAAAAATGAAAACTTTGACTGTAAAATGAAATCAGACCAACTGGACTATAAGTTTATTCTACAAAACTGAGCTACTCAACATGCCATTTCTGAATTATAGGACCGCTATTCTGTTAAACAAGTTATATAAAATTCAAACCATATAAGACATTCTGTGTCATACTGTAGCTTTTCCTTTCGATATTATTTTCCGTAATTCAGCCATTGATTTCTGAATTCTCTTTGTATCGATGTTTTTAACCAATTTTATTTATTATTAGTTGATAGAGTTGTCAAATATTCGACATATTCTAAAAACCGGTTTTCGAATAATTCGAAAAAGCATAATTTTTAAAAACCGGTTTTTGGTTTTTTCTATCAAAAACCGGTTCGAATAACCGGTTTTTAGCCATTTTTATCAATTGGCTTGTAATTTTTACATTTTTTATTTGCGACCTCACGAAGTATATATATTCTGGATCGTTATAGATAGCGAAGTCGATATTACCATGTCCGTCTGTCCGCCACTATGTTGAAATCAACTTTTCGTGGCCCCCAAATAACTTACATACATGATTCATACATCAATATATCGGGAATTCTTCCAGCACGATTGCTATTTAAAATCGAGGAAATCGGTCCACAAATGGCTGAAACCAGGACAACATCGATTTTTGACCTATTTTTGACTCATATCTGGATTACTAAATATGGACAATAGATATCTAATGATAGATATTTCAGACCTGTGCAACGGCATATACATATGTATAAGGCATAGTAAGTTGGACCCTACAAGGGGTTAAAATCGGAAAAATATGTTTTTGAATTTTTTTGTCCAAAATTATTTTTACCCAAAAAAGATTTTTTAAAAATAAAATAAAAAATTGGGAAAATCTTTTTTTAAAAAAAATAAAAAACTATTTTAAGTATAATATGGTAAAGGGTATATAAGACTCGGCACAGCCGAATATAGCTCTCTTACTTGTTGTAAAATAAATTTTAAAAAATATTCGATTTTGTCGAATAATTCGAGACAAAAAAACCGGTTTGTCGAATAACTCGAAAACCGTCCTTTTGTAAAAACCGGTTTAAAAAAACCGGAAAATTGGAAAATTCCCGGTTTTTCGAATAATTCGAAAACCGGTTTGACAACTCTATTAGTTGATAAATCTAAATTTTTTCCACTGCATCCTTTTCTATAAACCTTCAACTATTTATTTTCCTGGATCCAATTTCAGGAACTTATAATTAATTAATTGTTACTGGTCGTCGTTAAAACTGGTAAATTTTTTTAAAATGTGTATGATATTAAATAGTATAACATCAAGCAATTTCATTGCTTATTTGTTCAACCTTTTCATCACTTTCAGATATTAGACTTTGGTTCTTTTCTGTTTTTTTTGGAAATTATGTTTTCGTTTCTGTAAATCACTTAATTAATCGGAAACTATTGCCTTCGAAAGATAGTTCTATGGAAATAATTAAATTATATTAGTTCCTCAACTGCATAAGTTCAAATGGCAACAGTTAGGAAATCAGTAATTAGAGAACTTGTTTATAGAAAACTAGATTGTTCTTCGTAAAATTCCCTTTAATTATTTTCGATACTCACAGTTAGTTCGAACAAAATACATTGCTAAGACATCTGTTTCCAGAACCGTTCCAAATAACTTGTGCAACCTTAGCAAAGCCTTTCTAAAACTAGTTTGAAAGGGTTAAAAACTCATTGGTCTTAACTGGATAATTAAAGGTCATGTGTTCAGGAATTTTTAATTTAAATTCATTGAGTAAAATATTCAACTTAACTTTTTCAACTTCATTTTCTAATGAAATTTAAAGGCTTAAAAGAAGAAACAATAGCATTAAAATTTAGTGCATAAAATGTTTACAAAGCATTTACTTAATTTAACTGAAAGTTTATTTAATATCAAAAAAAAAAAAAACGCCACAGCAATGATTTATAAAATCCGTTGGTGTGATATTACAAAATGTTTCAAACTCTGACTGCATAAGTATTATAGTGAATATTGTATTGTTGTTATCACTGTTGCTGCTAAGAAAGAAACAATAACAAAAATAGCAAGAGATCTCTTGTTTCTCCATTAAAATTTACAATTGAGTGTCAATTTGTTAAAAGAATGTACAAATTGTCTAAGTACCCAGCAGTTCTAGGGAAATGTTATTTTAGCTATATTTTAGTGTCACCACTAGCTACACAAATTCGACTAGTTATTTTAACATGTGTGTGTCCTAAGCAGAGGATCAATTGACCCTACATAGATTACAATAAGACTGTCTGGTAGCTGATCCCAAGTAGTCAACGCGTTGGATTCACATAAAGAGTCACTTTACCACAATAAAACTCTGCTAAAAAATAACACTTTTTGTCAGAACTTGAAAAGAGACCTAATGATGGTAATGTATGGACATACTAAAACCGTTTTCAAAGATTTTTAAACACCCTCAAAATTTTGAGATATTTTGAAAAATTTTCTTCTTCCCTTTAACTATTCCTCAAATTTTAAAAGATATACACTTTCATACATTATAATTTTTGTTTTATTATTATATCTTAATGATTTTTAAAAAAAGGGTCTGATAACTATATATTTTTTTTATTAAATTATATATACATTTATATTTATTTAAATGTTTGCTTAAAAAAAATGTTAATAATTTTCTAATTAATTGTTTTTAACTATTTTTATTTATACTATATTTGTTAAATGTTAATATATTTAATTTAGTAGCTTTTATTAGCCATTAATGTCCCCTAAGGCTTGGTTATATAAATTGAAGATAAATAAATAAAATATTTATTAAAAAAAAAAACAGTTTAAGGGTAGTTCGTAGAACTCACACATAACCGATATATTCCAAGAAATTAGGTAAGTTTTTATAAAAAGTTTCGCATTTCATTTTATTTTTTGCGTAACAACCATAGTTATTTTAATTTTGTTTTTTCTATGAAAACCCATTATTTAAACAAGTAAGAGATATTCAGCTGTGCTGAATCTTAGATACCCTTCACCAAATTATACTTAAAAATAATTATACTCTACACCAACATAGTGGGGTATAATGCGTTTGTGCAGATGTTTGTAACGCCCTAAAATATTGGTCTAACATCCACCTTAAAGTATACCGATCGACTTAGAATCACTTTCTGAGTCTATTAAACGACGTCCGTCCGTCTGGCTGGCTGTCCATGTAAACCTTGTGCGCAGAGTACAGCTCGCAATTTTAAAGATATTTTGAACAAATTTGGTACGTATAATTTTTTTGGCCCAAGGACCAAACCTATTGAAACTGGCTGAAATCGGTCCATTATTTCACCAAGCCCCCATACAAATGTCCTCTCGAAATTGGACTTTATCGATCATAAATGTTTAATTTATATATGTATCTACACAAATTTCGCTTCAAATATATATACACAATACATGTCACCAAAATTTGTTACGATCGGTTCATAATTAGTCATAGCTCCCATATAGACCCGCTTCAGAAAATCATTTTAACGTGCATAAATCTCTTAAAAATGTTATTATATATACAAAATTCAACACAAAAAACTTTCATATATACATAAATCACATGACCTAATTTCATGGTGATAGGTCCATAATTGGTCATAGCCCATTTCCGAAAATCACTCACGAATATAAATTATTGATATTTTAAAAGAAAAATGTTTTTGCTCATTTACTCGGGCTTGACCGACCATACTTTCTTACTTGTTTTTTTTTAAATATTTTTAGGTAAACAAAATTTTTTTTATTTTTTTTTTCGAAATTTTTTATAAAAAAGTTTTTTTTTAAAATTTTTTCTATTCGAATTTATTTTTTCATGGTGATCGGTCCATAATTGGTCATAGCTCCATTTCCGAAAATCACTCAAGAATATAAGTTATTGATATTTTAAAAGAAAAATGTTTTTGCTCATTTACTAGGGCTTGACCGACCATACTTTCTTACTTGTTTTTTTTTTAATATTTTTAGGTAAACAAAATTTTTTTTTATTTTTTTTTTCGAAATTTTTTATAAAAAAGTTTTTTTTTAAATTCTTTCTATTCGAAATTGTTTTTAAATTTTTTTAAAATTTTTTTTTTTTGTGAAAAATAATTTATAACATAAAAAATTTTTTCATGAAAATAAAATTCGGGTCCAACTTACTAGAGCTTTATATACATCGTTGCAATGGAATTTAAAATACCTATCATTTGATATCCATATTGTCTATATTAATGACTTAGTAATCCAGATATAGCTCAAATATAGGTTGTCCTGGTTTTTTCCTTATATCTCAGCCATTTGTGGGCTGGTTTTCTCGATTTTAAATAGCAACCGAGCCGGAAGAATTATTTTGGGCCTTCGGAAAGTTGATTTCAACAGACATACGGACAGACAGACGGACATGGCTTAATCGACTCCGGTATCTTCTTTATAGGGCCGAAAAATTATATTGTGGAAATTACAAACGGAATGACAAACGTATATACATATATACCTTTTCACGAAGGTGGAGGGTATAAAAACATGATATTATTTGTTAAAATCGGTTTATATTTACAAAAATTATTAAACTTTTTCGAAAAAAGTTCGTAAATATGAACAGAGTACTAGGCTATATGTGCTGGGGGAGAAACACTAAAAAAGGTGTTAATTAAAAGTTGAATAACTTTTACAATTTTCATTCGATTTGAAAAATTAAAACAAAGTTTTTGTTAAGAACTAGGTTAGGTTAGGTTACGTGGGTTGCTCGCAATTTAGCTAGTTCACTCGGAGGCCTTGTGGCCCATTGTGATACCCTTAGAAATACTATTCCCTTATGCTGAAAATTCGTACATAAAGTGAGAATAGTTTCCCTCCCTAATTTCGTTGACTATGTGGTTCCTGTGATCCCCGTGGGAACCAACCGGTACTTCTAATAAATCTGAGCATATTTACTAGTGACACATCTCTGAGACAGTCCAGATCATGGAAAAGAGCTCTACCAAGATGTAGTAGTCTATGCTCTTGTAAGGCTGCGCATTCACATAGAAGGTGCTGTACCGATTCCTCCTCCTCTTCATCTAAACAACTGCTACAGTAGCTATAACGTGGGTAACCCATACGTTCCGACATATGTCCAATCATACAGTGCCCAGTAAGAAGCCTAATCGAATTTGTTTATAAATTGGTATCAATTTGTATAAGCTTTCATATAAAATTAAGCAATGAAAAGCTACTAAAATCAGTTTTCTTTCCAAACCCGTTAAAAAATTTAATGTCGGATAAAAACTGACTGGGTTAATGGTCGATTAGTTGATGAACATCACTGAAAATGTTTTTTTTTTTTTTAGAATAACTTCTGAATTTGGGGGTGTTTCTGAAACTCAGCAAGACCTATAAGCCACGCTAGGTCATTTTCCAAATTTTTTTTTTCACTTGAGCACCGTGTAATTGTAGTAAGTAAAATTGTAAATATATAAATATTTAAAATCGACTTTACTTTTGTCTGCTAAAGTTTTATCAAATATGATTGACCGACTCACAGTGGTTTAGTTGTTAACTAAAGGTAGAGTGGCTTCTTTTATGAAAAAAATCAAGTTTTGGAATATATTTTCCCCGTTTTAGGAATTTCGGTATTTAAGTGCAGACAATCGAAAAAGTTACAAATCCATTGATTAAAAGATCTTTCGATCTATATAAATTTTAATACTATCTTAATCGGATCGAATTTTAAGTTTTCTAAATCATGAAACTGCAGGATTTTATGATAAATGTTATTCTGAAAATTAATCGAAAACATTTTTTCAATAAACAGTTTAAGGAACAGAAATATGTGAATTTACTTTGTCAGATGAATTAAAAAGTTTTAAGTAGTGAGTAAAGTAGCTAGTCCTTAGTGTAGTGAGTAAAATAGTTTTTACCTAAAGTGGAATGAAAATAATAAAATTTTTAACATACTACACTTCAGATTACAAATTACTGTCCAATATATTACACTCTAAAAAATGCATGTAAATCTACTACTATAAAGTTAGTAAGTTTTCATGTAAAATTACACAATATGCGTAAAATTAAGTACGATATGTTTATCAAAATCAATTACATACTTTTTTCAGCAAAAATACAAACAAAATGTTGTATTTTCAATTTTTATAATATAATAGCCATTTTATGTTTAAAATTACATATATTGTGCATAAATTGAAGATCTACAAATTCTCAATATTTTATTTCTAAAAAAAACAAAAACCATTAAATATTTGAATTTACACACAACATGTATGTTTACTAGGGTATTCATTCGACTAATGATCATTCGATTAATCGAATAATTTCTTACGAATAATTATTTGAAGAATTTAAAAATGGCCATTTTCGAATAACGAATAATTCGAACAATTTTATGTAGAATAATCGAATAAAACGAATAAATGTTCATATATATTTAAATTTATTAAATTACTTAAAATGTTTCATAATTTCAAATTTAAATAAGAAATAATGACACAAAAATTTTATTGTTTCTGAAATTCGACAAATAACTAAAGACATCGATCACTGTAGATGAGTGTTCCGATAGCTTCTTCTATAAATATATAAATATTACCGCAAGAAGTTACAATTCTAAAAACATATCTTTCACAATTTTTAACTTAGGACTTGAACCAATGAAAATAAAAGGTACGGAATAAAATATTTGTTATTTAGCTGGCGAAATATTAGAAGAATCGAAATTAATAATCAAAATATTAACTTAGATTAAAGTGGAGTTGAATTTGATGGAGAATGTGATTTTGAAACGGTCGTCGAATGTGATATTGAGGATGACATTTATAATGATTACATTGAAATGGATGAAGGACATAATCTTAAAATATATGTAAGTGAAGTAATTAACCGCGTACGTGTTGCAAAATATTTAATAAATCGAATGATAAACACAATTATTGCAAACAAACGTTTTGTTGCAAGAAAAGCATGGAGTTCGTCTTATACATGATTTTGAACATCTTTGTCTAACATGGTAATAAACTTTTTACGTACTTGTAAATGCGTCAATCAAGAACTGCCTGATTTCATATTAGCCACGTTCACTGACAATGATATTAAACTTTGGACAGATTCCCTTTATTGTGTAATTCTCCAAGACCACTTTATTAAGCAAAGATTCAGCAACGTTGATAGAGCTTGATGTATAATAAAATTTGTTATATATAATTTAGAAGTAGTGAATAATTAATTTACTAAAGAATTAGTTACTCAATTTAAACCCCGAATTAATGAACGACATAAAAAAGTTCTTAATACGTTTATATTGTATTTGAATTCAGGATCATGTCCAACTAGCTCAAATTTTTTAAAGCATAGCTTCAAAACGGAAACTAAAGGATTTGCTAGTCAATCGTTTTGCAGATTTTTCGGGAGTTAATCTGATCAGAATATTTCTGTTGAAAATTTGTTTTCGAATGTTTTTTAACATTATCAATACTTGAATTGATAACTTTAAGGTAATTTTTGTTTTTCTTTAACAATAAAATATTAAAAAACCGACATCAAGACTTTATTCTTTACTTTTTTAAAAAAAATTAAATTATTCGAATAATTCGATTAATTTTAAACGTGTGATCGAATTATTCGAACAAGTTAAAATCTCTTATTCGAATTATTCGTTTTATTCGAACAAGAGAAAAATCGAATAATTCGAATACCCTAATGTTTACCCTAATTATAGAAGGAGAAAAGTTTCCTACTATTAATGTAGGAAATTTATATGAAAATTTATTAGAGTGTACTTCTGGTGGGTAAAATAACTACTTTCTAAAGTGAAGTACATTAAAGTTTCAATTGACATCACGCTAGACTACGTGGAATGTATAAATTAATAAATTGACTTATCTCTGCACTACAAAGAGTGTCAATGCATGTCAAATGACCCAAAATATATCTATAAATTGGAGTCAGTCAAGTGATTAGACATTAGTGAAAATTACTGTATATAAGGGATGCATTGACGGCTTGTAAAACTGTTGGGTAACAACTTGCTTGTGCTTATTTAAAAAAAGTACATTGTTTTTATTGTTTTTGTTTTCATTTTTTCGCAAGTGTTTGAATTACAGTTAAAAGTTGTCCCTTGTAATCCAAGTCCTTTAATGCTCGCGCATTCATTGTTCAGTCGATTGTTGGTTATTGCTCTTGTTGTCGTGTACATTGCTTTTGCTAATTCTAACGTTCAAAACTCCTTTGAATCCGCAAATGAATGTTAGTAATTATTGTTGATAATGCTGCTGCTCTTGTAGTTGCCATTAAAAGGTTGGCTGTTGGTTTTTACTAAGTTTGCGTCGTCCTGGCTTTTCTCTCTTAATATAATTGTCATTTGTTTGTGTGGTTCTGGTTCTTGTTCGGGTCCTGGTACCAGTTCTGCTTTTTGTTACTTTTGTTTTAGCCAACATTAAACAATTGTTATTGTTCTTTTATGTGTTGGCACCAGTATGTTGTTACAAACATTTTGTCCTGTATTTAGTAGCTGTTAAGGATAAAATTTGGTTTTAGTCAATGTTTTGTTGGGGTTTGGTTTAGAGATTCTTTCTTTTTGAATTTTAATTAACACTGTGCTTTTGGTGTTTTCTTTCACAAAAATGTGTATTTGTTATTTTGGTTTGTTTTGCTCTTATTGTAGAGTGTTAATTGGAAATTGATTTAGCGAGGACTGAGTTACAAAGTTTTAATAAGAATGTTAGAGTAAATCAAATCTGTACAAAGTTTTATGGGGTTTTAGTAGAAAACTATATAATTAGATTAACATTTAAATGATATTTAATACGGGATTAAATTGAACAATAGAAGAACAAAAATAATTATAAAGTCTTTATTGAAATTAAGTCCAAAATTTGTTCATATACAATTTTGGTAACTTATTATAATGGCTTTTGGGAAGCACATCTTAAGGAGGTTAATGTAAGTCAGAAATGTTAGGAGCGTGGGTCCTTTGTGTATCCAATATTCCATATTAATATGACCAGGTTTCCAATTTTCACATCAATCGTGGATCTTTTATATAATATTTCCATAACCATGGAGCAATTTTGCAGTCACTCTTATTTAGTTTGAATCGTGGGTTTTGTTAAAAACAAGTTTCCCTGAAAAGTCAATCGCTGACTTGTTTTACATCAAGTTTCACATTAAAACGGTTGGTTATGTTTACACCCAGTTTACCACTCAATCGTTATTTTTTCATCCAGTTTTCCAATGCAACGAGGAGCCATTCCAATGTAGATTTCTTTTATTACTAGATTCCTCTTCAATCATGGATAGTTTTTAAATCTAGTTTTCCAATCAATCAATCATTGATATTTTTTACATCCAGATTTTGTCTCAAGCGTGGATTGTTTAATCATCCAGTTTCACGATGGAACTTGGATCCTTTAAATATCCAGTTTCACAATGAAATGTTGATCCTTTAAACATTCAGTTTCACAATGGAACGTGTATCCTTTATACATCCTGATTTTTTTTATACACACTTTCAGTATTAATCGAGTATATTTTTTACGTCCGGTTTTCCAATGAAACTTGAATCTTTTTAACGTCCAGTTTCCTACTCAATCATGGATATTTTTTACATCTAGATTTTGTCTCAGCCGTGGAACTTTTTAACGCCCAGTTTAACGATAAAACTACTTTGTTCACCTTTGGAAACACCTAAAAATGGCCTTTCATATCAGACCGAAAATGTAGTATTCCTTTGAATGGAATGTGTTAACCATTTAACTGTGTCGGTTTTTATTATGGTGATCTTGTAATAGATCTAATGGCTATCAGCTAAATTTCAAGTTCCTATAGTGGCGTTTGATTGGATTGATTTGGATGTGAGCATTTAAATGACACCATCCAAAACTGCCATTGTTGCAAAATTTTTTGCTGTCTTCTATGAATAGCTAGATCCATGGATATACCAAACATTTTAAAAATGGTATGAATCTTATAGCGTAGACATACGACAGCGTTAATTTGCATTAGCAGTGTTAATTCAAATTAACTTGTGGATTATCCCCATCCTAATGCGCATTAGCTTTAACGTAAATACACAAAATCAAACTGAATTTATACTAAATTTAGCTATTTCAATATAGCAATACCGTCGACAATCAATCAGCTGTTGGAAAATTGTATACTATTGTAAAAGAAAACGTAACACAGTAGAATAGCAAAAAAAAAGAGGGAAATAAAGCTGTAACTTCTAAACGGTTAGCCTGGTTTGAATGAAATATCACTTTCAAAAAGAGGATGTGTTGTAGAGTTTAAGTTTTGAATTTGAACCACCTGGTCTCACCAGAGGCGCGGCAACTGGTCTCCAAAGAAGGACACCTCGGGTATGTTAAATTTTTAAAACGATCCTATTTCTTCCTTTGTGTTCCAATTTCAAGCAAATTATGTATATAGAATCTACTCATCGAGCACTACAAAAAACCTCGTCGTAGCTATCAATTATCTCTTAATGCTTGGGAGATATTCGCATTTGACTACTACTCCAGTTTTTTGATAACAACGGATCCAAGTATTTCCCGATTTTCTCCAATTTTCCTTTATTGGACTAAGAACACATTTATGTGTCAAATATAAAAAGAATTGAAAAAATAATGACTAAGTTCAATGTTATATGCATTTGAATATAAAAAAAATTAAAAAGGCGATTTTTCGCTAATTTTTTTTGGGAAAAAAGTATTTTTTTTCTTTTTATGTTATCGCCAACAATTTCTAAGATGATGTATAAGGAATTTATAGTTTTTGAAAAGCAAACTTTTCATCAAATATTTTAATGAAAAAAAAAAATTAAAATAGCTGTTACCGAGGGAACCAGGTCCATTAAAAAAACTCCAATTTTTTATGTAAAATTCAAGTTTAGGGCAAAAATATTATAGCCAAAAAACTAAAAAATACAATTTTTGGGATTTTTAAACACTTTTTTTGGGAATTGCGGGATTCCTGATAACAAATTTCGAAATTGGTTTTCATTTTCAATAGAAAAATCTATATAATTGTAAAATTTCATTAAAAAATATTCATAAATAAATCTTTAATTTCAATTTACAAAATTTGTATCTTCGCAAAAACCTATTTAATGCATTTTTTGTCATATTTTCCAAAAAAGTATTTTTTAATTGTCAAATTTTATATATATATTGGAAAATAAGACAAAATCGCCTATTGATATATAACACGTATACCTTGTGTTTTTTACGTGGCAATTAATTGTGGAAAGCTTAACATCTAGCAGAGAATTTACCGATTTGCAACATATTGTTTTAACATTAAACAGTTTACATACAAACAACTGTTTACTAAATGCAAAAACTTTCGTCTGTCAGGGTTAAATTTTAATTTACATTAGGGTGTTGTTAATGCAAATTAACTCTATCGTCTGTCTACGGTATTAGAGTAAGTTCGGATAATGTGGTATAGGCGGGTAATGTGGTATAGCTGCTTTTCTCTAAAACTAAGAGCATAGGAGTAGCGGTACCAAGCTTAAGAGTTTTATGATCTCAAAAAATTAACATTGGGTGAGTGTACTTAATTTTTGCAGGTCATGGAAATAGTCAGTTGGAAAAAATCATCATTATCTTGTGGTAGACTTTTTTTGTGATCTGCTAAAAATTATTTTTTTTTCTAAAATAACGTGTTTTAAACTTCATTAATTTAATTTTAAAGTCAAATAGGAATATTTTGCTATTGAAGAACATATGTAACAATATAGCATATTTAGTAGGGTATTCGAATTACTCGATTTTTCTCTTGTTCGAATAAAACGAATAATTCGAATAAGAGATTTTAACTTGTTCGAATAATTCGATCACAGGTTTAAAATTAATCGAATTATTCGAATAATTTAATTTTTTTAAAAAAGCAAAAAATTAAGTTTTTATGTCGGTTTTTTAATATTTTATTGTTAAAGAAAATCAAAAAATAACGTTAAAGTTAACAATTCAAGTATTGATAATGTTAGAAAACATTCGAAAACAAAGTCCATCATTAAATTTTTAACAGAAATATTCTGATCAGTTTAACTCCCGAACAATCTACAAAACAATTGACTAGCAAACCCATTAGTTTCCGTTTTGGAGCCATGCTTTAAAAAATTTTAGCTAGTTGGACATGATCCTGAATTCAAATACAATATAAACGAATTAAGAACTTTTTTATATCGTTCTTTAATTCGGGTTTTAAATTGAGTAACTAATTCTTTAGTAAATTAATTATTCACTATTTCTAAATTATTTATAACAAATTGTATTATACATCAAGCTCTATCAACGTTGCAGAATCTGTGCTTAATAAAGCGGTCTTGGGGAATTACACAATAAAGGAAATCTGTCCAAAGTTTGATATCATTGTTAGTGAACGTGGCTAATTTGAAGTCAGGCAGTGCATGATTGACGCATTTACAAATACGCAAAAAGTTTATTACTATGTTAGACAAAGATGTTCAACGATGGTAAAAATCATGTATAAGACGAACTCCATGCTTTTCTTGCAACAAAACGTTTATCATTCGATTTAAACGTGTTTATCATTCGATTTATTAAATATTTTGCAACACTTACGTACGCGGTTAATAACATCACTTATATACATATATTTTAAGATCATGGCCTTCATCTATTTCAATGTAATCATTATAAATATAAATGTCATCCTCAATATCACTTTCGACGACCGTTTCAAAATCACATTCTCCATCACATTAAACTCCATTTTAATCTAAGTTAAAATTTTTATTATTAATTTCGATTCTTCTAATATTTCGCCAGCTAAATAACAAATATTTTATTCCGTACCTTTTATTTTCATTGGTTCAAGTCCTAAGTTAAAAATTTTGAAAGACTTGTTTTTAGAATTGTAACTTCTTGCAGTAATATTTATATATTTATAGAAGGAGCTATCGGAATACTCATCTACAGTGATCGAAAGTCCCTTTGTCTATAGTTATTTGTCGAATTTCACAAGCAATACAATTTTTGTGAAATTATTAAAAATTTTAAGCAATTTAATAAGTTTAACCCAGATATGCCGACTGTACTACATGTAGTACATGTAGTTCTTGTTTACAGGATACGCCACGTTTATCAAAATACAATTTTTTGTTGTTCACATACTTAGTACTCACCACTACCTCATGGGAGATTGTGTGATCGCATTATTTTTTGCTACTATTTTTGAGTTATTGAATTTTTAATTTGTGATATTTTCATAATGCCCATATTTAGTCATTATGGACATATCTCGTTTGTACTGAAAGTAAAATTTTGTACATTTACAAGTGAATAAATACTATATTTTTTTGGAATTTATATTTATGAAGAGTAGATTGATTGTTATATGCATGAATGTTTCATTATTGCGTTTTAGTTTTATTGTTGTGACCCGAAAGTCCTATATATAGGACGACTTAAAAAACCACTTTTTTCAATAAATTTTTAAAAAACTTTAATTGCAATGTTTTTTATTTATGATTTGCTTCCAAAATAATATAAAATAACTTTTAAAATGATCAAGCTCAAGCCGTCGGCATATCTGGGTTAAATATATATGAACATTTATTCGTTTTATTCGATTATTCTACATAAAATTGTTCGAATTATTCGTTTTTCGAAAATGGCCATTTTTAAATTGTTCGAATAATTATTCGTAAGAAATTGTTCGATTAATCGAACGATCAATAGTCGAATGAATACCCTAATATTTAGTGTATATGTTTAATTTTATAATAATTCCAATAAACCACGTGGTCGGCTAATGTGGTATAGCTAAGGAATTTCAAGCAAAGAATATGGCAAAGAAATGCGAAGTATGAAAATGGGCAGCGGAAGATTTGAAGAACGCTATCTGAGCTATTTAAAATAACAAATTGAAATTTTTTCGCATCAGTCATTCAATGTCTCCTACGAAGCGAAGAATGTATCGAGGAATGTATTCATGGATGTAAACCCAACACTTGTAGTAGAACACCAGCTGAGAACTGTTCCAATCGAATTAAGATTTTAAAAATTATAGTTAAATAAAAAATAGGTATACCACATTACCCGAACTTACTCTATATTGGATAAGATCGAGTTTATCTAATGGCCGGTGTATGTGTAATTTCCCGTGACTTAACTATTTTAGAGAATAATACTAAGAGGATTTTTATGGGGCCCGCTTACATTATTTTTCCTTTTAGTAACATTTACATATATCAAATGATTTAAAGTTTAATATTTGAAAGAGATACATATATTTGAAAAAAGATTTTCCTAAAATTTCATCATTATTATTCTATTACTTTAGTATGGCTGATGTTATTACAACTTCTTTGCTCTGCTACAATCTAAAATATTAATTAAACCTTTTAATACAATTCCTATTAGTTATTTAATTTCAAATTCAAAGAAACTTTATGCATGAGTAAATGTTACAGGAGTTCATAAGAAAATCTTATTTAATAGAATTTTTTTTATATTAAATTATTTATTTATCACCCTTTCTGTGTTTAAGGATTCATAAATAAATATACATATACATATATATATTCTAATTGTATGTGTTTGTGTGTGGGAGTTTAAGTGTCTCTAGTTGACACTTGTAGCTGGAAAAATATAAATAAATGAAATTATAACTTTTTTTTATAATTTTTACTCAATTAAACACTCACACAGAATGACAAGTTTGATACAAAATAGACAACAAGTCAGACAGGCACAAACACAGTTCAAAAGCAGTAAATTTATGAAAAATATGATTTAAGGCAGTGGTCGGCATTAATAACACTGAGTGGTAATCTTGTGATCATCTTTTATTTATGTAATAGCAGTAAATTAAAAAATAAGAAACAAAATTTATAATTTCGCTTGTTAGTTTTTATTAAAGTGAAAAATCAGGTGATATGTGCTAACACTCTATTTGCCGACCACTGATTTTATTTATTTTTAATTTAAATTACAGCATACATTAAGTTTGTAGATATCCAGGTAAAAGTTTAGTTTTGTATAAAACTTATTTTTTATTTATAGTAACTTAAACTAACTTAAACTATATTTGCTTAAGAATTTGCTTATTTAACTAATTAAACATTTTGAATATTATTCTCTCATTTTATATAAGACATAAATTGTTTTATCTTTAGTTTTTTATTTAACATTTTAAGTTTCATTTAAACATTTTTATTAGATTATTTTCATTTTTTTTTTTGCTTAATTTGCCATTTCATGTTGTTAAATAAAATTTTATTTTACTCATTGCTTTTTACGTTCCTTTTTTTTGTGATTATACTGACTTTTTATTCACATTATAACTTTGTTATGCTAAATAAATTTAATAATTTTCATTTCAGATTTTGCTCGTAGTTTAGTTTGGTTTTTATTATCGCACTTTCTGGCATGCAAATGCAAGCGAAATTAAATTCTGTTTTAAACACTTGTTTAGCAATGTTTGAGGAACAAATTTATAAAGTGGTGCATAAACAGTTGAAATTAAGTGTTTTAAACAGTTTTAAAGTTAAAGTATATTCCTGCACCAATATATTGAGATTTAAAAAACACATAATAACTTCTCTCTATCAGGTCGCTTTATAGGAGTTGCTGAGACGAGATCTCATCAAACGAGCTCAATAGTAATTCAAAAGTGCAGTTAGGTCCCGTTCTTTCTCATATCTATTCATTTACAGATGACGCTAATATTTGACTTTAACATTTATTCAATTATAGTCCAAAATATGGAAAATACGATTAGTTAGCTCTAGCGATCATTTCTGAGATCATTCTAGGTGATGTGTGTAATAATTTAGTGTGATGTCGGATGGACTTTACAGATTTTTTCAAGTCTTGAAAGAAGCATTCAAGAACCCTGGATCGGTTACTGGGTCTACATTTAATTGACTAGAGATATAGCTTGGTGGTAAAATACCTATCTGGGTATGCGGCAAAAGGTATAGAGAATGGCCCCGATTTGTGTTACCAGTGCTCTTCGCCCTACACCTTTATATGTGTTTATTTAGTGCCAAAATAAGTATTGATGAACTCAGAAATTCATGTTGAGGCTGGTCTAAGTACAAGTAGGTATCTTTTGCGAACTTTTTGCACAAACTTGCGAACAGCACTCGCTGTGGGTGACAAAACTTATTTTCAACAAACACAGCACTCATTATACCCTACACCACCATAGAGGGGAGGGTATATTGGGTTAGTGCTGATGATTGTAACGTGCAAAAATATTGTCCCAACACCCACCTTAAAGTATACCAATCTGCTAAATCTGAGTCCATTTAGCGATGTCCGTCCAAGTAAACCTTGTAATCAAACTACAGGGCGGAATTTCAAAGGACGAAGCCTATTGAATTTGGTTAGATTCGGTTTATTATTTATCCTAGCCCCCATACGATTGCCCTATCGAAAAATAGTTAAGCTCTCATACATATCTCAGTTATATAGATATCCAAAACAAATTCATCAAAAATAAGTTTTATATAAGTCGAACTCTCCTCACCAAATTTTGTGATGATCGTTCCACAATTAGTTATAGCTACCATATAGACCCACTTCCGCAAATCACTTTAACGGGCATAAATCTTTTAAAAACGTTGGTATTCGAAAAAAAATTCAACACAAATAAGTTTCATATATACAGAAGTCATGCCACCTTATTTTATTGCGATTTGTCCATAATTAGACTGGTGTAGGGTATCATATGGTCGGGCTTGACCGACTATACTTTTTTATTGGTTTTTTAAATAATTTTGCAATATTTCCTAACGTTGTTCAATCATAAAGCGTCTTATTTTAATCTGCAAAAGTATGATACTGACTCAGGCGCTGATCCAGAGGGGGTGAAATAGGAAATTTTCCCTCCCACCCAAAACCGAAAAGTCTTCATATAAAAAAAGGAATAAAAAGAAAAATGTAGAATAAATTTTAATTTACTCCCGCCCCAAATGGTTGACCAGGATCCGTGCCTGTACTAACTGATAGTCAGTATTTCCGACGTTGTTCAATCATAAAGCGACTTATTTTAATCTGCAAAAGTATGATACTGACTCAGGCGCGGATCCAGAGGGGGTGAAATAGGAAATTTTCCCTCCCCCCAAAACCGAAAAGTCTTCATATAAAAAAAGGAATAAAAAGAAAAATGTAGAATAAATTTTAATTTACAATATCCCAACAAATGGTTGACCTGGATATAATATAACTTTTTGAATAATGCAGCGTTTTCAGGCAGATTGTGCAATTACAATGTTTTGGTCTGGCTGGAATCGCATGACGTCTCCGAAAGTCTAAACACCATTGCTGGCAACTAAAACTAACCATGACTGCCGCTCCTATATTAACGAGAAGGCTGAGCAGTAAGGACCACGCCGTCACATGGACACACAACGTAATATTAGAATGAGGTTGTCAATGTGACTACTAAGTTACTGGTTACTCCTAATTTTTCAAACCAAGCGTAACACAGAAGAGTTCGGAAATATTGAAAGCGTCATTATGAAATGGTAGGGTATCCTGGCAACTTTGACTATACTTAGCTCGTGATAACTGGTTAACAGCCGATTGCGTGTTAACTTATCCGGTCTGGTTACTGTCTTATTGAGCTGTATTGGTCTGGTCGAATGATCTTCAACTAGTTTGTCATTGATGATCTATCTAAACTATCAGAATGTTTAAGGAGTTTATGAAGAGCCTTAAAAGAAGTTCGGGTTAATGTTGAATTTTTAAACCAATTGGCCTTGGTATGAACAGGCACTGATAAGATTGATTTTTCATATTTTGTGTGAACTTATGGCAACTTTCAACTTCTATATATGGGGGATTTCACGTCAAGTGAACAAACTTTTAAAATCGATGTCTTGCGATCGGAATGAAATTTGCACCGAGGTCTCTTAGTGGGATGCGAGTGGGATAGTATCAAAATAAATGTTTTAGCTAAAAAATTGTATGTCTTGAGTTATAAAATATTTATTTTGATAGATATTCCACTCGCATCCCACTAAGATACCAAAAAGCTCTTAAATGAATAGACATAAGCTTTCTTTTGAGCAAAAAATTTTAAAAAGGTCCCCTTTTGAAATAAAATTCGATTTTGCCAAAAAAAAAAAAAATCAAAAATTGTATATCTTTACAAAACATTTATTTTGCTATATATCCCACTCGCATCGCAATTTGATTTCGGAAACAAAAATATAAAATTTTTTTTTTTTTTTTAATTTTTTTTTCGAAAGTTTAGAGAAATAGCTATCTGAACTATTTGTGACACATTTTGCTAAGGACAATAGGTAATAAGTTACATTGATGAGAAAAATCACATGTTTGGCCAAAATGTAAAATTTTGATCCCCAATAACTCAAAGAGTTCTTGACCTATTTTCTTGAAAAATTGTGTCTGAATTACTATCCAATAATCTTGGTGCAAATTTCACCGATCGGAAAACATTGATTTTAAAAGTTGGTTAACTTGACGTGAAATACCCCATATGTAAAAATTAAATGGTCCATGCATATAATGGCATTATGTGAGAACGGCTGGAGCGATTTGGCTGATTTTTATACCCTTCGCCATGAGTGGCAAGGGTATATATAAGTTTGTCATTCCGTTTATAATTTTTACATTTTTCATTTGCGTAGCCCCCAAATAACTTATAAACATGATTGATACATCAATATATCGGGAATTCTTCCGGCTCAGTTGCTATTTAAAATCGACAAAATCTAGACCTTTAGTCTATTTTTGATCTATATCTGGATAACTATGTAATTAATATAGACAATATGGATATCTAATGATAGATATTTCAAAGTCCATTGCAACGATGTATATTTACCTACAATGGGTAAAAATCGGGAAAAAAATGTTAAACACGAATTTTTTTCATCAAAAAAAATTTTTTTTTTAATTAAAAAAAAAATTTTAAAAAAATTAAAAAACAATTTTGGTAAAAAATAAGTGAATAAGTGAACAAAAAATAAAACTCAAACAATAATTTTTATTTTCTGAGGAAAATAAATTTCCTTGAAAAGTAATTATTAAAACATTAGTTTTATAATAAAACTTACAATCATTACGGTCTCTGATTATAAGTATAATTTGGTGAAGGGTATATAAGATTCGGCACAGCCGAATATAGCTCTCTTACTTGCTTTTATTCGATTTGAAATTTTCAGTAGAAAAAATCAAAAAATTCTTGACAAAATTCAGAAATTTTAAGTTTTTAATATATGACCTACTTTTCACTTCTCATTTTTTATGTATGAGAAAATTTAAGGAAAACTCAAAGAACTAAATTTTACTGCCTCCTTTTCACTCCTCATTGTTATTAATAAGAGAAACTTTTTTGAGAAACTTGAAGACACACTGCCTCCTTTCCACTACTCAAGAAATTCCGGTATTAATTCTATTTTTTTATAAAATCCTTTCACATTTTTTATTATACTATGACAGGGGTGTCAAAGCGCACCGGGTCAAACTAGTTTAAATATAAAAAAGCGGTTATAAATACAAAATATCATCATAAAATTAAGAATAAAATTGTTTTAGAAGGAAGCATTGACATCTTTTAATACTGGAACCATTCTAATTTACCTATACATATTCGAATAATACTTAGGTCAACATATTAATAACACTACCCATGCTTTTTTGTGGTTTAGATATAATAACTCAATTGAAAAGTAATTTTATAGACAATAAATATCATAATTAATTACCTACATTATTTATTACTGCAACAATATTACAACATTGAATAACTTTACAAGTACTCAGAAATATAACAGTGGTGCTTTATTTTATTAATATAAAAAAAATAAAAACAATAATAAGAATAAATTGTATAAACTTTGACCTTTGCTGTCAACTTGCTTCATATCTATATATATTTATTCATTAATTGTGTGTTTTTAGATGTTCAAAGTCAGTCAAAAAGTAAATACAACTTTTTGATTTAGGGGAGTGAATTAAATACTAACAATTCAGAATATCCTAGTGCGTTAATGTAGCTGTGTCATGTCAAAAATTAATTAAAATATATGAGTTTATTTCGTTCATTTCTTCAGTACTACACTCATTCCTTTATAAAGTTCACTTTACTCTTAATATTTCCTGCATGGAAGTTTGTATTTTTGTTTTTCAGTTTTGATTGTTATTAAAATAGAATATTAAATATTTGTTTTGAAGCTTCATCAATCATATTTTTTTTTGGTTCATACATCAAATTTATAAAAGTACTATTATGTTTAGAAAGAAAACCTTAGGTTAACAAAAAAACATATAAAAATCCATTTACTAAAGAGATTTACAATTGTCTCATTTCTTCAAATACCTATAAATCCTATTGTTTTTATAAAATGCGCATATTTACCTTAATGGAATTTCATACAATTTTTATGATATTTTTCTTCTTTTTTTTTTTGCAAACATTTCAGCAAGAATTGCAATCTGCAATATAGCAACATAAACCTTTTTAAAGCAAAACAAAAGAATTCTAACAACCTGCATTAGATGTTTCCTTTCTAAGGACAATAAATAACTATGGCTGTAGCACAGAATAGAAATGGTTGCAAACAAAAAAAAAAAAAGAAAAACAAAGATAAAAGTAACAACTGGAAAACAATGCAGCCATTAAGTCAACCATCCCTTGTTTATGTAACATCTTGGAAAACAAGTTGCTGATTTGTTGCACAAACGTTAAGTATGACCATTAAACTTTATGATCATGTTGTAGATTTTTAACGACAGGACTTTTAAGGGAATTTGTTTACAAATTTATAAGAATTTGTCGACAAATAAAGCATGTTCTTATTTAATAAATCAGGTTATACAAACGGAAGTACTCTTACAAATACAACTTTTTCTTTATTTTTTGCAACTATAAAGTATCCCTCAAAACAATATTAATGTCATTTGTAGCAACATTTTCAATAATTTGTTTATCCCCTTAAAATAAAACAACCTTTAATTCTCATATTTCATATGACATTTTCATATCAATGATTGCATGTTTTTGTTATTGTCTAACAAATGTCACTAAAACGTCATTTCAGTAAATAAAATAAAAATAAACTATTGATTGATTGATTGAAATTCCTCAATGAATTTTAGTTAATACGTGCATATTGCATACATACATATTGACATATTTTTGTTAAAGATGCATACATACATGCATATCAAATCCAATTGTTTTCGTCATTTATATTTCCACATAATCAGGGTCGTCCTCATTGTCATGAAATATACTGAAGCAAAACAAGTGAAATGGATAACTCTTAACAATATTTGTTATCCTTGAGGTACATAGGATAGATTGTATTATACATATATGTATTTACAACATTTATTAAAAGCCAACAATGAATAATAGTAAAATATGAAACAGTTGCGAACAGCAACGAAACATAAAGCTTAAATGTTTGGATTGCCTCAAAAAGTTGTTGCAGTAGCCAATATTGAAATTCGTTGGAATATTGAAATTCGTTCTAATTGAAGTCAGTTCGAATACAATTACACCAATTGATCCAGAAATTCCTTACAACCAACTAGATTTCATTATAAAGTTTGTAGTAGGGTATTCATTCGACTAATGATCGTTCGATTAATCGAATAATTTCTTACGAATTTAATTTTTAATTCTTACGAAATCAATTTAAAAATGGCCATTTTCGAATAACGATTAAGTCGAACAATTTTATGTAGAATAATCATAAAACGAATAAATGTTCATATACATACATATATTTAAATTTATTAAAATTTAAATAATTAATAATGACTCACAAAAATTGTATTGTTTCTCAAATTCGACAAAGGGAATCTCGATCACTGTAGATGAGTGTTCCGATAGCTCCTTCTATAAATATATAAATATTACCGCAAGAAGTTACAATTCTAAAAACAAATCTTTCAAAATGTTTAACATAGGACTTGAACCAAAGAAAATAAAAGGTAGGGAATAAAATATTTGTTATTTAGCTGGCGAAATATTAGAAGAATCGCAATTAATAATCAAAATATTAACTTAGATTAAAGTGGAGTTGAATGTGATGGAGAATGTGATTTTGAAACGGCCGTCGAAAGTGATATTGAGGATGACATTTATATTGATTACATTGAAAAATATGAAGGCCATGATCTTAAAATATATGTATATAAGTGATGTTGTTAACCGCGTACGTAAGTGTTGCAAAATATTTAATAAATCGAATGATAAACACAAATATTGCAAACTAACGTTTTGTTGCAAGAAAAGCATGGAGTTCGTGTTATTTATGTTTTGAACATCGTTTAACATCTTTGTCTAACATGGTAATAAAAGGTTTGCGTATTTGTAAATGCGTCAATCATAAACTGCCTGACTTCAAATTAGCCACAATTCACTAACAATGATATCAAACATTGGACAGATTCCCTCTCTTCTGTTATTCCCCAAGACCACTTTATTAAGCAAAGATTCGGCAACGTTGATAGAGCTTGATGTATAATACTATTTGTTATAAATAATTTAGAATTAGTGAATAATTAATTAACTAAAGAATTAGTTACTCAATTTAAAACCCGAATTAATGAACAACATAAAAAAGTTCTTAATACGTTTATATTGTATTTGAATTCAGGATCATGTCCAACTATCTCAAATCTTTTAAAGCATGGCTCCAAAACGGAATCTAAAGGGTTTGCTAGTCAATTGTTTTGTAGATTGTTTGGGGAGTTAATCTAATCAGATTATTTCTGATGAAAATTTAATGAAGGACTTTTTATTCGAATGTTTTTTAACATTATCAATACTTGAATTGTTAACTTTAACGTTATTTTTTGTTTTTCTTTATCAATAAAATATTAAAAAACCGACATCAAAACTTCATTCTTTACTTTTTTAAAAAATTTAAATTAGTCGAATAATTCGATTAATTTTAAACGTGTGATCGAATTATTCGAACCAGTTAAAATCTCTTATTCGAATTATTCGTTTTATTCGAACAAGAGAAAAATCTAATAATTCGAATACCCTAGTTAGTAGTAAGCTTCTTGCTAATTCCGATTGGTGAGATAGGTCGAAGACAAATGTGATTCTTCTTCCAATTCAGTTCTTATCGCTGAAGCACCGAAATAGTAAAACTCAATATCCAGTGCTGGCCAATATGACTGCCTCTGGTTATCACAAAAACCGACAATAAAGTATATTCACCAACTCTCCTGTACCACGTCTGTCTAGATGTGCAAGATATTTGGACCAGGTCATCCAAATTTGGTGTAACCCGTAAGGTAGTAATAAGACTAAGAAGCTTATCTGCTCTTCCATTATGCGTTAGGTCCATATGTCCCAGTATCCAAGTGATCCTTAGGGCACTGATACACGTTCAATATATAATGACCGCGATCCAGTATTGATCGAAATCCACATCGCTATCCAAATATCACAATATATATTGAACGTGTAGCAGTGCCCTTAAAACCATCTATTCAATAAATGAACAGCAGTCAAGATTTGTTTTAGTTCCTAGCAATGGCGTTTGAGCCATCGGCAATTTTGAATATTAACTTATCCTTATATCGTTCAGTCCATGTCCATATGCCTCAGTATCCAAATGATCCTTACTGTTCAGCCTTCTCGTTAAATATTAAAGGTTTGTTTTAGTTCCTAGCAATGCCATTTGGACCATCGACAAGCTCATTCGCCTTGGCTTTCTTCGGTATGTCCATGTGTCAAAGTATTGAAGTGATCCTCACTGCTCAGCTTTCTCGTTAATAGATGAGGTGCAACCAAGGGTTGTTCCAGGAAGTCTTCTTGCCTTCCATAAAGACCTGGAGTATATCTTGTAGCCCACTTGGAGCTCCTCTTTTTTACCAACAATACCAGCTAAAATAAAAAATAAAAGGCATTCCGCAAAGTTATTAGGGTGGTATAGATTTGTTTTCGCATCACTAATCTAACAACTCAGGTATATCTACATCTGCAGTGGATCACACTGCACATTTTGTGGCATTCGACAGTGGTATCTCGGGAATTATTGGAGATATTGGATTGATTTAAAAATGTTCAGCTTCGTAGGGGTAATAATAGCGTGTTATAATCCAAACGAGTTAAAATTTAAAACGTAAATAGACCTTCAGAAGAGCTACGCTTACATATGTAGGTTATCTCTTTTGAAGATATATTTAGGTTTATTTTTTTAATTTTGCTCGATATTTTTGTTGGTTTTTTAGATATGGCGGGCATGCTGAGGGTAGAACTTGTTTTTTTTTCAATCAGCTATATTGACGATACAATTCTAAATAAAATAAAACAAGTAAGAGTGCTATATTCGGTTGTGCCGAATCTTATATACCCTTCACCAAATTATACTTCAAAATTTTAAATATTTTTAGGTAAACAAAATTCAATTTTTTTTCCAGTTGTTTTTTAATTTTTTGGAAGAAAAAAATTTTTCGATTGTTATTTTAAATTTTTTCAATTTTTTATACCCTTCACCATGAGTGGCAAGGGTATATATAAGTTTGTCATTCCGTTTGTAATTTCCACATTTTTCATTTGCGACCCCATAAAGTATATATATTCTGGATCTTTATAGATAGCGGAATCGATATAGCCATTTCCGTCTGTCCGTCTGTGTGTTGAAATTCTTCCGGCTCGGTCGCTATTTAAAATCGAGAAAATCGGTCCACAAATGGCTGAGATATAAGGAAAAAACTAGGACAACCTCGATTTTTGACCTATTTTTGACCTATATCTGGATTACTAAGTCATTAATATAGACAATATGGATATCTAATGATATATATTTCAAAGACCTTTGCAACGACGTATATAAGACCATAGTAAGTTGGACATACAATGGGTCAAAATCGAAAAAAATAAATAAATAATTAAGTAAAAATATTTAAAAAAAAAAATATTTTTAAGTATAATTTGGTGAAGGGTATATAAGATTCGGCACAGCCGAATATAGCTCTCTTACTTTTTTTTTTTTTTATTTAAAATTTTTTGTTTTTAATTTAAAAAATTTTTTTTTGTTGTTTAATTTTTTTTTTTTTAAAAAAATTTTTTTTTCCGATTTTGACCCATTGTAGGTCCAACTTACTATGGTCAAAAAATCGAGGTTGTCCTAGTTTTTTCCTTTTATCTCAGCCATTTGTGGACCGATTTTGCTGATTTTAAATAGCAAAATTCTCGAAAGCATGTCTGACAGAATTATTGAAGATTTGGATCCCGAAGATATCTGGGGTCTTCAGAAAATTGATTTCAAAAGACAGACAGACGGACATGGCTTAATCGACTCCGCTATCTATAAGGATCAAGAATATAAGTATATACTTTATAGGGTCGGAAATGAAAAATGTAGAAATTACTAACGGAATGACAAACTTATATATACCCTTCTCACGAAGGTGAAGGGTATACAAATTATAATAGTTATCTGGTCCCTATATAAAGTTACTCGCATCCAAAGTTTAAACATGTTATATTTTTTTCTTTTGTAGAAAAAAATTTTCTTCGGGACTAAGTATATAAAATTTTTATATGATCCGAAAAGAAAACTTAATGCAAAAGCGTGTAAAGAAAACTTGGCTCACTTAAGTGGACCTTGCCCCCAGATCTATTCAAACTTGGACAATTTATAAACGCAAAGCAGTGATCCTTAAAATAGCACAATATTTGAATAAGCATTTATAACTTATTTAAATACACACAAAGTTTTCTTACTACCATACGGTAAATAAGGTCGGTATTTGAAAATAAAAATTGTTAAAAATTATAATGCCAATCGAATATGGAGAATTCCATGTCATCATACGTGACATTTTTACGCCTCTAGAGTGTAATAGATTTTGCTAAAGTAAGAGTATATGAAAAATAATTTGGTATTTTTGTTTCATTCAGAGGAACCGAATATATATTCGGTTTCAATAAACATTTTGATAATAGCTAAAAACAATCACAGTCATATTAATTTCATCCTACATGCTAAATCTAGTCAGTTTAAACTATTATTGTTGTCCTTAAAATGTTGTAATAAGCTCTAAATACTTTCACATAGTAACATTTTAGTATTTCCTCCTATTCAAATCATCTTGGAAAAAAGTTTCTATTGGAAATATGTTACAAACGGTATGACAAACTTTATGAAAAAATGATAGGTCCTCAGTTTGTAGGCCTTATAAAAGACATACTTACACATTCTAAAAGATCCGATACTCATTCCACTCTGCCTGCTCTTAGGAGGTGTTCAAGAAGGCATGTGAATCCCCTTCTAATAACAAGTGGTTAAATAAAAATATTATACATCAAAAAATAATATACTCTGCTATCTTTGATTAACTCTCTTTACAAAATTTACAACAAAAATTGCTTGATGTGGCTGCTTATTTATTTTTGTTGTTGTTTTTAGGCATAAGAATTTTTATTTTAGATCTTCTAATAAGACTTTAATTAGGTCTTCCATGGTAGACGTTCTATAAAACTTGAAAATGCACGATTTTTCATAGGACGATCTTTGATGCCTTATTCTAATGCTTTTTTCTCTTTTATTCACTTTATTAGGCGGTCAAGCCCGACCATATAATACCCTACACTAAGTAAAAGAGCAACAAAATTTTTCTTTTAAAATTTCAATAATATATATTTTTGAGTGATTTTCGGAAGTGGGCCTTATATGGGAGCTATGACAAAGTCTATATTAAAGTTAACTTTGTTGAATTTTGTGTATATACCAAAATTTTTAAGCGATTTATGCACATTAAAGTGATTTTCGTAAGCGGGTCTATATGGGAGCTATGACTAATTATGAGCCGATCGTAACAAAATTTGGTGACATGAATTTTGTATATATAAAACTTATTTGGAGCGGAATTTGTGAAGATACATATATAAATTAAACATTTATGACCGATAAAGTCCAATTTCGGAAAGAAATAATGGACAGTTTCAATAGGCTTCGTCCTTGGGCCGAAAAAATAATATGTACTAAATTTGATAGAAAAATATCTTGAAAATTGCGACCTGTACTCTGCGCACAAGGTTTACATGGACAGCCAGCCGACCAGACAGCCAGCCAGACGGACGGACATCGTTTAATCGACTCAGACAGTGATTCTAAGTCGATCGGTATACTTTAAGGTGGGTGTTAGACTAATATTTGTGGGCGTTACAAACATCTGCAGAAACGCATTATACCCTCCCCACTATGGTGGTGTAGGGTATAATTAGTTCGGAATAAATATGGATTAAATTGTTCCTTATATTTCCAATCCTATTAAAATTTTTATACAAATTTTAATTATAGAAACTCAATAAATATGTAATAAAATTTTTTTTTATCAACAGAACTCAATGAAGTTTTCAACGTTTTTGAAATTTGTTATCCTAAATAAGAAAATATAAAAAGACTTGTCAAAGGTTAAAAGGAATCCCGCAAATCCTAAAAATTAGAGCAAAAATCGCAACAATGACATATTTACAATTTTGTCCATAGGGTCCATATTTCCTTCGGATCTGGGAAAATACTATGGGGATAAATAGGGAATACATTAAGGTTTCAAAACTGCTTTCCGTTTTCTGATCCCGGCTTTGGGATTTTAGTAAATGTGGCCCAAAGTTAAAATTTTGATAAAAAAAAATAGTTCAAATTCCGAAGGACGTATGTGCGACATATTCGAAAAATAGGATATGTTTTTTATACTAAAATGTTCCCCGTAAAGATACCTTAGAGAGAAACAGAAAATTTTTATATTTTCTTAAAAAAAGTTTTTCTTTAATAAAAAAGCTCTGAAAACAACAACAAAATTCTACTATTTTCTGAATTTTTAAATTGAAAATCGTTTATTTTTGGATCCATAATTGATATTTTTCAGAAGTCTTTTGTTGTTTAACTAACAAAAAAAATTGGGTCCATTCGGTCCAAAAGTATGAGCTATATTTTTAAAAAACCGGACCAAGGTATGGTAAAATTTTAAAATTTCTATTTGAAATACATATAACTGGGAAATTATAAGAGATAAATACAACACTCAAGCATGTTTTCTCAATACATGTAGAGTCCATTTTAATAACTTAAACTTGATTGCTCCTTGTCTACGCCCAAGTCAAATTTTTGTCCAGATCGGTTCAGCCGTTTAGAAAAGCCAGATTTATTTCCAAAAATTTTTGATTCTGCCCAACTGTGAGCTGGAGCATTAATACTATTGAATTTAATTGTTATGCAGAGTGTACAAATCGGCCACCTGCAATGACAACTAATTCGATGTGTAGGAACTAGTTCAGTGAACTGCAGGGCAACTCAAACAAGGAACAAATAAGTATGAGTGAGTAAGCAGGTGAATAGTAGATGAGCCCACTGTGTACATTTGTATTGGTGATTGAAAACAAGAGTTCAATTTATTTTTAATGTCATTTTTGTTATTGTTGTCTCTGCTACTGCTGACATTTCATCAAATATGAGAATACGCAAAGAGAAAAAGAGTGAAGGAATAAATCAGCAACCATACAAAATAATCAATATTAAACGTACATATCTGTTATTTTGTGATTTCTTTTTGTTTTTGTTTTTATAGCTATTGTTGCATTTTGAACAAGTTTATATCTGCATACATTATTATTGTCAAAGGTAGTGGCTGTATCCTTGCAGTTTTTTTTTGCACGATAACAATAATAATCGAAATGCTAACAGAGCTCGAAGTGATTGAGAGTAATAAATGTGGTGGTTGGTGGTATTGTTGCAAAGACAATAATAAAAACAATACGAAATCAATCACTATTAAGTCATATTTGACGTCATAAAAAAATGAAAAAAAATAAAAAATAACGAATAAGGAATAAACGTTTTTGTTTGCAAGGGGGTTTTTTCAATCATTTTATTTCTATTTTGTTAACAATTGTCGTGACTTTGTATTTTTTTATTTTTTTTTTGGCATTAAACATAAATAATTTCATGAATATTGCTGTTAAAGCAATCAATGTCAGGGGCAAAATATGTACAATGTCTAAAAAGTAAAAAAAAATAATACAATTGTAAGGAGGCATATTAAGAAACTTGTTCTGCTAAGAAATATTAATTAAAAAAGTTGTTTGAAAAATCATGCATAATTTGGGAAAAACTTTAACAACCCTTTTTTTTGCTAAAACGTGTTAAACAGATGTTGGTTTCTATTCTTAAATTAGAAATAAGTCATTTATGTATTTTTGGTTTCTTTTTAATTTAAAATGCTTGGAATTTTTGGGTTGCTTCTGTAATTGTTTTATATTTTTTCTGTCTAATTTGTTTGGTAAAATTAGTGAACAATTTCTTAGGCACAGTGGGTGCTAAAATATAATTAAATTAAGGATGCTTTTTGTTGAAAGTATCTGTTTTATAAGAATATTCAATCAAATTCGCAATTCAGCTACATGAAGATTTTTAACCAATTTTAATTAAAATAAGTAAGAAAATATGATCGGTCAAGCCCGACCTTATAATACCCTACACTAAGTAAAAATAGAGATGTATTTTCCTTTTTCAGCAATACTAAATAATTATTGCCAGGTTATATACATATTTGGTTTTGCAAGTCAAAAAACTTAAAAAAAATAATTAATAATACATTTTTATGAAAAATAAACAAAAATGCTGACACATGTTGAATTGTTTATCAACATGACACTTAAATATTATCAAGTCATGCCTTGCTTGTCAATCATGCAAGGCACGACATATGTACGAAGGTAATGCCGAACATAACTTCGGCATTACCTTCGTACATATTATCGAATTTGCGATATATGCATAAAGCAAGTGATGACAGTTCATATTAGAAGTAAAGTTTTTGCTGGTTTAATTAAATGTGTCATTCTTTCAATTAAAATTAATTTCCTGAAATAGTTACATATGTATTATGTTTTTCAATTATTTTCGAAATTTTAATACCTAAATTATCAGAAAAATAAAATAAATTAAAATTTTCTAGGAATAGAAAGTAGAAGGAATTAATTTGTTTTTATGATAAAAGGTTAAATAACTGTTATGTTTTTGTTGACATGTGTTTCTTAAGAAATGGCTTATCAAATAAAATAATTTTGATAAATTATTCAAGCAAATAATAAATTCGTTAGCCAAATTTTATTTTAAATAATTATAATAATTTTAAAGGCGTTAAATTCCAGGAAATTACAAATTTATGGTGGCAGCCATGTTTATTTGAGCTGAACCTTAAATACCCTCTAATAAAAATTAAAATTACATATCGGGTGTATGACTTAATAATGCAGGATTTTAACAAATTTTCAGCTTTTGAAACATTTGTATTGGCCATTGTTGGCTAACATTTTCCCATCTTTCTGGAAACATATGGATTCCGAGCCAAAAGAACTGTCCATCTTTTGATTCCAAGAACGAATCAAGCCAATATCGGATACTCTGTACCAAAGTGAAGAGTTTTCCAGAGAGGACGTTCTACATCGATCGAAACAAATAGTAGTCGGACGGGGTCTGACTATAAAACGGATGGGACAAAACTTCCCAACCACTTCTTTGTAAATGATTTTTAACAGGTATTGCAACATGTGGCCTAGCGTTGTCATGATTGAATATTACGGTTTCATGCCTGCATATTCTGGGCATTTTTTGGCCAATGATCAATTCACAGATGCAGATTCGGTACAAGTTCCATATGATGGTCTGGTCATATTTTATCAGCTCATAATAGCTAAGACATTTTGGCTCCCACCAAATACGAAACATGTCGCACAGTGCTTTGTTTTCATATAGGCAATGGACAAAAATAGAAGGAGTTATTGCAGACGAATAAAAATTAGTAGAATATTACCTTTTAGTATGATTAAGAAAAAATATAATTCTTGAAAAAATCCGTGCAAGGACACGGTTACCTCCCATATATCCTGAATATATAATTTTGAATAAAATTCATAGTTATACTGCTAACATTTTAAAATTTGGTTATAATCATTCTAATAAAGTAATTGTTGTTTGTGAAAATTTTTATTACAATCGCAGCAAGGATTCGGGTGGCTGCCATACATCCTTTTCCTTAAAAACCATATAAACCTGAATAAAATTATTAATTTTTAGAAATTATTGTTCTCTTATAATATTAGATGCAAAATTATGAAAATTTCATCGGAAGGATATTCATAATTCCAAGACATCAAGATTTCAATATCCTGTATAATATCTATTGTTTTTTAAAAAAATCGTAAAAATTATTTTGGAATCTAGCATTAATTTAGTTATTAACATTTCAATTCTAGCAAGGATTTACATAACTGCCATATATCCTTTTTGTAAAAAAAGACTGAAATATTGTATATATTTTCTAAATTCGGAAGGACGGATGGACGGTCATTTTCAAATGTTCATAGATTTATGGTTCAGCTGTAATATTAGAAACTGGATGTTGGATTATACTTTAAGTGTTCCTAATATCAGCAGAAGCTCATATTACTATCTCAACCTAAGGGTATGTAGGTTATATTCAATTATGGAGTTACATACTTTTACGGTAAAAATTAATTATTTTTGGGTGCTATCTAAAACAATTTTTTTTAACGTCCTAGTCAAAACGGACAAATTATGATTTCACATTATAATAAATAAGAGATAGGCATTAGATAAAATTAAAGAAAAATTAAAATTGATTAACATGTTTTTTTTTTCAAAATTAAATCAAACTTTGGCATTTTTTTGGATTTCAGCAAAAAGCATACAACATCAAGAACCAAATAAAAACCTATTAATACACTTTATGCTATTAAACTACTTTTGTTAAATAACTCAATATTTCTTGGCTATTTAAAAGAAAAAACGGTATAATTTTATAAAAAACCAAAAATCTGGAGTTATTTCTCCAAACCATCAAATTGAAAATTTACGAAATGTGAATTTATACATTTAACAAAAACAAAATTTTAATAGTTTTTTTACGAAAGGACAACCAATGATTACATTTTCTTATAGATACTACTTAAGCCTATTCTAGAGTAAAACATAATCAAAATAGATTAACATATATTTTACTAATATTCCAAAAAAGTTTTAAAATTTCAGGCTTACAATAAAAAAAATTTTAATTATTAAAAATTGCGCAGATTAAACAGTTAAACTTTTTTTTGACAAAAACAGTAATTTCCCATAATTCCAGATTCATTTTCTTTCATTTGCCGTCAATCACAAGTTTATATCTTTTAAAACAAACTTTTAAAAATTATTTTAGTTAATCATAAAAAAAATATATTTTTCTCCATAAAATTTATGTTGAAAATATACTAACTTTAGCAACGTCAAGTTACGACAAAAAAAGATATTTATAAAAAATCTTTTTATTCAAAAATATAAATTTCATTAGCATCATTGACATGATCTTGTTTTTGAATTTTGTCCATTGAACAAAGCACTGTGTGTCGATTCGTCACATACGATTTCTTACGCTTCGGGTTATCGTAATGGATTCCTTTTTCATATCAAGTAACGATTCGGTGAAAAAATTATTTCCTTTCCGGACGTGCAAAATCGTTCTTCAAGATCTCTCGGCTTCAATTCGTATGATACCCAATTTTCCTGCTTTTGGATGAAGCCTGCTGTTCCCATACATTTTGAAATTGGTGCTTGAGTAGCACTCAATGATTTTGCAAGCTCTTGTTGAGCTTGACAATAATCTTTATGGATTAATGCCTCCAATTCTTGATTCAAACATCGCCTGGGCGATACTTTACTCCGTGTCAAAATGACCACTGCTGAACTTCAGAAACCATCCCCCGAACATGGAACACATTCACCACAAGCTTTGGTGAGCAATTTGGTGTGCTTCTGCGGCACTTTTTTTCAAATTAAAGAAGTAAATCAGATCTTCCCGCATATGGCGTTTTGTTGGCATAAAATTCAACAAAAAATGTAAGTGATAATAAATGACAGATATGTAGTATCCTTCAAAATAACATATAAGTTATACAAAACAAAACCGCCTTGTAAATCCCGCATTTTGAAGTCATGCACCTAATAGAAAAATTTTAGAGTTTTAAAATGTTGGTACTTTTGACCACTCAATACATTTTTATGGGTTGCATTTCTTCACTGACAAATATTTAAGTTTTTTCCTTATTGTACTGAAAAGTTCATCTTTTAGAATTAATTCCTTATTACACCATTCAAATTTTCTTTAATTCAAATCCATAAAAAAAATAACTTTATAAACTTTATTGTATGATTTAATTGTTCTTCATTTTAAAATTATTACACAAAGGCTTAAGTAATTTTTTTATCAATTAATTTTGTAATTGATTAAATGCGAAACAAAAACAGTACTTAATGAAGAAAAAATATTTTAATTCAGATTGTATTAGATTTGAATTAAGAAAAATTTAATCAATTAAAGGTTGAACGAAGAATGAATTCTATTTCAATAAAAACCTTCGAATGAAGCTAAAGAATTATATGTTGGGAATGGATTTATGGAATGAAAGGGTGATATTTTATTTTATTTTTGAAATTATAATTCGAAGCTCTCGTTGTGTTCTTCAGCTATCAAGCCCCTAATATTTTTGGGGCACGGAAAAAGGCTTACTACATGAACATCTGCTCACCATAGAAAGACTCTATGTTATAGTCCAAATATTCTAGTTCTATTTAAAAAAAACAATGAAAATGTAAACTTGTTAGTGGCGGCATATACAATATACTATTTGTCTTTTTATTTTACAACCCTATTTGAATGTATTTCAAATTCCTCTGTCACCCATTACAAGGTTATACAATTCAATTTTCATTTACTTAATTCCCAACTTGAATATCTCATACATTTCATTTAAGTTTTTTTTTTCAGTTACAACAAAGTTTTTTTTCTCACAATTCTTCTCGAAAGTTGCGTGTAGATTTCTATTAAATTTTGTAATTAATTTTCAGTACTCTAAAGTGTACTTAATGCTATTAGTTGTGTAACAATGTGAACAAAGAGGAAATGAAAATGAAGAAAAACAAATCAAAAGAAAATAAGAAGTTGAATTTAGCAGGCCAAATAGACAGCTAAAAGTCTAAAGTAATGATAGTAGTGTAAATTTATACCAGCAGCAGTATTAGTAATGATGAGAATAGTAGTAATAATAGTAAAATTAAATTTTCAACAACTAATAGAAGTAAAATCAGTAGAAGTAATTAAGTGCATTAAAAACAAAAGTAAAATTTCCTTACTTTACTGAAAGTATTTAAAGTGTTATAGATGAGAACTCAGTCAACTTTCTTATAACATGCACTGAACATATGTTGCACATGGTATTTCGCTATACAATTGTGTTTCAATTTACTTAAATTTATGTTTAGCATTTTTTTTTAAACAAACACAAACTGGGAAGAATTTTGCTTGCCTGCAGAAACACCCAGAGTCTCTGGCAGGAGTCGAATCCGCAACCCCTGGATTAATAGTCCAGAACACTATCGACTTGCATATCGGGGCTGAGCATTCTTGAATAGTACGACATGACTTGACAATGTTTGGTGTAACACTTGCAGTGTAACCAGATGAGGGGATTTCTACCCAAATTGGGGATTTCATGAATAATTTGACGACAAAATTTCGTGGGGAGGGATTTGGGGATTTCAAAAAAATTTGGGGAAAATTTGATAAAATACATGTAAATTTTATCAAATTTTTAACAGTTTTAGATTTGACTTTATACTATTTATTCATAATTCGTGTAAACAATTTTTTTTTTAAATTGTTATCTGCGTTTGATATTGTTCATCACATTGTTTCTAAATTTCGTGAAAAACACAAACAATTTTGACATGAATTTCAGGAGTTTTTTGTTTCTAATTTAATATCAAAAAATTAATAAAAATATAGAAACAATGGGTTTCACTAAAGTTAACAAATAATGGGTAAATGACTTAAAAATGCAGGATTTACAATTAATGACGTATCTTTTGAACGCGGTTTTTGCTTTTAATAACTTATAAGTCATTTTGAAGGGTACATACCTGTCATTCATTCTCACTTAATTATTGAACATTAAAGTTTTTTCTTGTTTGGAAAATTTCGTATTTTCTGCCAACATACAGTCATATGCTGGAAGTTTAGCTTTACTTCTTTAATTTGAAAAAAAAAATTGCCTCACCAAAGCTTATGGTGAATGTGTTTCATCAGTTTGATCATGCGAGAGATGGTAAGTTTAATTCAGAAGTGGTGGTTTTGATACGGAAGACAAAGATTGTCCAGGCCAGCCAAAAAGTTTTGAAGACTAAGACATTAATCCTTGAATATTGTTGTGAAACTCAACAAGGGCTTGCAAAATCATCGGGAGCTACTCAAGCAACAATTTCAAAATGCAGCAGGATTCATCCAAAAGTGGGGAAATTGGTCACGAATAGGAATTGAATCCGAGAGAACTTGAAAGACGATTTTGCCTGTCCGAAATGATGTTTGAACGCTATAAAAGACAAACATTTTTGTACCGAATCATTATTTGGAATGAAAAAGGGATCCATTACGATAACCCGAAGCAAAGGAGATTGTACGTGAAACCCAGCCAACCAGCCGAATCAACACCAAAGCCAAACATCCATGCCGTTGAGGTAATGCTGTGTATTTGGTGGCAGCAAAGGTGTCTTAGCTAATATGAGCTGCTAAAATCTGGCCAGACCATCGCAGGGAACCTGTACCGAATGCAACTGATTCGTTTGAAGCGAGCGACCGTCCAGAAAATGCGGCCAATACCTGTTAAAAAGTATTTAGAATTAAGTGGTTGGGAAGTTTTCCTCACCCGCTTTATATTCCAGGCCTTGCCCGGTCCGTCTAAGATTTGTTTCTATCGATGCAGAATGCACTCTCTGGGATACTCTTCACTTTGGAAGATAGTAACCGATATTGGTTTGATTCTATCATGGCCTCAAAAGATTAGCAGTAGTTTTGGCTCAGAATCCATATGTTGCCAGAAAGTTGGTTAAATGTTATAGCAGGGAAACCGGAAATATGCTCTAAAAAAAGCGTTTTAGGCGCTTTAAATATGCAGTAAAAACTTTAAAATATGCTCTTAAAATTTAAAAAATATGCTCTTAAAAAACAAACTTTTACATAATTTTTAACCAAAAAAAATTTACTTAAATTTTCAAATAAAAATCGTTGTCTATTGGATCTGAAAACATTTTTAAACATAGAAAATGTTCTTTCGACATCAACTGATGTTACAGGAGCAAATTTAAAAGACAATATTTCTTTAACACTTAGAACGGTTAAGTTTGAATTAGAACTAAAATTTGATATTTAGATGGAGCTATTATTAAAATAGTGCTTATTTTATATTAAAACAAGTAAGAGAGCTATATTCGGCTGTGCCGAATCTTATATACCCTTCACCTAATTATACTTCAAAAATTTTAATATTTTTAGGTGAACAAAATTTTTTTTTCAGTTTTTTCATTTTTTGGATAAAAAAATTTTTCGAATTGTTATTTTCAATTTTGAATTTTAAACAAAGGAAGTAAAAACCTGTAATACAACAGCGAAAAATAAGTAAGACAAAATTTGTTTTTGATAAACTCAAAATATGCTATTAAACAGTAAAATATGCTCTAAAAACGCAAAATATGACATAAATATGCTCTTAAAACACATATATGTACAAAAATATGCACTAACAAATCGATGCCAAAATTCTTAAATAGTTCTGAAACGTGTAAATATCTTATCCATGTGCTCATTAGACTCACCAGAAAAAACATGCATTTGCATATTTTGGTTTCCTTGGTTATAGCTAACAATGTCAAATACTTTGAATTAACACAGTGCAACAGTGAAAAAAAACACACGATCATGACTGTATATGTATGTTCGACTCTACTACCAAAGGGTAGTAAAACTCTATACTCAGTTTGTCCATTTTGGTGACCCATTTTTTTTTATGGGCCCCCAAAGTTTTTGAAAATCAGTGGGGCCTCTAAAAAAGGTGTCATCAGTTTTTGGTTAACAGCTAATTCAGACATTGCGATACGGCTTAACTTTATATGACAATAATATAGCTAAGAGTCCGCCAAATAAATTTATTATAAATTTTTTTCGAAAAAAATAGTTTTTTCGTGCACTTTTGTTGAAAAAATATAAGAAGAAACATTTTTTTTTAATTTTTTTAGAATAACTTCCAGGGTCTCCTAATTTTTCACTAACAATATTTAGCAATGTTGTAGCTACGGTAAAGTTGAACAACTCTTGTGAACATATAAATGCGTTCCGAACGTGTCTAGTCACTCTACATAGCACATAAAGATCACTTTGTACATTAACAATTTTCGTTTTTACTATTTTTCGACGCTAAAATAAAGAGCTTTTGTTAAACTAGTATGATCAAGTCCCCACTTGTGCTGTATTATTTACTCGACTGAGGTGTTCGGAATGGGGATCGTAGGGTGGACACTCAATGTCACACATTTTAAAAAAATCGCCAAAAAGCCATTTATGATTAGAATGAGCTGAAATTTAAAATATAGATAGAACTTGAGAAGGTCTACAAAAAATATGCTTTTATCTGTAGGTTATCTCTTTTAGTTCAAGAGATATTTAGGTTTAATTTTTTTTTTAAATTTTGCTCGATCTTTTTCGTATTTTATATATGATGGGCCTACCAAAGGTCAAAATTTTTTTTTTATATATGACGTATATTTGCGATAAAATTCTAAAGAAAATAAAACAAACTGATAACAATTATTTCGTCCCTATAAAAAGTTACACGCATCCAAAGTTGAAGCATCTTTTTATATATTTCAACTTTGTATGCGTGTGTTTTTTAAGTTTTTTTTCCAAAAAAGTCCCTATGTTTTTTCTTTAAAAAAAACTAATTTTCTTTGGGACTATATACACTTTTTTATGATATGGAAAGAGAAATTAATGGAAAAAAGTATAAAGTAAAATTTGACTAACTTAAGCGGACATTGTACCCCCCAGCCCTATCCAAACTTGGCCAATTTTGAAACAAAATTTTAGGTTTGAGTAAAAAATTCTAAAAACTCAAAGCGCCGATCCTCAAAAACTCTTCACATTTTTATTGCCCTATATGTTGTTTATATGCGTACAAAACGTTTTTACTATCATACTGTAATTAACGTCAAAGTGGGCTATTTTCTAAAAAAAAATCAGTTTTTGGAACACATTTTCCCCGTTTTAGGAATTTCGATCTTTGAAAACAAAGATTGACTTAAGAACATTTAGATCTATATTACTTCCAAATTTTGTTGTGATGTCTGTAACTGTTCAAAGTTTATATTTTTCTTGATGGAAAATCATCATTTTAAAATATTGTTATTTGTTAAGGTAAATGACGTCCGAAAAAACACAAAATTAATTGATTTCACTAAACTATCAATCTTCAAGTCATAAGGTTTCCACCGATATCAAAAACTTATATAAAAAGCTTATACTTATTCTTCAGAAGCTCCACAACACTGACCACTTTCAACAAAAGTGCACGAAAAAGCTATTTTTTTTGGAAAAAAAATTTTAACAAAATTTATTTGGCGAACTCTTAGGTATATTATTGCCATATAAAGTTAAGCCGTATCATAAGGTCTGAATTAGCTGTTAACCAAAATCTGATGACACCTTTTTTAGAGGCCCCACTGATTTTCAAAAACTTTGGGGCCCATAAAAAAATGGGTCACCAAAATGGACAAACTGAGTATAGTGTTGTACTACCCTTTAGTAGTAGAGTCGAACCTATACTGTCATGATCATGTGATTTTCCAAAAGTCTTCATTTGTTGCATAGTATTAATTTATACTCCAATACCTCTGTTTGTCTCGTTTCGAAGTTGAGTCTTTTTACAATGTCTGTGATTTCGAAGTTGCGTCTATTTTGTTTCAGTTTCGCGTGGCTTCGAAGTTGCGCCATTAGTCCTTCGATTTGCGTCATTTTTGTTTCAGTTTGTGCCTTACACAGAAAAAATTATATTACAATTCAAACATTTATCCCATATTGAACTGGTTTCAATTATTTCATAATTAAATGAAGTATTCATTTGCTCAAAAACAAAATTTCTTGATATTTTCTATTGAATCTTGAGTTTTGAATTTGATTATTTTGACAATTGAATATACAATTTTCATTATTGGTTGAATTTCAAATACAAAAATTATTGAATAGATAATTTTCGTAATTGAAACACAAAAAATAACAAAAATGTGTTTCCAATTACGAAAATTATCTTTTCAATAATTTTTGTATTTGAAATTCATCCAATAACGAAAATTTTATATTCAATTGTCAAAATAATCAAATTCAAAACTCAAAATTCAATAGAAAATATCAAGAAATTTTGTTTTTGAGCAAATGAATACTTGATTTAATTATGAAATAATTGAAACCAGTTCAATACGTGACAAATATTTGAATTGAAACGGTTTAAGAAATAGTTTTTTCTGTGTTATGTCTTCAAATTTGCGTCGTTGATATGAAAATATTTGTATCGAAAAATCAATTTTTTCAGCTTAAATTAAGAATCTCGAAACAAATTAAATGAAAATCAATACAAATGTATTGAAAATCATGCTTTAAAGTCGATAATGTGCAGATTTATTTTAGTCATCTTGTTTAATTTCCTACATTCCAAATGTTACCAATCATTTATTCATCCTACTAAACCTCCCATAGTTAACTACAAACCGGAAAAAAAATTGAAAACAAATAAAACTATGAACTTTAGAAAAAAATAAATATTTTTAAAAGCCACCGCTTGAATACACATTTCGACCACATTTGCCGGTCAGTTAGTGGTCAGATATAAAAATAACTACGTTTGTTAGAGCTTTAAAGTTTCCTAGAAATTTATTGTATAAAAATACTGTAAACTTATTAAAGATAGATTAACACAAACACATTTATCGATTGAGTTTATTTTGGTACCCAGCGTAATGGTTTATTTATTGATTATTTTTCCAGTTGTATTTCTATGCCTCCCTAAATATACTAAATAGAAAACGTAGAATTGATATGCTTTTGTTACACATCCATAAAAACGATTTGATTTAGTTGACAGGTATTATGAGTGCAGTATAAAGCTGTGCGAGGAGTTGTAAAGAAGAAATCAATTAATATGATTAATAAATATAAGACAGTTTGAAGGCGTATGAGTGCTTAAGCGAGATTTTCAATTTATTAAAGGAAATATTAATCATACGCTAGAGGAGGAGGAGGAGGAGGAGGAGAAGTTTAAAATAACTGTGAAAATTAATAAACATTTAAGATTGAAATTTATTATAGCAAATGCTTTAAATATGTAAAAGTAGAGCTGTTTCTGATTAACTTGTTTTACAATATTAATTATAATAATTAAAATAATTATATGCACTATTCACGATTACTAAAAGTATGTTTCCAAAATTATAATGAGGATTAATGTAGACTTAATTTAGCAAAATTCATAAAATGTTTGTAATTTTACTTCTTTAAATATTAAAATATGTTAAAGGTAAGAAAAGTGGAAGCTGGAATTGCCCCAAGTATTATCAAATATTCATAGTTAGCTGCTCTCATATCTTCTTTTGTTATATAAAAATATGAGCTCAATTTTCTTTAAAATTTTTGAAATACAGCTGAATTTTAATCCTTTATTATGTTTTGCTAATATATTTAATTAAATGTTATTTTTTGTTTCTCTCTTCTTTTTTGTTGCAGGTAGTGAATACATTTCAACACCCATTATTGAGTTACCGCCATGAATGAAACAGAGTGTGATAATTTAATCAAGTCGGTAAAATGGACGGAACCCTCAAATTTGATCTCACTAGCGATACTCGAATTTATCAATGTTTTAGTAATAGGAGGAAATCTTTTAGTTATTGCCGCTGTTTTCTGTTCCAATAAGTTGCGCAGTGTAACCAACTTTTTTATTGTTAATTTAGCGGTGGCTGATTTACTGGTCGGCTTAGCCGTTTTGCCATTCTCCGCAACATGGGAGGTGTTTAAGGTAAGTAATAGAGAGGTTAAATAGAAAATATTTTATATATGGACAATAAAATGCTTGAAATACTAGTGATAAACAAATAAATTTCTTTAAAAATAAAATCTAATAATTTAGGGAGGAAACAAAAAATGGAGAAAATTGGCCTTACCCGTTCCAAACCTGTGTACCAAAGGTTTTTTCATGGTCATACAAAATTTGAAATTTTTCAAAGATAAAATAACAATTATATGTGTACGACAACAATATATTGTTACAAAGAACATAGTATAGTTGTCTCAACCATACAGAACCATATTTTTTCTCTGCGTGTAAGAATGATGTTTTGAATTGAAGTCAATTGAATATAACTTTTTAACAGCATCTTATACAATTTTTACAATATTTAATTTTGAAAACTGGATATTGAAACAAAAATCGTCCTTGAACAAAGGACATCGCATGTCTTCCATTTCCATCAATTACACAGGGCAACAAAATCGAAAAAATGTTGAAGGGTTTTTAAACCACTACACAATTTTGATGTATTGTGATTCCAGTAGTACAAAAATGGTAAAATTTTGAAATTCTATGGATAGATTTTTTTTTAAATTTGTTTTTCTAAAATTGTGAATTTTTTCAAATGTTTTTCCACATAATTTATGATGACTCAAAAACGGTTAGTCCGATATTATTGAAGTAAACTTAGGACTGTTAAAATTTACATAATCTTTAATCCGGTTATATATTGCACTTTAATTGGCTCAGTAGTTTCCGAGTTATAATAACAAATTGAAGCAAATAACATATTTTTACGTGAAAATAGCAAATTTTTGTGTTTTAAAAAACTCATGAAAAATCGAAAGCGGCAAAACTTCATCAAGTTTATTACTTTGCCGCAAAGCTGCATATAATAGCAACAAAATGAGATATGGGAGATAAAAATCGATTGATTCATTTCGTATTTATTCACGATGAAGTGAATTCGCTCATATTCACAAAATTTAACTTTTTTGTTTCATATACATAAAATTGAATAGTTAATGTTCTTCTTTCGATTGATTGAATATTGAGAACATTTTCCCCTTGCTATGTACAAATTTCCACATATATATTGCGTTTTAATCGGCTCAGTAGTTTCGGAGTTATAATAGCAAATTGAAGCAAAAAATATATTTTTTATGTAAAAATATCCAATTTTTTTGTTTTAGAAAAATCATGAAAAATCGAAAACGGCAGAAATTGTTTAGATTTATTGCTTTATCGCAAAGCCACAAGTAGTAGGAACAAAATGAGATATCAACCATAAAAAGCGATGGATTATTTTCGAATTTATTCCCAATTAAGTGAATTCGCTTATTTTCAGAAAATTGTGTGTGCGTACAAGCGTGTACTTTGAGTGTACATTTTACATGTCTTTTATTTTTGTTAAAATTTTTATTACAAATGAAATCATGGACCACGGTCTGGACTATGAAGCGAGTGAGGCAAAACTTCCCAACCACTTCATACTAAATAGTTTTTAAGAGGTATCATGACAACATGTGGCCAAGTGTTGTCATGATAGAATATTACGGTTTCATATCTGGCTGCATATTCTGCGCTTTTATCTGCCAATTCTCACTTCAAACGAATCAATTGCGTTCAGTACAGGTTCCGTGTGATGATTTTGTCAGATTTTAGTAGCTCATAATAAATATGGCCCTTTTGATGCTACCAAATACAGAGAATTACCTTAGCGCCATGGATATACAAAAATTAATTTATTTTATAGAGTTCAAGCATCATTTCGGACATGGTTTTCAAGGGATCTTGGCTTCAATTTGTATGGTAACAAATTTCTCTGCTTTTGGATGAATTCTGTTGCTCTAAAACGTTTTGAAATTGCTTATTGAGTAGCTCCCGTTTGCAAGCTCTGGTTGAGTATTACATAGAGTAATGCCTTCAATTGTTGGTCTTCAAACTTGTTTGGCTGTCCTAGGTGAACTTTACCTTCCATGTCAAAATCCTCTAAATCCTCAAGGCATGGGTATTTTTTGTCCTTATTTTAAAAAAGAGCAAAAAACACAATTAAAGCAGGGATTTAAGGGGTTAAAATGTTTCGCAAAAATATTATCCGTGAAATTTTACTATAAGTACCTGAATACACCAAAACGGAAAATTCAACCAGAAAGTCAGCTCTTTTTTAAAATAAGGACAAAAAAGACCCACGCCTTGAGGATTTAAGGTGTTAACATAATCTACAAAAATGTCCTCCGTAACATTTTACATAACTTTGCTGAACACATTTTATACCTAAAATGTAAGGATCACATGGAATGTGCCAGAGTTAGGAAACTTTAATCCCCCCTCAAATGAAATTCCAATGTAAACTTTCAAAACGCCGATACACGTGTCTGTTGTTTTTGTCTTCTCTATCAAAATTTATTGGTCGGAACTTGTAATTTTGTAAAAAAATTGATTTTGTTGTATAGTGTTATTTTTCACCTTGAATTTCTATGCCTCCCTAAATATACTAAATAGAAAACGCAGAATTGATATGCTTTTGTTAAACATTCATAAAAACGATTTGATTTGATAAAGCTGTGTGAGGAGTTGTCAGTAAGAAAGCCATTAATATGATTAATAAATATAAGACAGTTTGTGTTTCAAGAGTTTCAATTTATTAAAGGAAATTGTAATCATATTCTAGAGGAGGAGGAGAAGGTAGAGACATTTTAAAATAACTGTGAAAATTAATAAACATTTACGATTCAAATTTATTTTTTCGGACACGCAAACCTGCTGCTCGTAAACGTTTTGAAATTACTACTTGAGTTAAAATTTTGTTGACTTTGACATCAGTCTTCATGGAGTAAAGCCTCCAATTCTTGGTCTTCAAACCTCTTTGGATGGTGTAATCTTTGTCTTCAAAATCATCACTTCCGAATCGCACAAAGCATCTCTCGATCATTGAAACTGATGAACGCATTCACCATATACTTTGGTAAGGAATCGGTGTGCTTTAGCTGCACTTTTTCAAACAAAGGAAGTATAGCAAAACTTCCCGCATATGGCGATTCGTTGGTACAAAATTTTACATTTTCGAAGCAAAAAAAAAACTTTGTTCTTTACACTACAATGTTCAATAATTAAGTAAGAATAAATGACAGTTTAAGTTATTAAAAACTTAAACATACGCCACACAGTGCTTTGTTCAATGGACAAAAATCAAAAACAAGATCATGTCTTTGATGTTAATGAAATTTATATTTTTCAATAGACAACTAAATAACTTATTTGCGTAAAAAAGACTTTTTTATAAATATCTATTATGGTTAATTATGGTTAACTAAAATAATTGTTAAAAGTTTCTTTTAAAAGATATAAACTCGCGATTGGCTGCAAATGAAAGAATATGAATGTGGAATTATGGCAAATTACTGTTTTTGTCAAAAATTTTAACAGTTTAATCTGCGCAACTTTTAATAATTAACATTTTTTTTATTGTAATCCTAAAAATTTGTTGGAATATTACTAAAATATATGTTAATCTATTTTAATTATGTTTTACTATTGAATAGCCTTAAGTATTATCTATAAGAAAATGTAATCAATAGTTGTCCATTCGTATGAAAACTATTAAAATTTTGTTTTTGTTTAAATGTATAAATTACCATTTCGTAAATTTTCAATTTGATGGTTTGCGGAAATAGCTCCAGATTTTTGGTTTTTTATAAAATTATACCGTTTTTTCTTTTAAATAACTAAGAAATATTGCATTATTTAACAAAAGTAGTTTAATGGCATAAAGTGTATTAATAGGTCTTTATTTGGTTCTTGATGTTGTATGTTTTTTTGCTGAAATAAAAAAAAATGCAAAAGTTTGATTTAATTTTGAAAAAAAAACATGTTAATCAATTTTAATTTTTCTTTAATTTTATCTAATGCCTATCTCTTATTTATTATAATGTGAAATCATTATTTGTCCGTTTTGACTAGGACGTTAAAAAAATTAGTTTTTGATGGCACCCATCAATAATACATTTTCACCGTAAATGTAAGTAACTCAATAATTGAATATATCCTACATATTCTTAGGTTGAGATAGTAATATGAGCTTCTGCTGATATTAGGAACACTTAAAGTGTAATCCAACATCCAGTTTCTAATATTACAGCTGAACGATAAGGCTATCAACATTTTGTCCGTCCATCCGTCCTTCCGAATTTAGAAAATATATACAATATTTCACTATTTTTTAAAAAAAGGATATATGGCAGTTATGTAAATTCTTGCTAGAATTGAAATGTTAATAACTAAATTAATGCTTGGTTCCAAAATAAAAAAACGGATTTTACGAATTTTTTAAAAAAAAATTAGATGTTATACAGGATATTGAAATATTGATGTCTTGGAATTATGAATATCCTTCTGATAAAATTTTCATAATTTTGCATCTAATATTATAAGAGAACAATAATTTCTGAAAATTAATAATTTTTTTTCAGGTTTATAGGTTTTTTAAGGAAAAGGATGTATGGCAGCCACCCGAATCCTTGCTGCGATTGTAATAAAAATTTTCACAAACATCAATATCTTTATTAAAATGATTATAACCTAATTTTAAAGGAGTATAAATGTGAATTTTATTCAAAATTATATGTTCGGGATATATGGGAGGTACCCGTGTCCTTGCACGGATTTTTTCAAGAATTATATTTTTTCTTAATCTTACCGAAAGGTAATATTCTACTAATTTTTATTCGTCTGCAATAACTCCTTCTATTTTTGTCCATTGCCTATATGAAAACAAAGCACTGTGCGCTATCTATTGTAAATCTTGCATTTTTAAGTCACACACCCAATAGTAATAAAACAAAAATAAATGCTTGCTAATATATCCCTTAATTTCAATTATCTCAAGAACCCCACATGGTCCCATTCTGAATTTTATATATGGACAATGCCGTTATGTTAAATTCATTCAAAGTGAAAGATATCAAAACCAAATGGATTTTTATTTTGAATAGGCTTAGTAGCTCTTAACTGCAGACAAAAATATATCAATTTTTTTAGGTTTATTTGTTCAATTGGATTAGTTTAGTTGATATATATTTTTAAAAATGAGAAGCCGCAGAACAAAAGGTACTTTTTTGAAAATTTAAAAATTTGGGGAAATTGATTTTTTCTAAATCCAAATTTTTTCTGAAACCAAAAAATCAGTTTGTAAAAAAAATGGAAAAAGTATCTTTTGTTCTGCAGCTTCTCAAATGTTCTATTATTGCTGCCAATTTACGTATGATTAATATTATTGCATACACTAGCTATTAATATTAATCATACTTACTGTAGTCTCACTGTACAAACGTTTTTTTCATATTTTATATAACTTTTCTCCACAGGTTTGGATATTCGGTGATGTTTGGTGTCGCATTTGGCTGGCCGTCGATGTCTGGATGTGTACAGCCTCAATATTAAACTTATGTGCCATTTCTTTGGATCGGTATGTGGCCGTAACACGACCGGTTACGTATCCCAGCATTATGTCTACCAAAAAAGCGAAATCTTTAATAGCCGGCATTTGGGTTTTATCATTTGTTATATGTTTTCCGCCGCTCGTTGGATGGAAAGATCAAAAGGTGAGTAGGAGACAGCCATTATATTACATTACATTAACAACTGGTTAACAAAAACAAAGTAGTAATAATTTAAGTAGCCTATATTTAAACAAAAGTGTAAAAAGAAAGAGTTTAGCAAATATTATGATAAATTTTCATAATTTTTCATAATGAAATGATTTTGTTTGGTATTCTAAACAAAGACTTCCTTTAGTATTTTAAACAAAACAACAAGGTGACGCTTTGTGTATGTGTGTCTGCTTGTTTTAACTTCCGCTGTAGGCTGTAATTACCAGCAAAGATGTAGAAAATAACAATAAAAGGCACAACAAGAAAAAAACGTTAATTAAATATTGTATTTTATTATTGTTGTATACAATTGTAATAAAACTGTCAACATTTGTGTGTTTTGGCATTTAAAATTTTTGTTTTTATTTCTCTACTTATGTATGTATGTCCTCAAATGTCGTTTTTGTTATTTTTGTTAAAAAGATTTGCAAATTACAAAAATTTACATACACATATTGTTAGAAAATGTGTATAAATAAACAAGTAGGCTAACATATGGAGCGGAAAAGGACATTCACCCAGGCATGGACGCTAAAAAAATTTAAATATTTTTGGTTCATATATGAGGGTAGTCTAATCAAAGTCGTTATTGTTAATTTTCTCAAAAAGGAAGTTACAGTTTGAACTACTGTGTAAGACATTTCTTCAATATTAGTTAAGATGTTTTATTCTCTCGATCACTTTTTTATATAACTTTGTAAAATAGCCAAACTGTGAAACAATCCTCGTATATTTCACTCTTAAACACTAAATTGTCTTAAAAAGCCCAGCACAATTTATTTTACTACAAAAATTTGGTCTTATTTTTTTGATTTTGTTATTTTTGTATTCACAGTTCTTTTTTTTTTTACTGGCAATACAAGATAGTGCCAAAAAACTAACTGACATCGAAATGAAAACAAGGAAAGTTTGAAAAAATACCCAAAAAATATATGCTTGACATAAATTGGTCAAGTTTTATGAGTTTTTAAGTAGGTTTGAAGGTAATAAATTTATTAGTTGTCTTACTTTATGGCCTCGAATTCCAAAAAAAAAAGTTTTTTAATGTTGAGGGTGCAAAAAGAAAATACAAACAAAACAAAAATCAAAATTTATGGTGCTCATAAAATAAAACAACAGGAAATGAAGTTTAAATGTTCACATACTTAAGAAAAGAAAAATCAAATCAGACCAAACAAAGACCTTAACTTAAATATTAAACCAACTAAACATTTTATAAATCAAGAAAATAAAACTTAATACTTAATATTAGAGTTTTGGGCCTAAAAGACCTTGAATAAGTAATATGTTAATTTTATAAACATGTCTCTTTAGGGCAGTGGACAAAATGTAAAAGATTAAAAAACTAAAAGGCTTTAATACATAATAATTTATGTTGAAATCTGTACGCTATTGAAAGTATTACTACAGCCTTTGAACAATGTATCGATAGCTTATTTTTTCTGTATCAATCTAAATAGTCGAATAGTTTCTATACACAAATGTAGGTAACTTTATTTCCTGTAAGCAATTCATCAATAACTTAAATTTTTTGTTTTTACAGAAAAAAGATTTCATTAGCTTTGATTTTATAGAAAAATTTATCGATAACTTTAATATTTCTTTAACTTTTCATTAAACGTATCGATACTCTTAATTGCAATAGAAAAATTTTCAACAAATTAAAATTTTGTGAACAACTTTTATTTTATATAGAAAAGTTTTCGACAACTTCCACTTTCTACTTATAAGAAATAGTTCGATAATTTTACCTTCCATAAAAAATATACTGAACATAATTTTACTTTAGAGTAAAGCAGTTATCATTAACATTATTTTTTTTTTAAATTTATCGGTGACCTTAATTTTCTATACCAAAGTTATTGATAACTTTAAATTTCGATAATACAAAATTTTTATAGAAAAGTTATCGATAAATTTAATTAAAAAAAATATCGATAAGTTATCTACAGAAATTTTCGATAACTTTATTTCGATCATTTTAATTTTCTATAGAAAAGTTATCGATAATTTATATTCTCTATCGAAAAGCTGTCGATAACTTTAAGTTTCTATAAAGAAAATGTCGATGACATTAATTTTTTTGGAAAAGTTTACGATATCCTTAACTTTCTATAGAAAAGTTAAATACTACGTTTATACGTAGCCTATTCGCAAATAAAAATAATTTGCAATTAACTAATGGTGTTTTCTTTTCTGACACAAAATGTTGCCTATATATTGTGTACCATTTATTAAATGCTACCCATACCCTCATAATGTGTTGCATTTTTAACGATCACAATAGAACAAAAATCATTACCAATTATGCAATTTGCTACTAAATATTAAAAAACTATACTTTTTGCTTACAAAAAAAGTGGTGCATTTCTAACCCTTTGATAAAATTGAGGGTGAAACATGTAGTATATCTTCAGGGTTTTATGGTAACATTATTAGAAAAGAACCAAACTATATTTTTTTCAGAAAAGAACACAAAGAAAGGTAAAAGGCAGAATAAATGCAGTATTTATGCCAGAAAAGAAAACACCATAACACTCTGTTTATATGTCACTTTGGTTACGGAAAATTCTTATTTTTTTAAATGCAAAAATGACAGAATTAAAAATTCTTGTTTGTCTTACAATTCAAAAGCAAAAACGCAATGAAATATTTAAAATAACGAAAGAAAAACTAAAAACGTTAAAAATTTGGCAATGTTTAAAATCTTATTTGCAAATAGTGTAGTTAATCAGGAATTGTTTTCGTGAGTTAGCTATTTGCAAATTAAAAATTAATTCACTGTTTATACGTAAAATTTTCTTAATTGCAATATTTTTATTTGCGTATAAACGTAGTAATAGATAACTTTCATCTATATAAATAAAAATCAAATGTCGTTCGTTGGTAATTGCATCAGTTGAGAACGGCCGAACCGATTTAGAATTTTTTTAATATGTTGGGCATAGTCCAACTTAGGTTTTTACGGAATGACAAATTAACCACGCCCACTTTTTTTGATTTATCCAAAATCGGGCTAATTTTTTGTTTAAATATTCATAGTAATCCAATTTAAGTTTTTACTGAAAGAAAAATTGACAATGCCAATTTTTTTGCGATATATCCAAAATCGCAGGACGCCTGGACCGTTTTTTTTTTAATTTAGTCGGCAAAAGTTTCTACAGAAATAAAATTTGTCCACATCAGACCAAAAAAATAAAAACTCACAATATCTTAAATCATTAATAATTGTCCAATAAGCGTTTAATCAATAAAAGGTGCTCGATTTGTGATCACTCATATTTCTGACAAAAAATCGTTTTTTTATATAAAAACTCACAATATCTAAAATCGTTAGTAAAAATCAATTTTTATATAAAAACCCAAATAACTAAATTCGCTAATGACTTTGCCAATAAGCGTTTAATCAAGAAAAGCAGCTCGATCTGTGATCACTCATATTTCTGAACAAAAAGCGATTTTTTATATAAAAACTCAAAATATCTAAATTCGCTAATAACTTGGCCAATAAGCGTTTAATAAAGAAAAGCAGCTCGATCTGTGATCACTCATATTTCTGAACAAAAAGCGATTTTTTATATAAAAACTCAAAATATCTAAATTCGCTAATAACTTGGCCAATAAGCGTTTAATAAAGAAAAGCAGCTCGATCTGTGATCACTCATATTTCTGAACAAAAAGCGATTTTTTATATAAAAACACAAAATATCTAAATTTGCTAACAATGTGGCCAATAAGCGTTTAATCAAGAAAAGGAGCTCGATCTGTGATCACTCATATTTCTGAACAAAAAGCGATTTTTTATATAAAAACTCAAAATATCTAAATTCGTTTGGAGCTTGGCCAATAAGCGTTTTTTTTAATTTAACAGGACAACGTCTGTCGGGTCATCTAATTTTTAATACAGAAAAGTTATCGATATCTTTAGTTTTCTATAGAAAATTTATCTATAACTTTAGTTTTCTAACGAATAGTTATCGATAACTTTATTTTTCTACAGAAAAGTTATCGATAACTTTAGTTTTCTACAAAAAAGTTATCGATAAATTAAGTTTTCTATAGAAAAGTTATCGATAACTTTATTTTTCTATAGAGAAGTTATCGATAACGTTAGTATTCTATAGAAAAGTTGTCGATAACGTTAGTTTTCTATAGAAAACGTCAGATGATGTATCTTTTGAACGTGGTTTTTTAAACGTTTTATTTTTGCTTCGAAATGTCAAACTTTGTGCTAACAAAACTTCATATGCGGGAAGTTTTGCTTTACTTCTTTAATTTGCATCTGAAGCTCACGGCTTACACGTTAAAGGTGAATGTGTTCCATCTGTTTTAGCATGCGAGAGATGATTTGTTCTGTTCAGAGGTGGTGACTGAAGACAAAGATCGCCCAGGCCAGTCAAAAAAGTTTTAAAACTTTTTACTCCACGAAGATTGTTAACGAAATAATTTTTAATAATATGATCAAATAAGCTTTACAAAGTATTTCGTTAAAACCGATTAACCGCCTTAAAAAATACGGTTTATCAAAAAACCGAATAGTTTAAGAAACCCGAAACCGGTTGATTTTACAAAGATGAAAAAAACCGGTTTACCTGTTTTCGGTTTTGAATACTCTAGTGTGAATATAATAGTATTTATAATTAAATGTTTAATAGTTATTGCTATTGAAATAGTTCATAAATTCCCTTAGCAGTTTAAGTTCTTGTGACACACTTTAAACTAAAACCCCAACAGATTTTAATAGAAAATAACTATAAATATTTATGAAACAAAAAAAAAATCTAGAGGAATTCTTATTAAACAAACACACTATTTTTCTTTTCTAAATCACTGAACATAGAGATAATATTTTTATATGCAATTCTCTTAATATTTCAACGTATGCATATAACTATCTGACTAAATACTTGCTTACTTGCAGCCCATGATACAACCAACTTACACAAGGGGAAATTATACGCTTTATTATGCCACTAGTACAACAACAACAACAGTAGCAACGGACTCATCATCAACAATAACAACAACTACATCGTCATCTATAGCTGGAGTAGCAGGCGTAAGAGCACCCTCATCATCATCAGCGAAATCATTAAAACACAAAGGAAATAGACGAAAAGCATTCGTAAAAACCACAACAAATGCTCCCTACAAAACACCACCAGCACCTGCATCGGTAGCCAAGGCTTTGAGGCAAACAAGAAGAACCTCAGCCAAGTCATCGCCGTCATTGTATTCAGCGTCGTCATTGTATAATTCATTTAATCCATATGATCCCTACTATGCGCATTTACAAAATCATAATACGGATAATAAAAGTGTAAGTAATCGGGTTGTTGTTGATACTGATGATAGTAATGCTCCTGCTGACATTAACAACAACAAAAACAAACACTATACGAACAATGAAGATGAGGATGATGCTGACGCAGGAAATAATAGTAAGATTTCTGTAGCTGATGCTGCTGATGATGATGATGAATACACTTTAACAACAAGTGACAGTTCAGAAAGTAGTAGTATACGTTACAATAATGATCCAACATCAGCCTTGTATTACGACACAGCAGACTCAGGTAGAGTGGTGGGGCAGGATAATAGAGCCCTACCAACTACATCAACCTATAGCACCTCGTCATCGTCATCGGCATTTAATTCGTATACAACACCACCAGCCTGTCCCTGGAAGTGTGAGTTAACAAATGATCGTGGTTATGTTTTATACTCTGCTCTGGGATCCTTTTACATACCGATGTTTGTCATGTTGTTCTTCTATTGGCGCATCTATCGGGCAGCTGTACGCACAACACGTGCCATTAATCAGGGTTTCAAGACTACAAAGGGTAAGTGGCAGCAATGATGATGATAATCTACTCTAATGAAGTGAAATGAATGAGTGAATATTGCACAGTGGTAGGTAGGAAGAGAAAAAGTTAAGGTTTTTCATTTTGTTCAGTGATGAAGCACACATTTGGTTAAATGGCTGTGTTAGTAAATAGAATAGGCGCTTTTGGATGATATTCTTTAAGCCATTGTTGAAACTACATTACAGAACTCACTTTTTTGTGCGCTTTACGGGCCTGTGGTATCATTGTCAGAACGTTCCAATCAACGGTGAGCGGTATAGTGACATGTTTACAAAGTTTTGTGTGCTTCAATTAGAACGCAATTGTATTGAAGTCATATGGTTTCTGCAGGAAGGTGTCGCAGAGCTTGATTCAATTAATTTACAGAGAGAAACAATTGGCAAACGAATAATTTCATGAAATGAACCTGTTAATTGGCAACCCCGATCATGTGCTTTGACAACATTAGATTATTTTCTTTGAGAATATGTAAAGTCACAGGTTTAGGAAGGTAAACCAGAAACGATTGAGCACTTGAAAGCGAATATTAGACGCGTGATTGGAAAAATAAAGCCTTAAATACTGCAAAGGGTGCGTGAGAATTGGACCTCTAGGTTATGCCTTTTACGCGCCAGCCCGAAATTATATTTAAACATTAATGCCATAAAATTATCTAATTAATAAAGCCAAGGTAATGGATATTATTTCGAATTTATTTCAATGTAAAGTTCTCCGCCTCTATCAGAAAAGTAAAAATTCCGCTGCTGAACTTAATTATTTGACACTCTAGATATATAAGGTCAAAGGTCACTAAACTTTTTATAGCCCTTAGGGTATATAGAAATTTCTTAAGCCATCAATAGCACAGGTCAACAGCAAAAAAAGGCTTCACTACCCATTATATAGATTTGATGCATCATGGTTACCTAAGTACAAAATTGGTAAAATTTTTAAATTCTATGGATCGATTTTTTTTGTAAAATTGTGAATTTTCAGATGTTTCTCCACATAATTTATGATAACACATTTTACATGTGTTTTGTTTTTGTTAAAATTTTTGTTACAATCACAAAACACATGTAAAATTTACACTCAAAGTACACGCTTGTACGCACAATTTTCTGAAAATAAGCGAATTAACTTAATTGTGAATAAATTCGAAAATAATCCATAGATTTTTATGATCGATATCTCATTTTGTTCCTATTACATGTGGCTATGCGATAAAATAATAAATCTAAACAATTTCCGCCGTTGTTGATTTTTTATGATTTTTTTAAAACAAAAAAATTGGATATTTTTACATAAAAAATATATTTTTTGCTTCAATTTGTTATTATAACTCCGAAACTACTGAGCCGATTAACACGCAATATATATGTGAAAATTTGTTCATAGCCATAGGGAAAATGTTTTCAAAATTCAATCAATCGAAAGAAGAACATTAACTACTCAATTTTATGTATATCAAACAAAAAAGTAAAATTTTTGTGAATATGAGCGAAATCACTTCATTGTGAATAAATTCGAAATGAATAAATCGATTTTTATCTCAATATCTCATTTTGTTGCTATTATATGCAGCTTTGTAATAGTGCAGCGGTAAAGTAATAAACTTGAACAAGTTCTGCCGTTTTCGATTTTTCATGAGTTTCTTAAAACACAAAAATTAGCAATTTTCACGTAAAAAATATATTATTTGCTTCAATTTGTTATTATAACTCCGAAACTACTGAGCCGATTACAACGCAATAATAACCAGATTAAATATTATGTAAATATTAATTTTTAAGTTGACTTCAATAATATCGGAGTAACCGTTTTTGAGTTATCATAAATTATGTTGAGATACATTTGAAAAAATGCACAATTTTAGAAAAAAAAAATTTTTTAAAAAATCTATCCATAGAATTTTAAATTTTTAACATTTTTGTACTACTGGAACCACAATACATCAAAATTGAGTAGTGGTTTAAAAAGCCTCCAAAATTTTTTCGATTTTCTTGCCCTGTGTAATCAATAAATTTTATATCTATTTCTTTCTATGACAAACTTTACTATTTTCTCCTATTCTCCACCACTGTGCACTTTCCTGTTAATTAAACAAAAACATATTCATGTTTAGCTTAACACTTTCTCACACACATTTAAATATTTTCTTTGTATTTCAAGTAAAAACGTAGTAGTTTTTTTTCATAAGTAGAGCAGTTTCTTTCTTTAACCTCTAGATTGTAATTTTGTTTTTTTTTAACTTTTATATTAAAATTAAAAATAAATTTCTTACACCCCCACATCTTTCAGACACAACATTTGGTTTGTTGGCAACACTTACTTGGCTTTTTATCGTTCATACAATTTTACCTGTAAATTTATTTAACAATTCTTCTGTTCATAACTTTAAATACACCTAAAAGTGTCTGTCTTTATAAAACATTTCTTTCTTTTTTTTTTTGCGTATGTGTAAAAAATTTCAACATTCAAAGTCACTTGTACAATAACAGATTTGTCCTTAATTTTCCCAAAAACTAGATTCTATTGGTATATGGAAATTGGAAATGGTTTCAATAATAATATACATACATATAAGGCAACATATATATTTCTTCTTATCTAACATCATTTGTATGTAACTATGTGTGCATCACACACACATTTCGTCCTGTAATTGGTCTCATTTGTATAAACATATTGTGAATAATGTAACAAACTTGCAAAAGAAAAACCCTCAACCTTTACACCTACATACATATCCATGACACAACCATGATCAAACATGTTTATTTAGCAGATTTATAAAAAAAATCAAAGAAATCTTAAGTAGCAGATCATATTTGTACATTTGAAACATGTCATTCATTCAAAAAAACAAATAAATTTGTTCCTTTCATTTCACAAAACATGGGTCGACCTAATGACATTAACTGTGTAGATTTTTTAATGTTTTATATACAAAGTGTTTGAAAAAGAAGCCAGAAAAAAAAAGAAAATTAATTTAATGGTTCGAAATTTGACACAATGTGGTAAGTATTAAAAGCAGATGGAAATTTCCAATTTAAAGTGTTTTCAAAATAAAATGAAATTTATAATAAGTGTTAAGGAAAAAGTGTAAAATAAGTACATAGATGCATATAAACAAAGTTAAATCAATCCATATCAATCAATAATTAGAATTAATTGAAAACTTAAACTGAATAAATTTGATACCCAAATTGAGATCATTACAATTAAGCGTACTTAATAAATTTGCATAACTATTTGAAATAACCAAATTTAAGCCACTTTGCTTAGTATCCAAGTAGTTGTTTATGTAACTTAATCTATTATTAACACTATCGAGCTTTGATAATTGATCAATACTGTCATATGTTTTTTAGAAAAGGCGCCGAATAATAAAACGAGGTGCACCATCTCCCTCTAATTGGAGATTTAATCTTCCTCTCGAAATAATATTTTAAAGAATACAAAAGTTGTACTTCCACTGGGGAATCTATGGGTCCATTTTAAATCCACTTAAGAAGAGTATGGTAACTACAGTTTTTCACGGGAATTCCCGGGAATTCCCGGGAATTCCGCAATATTTCCATTCCCGAAATCCCAGGAAATTGTACGAGAATACCCGGGAATTATTTTCCTTAGTTTTAATTGATGTTTTTTGAACTTGGCTTTCTCTAAAAGATGCTTAAAGCTCCAAAACTAATGCAGAAGAATCATACAACAAAAAAGATTTAACCCAAATAGACCAATAACAAGTTCATAATTCAAATTATTCCAAAAAATCCTGAAGAATTCTATTCCGATCGAAAATGGAATTATTTTAGTATTTACATAGCTTTTTCACAAATAGTAAAAAAAATAAAACAAATAATAATGTAATAAAACTACCTTCGGTTAAATTGAATTTTGTTTAATACTATTATTTTATTTTCTTCCATTAGAACAAAATCTAATGGAAATTGAAGTAATTCCGATATAAATGACAAATGGTGACAGGTTTGTATATAACCAAAATTAGAAATCTAGTCAGTTTACCTCTTTATATTAAATTTTTATTGAATTTTTTTATTTGTATCCAATTATTATATTAAAACCAAAGACATTTTTTAGATTTTTAACGAAGCTTACATTCTTAAAATTCAATAATGTGTTCTATGCGGGAATACCCGGGATCCCGGGAAATTTCAAAATTAATCCCAATTTCCAGGGAAATGAAAATGTGCCGGAAAAGAAAAAGTATAATTCCAATGGAAAAAAGACAGATAAAATTATGATAATAATATCAGATTGTCCTAGAACACAGCACAGCCATCAATATATACCAATCCAAAAAATTATAATTTGTTCTGCAGTTTTCTTTTTCCTTTTTTATATGAAAATTTTTTGGTTTGGTGGGGGGTGTTTAATCCTATTTCACATCCTCTGGATCCGCGACTGCCAATACCTCATGGATTTGTTGACCTAACCACTAAGATCTGTGGCGTTGGAATTCCGGTTTCCACAGTTTCCAAGTCCTTTTTGTACCCGCACATTTAATTTACCAGCTCAGCAATGACTCAGTCCAACCAGCACTGTGGTTCCAAAGCAAAATCTATGTGGACAAAATTATTTGGCGTTCTTTTTATATAGAATTGGTGTCTCAGATTCCAAAAGAAAACAATCAAAAGATAAATATAAACTTTTTTCAAGTTACATATATAAAAACCATTAATAAAAAAAAACTTAAAAAAATCATGTGTTTCTGAAAATAAATTTTTAAAAAGATCTGTATTTACTATATTTCACGTTACAATAGGGTCTAGATATATAAAAATCAATAATAAATAAAGAAATATTTCTAAAAATTCCATTCCGTAAAAATTAAAAAAAGGTATTTCGGCGGGTGCTGGCGGCTACAATTTTTTTACAAGGACATTCCCCAGAAGTTTCTTTAAATCATGTATATAGTCATAGTACGGGCTTCGACGATCTTTTTTTTGGCAAGCTATATAATATTCTTAGAAAAAAAATATCAGTGTATTTGAGACCCAAGTTTAAAGGACTATATCAGGAAAATGTAGAGGCTATATCAATGTTTATTTACGTTTTGAAGTGTGAATTTCTATGTGGTAAAACAATATATGTAATTTAGTCAAGCAGTAAAATAATAAAAAAACACTCTGCTACAAAATGACACTTTTTGTCAGAACTTGAAAAGCCACCTAGTGGAGGTAGTAGCCTAGGTGAGGAAATACTAAGTAAAACCGTTTTCAATGATTTTGAAACACCCTCAAAATTTTTAGTTATTTTGAAAAAACTGTTTTAGGGTCGGTCGTAGTACCTCTAACTCACACATTTCAAAACTTTAAACAATTATAGCTATGTAAAGAATTAGCTTTCATAAAATGTATGTATAAGATCTATATTCCTAGAAATTGTTTAAGTTTTTATAAATAGTTTGGCTTTCTTTTTTATTTTTTTTCCTAATTTTTCAAATTCAACAATAGTTATTTTAAATTTTGTCTATGAAACCATATTTTTTTTTGCATAGTAATTTATAGACAATTTTATGTAGACAAAAACAGGATATTAGTTTTTAAAGTCGGTTTATACTTGCAAATGTTATTAAACTTTTTCGAAAAAAGTTCCACAAAATTTACCTTGTAAATAAAAAAATTGTAGAAAAATTTTTTTAAAAAATTTTTTTTTTTTATTCATATGGGCTGGGGGCGAAAATACTAAAAAAGGTGTTAATGAAAAGTTGAATAACTTTTACAATTTTTTCCTTAATAAATTGGTATAAATTTGTATAAGGTTCCATATAAAAATAAGCAATGAAAAGCAATTAAAATCAAAAAAGTTGATAAATTTTGTTTTTCTTTTAGATATTCTTAACAAAACAATTCTTATAACTAACAAATGTATAAAAAATGCACGTCATTTTAAAGCGTAATCAGTTTTCTTTTTAAGCCCGTTAAAAAATTTAAAGTCGGACAGAGACTGACTGAGTTACAGATCGATAAGTTCACGGACATAACTGAAAACGTTTTTTCAGAATAACTTCTGAATTTGAGGGTGTTTTGGAAACTTTTTGACACAATTTCAAATGTACTCAGCAAGCCCTATAACCTACGCTAGGTCGTTTTCCTAGTTTTTTTCCATCGTAGCACCGTGAAATTAACGAAAATATGATTCAAAATTTTTTGAATTTCTGGCGCTTCTTTCAAGAAAACGAAATGTCCAATTGAAAACCCCATCTGTATTGGAGGAGAGCAGATTGTCAGCTATCGAAAAAACTTCGTTTTTCCAAATTCTGATGATACCGATTTTTATAATTTTGTCCACCTAGATTTTGATTTGGAACCACAGTGACCAGGTTCGATTCAGAGGTTTGCTTTCTTTGAAATAAAAACAGGAATAAATATTCAAAACAAATGTTTTATTAAAGAAACCTTAATCTACTTATTAACTACTTAAATCTGGGAAGATATTCAGCAATTTAAATTCGTTACACAATGAAACTTAGTAGCGGAGGGACGGTAGAACTTATAGGATGTTCAAACGGTGGAGTCGGTACGGCTGACTGGTTAGCGTTGGGCTGATAGGCAAGGAAAGAGAAAAACCAAGATATGAATTGTGGTATAGTTCGGTTTGTTTAGCAGCCGACTACCTTTAACTATGCAGAAATGAACGATAGAGTTTCTACTCATTTTACGATCTATATTCGAAATCCGCTCTTGAATTCGGATACGGATACGATATACGCATGTAAGAAGAATTCGTAAGTTCTTACAATCGGCTAATCTACAATGCAGTCGAGAAGAATTCGGAGGTTCTGGAATACGGCTACAACTACTAAAAAACTACGATTGAAAGAAAAATTCGGAAGTTCTTATAATCGGCTAAACTAAAACGAAGTCAAGTAGAATTGGAAAACTCTTGAATACGGCTACGACTACTAAAAATATTGTAACGGCCATTTAACGAATATATAAATTAAGTTACTGCCATAATGGGAGTGGCTTAGGACCAGTAGATTTTAAAACCATATTGTATAAGTAGTATATTTTTTAAAAAAAGAATTTTTCTCCAAAAAATTATAAAAAATATAAAATGTTCAAGTCAATTTATTTGACATTTAGAGAAGACATGAATCACCTCACCCCCAGAGAGGGAGTTGCCTAGGACTAGTAGATTCTAAAACTATATTGTTTATGTCTAGCTGCACACAGTGGGGCAGAATCAAAATTTTTAGAAAATAAAATTAACATTTCTAAACGGCTGGTCCGATCGGGATAAAGTTTGACGTAGCCAAGGAGTATTCGTGTTTAAGTTATTAAAATGGGCCAAAAAAACTGATCCAGTGGCGGCACTATAGGGGCTCAAAGTACCTTGGACATGTAAAAATTTTGTTTCCCAACCGATTTCAAAGATTTTTATATTTTGGGAGCGCTCGGCAAGACCTAGAAAAAACATGCTATTTATCTCTTATAATTTCCGAATTATAGGCATTACAAAATTCAAATTTTAAAATTTTGCCATACCTTGATCCGCTTTTTTAAAAATATAGGTCGTATTTTTGGACCGAAAGGACTGAATTTTTTTTGTTGGTTAGACAACAAAAGACTTCAAAGCAATATTAATTATGGATCCAAAACAAAACGATTTTTAATTTAAAAATTACAAAAATAGTAGATTTTTGCTGTTGGCTGTTTTTTGGGCGAAAAGGTGACTTAACTCTTTTTTATTAAAAATAAACTTTCTTTAAGAACATATAACAATTTTATATTTGTCTGTAAGATATCTTTACGGAAAACACTTTGATATAAAAAACATGTCCTATTTTTCGAATATGTCGCCACTACGCAATTCGGAATGTGACCTATTTATTATCAAAATTTCAATTTTGGGCCACATGTTCTAAAATCCCAAAGCTGGGATCTGAAAACGGAATGCAGCTTTTGAAACCTTGATGTATTCCCTATTTATCCCCAAAGTAATATTCCAGTCCCGAAAGAATTGTGGACCCTAAGGGTAAAATTGTAAAAAAATTTATTTTTTAAATTTTCAGGAATTGCGGGATTCCCTTTGACAATTTTTTTTACACTTTGTGATTTAGAATGACAAATATAAAAATCTTTGAAATCGGATAGGAATCACAAAAATAGCATGTGTTTAAAAAATTTACATGTCAGAGGTACCCTATTTTGAGCCCCCATAGCGCTGCCCCTGGATCACTTGTTGGACTCATTTTAATAACTTAAACTCGAATACTCCATGGCTATACCCCGATCGGACCAGCCGTTTAGGAATGCCAGATTTAATATCACAAAATTTTGATTCTGCCCCACTGTGTATCAGTAGCATGAAATATGGAAAATTATGAAAGATTACACCTTAAAAAAATCAAAGATGTGAAATCACTGACTGTATGTGGCACCGTCTTATTAAAACCACATGTCGTCCACATCAAACACGACCAATTGAGGCAGAAAGAAGTCTGTTATCAGGTTGAGCACCAGTAAAATTAACTGCTTAATTAGAGTAGGACCCATATTGAATCCTGCTCAAAATGCGATCAAAACAGTGACATGCTGTATGTATTTGTATTTAGACAATCCCCAAACGGAGGTGCAACTGTTCGATTTTGAACTTTTTAAATATTATTTAGCAATGAAAATTCATTAATCTCTTGTGTAATACTCAATATTTAGTAGTCCACAACTAGTTTTTTGTTGGCAGCACTTTACTGCCCAAAGGTTAACAATTTCAAGCCTTGAGTAAATTTAGGGATACACTTTACATACTTTACTCCTTACTAATATAAATTATAATAATTTCGTAGTAGTAAATATCTAAGTAATTTCCCTCTTATCCCAAAAGTCAACCCTTATTTAGCCCAAAGACAATAAATTATAATTTACTTTCTAAACGACTTAAATTGAATTTGCTATAAATCCAACCACTAAACAATTAAATTTGTACCTTTTGCAATATTTAATTTAAAGGTAAAGTGAAGAACAACAAAAAAAATCAATTTGTAACCCTTTTATCAGTTTAACGCCAACAGAAAAAGAAAATAAGGAAAGTTGGAAAACAAAAATTCAGAAACATGGCCTACAGACACAAATATAAGAGAAACAATGGAAAATGTCAAGAGCATAAAATATTGAAATACAAACACACACATATACTCAGGCACTTAAACAAACAGACACTCACGAAAACATTTATACAATCAAGAAAAACTAAAGACCGTTAAAGATATACAGATACACACAGTTAAACACGCAGCCAGATAAAGGAGGCCTTTTTCAACACATTTAAAGAGAAACACACAGACAAGGCCAAAGGAAACAGTAGAAGGATTTCGGTAAGATAAATTTAAATAAATACAGTGAAACAAAAACATACACTGAGGCTAAATATAAAGAAAACACCTTAAAGATTCCAACATACTTCTACGTACAAACTAATTCAAGAAAAGGATTCTTGAAACTCAAGGATAAACAAACACAATAACAACAAAATTAAGATTACGAGACACACAAACAAAAACATACAATTATTGTCATCATCATCACCCTTGTTTAGGCTTCATCACTGGTATTTTCTAAGTCTCAAACCAGAATAATTCAACCTTTTTGTTATTAAATATTTAACTAGATATTTTAACTTTATGCCCATACAAACGAACAACAGGTGTATAGTCATGCCCATATGGGTTTTTTTCAAAGTATTGCCCAACTTTCCCGTCTTTCTGCCAACATATGGATTCCATACCAAAAGAACTGCACATCTTTTGAGGTCAAGAACGAATCAAGCCAAATAGTAAGCGGACGAGACAAGGTCTGGACTATAAAGCGGTTGAGGCAAAACTTCTCAAACACTTCATTTAAAATACTTTTTAAGAGGTATTGCAACATGTAGGCTATCGTTATCATGATGGAATATTACGGTTTCATGTCTGGCCGCATATTCTGGTCGTTTTTCGGCTTATGATAGCTTCAAACGAATCAGATGCATTCGGTAAATTTTCCCTGTGATGGTCTGGTCAGATTTATATGGGAGCTATCCGAATTATGGACCAATATTTAAAAAATCTTGTAGCACGATTCTTGGATACAAATTACTGATCGGTGTAAAGTTTTGGTTCAGTACAGATTTTTTTTTGGATATTTGTGCAGGTTAATGTATTTTCCTGAAGTGGTTCTTATATGGAAGCTATGACCAATAATTGGCCTACCATCATAAAATTTGGTACATCGATTTTTGTATATATTGAATAAATTTGTTTCGAATTTCAACCTGATAACTGTATTTGTAACAATTTTATGAGGATTGTAGTGATTTTCTGGAGTGGACCTTATATGGGAGCTATGATTAAATATAAACCGATATTCAGAAAGTTCAGAAGTATGATTACTGGGTACAAATTACTGTTCTGTGCGTTATTTCAGGTACCGTGAAATAACCCCCAAATGAAATAAGTCCCCACGAAAAGATGAAATAACACCCAACAAATTTTTCATACAACTTAGGACTTATTTCATTATGAAAAAACTCCTAACGCATAGGGAGTTATTTCATCATTTTTTTTGTTGGGAGTTATTTCATAATGCAATAACTCCCAATGAAACAACACCCAATGAAATTTTTGTTGGGTTTTATTTCATTTTATTTTGGGAATTAGCAGTTATTTCACTGTATTGGGAGTTATTTCATTTCTGTTAATAATGTTAATAATAAATATCAAAAACTGGCTTCGCTCAGAAAAGTTTTTTGCATTGCCGGCTTTCGGCCGGGCGCAAAGGTTTTCTCCTTTGGGGTGTATCAAAAACCAGCTTCAATCAGAAAAGATTATTTTTACATCGACGGCCTTTGTCAGGTTGCAACGATTTCTTAATCTGGTGCGAAATGAAAATCGGCTTTCTAAAATATTATAAAACCTTTCTGCAATGAAAGAAATCTTTTCTGAGCGCAACCAGATTTTGATACACCCCAGAGGCGAAAACCTTAGCGCACGGCCAAAGGCCGGCAATGCAAAACAACTTTACTGAGTGAAGCCAGTTTTTGACACATCCCAGAGGAGTAAAACTTTGCGCTACGCCATAGGCCCGCAATGCAAAAAATGTTTGGTAAGCGAAGAATAATTTAATTTTTGAAGTTCCTCTTTTTAGATTATTGGGAGTAATTTCATTTTACCCTTTGGTAGTTATTTCCTTTTTCAAGTTTAGGAATTATTTCATTTTTGATGGGAATTATTTCATAGGGAGTTATTTCATTGGTAGTTATTTCATTTGGGAGCTATTTCACGGTACCGTTATTCCATTTTGATATCGATATGTTTCAAATATTTTTCGGAAATGGGCCTTATAGGGGAGCTATGACCAATTATCGGCCAATCTGCATACAATTTAGTACAGTGATTTCTATGTATATGAGTATTATTTTTGTCGAATTTTAGAATGATAAAGATATTTATAAGAGATTTATGAATACTTAACATATTTTCGGAAGTGGACCTTATATGGGAGCTATGGTCAAATCTGGACCGATATTCACAAAATCCTGTAGTATGATTTCTAGGTATAAATTATGGATCTATGTAAAATTTTGTTTTGATATTGATATTTTTAGATATTTATGTAGGTTAATGTGTTTTTTGGAAGTGGTCCTTATATGGGAGCTATAACCAATTATCGGCCGATCTTCATAGAATTAGGTACAGCGATTTTGGTATATATGGGGACTATTTATGACGAATTTCAACTTAATAGCGATATTTATAAGACATTTATGCTTATTTAAGTGATTTTCGGAAATGAACTTTATATGGGGACTACGGTCAAATATGGGCCGATCCACAAAAAATTTGGGGTTGTAATTTTTTTAAGCACGAAACTTTTTTGCCTTAATTTTGTGTGGATACTGCAATTTTGTATTCATTTACAGACCATATAACCATATTTCGGGAAGAAATTTGTATGGGACTAGGAGAAATCATGGACCAATACTTATAATTTTCGCCAGAGTTAGTTCCTTTAACATAAAAATAACGTGTGTAAAATTTGATGGTATTATCTGCAATATATTTGCACAAATAACGAAAACTATGTTAAAATTATCATGTTTTTTTTAGGTTGTCTCACATTTTGGTTCATAACTCTGGTTCCACTGAACCGATTTTGCTGACTTTCAATACCAAACAGGTAGCTAGCTCCTTTGGCTTTGGCCCTATCGAATTTTCAAAAGAAAAAGAGGAGAACAATAAACTTTTTTTTTTGTAAGTCTACCAATTTGGTTTGCGTATTTTGGATGTGAGCGTGTTTTACACAGACAGGCAGACAGACGTACAGACAGACATGGCTCAATCGAGAATTTCGGACATTCGTATGTCTGCTAGATGAAATCCTGAACCGATATTGCCCAGTTAACATACCAAAAAGGTAGCCAGCTCCTTTGGCTTTGGCCCTATCGAATTTTCGAAAAAAAAGAATTATCGAAAAAGACACACGGACGAACTTTTGTGGGTGTGTGATGAATATTTCAATGTGTTAAAAACGGAATGATAAAATCGATATAACAGCCATCTGTTTTGATGTTGGATTTAAAAACATATTCTTAATTTCTTTAAAAATTATTTCATTTGAATCGAACATTTTTTAAGCCAGCAGCCTCATATTTAAGGGACATCTTCTTTTGCTCAAAGACGATTTTGCATGTTATATCCTGTATTGATTATAAAAGGATTTATAGAAAAAATACGTTGACAAAAAAATAAGATGACATCAAAAATTATAAATTATATAAATATTTTTTATGGAAATTTTTCGTTTCTTTTCCCTGCTATCATTTAAGGTACCTCAAGTTTTTCATTCCTTTCAGACAGTAGGAACTCTAAAATATCCTACATACGAAATGTTTGATTCCACAAAATGATTGATTTTTTTTTTCGAGTAAAGAATTGAATCTCTTAAAACTCTGCATTTATCATAGAAAGGTAAATAAATATGTGTTGTTGGTACACATGTAGCTGGTATTTGAATAAATACAAAAAATAGAATAAAACAACAAAATATATAACACACGCTGCTTAATTAATGTTGAACTTGAAACCAAAAGGATAAACAATATTGAAGTACATATTCTCAACAAGTAAAGCTGAGCAGAAGAGAAAAAAAATACGAAAATCATGTTACTAATTGCAAATGTCAACGAATTAATGGATACAAATTAAACAACAGAAGAAACTAAATCAGAATTCAATGATAAGGGCTTTTAAATACAGATATAAAAACATACATAGGACACATCAAAATTAATTTGAAACAGATAAAATTATATATAAATTTAAGTTAATTATAAAGAATTGAGAGAAAACACAGTTGTTGCTGATTTTAGTAATTATTGAAGTTGTTCTTATTAAATTAAATTTTTATATTATGAAAGGAATAAATTTAACGTTAGATTTATTTTATTTTATTTATTTATATTTCAAAAATGCCGCAAGCCCTAAAAAAACTTAAAAAAATTGAATTTGAATTAACACTACACTGGTGCATATTCCTATAAACGCACACTACTTTTTTTTAAAAAGATCGTAAAAATTAAATATGAACATATTTAGGAGGCTACAAATTTGTTTATTAAATTAGTTAAGACTTCACTTAAAATATTGTTTACACAAAAAATTCATTAGTACTTTATTTATTTTTTTTTACTTAATTTTCAAGATTAACAGCCATTTTTGAGGGTATTTTCCTATAAACGCACTTTAATTTATGGGCCACTGTAGCATTATTAATAATGTGTGGATGATCCTTTGTTATGGATTGTTTCAAAAATACGTTCTGGCATTGATTCCACTAATTTTTTAAGCAGATTGGAATCAATTTCCTCCCAGACTTGTTTAATTCTTAGTTTCAGTTCTGTCACAGTCATTATGCTTTCACTCTGGGCATTATTTGCATACATTTTACGGGCCATGTATCCCCACAAGTTCTCCATTGGGTTTAAGTCCGGACTACAAGCCGGCCAGTCCAACAGAGGAATACAATGTTCATTAAACCAAGATTTCGATTACTTAGAAACATGGATTGCAGCATTATCTTGTTGGAATATCCAATCTTCATCCATTTTTTCATCCATAAATGAGAGAAGAGCATCTTCCAACAGTTCGTTATAAATCGCACTATTCATTTTTGTCGAAACAAAACATATCTTCGACTTGCCAACTACAGAAAACGCTGTCCAAGCCATAACACTGCCACCACCGAAATTACGTTTTGACATCCGAACATCGTTTGATCTCAAATCGTGCCTATAGCTTGAGTCTGAGTCAGGACCGTCTAAATTAAATTTTTTTTCTTCAGAGAAAATTACTTTTTACCACTCATCTGTCCATTTCATATATTTTCTTACGAATTTTAGACGATTTTCTTTATGGTGCTTTTTTAGCATTGGTTTACATTTCGGCTTTTTCCATTTTATGTTTTCATCTTTTCGTAAAATGTGTGCAAAGTGTTTGGAAGTCACTGGAATATTCAATTTATTCTTTACTTGTGTGGAATTCAATTTGTTCCGGGTTGCTTCTTGTTTTATTGGATTAAATTGTCTTCTTGTTAGTTTTGTATTTCCCTTTGTAGGTTTGCGAACTCCATAATTTTGACCATTCTTCAAGAAATTTCACACCACACTTTCCGAACGATCCAATTTCTCTATTGGAACATCCTTGGTCGTGAAAAAATTTAATTTGAATCTTTTCTTGATCGAACAAAAAAGTTCCCTGGGCATCTTTAAAAGTGATGAAATTTATTGATTCAAATAGAAAAGTTGCAGTAAATTGAGATGTTACTATTAGAAACGTACCTTTGGTTGAAAAAAAACTAAAATTGATAATATTTTATTTTTTGGCGTTTATACGAATCTTCCACTTAAAATAGCACCAGGAACCTTTGATCGCATTATAAAAGGAAGAGCCCTACATGGCTCAAATCTCGTATCATTTCTTATGAAGGATATTTATTGGGTGTATTACTTAATAATACGGGATCTACAATAGATGGATCCCGATGCCATTTCTTCTCACTTAGTTACTGAACAGTGTAAACAACAACGATTTTTTTTTCTTCGAAAATGTTGAATGTTGTGCCAATAAAGGTATCTTATGCCGGAAGTTTTGCTTTACTTCTCTGATTTGAAAAAAGTGCAGCTTAAGCATACCGCAGCTTATGGAGAATGTGTTTCGTCGGTTCGTGCAAAGATCGCCCATAGCAGCCAAAAAAGTTTGAAGACCAAGAATTGAATAATTTTTCATGTTTGAGGTTCCCTACTTTGAGTTCCAGCATACCGCCACCAATGAAGGCGATGATCGATCGTCGAAAAATAAAATCGCATACTCTTCTGCTACGTCTGTGTGTAACTTCATGTTAATCGTATTAGCCGGTTAAAAATGATAACTATTTGCAAAATATTTCAATTTTGCCCCATTGTGCAATGGACCAATTAGTTGAAGTGTGTTAGATTTAAGTGTGTTACCCTATTCCGTAACTCATTATCTTAGTACCATAGCAATGTATTGTATTATTAAATCCCATTCCTTAAGAGACGTTAAAGGGAAAGCGACCCAGTCAAATTGACACCAAGATAAATATTGAGACAGATATACATATATAATTAACATTGTTGAGATCAAGGAAAAATTACTTTTGTTAAGAATTTTTCTACTAAATTTAAATTTACTTTTAAGAAATGAAAAACTTGAAAAACACTTTGCAATTTCCCGTTTTTTAGCCCATTGTTCTTAACACTGTATGTTTAGACTCTTACTACATCATTTGTTTTACTCTTGACTATGAAGTGCTTCTGCCACCACTATTACGAATACAACAACAACTATTATTCCAACAACAACAGCAATGAGAACTATTGAATTGTCACATACCACTAAACATATGTAAGTGGTATTGAAATAAGTAGTTAGTTGTTTTAACATGTTTGTTATTTTCATGATTTTTCTTCGTTCTCAACATTCATCCTCTACCAACATCTTTTTCTACAATGAATTCATTGTATATATGGGGGAAATCATAAAATGTTGCACAGTCATATAATTATAAACATTTGCGAGCAACAGGATTCATTCAAAAGCAGGGAAATTGGATACCATACGAATTGCTGCTGCTTAGAGATCTTGAAAGACGATTTTGTATGTCTGAAATGCTGCTTGAAAGTTATAAAAGAAAATAATTTTTGCACCGAATCATTGCTGGTGATAACAAATGGATCCATTACGATAACACGAAGCGTAAGAGACCGTAAGTGAAGCCCTTCTAACCAGCAGGATCGAAGCCAAAACCAAATTTCCATTTACCAAAAGCAACTGATTCGTTTAAAGTGAGCATTGGCCAATAAACTCCCAGAATATGGGGCCAGACATTAAACCATTATATTCCATAATGACAACGCTCGGCCACATGTTGAAATATCTGTTAAAAACTGTTTAGAATGAATTATAAAATTAAATATAAATTGCAAATGTTAGACCCCAATGTATACTTTCCTCAAGTTTCATTAAAATCGGCCTAAAATCTATAACATTTCGCTATATTTTCATTAGAAATTCCAAATATTGAAAAAATTAGCCTTTGAACTTCACGATTTAAAGGTTATCGTTTTCCGATTTTACTAAAACTTTTTGACCATATTTAAAACTACCAGGACTATAATATTATGAATAAATTTTACTTAAAATTTATAACAGTAAGGAAATTGGGCTCATTCGCCTAAATATGGGCAAAAAATTAGTTTTTCTTGAAAATCGCAAAATTTAAATCGCAGGTACGGTAAAACTGTAAGAGGTATTGACATAATTTTTCCATATTTTTATTCCCTATTATGATCTCAATAAATGACAATCTGATGATCAAACAAGTAAGAGAGATATATTCGGCTGTGCCAAATTTTATATACCCTTCACCAAAATATACTTTAAAATAAAAATTTTAAATATTTTTAGGTAAACAACATTTTTTTTAAATTTAAATTTTTTTTTTTTAAATTAAAAATTTTTTTTTTTTAAATTTAATAATTTTTTTTTAATGTTAAAAAATTTTTTTTTTTAATATTTAGTGAAAAAAAATTTTGGTGAAAAAAAAAATTCGGGTTAAAACATATTTTTTCCGATTTTGACCCATTGTAGGTCCAACTTACTATGGTCTTTAGATATCCATATTGTCTATATTAATGATTTAGTAATCCAGATATGGGTCAAAAATAGGTAAAAAATCGAAGTTGTCCTGGTTTTTTCCTTATATCTCAGCCATTTGTGGACCGATTTTCTCGATTTTAAATTCGGAAGAATTTCGGAGATATTGATGTATGTAAGTTATTTGGGGGCTTCAGAAAGTTGATTTCAACACACACACGGACAGACGGACATGGCTATATCGACTCCGCTATCTATAACGATTCAGAATATATATACTTTGTGGGGTCACAAATGAAAAATGTAGAAATTACAAACTTATATATACCCTTGCCACTCATGGTGAAGGGTATAAAAATTCTGAAATTTGTTTAACAAAATTTTTAAAAATTTGAAAATGGAGCCGTTAAAAAAAATATTTTTTTTGGTCAAACCTGTGAATATGTTAACGGTATGCTACGAAGACAAAAACTCATACACAAGTAAATACGGATATATTTTAAATAAAAATTAGCTTTTATTTTAATTTTTCTCGAAATATGTTACATTTTTTCCTAAATTTCTTGTTCAAGTGGCCTAAGACACATTAATGGTCTGGCGAATTTGTAATAATTTTAACATTTTTTAACCAAATTTTGTCATTTACATCTCATTACAACGATAATTACGTACACATTTCGATTCTTTTGCATTCAATTGCAAAAGTATTTATTTAGTAGCAAAATTTTTACAAAAACTGAAAAATTTGCATTTTTCCAAAAAATTGTTTTTAATGTAATATTCATTAATTAGAAAACAATGCAGAAAGTTAACGAGTTTCATCTATTTATTTCATATAAATAGTAAAATTGTGCATATATCTGAAATTTTACATCGATGCTTAGAAATCGTTGTCCGATATGGCTAAAATTTTCAGCACTTAACTTTTAGGCCTAGTGTCACAATATTCCACCCAGCACTCTTCAAAATTTTAACAAACATTTTTATTTTCCCTACAACTGATTGTCACTCTAATGGTCATAGCTAACAATGGCCAATACTTTGAATAAATTTATATTGTGCAATGTTTCAAAATTAAAGCTAAACATTTAAAAAAACAAATCCTGAATTTTATATTGTACACCCAATAATAAAAGTCAAAAAGTCTTAAAAGAGTATCCCTTCCAAAGGATTAAATAACAATAAAAAACAAAATACTTTTAATCACTACCATTAAAAAAACTAAAATGTTTGAAAGCTATTTTTGGGAGAACTTGTAATAGAAATTATTGAGAGTAAGATGATGATGTGACTCTACTAAACGTAAAATCTAGACTAATAATGCGAAATTGTGAGCAAAAACGAAATTTCCTCGCTATGCTAACCCATAAAAAGTACAACTGTAAACATTTTTAATCGAGTTAGAGATTATTATAATCGAACACAACGAGTTTAAGTTTAAGAAAATTCGCTTAAAAAAAGTTCTGAAAATATGGGATTTAAATATGCATCAAATTTTTACAGTAAGGTTGCTGATAATGGGATAAATATCAAAATCTACAAAATAAAAAATTTTAGTGAATTTATAAATAATTGGGAAATTTAGCACAATTCTTACTAAAATATTAAAAATGTGTTGTTCGTAAAATTGTGAATCAAGAAATGCAAAATATTTTGATTTTACCCATATGTACATATCTGTTAATGGGATACATTGCCAAAGGCTTATTACGAGTACGTTTTTTATTCAACTGCTGCTAGTTCTTATATCATCGCACAAACACACGTTTTCATGGCAGAGTTTGTGCTGGTAATTGTGCAAGTGTGTTGTTTCTAGGTATTTTTAGCACAAAAAAACTACATGAAACAAGAAAATAAATATAAATAAAATAGGAAGAAAAAAATATCCTCTATCTGCCAACAACATATACATAGATTTAACCTTCATCATTAGCTGGGCTAAAAAATTAAAGTAAAAGGATGGAATATGTGAATAGAATATATAGTATAGTTAAAATACTTATGTACATATATAGAGCAGAAACAGTAAAGGAAATTGTAGTTTCTAACAGTTGGGTTTTTTAAATGTTGCAAACAGATACACTACTCATTATACATTAGGGAGGCCATAACTTTGCACATTTTGGAGTTTTTAACTACTAAATTTCTTAACTAAGTAAATTATAGTTCATTTATTTTAGCATATAGAAACCCATATTTAAAATATTATATTGTATAAACATTGTAATGAACTTTTATTGAGTGTATATATAAGATTCTGAAGAAAATTTACGACAAAATTTCTACATAAATGAAATTCACTATAGATTTTTTACTCCAGGTTTTGATATACATCTTTTGTTATAATATTGTGTACATAGTGATTAAATATTCGACATATAAAAAAACCGGTTTTGAATTAATTCGAAAATGCGTATTTTTTTTTTGCCAATTAATGCATAACATTAAGCTTGAATAATTTTTTTTATTAACACTAATTAAAAATTCTTCAGTCTTTCAAAAATTAATTTAACCTAACTTACATTTATTTAACATGAATTTATTCAAAATTTTTGACAAACAAAAAAAAAAAAACAAAAAGAAAACAGAAATAACACGTTAACTTATAGTTAAAGTGGGATCAACTGTTAACATTGCATTGTATAAGATTTAATTTAAAATGTTTGCCTGTTTGCACTTAAGAAATAATAACAATGACGCGCGAGTTGTTAATCAAACCAGACTTACTTTGCGACTGTGCCTAATTCTTAAAAGTAATCGCATAATCATAAAATAAAAAAATAAAACTCATCCCGTCAGAAAATAAAACTCATTTGAGGATTTTTATTTTTCCCGTCAGAAAAGAAAACTCATTTGAGGAGCTTTATTTTTCCCGTCACAAAATAAAAATCATTTGAGGAGTTTTATTTTTCCCATCAGCAAATAAAGCTCTTTTTATGTAAACGACTCTTAAAGCTTGCCGCTGGTCAGATCATTATAATTTGTAAAGCACCTTGCATTGCAATTGCATAAATCGTCATTAAAATAAGAAGTGGGATTTTAAATTGTTTTTGTTTGATTCCTATTATAAATTTGTTCTTAAACAAATAAATTACTACACACTGACGGGAAAAATAAAACTCCTCAAATGAAAAATAAAACTCCTCAAATGAGTTTTATTTTATGACGACTAATTAAAACACTCTCTTTAACAGTTTCTAACGAACTTTTATTTTTTCGTTGAAAAAATATATTCAGAAAGAGCGCTTCAATACGAATCTATTGTTATATGTCAGTTGACTCTAACATGGAGAGGTTTTGAGTTTACATTTTCTGTATAATTACGGTTCGGACCCTGGCAAAAACATTTTTCTTTTAAAATTTCAATAAATTATTTTCGTGAATGATTTTCTGAAATGGGCCTTATATGTAAGCTGTGAGCAATTATGAAGCGATCACCATGAAATTAGGTCGAGTGATTTATGTCTATATGAAACTTATTTCTGTTGCATTCTATGTGGATACCAACATTTTTAACAGGCTTATGCACGTTATAGATGATCAGAAGTGGGCCGTATATGGGTGCTATGACTAATTATAGACCGATCGTCATAAAATTAAATGATTTGACTTCCATGTATAGAAAACTTATTTGGAGTGGAATTTGTGTTAAACATTTATGACCGATAATGTCCAAATTCAAAAGGACATTTGTGTTAGTAACAAAATTACACATGTGTTGGTACCTTTTAAATTTTTTCCAGGCAACAGAATTTTATAGAAATGTTTTAAATGTTTTAAATTTTAATTTGTATCAAAAATTTCAATTCATTTGTTTAAATAAATTGAGAGTTGGACTACTTGTTATACTTTTGGTACAACCATTTAAATTTAGATTTTTTTGATCATCATTTAATTAGTATTTATTAGATTAGAGATACAAATTTTCGGTTTATTTAGACTTTGTTTAAGCAAATTTTAGTTAAAAGGTTAAATTTGGGATTTGAGATATGCATAAAATTTTACGATTTTTTTTGATATCAAATTATAATGGGTTATCGAAGTCAGAAACTTTTTATTAAAACATCTATGGGCATAGAGAATAGACATAGAGCGGAAACTCTCCTGTCAAAGACATATCTCAGTTGTCAGAAATCCAAGTGGTGAGAATGTATTAGTAGAAAAAACTATGTGAAAACAAAAACAACTCTCGTATGTGTGATTTTTTTAGTTTCCGCTCTATATTTCTCTATGTCTATGGGTAAATGAAATACAAAACCAATTTTAATTGGAGCTTTTTTGTCAAAATTTTTTATTTTTTCGACTCGTACTTCAAATACAATATGCAACCTCTAAACGTTATCCGATTTTGCTAAAAGTGTCAAATAAGCGCCATCCTATTGCATAAAATACATAAAAAAATTTCTGATTTTAATTTAACATACGAGTAGAGACATGGTTTGAGTAAATAGATACCAATTTAAATGTACGGGTGTAGCAGATAGTTTAGTGTAGTTGTATGTGACTTATGTTTGACGATGATGGTGATGAGTTTGTTTGTGTTTGAATTAAGGTTTGAGTATGATGTTCATTAACTTAATAAAAGGACATTCATCTTAATGAATCGTGTAGTCTTGTACAATGTGTTTGTTATAGAAGAAAATTCATTTGTTAATAATATTAAATGGATCTCCTACCACTTGTCTTATCTTACAACACATTGCGCTTACATTTATGTGAACTTATTAAGTCAGAGATTACCAGCATTTAGGGGAAATCGTGCATGAAACATACAAAAGTTACATGTTCTAAAATATCGTTTGGGTGCTATTAAGTTTGTTACAAAATAGAGAAAATTATTTGTTGCTTTAAATATGAGAATAAAATTAATTAAAGCAGCTACGGCAGCTACAATTAATTATCCAAAAGAAATTGCTAGCTTAAACAATTTTACTCGAAATTGATATTGATAAATAAATTTCCCAAAAATATTTACCACAATTATTATAAATTTTTATTTTATTTCAAATCAAAAACATTTTATCTGCAGATACTTTCCCGTCCAAATAATTGACTTCTGAAAAATTAAAAAAAACGCAAAAATTTATATTAGTAGATGGCTTTGTTTCGATGCTTCCAAGATCTCAAATTGTTCTCCGAAATCCAATAACCAAAATTTTAGTCAACAAAAATAAATTAGTCTAAAGCTGTTTTCATGATCTTGATTTAGGTCAGATATAATAATAATCCCGAACGTGACACAATTTGAAACTCTTAAGAGTGATTATTATATTCAGTAACTTGTTTCAGCCAATTTATTAGAACGAGCTCGGAGTACTGACAAGAAACAATGATTTAGGTACCGGAACTAGGCATTGGAACATGAACAAAATCAATTGGAAACAAGTAAGAAAGTATGGTCCATATAATACCCTACACTAAGTAAAAGAGCAAAACATTTTTCTTTTAAAATTTCAATAATTTATATTTTTGAGTGATTTTCGGAAGTGGGCCTTATATGGGAGCTATGACCAATTACAGACCGATTACCATGAAATTAAGTCGTGTGATTTATGTCTATTGAAAGTTAACCATGTTGAATTTTGTGTGTATACCAACATTTTTAAGCGATTTATGATTGTTAAAGTGATTTTCGGAAGAGGGTCTATATGGGAGCTATGATTAATTATGGACCGATCGTAACGAAATTTGGTGACATGAATTCTGTATATATAAAACTTATTTGGAGCGGAATTTGCGAAGATACATATATAAATTAAACATTTATGACCGATAAAGTCCAATTTCGGAAGGACATTTGTATGGGGGCTAGGTGAAATAATGAACCGATTTCAGTCAGTTTCAATAGGCTTCGTCCTTGGGATGAAAAAATAATATGTATCAATTTGTATCGAAATATCTTCAAAATTGCGACCTGTACTCTCATGCACAAAGTTTACATGAACAGCCAGCCAGACGGACGGACGGACATCGTTTAATGGACTCAGAAAGTGATTCTAAGTCGATCGGAATACTTTAAGGTGGGTGTTAGACTAATATTTTTGGGCGTTACAAACATCTGCACAAACGGATTATACCCTCCCCACTATGGTGGTGTAGGGTATAAATATAATTTTTATGTAAAAATATTAAATTTTTTTGTTTTAAAAAAATCATGAAAAATCGAAAACGGCAGAAATTGTTCATATTTATTCATTTATAACAATGCCACATGTAATAGGTACAAAATGAGATATCGATCATAAAAATCCATGGATTACTTTCGAATTTATTCACAATTAAGTGAATTCGCTTATTTTCAAAAAATTGTATTTGCGTACTTTGAGTGTATATTTACATATGTCGATTAGATTTTTACGATCGATATCTCATTTTGTTCCTTTTGCTTTATTACAAAGCTACATGTAGCTTTGTGATAAATCAAAATCTAAACAATTTCAGGAGTTTTCGATTTTTCATGATTTTTTTTTAAACAAACAAATTTTATATTTTCGCATAAAAAATATATTTTTTGTTTCAATTTGTTATTATAACTCCAAAACTACAGAGCCGATTAAAACGCAATATATAAACAGATTAAAGGTTATGCAAACTTAAACTTTTCTAAGTTTAGTTTAGTAATATCAGACTAACCCTTTTTGAGTTATCATAAATTATGTGTAGAAACGTCTAAAAAAATACACAATTTTTAAAAAAAATTCTCCATAGAATTTAAAATTTGAGCCATATTTGTACTACTGGAACCACATCAAAATTGTGTAGGGGTTTAAAATTTCGATTTTTTGGATTTTGTTGCCCTGTTTTATCACTAAAGTGATAGTGTAAATAAATAGCAAGAAAAAATACATTTTCAGTTTTGAGTTCAATTTTCTTAAATTTTTAATTTTATTTAATGTAATGAACATTTTTATTTTTGGTCACGGTGTACCTTTCCATGGAAGTGCCCATATGTAACATCTGTGTTAAATTTCCTTGGAATCGGGGATAACAAAATTTTGTATCGCAAACAACTTTTTCTAAACTAATCTTGATTTATTTCACAAAATAAAACTAAAGATTCTTAATATTGATTGATAATGGATTGATTATAAACTTTTTAAAAATAATATTAAAAAAAAAACAAATAAAAATTTGAAAAATAAAATAACATTATTTCATAAATGACAAGTGTTTAAAATTATTTTACAAAACAAAAAAAAAATCATTAGTCAGTCTACACAAACAACATTTACCACAACTACATCTATAACTTCAAACTCCTCAACATACGCATAATTGAACAACATTTCAAAACCTGAATTTCAAACCCAGTGTAGTGTAAGTTAAATTTTGTATAAATAATAATTGTAATAATTTTAATCTTATTTATTTAAAAAATCCCCAAATGATAAGAATTCTAACAAAGCCTTTTAATTTAAATGTTTACAAAACAACAATACAAATACTTGATTTAAATTCCTTTTAAGTAATTAAATCCTTTAAATCAATAATAAAAAAAAATATGAATTAAATACAACAAAGAAATATATAAATACATCCTCAAAAGATTAAAAATAACAATAAACTATAATTTATTTATTATGTTCGTGAAACAAAAATGTTACAATAAATATTTTGATTGTTTTATAATTGTAAAAAAAAATAAAACTTGTATAGAAACAAAAGAATTTATTAAAAACAAACACATATACACATACGGTCCTATACTCACACTGAAACAAATTTAAGCCTACACATTAGGATGGCCCTTATTTTGAATTTTTCGATTTTCTATGCTTCCAAGTACTCACAATTTGAGCAAAATCGGATAAAGTTTTAGGTCAAATCAGAAATATTTTCAAAAATATTTTAATAATAAATTAAGAATAGTTTTTGTATTTTATTTTACCAATTAATATTTAAATATGAAATAGCCCATTATAATTTGATACTAAATAGATCATACCATTTCATGCATATTAAAAATCTCAAATTTTACATCTTGAAATTTTTTTTAAATTTTTTTACTTTACGATAAATGAGGATTAAAAACAAAAACGAAAGTTTCCGCCATTTGTAATTGGCGGATTTCGAGGAAAATGTTGGTCACAAATTTGAAAAAATGTGGGATATTGTTATTTTGATTTTGTTATTCCGTTTGTAGCACATCGAAACATTCCCAAAAGTATAAATATACTCTGGGTTCTTATGAAATTCTAAGACGATGGCTGGCTGTCTGTCTGTTGAAAACACAATAGGGCCCAAACAAAAGAACCGTGCTGGCTGAAATTTTCCACACTTACTCCCTGTTTGTTTGGTATAGAAAGTGGGCAATATCGATCCATAATTTCCCATAGCCCTCATACAAATGTCACCCCGGAATACGGTTTGAGTAGTCATAAATATGTTGTTTATGCGGCAATAGTGATAAAATTTTGCAAAAATTGTTTTTAAGTATTCCGAAATTATACTTGGCCATACAAGGTTCCTTCAGAAATAGACTTGAACATTCATAATTGTCTTATGATAACATTGTGCACGAAATTAACACTTTTTTCTGTCAAGAGGGGCTTATAGATTAGCTCGTATTTTCGAGATATACCGTTATTTCGAAAATGCAGGAGGTTGCACAACATATATTCGCGTAACTCAAAAACTGTTAAGCTTATCGAATAAACTTAACACCCGAAATTCCACAATAAAATTGCCTTTAAGCAAGGCTCAACGTGTTTTTAATCTTTGCAGTCTTTTTAGAAATATACATTTTGTTTGGCAAAAAAAACTAATTTTTTAGAAAAATTTGCAATAGTCGGCAATGCAGCGCACAAAAATATATTACAAAACTGCAAGGTTCTGAAAATTTTCTGTTTGTTGTTGATTTTGAATCCATAAATTTTTACTTGAAAAGCCACCTAATGGATTTTTTAGGCATAGGTGAGGACATACTAAAACCGATTTCAAAGATTTTGAAACACCCTCAAGATTTTGAGATATTTTGAAAAAACTGTTTTAGCGTAGGTCGTAGTACTTTAGTACCTCTAACTCACACATTTTTATATCGATCTCAAAATTTTAAACAGTTAAAGTTAGGTAAAGAACTAAGCTTTCATAAACTGTATGTATAAAATCTATAGTCCTAGAAGTTGTGTAAGTTTTTATAAATAGTTTTGCTTTCTTTTTTTCAACAATTCAACAATAGTTATTTTAATTTTTTTCTACGAAAACCAATTTTTCTTTGAAAAAAATGAGACATCACATATTAAAACCGCTTTTTATACTTGCAAAAGTTATTAAACTTTTTCGAAAAAAGTTCCACAAAATTTACCCTGTAAATTAAAAATTGTAAAAATTTTTTTTGGTTTTTTTTTATTCATATAGGCTGGGGGAGAAAATACTAAAAAAGGTGTTAATGAAAGTTTAATAACTTTTACAATTTTCATCCGATTTGAATATTTAAATCGATGATTTGTTAAGATCTAAATTTCCTTTATACATTGGTATACACTTTTATAAGCTTCTATATCAAAATAAGCAATGAAAAGCGACTAAAATCAAAAAAGTTGATAAATTTTGTTTTTCTTTTAGACATTCTTAACAAAAACAATACTTATGACTTACAAATGTATCATAAAATGTACGTCATTTTAAAGCGCATTCAGTTTTCCTTCCAACCTCGTTTAAAAATTTAAAGTCGGATAGAGACTGACTGAGTTACAAATCGATAAGTTGACGAAAATCACTGAAAACGGTTTTTTCAAAATAACTTCTGATTTTGAGGGTGTTTCTGAAATTTTTTGACACAATTTCTAATGTACTCGGCAAGCCCTATAACCCACGCTAGGTCGTTTTCCAAGTTTTTTTTTCCATCGTAGGTCGTGTGATTTATGTCTATATTAAAGTTAACTATGTTGAATGTTGTGTATACCAACATTTTTAAGTGATTTATACACGTTAAAGTGATTTTCGGAAGCGGGACTATGGGAGCTATGACTAATTATGGACCGATCGTAACAAAATTTGGTGACATGAATTTTGTATATATAAACTTATTTGGAGCGGAATTTGTGGAGATACATGTATAAATTAAACATTTATGACCGATAAAGTCCAATTTCGGAAGGATATTTGTACGGGGGCTAGGTGAAATAATGGTCCGATTTCAGCCAGTTTCAATAGGCTGGGTCCTTGGCCCGAAAAAAAATTAATATGTACCAAATTTGATCGAAATATTTTCAAAATTGCGACTTGTACTCTGCACACAAGGTTTACATGGACAGCCAGTCAACCAGCCAGACGGACGGACATCGTTTAATCGACCCAGAAAGTGATTCTAAGTCGATCGGTATACTTTTTTAAACGGTGTTAGACTAATATTTTTGGGCGTTACAAACAAGCCGTCTGTGTTTCTCAAAAGATTGTAATTCCCTGCAAGGGGATCTGTTTGAAGTAGAGTATTTGATCTCTGATGGTGGGTCCATATTAGATGGCGATCGAGATGGCCACCAAGATACCTTACATGGTGTTGCATGGGTATCCTCACATTGATAATACGTGTATTGAGGATCAGTTGTCTCGTCTTAAATGGAAGTGTCTTTAATTTTCCATTAGGGGAGTCATTTCTTCAACTCATTAATGTGAGACTCATGTTGTTCAGATGCTATCGAGAGAGCACTGTATGTGTGACTTAATGCGCTCGTGGGCATATCAGCAGAATGTAATATATACGATGAAGAATTTTAGATTTTGGAAGCTTTCAACAATAAGGGCCATCCTAATACAAATAGCCTCACACTCTTACTAAAACCGATTTAAGAATAATCACACAAAAAACACATAATACTCACACTCAGTATTAAACATTAAATACAACCTCAACAGTTTATCTTGTTGTTTTATTTTTCCCTTTAAATTGTAAAAATTTTATTTTATTTTTATTTGTATTGGAAAATGTTTGTTTTCAATTCAATAAAAACCAAAATTTTGTCTTTGTCTCAAATGTAATTGTGTATTTCTTCTTGTTTTTTTTTTTCATTTTTATATAAATAAATCTTTGTTAAACAAAAGAATTTCAAATTTTTCCATTGTTTTCCTTTTTCAAAATCTAAATGTTGTTGTTGTATTTTTTGGTCAATATTTCTGTGTGTGTATTCGTTTGTTGCAAATTGATTGTTAATTCCTTTTTTACAATTAGGAATAAATTGAATTTTGTTTAAAGTCTGAATTCTAAATGTGAAAATAAATTATTTTTATGTGTTTTTTTTATTGTTTGTGATTCTGTTCAATTGGCTGAAAAATCTTTGTTTTATGTTTGTTAATAACAATTAGAAATTTTTTATTTTTTTGTTCATTTTAAATTTCGTTATCTAACTTATTTGTAAAAAAGAAAACAAAATAAACTAACATTAAGTTTTTTAAAGATTTTAAAACGATATAAGAAATTTGTTTGGTAAAAAGTCTTTGCTATTGGTTGAAAATAAAATTGTGTGAAAAGATTTAACTATTAAATATTACACTAATGCTTTAAACACATAGACTACAGCAGGCTACCAACCACAATCTGTCAAAACTAAACTACATATGTTGATATAAAGATCATTATTTTGACGCCATCACATCAAGACGGCTACGCGACCACCGCAGCTCAATTTCAAATTTCGTAACAGACCAGTATATATGGTTATCAGATGGTTACGATGTTGCTGTTGTTTTCATTATAATTAAATAGGTAAATACATGGCGACGGTTGCTGCCAACTACATTTGTAGTCGTGTAAATGTTTAGCCTCCTGCAGTATATATGAAAACAATATGTCAAAATTAAAATACACACGTTCCTATTAAGAGGATTATTTTCACGCAATCAAGTTCACCATTGCCGCTACAGCCAACTTAAGCTAATTTAAATTTTCGTAAGCAACAACGAACAATATGTATCGAAACTTCAATTCAATGTTAGCTGGTAACGATATTGCTGTTATTTTCATTATTATTAAGTAGTTAACTATAGAGCGACGATTGCTGCCAACGGCATTTTTAGACCTTTATCATTGTAGCCTGCTGTATTCTATGTGTTTGAAGCATAAACTGTTCTAGAAAATAATTTTTCGAATTATGACATATCGCTAGAAGGAACGGAACTAAAAGAAAACTGAACATGATACTAGTTCTAAAGTGATAGGAACCGAATTTAATAATTTATATGAAACAGACTTGGCGATATCATAGCAGGGCGAATAAGACGTACATTAGAGTGTTTTTATGGAATTTTGGAACGCATACCCTCTATTTTTTATGTATAAAAAACTATAGTTAAATATGAAATTTTGTCTTTCTATCATGATTGCAACCCTTGCGATTTAGTTTTGAGGTGTATTTACAAGGGGAAAAATGCAATTTTTTTGTCAAAATTTTGGCATTAAATAATTACTTTTGCAATTTAATTTCAAAGAATCGAAATGTGTACGCAATTGTCTTTCTAATAAGATATAAAACACAAAAATTGGTTAAAAAATTTTAAAGTTATTAAAAAATCGCCAGGCCATTAACGTGTCTCAGGCCACTAGAACAAGAAATGTAGGAACAAAATTAACATATTTTGAGAAATATTAAAACAAAAATTTATTTTTACTTAAAATATATCCATATTTACTTGTATATGAGTTTTTGTATTCGTAGCATACCGTTAACCTATTCGCAGGTATAAGCAAAAAAAATAATTTTTTTAACGGCAGTTTCAAAACTCTATTTTCTAATTTTTAAAAATTTTGTTAAACAAATTTCAGAATATGTTAATCATCACATAGGGATTTATTTAGAACATAATAGGGAATAAAAATATGAAAAAGTATGACAATATCTCCTATAGTTTTTCCGTACCTGCGATTTAAAATTTGCGATTTTCGTGAAAAACTAATTTTTTGGTCATATTTTGGCGAATGAGCCGAATTTCCTTACTGTTATGATTTTTAGTAAAAGCTATTCAGAATATTATAGTCAAGGTAATTTTAAATATAATCTGAAAGTTGTACTAAAATCGAAAAACGTTAACCCTTAAATCGTGAAGGTGAAAGGTCAATTTTTTCCATATTTGGAATTTCTCATGGAAATATAGCGAAATGTTATATATTTTTCGGTCGATTTTGATGAAACTTAAGAAGAATATAACATGATGTCTAGTATTTATAATAGCAGCACAAAAATTAAAATTAGCCCTTAATAGCACTAAATATTTTTGCGACACTCTAACATATACATTAGAGTGACAGCCGATTTTTTTTTTAGATTTCATTCCACTGTGACACTAGGCCGAAAAGTAAGGTGCTGAAAATTTGGGCAAAATCGGACAACGATTTCTGGACGCGCATCGAGGTCAAAGTTCAGATATATGCAAAATTTTACTATTTATATGGAATAAATAGGTAAATCTCGTTAACTTTCTGCATTGTTTTCTAGAAATATGTAGATTTATTTATATTAATGAATATTACATTAAAAAAAATTTGGATATTAACCCTGTATCTCCTTTGGTTCAAAATGACCCAAAAACTGTATTATCGCCAAAATTAGAGAAAAATGCAAATTTTTCAGGTTTTGTAAAAATGTTGCTACTAAATAAATACTTTTGCAATTGAATGCAAAAGAATCGAAATGTGCACGTAATTATCGTTGTAATGAGATATAAATGACAAAATTTGGTTAAAAAATAGTGAAGTTATTACAATTTCGCCAGACCATTAACGTGTCTCAGGCCACTTCATTAAAATCGGCCTAAAATATATAACATTTTGCTATATTTTCATTAGAAATTCCAAATATTGAAAAATTTGACCTTTGACCTTCACGATTTAAAGGTTAACGTTATCCGATTTTAGTAAAACTTTCAGACTATATTTAAAATTAGCAGGGCTATAATATTATGAATAGACTTTACTTAAAATGTAAAAAACAGTAAAAAATTGGCCTCAAATATGGACAAAAAAATAGTTTTTCTTGAAAACCGCAAAATTTAAATCGCAGGTACGGAAAAACTGTAAGAGGTATTGATATACATTTTTCATCTTTTTATTCCCTATTATGATCTCAATAAATCCCAATGTGATGATCGAAAAATTCTGAAATTTGTTTAACAAAATTTTTAAAAATTTAAAAATAGAGATTCGAAACAGCCGTTAGAAAAAATATTTTTTTTTTTGCCATACCTGCAAATAGGTTAACGGTATCCTACGAAGACAAAAACTCATACACAAGTAAATACGGATATATTTTAAATAAAAATTAGCTTTTATTTTAATTTTTCTCGAAATATTTTAATTTTTTTCCTAAATTTCTTGTTCAAGTGGCTTGAGACACGTTAATGGTCTGCCGAATTTGTAATAACTTTACCATTTTTTAACCAAATTTTGTCAATTATATCTCATTACAACGATAATTACGTACATATTTCGATTATTTTGCATTCAATTGCAAAGGTATTTATTTAGTAGCAACATTTTTTCAAAAACTGAAAAATATGCATTTTTCTCTAATTTTGGCGATAATACAGTTTTTGGGTCATTTTGAACCAAAGGAGATACAGGGTCGATTTCCAAAAAAAAAATTTTAATGTAATATTCATTAATATAAATAAATCTACATATTTCTAGAAAACAATGCAGAAGGTTAACGAGTTTCACCTATTTACTCCATATTAACAGTAAAATTTTGCATATATCTGAACTTTGACCTCGATGCGCGTCCAGAAATCGTTGCCCGATTTGGCTCAAATTTTCAGCACTTAATATTTAGGCCTAGTGTCACAATATTCCATCCGGCACTCTTCAAAATTGTAACATAAATTTTTTTTTATACAACTGATTGTCACTCTAATATACATATATTGTTGTTTTCTAAAAATACTTGTCACATAATTTTATTAAGAGATTTCGATTTCTATCAGATTCGTTTAAAATTCCTCAAGACATAAAATTTTTGTTTTTGTTTGCAAAAAGTCCAAAATTGTTTTTAATATTTTATTTTGAAATATTGAAGAAATAGCTCTCTGAGCTATTTGGAACAAATTTTGCCAATATGTAATAAGTTACATGGATGAAAAAAAAAATACCTGTTTGGTCAAAATATAAAATTTTTACCCCCTCTAACTCAGTTAAAAAATTATGTCGAAATTACAATGCAATAGGATTAACATTGGTGCAAATTTCATCCCCATCGGAAGACATCGATTTCGATTAAAGTAAAATTAAATTAATTCTCCAGAATATTAAATTTGAATCTTGGTATATGAGGAGATAGGTAAATATTTTTAAATTACAATTACATCTCCATGGCTTCTTTGAGCTCAACATTAATGGCTTCATGAAGCATAATTTAAAATTTTCAATTTATATTCTGTTAAAAATCATTTCAAGGCCAAGAGTAGTATTTTTAAATCAAAATAAAATAAACCCCTCATTAAGCATTAACATCTCAACAGTAAAGTAATGTTTCTATATAAATAATATTTAAAATTATTACTGAAAATTAAATTAAATTAAATTTAAAACATTATTTCCTAAAAAAATCACTTAATTAAATCCATACACATAATATTTTATTAAACCAATAGCATTTGCCCACATAAATAGCCCCGTTTTTTAAAATAATGTTAATAATAAAATTATAATTGTAATATTTTTTCCTAATCAACACAATTTATTAATGCATTTTGTAATTAAGAACGTTTTTTACTTATATTAATATTAATTAATTTCTTTTTTTTTGGATGTCCCTCTAACGAATGTTTAATAATGTATTTTGTCCGCAACTAAATCACTAATTTGTTTGTATAAATAACGTTTTATTCTTTATGTCTTGGTAAAATTTTGTTAATGACATCATACATTTTGTTTGTATCCCACCCACCCACAAGAATAAAAAAATAATAAAAAAAAACTGAAATTTTGTTTAAGAAATTAAAACCGAAACCAACAAAACGAAACCAAAACTTACATTTACAGGAAGTCCACATGAATCTCGCACAAATCGAGTGGATGAAACACAACTGGTGCTGCGCATACATCGTGGTCGACCCTGTTCAACGCCACAAAGGACTCCACTGTCCGTGCATTCGATGTCTTCTACGCTGAGTGTGAATAGCAACAATGACGAAATGTATCCATTGCAACACCATCATGCCAATGTGCCACATCACCTGAGTGCCACACCCAAAAGAGCCACCTCAATGAGAGTTCCTAGAACAAAACATGAAAAAGTCTCCATAAAAGTATCATTTCCATCCTCGGAAAACATGTTGGACTCCACAACTTCCATCAATAGTACACCGCCAGCCTATGCGTCGGTGGTGACCAGCTCAACTAACCAGCCAGCCTCTACATCATTGATCAATGGTCGCCGCAGTTCCTTTAAGAGTAGTCTGTTCGAGATTGGAGAGACCACCTTTAATGTGGACAACAATACGCCTTCACATTCGAGCAAAATAATGGAATCACACACGGATAGTTTGCTTAAAAAGTCGGACAAGAAGCAGAGGGGCAAGCGGTCGGTGAAATTTCAGGTGAAACGTTTCAAGGTGGAAACAAAGGCCGCCAAAACTTTGGCCATTATAGTGGGCGGTTTTATATTCTGTTGGTTGCCATTTTTTACCATGTACTTAATAAGAGCCTTCTGTGATCACTGCATACAGCCAACTGTCTTTTCTGTGCTCTTTTGGCTGGGCTACTGCAACTCGGCCATAAATCCCCTAATTTACGCCTTATTTTCCCATGAATTTCGTATTGCCTTCAAGCGTATTGTTTGCCGCTGTGTTTGTACGCGCAGTGGTTTCCGTGCCTCAGAAAATTTCCAAATGATTGCTGCACGCGCCCTTATGGCACCGGCCACATTTCATAAAACCATTTCAGGTTGTTCGGATGAAGGCGATGGTCCAGAATTTAGTTGACTAATGATGATTGATGATGATATGGGTGGAGACGCTGATGGACGGGGTGCTGCAGATGGCAATGGAGATGGGCTTGATTCGCAGGAGGCTGATGCCAATACTTCACTACACCAACAACAAAGCTCAAAGCGGAAACACACAACAGCAACATCACTGCCAAAAAATGATAAGGTGTTGGAGGCGAAGCCATTGGTAGAGTTGGGGGAGAAGGTGAGTGCTAGTGTGGCACGCAACAATTCAGCAAATAAAAGTGGTCGTCGTGGTGGTTTTTGCAAAGGTAAAATAATGTACTAACAACCCTCTAATGCTGGAGTAGTGTTTTTTTCCTTGTCTTTTTGGTATTTTATTAAGATAAGATTAAAGAATTTTGTATGTTTGAGTTTTTTTTTTTTGGAAAATTATAAGATTTATGTTCTAAAACGCAAGTTAAAATGTGTGACAAATTGTTTGTTCTAAATTTTAAATAAAGCAAGGTTTTGAAAAAATGTTATTCAATTTTTTAGAGTGGTAAATTAAAAATTCAATTGAAGGGTCTGCAATCAAGCTAACTTGGTCAGTGTGTAGAAATTTGTTAACATATTTCAGTTCCTTGTATTGTACAAAATATATACACAGAGCTACAGCGAAATATTAATCACTGCTGGCAGTCTTAAATAGATTTTTGAGGCAAATGTATTATGGGCGTCAAAAGTGAGTAAAAATCGGTGAATTGTATTATTTTTTTAAGATAATGAAAAACATTATCTCAATTATGAATGAAGGAGTATGATTATAAAATCATTCAGCTATTTTTGCTCTAAAAAACTGCTATTCAAAATCAGCCCTGATGTTAGATAAACAGCAAAATCGGAATACAATTATTTTTAAATTAAGCCTAATATATAAACATCAACAAGATATCGAAACTTACACTTCCAAATTTATCTTAATTTGTAACACGGATTCTCTGTGGAAGTTCGAAATTTAAAGTACCTAAACATTTATAAATTTACTATGGGTTGGATGCTATCGAGATTCAAAATTCAAATATTATCCATATAAATATATAAATGTCTTTGTAAGTTTGTTTTTTTTTTGCTTGAGCATCACGCCTAAACGGCTGAACCGATTTTATTGAAATTTGGAAAATAGATAGACCCTTACTTCAATAGGATATCTCTTTTTTTAATACTTGGTCCAGAAAGGGATAGACAGGGGGAAAACCAGTAAAATTGGTACCTTAAACAATAAAAACTAAACGGCTGAACCGATCTTATTGAAATTTCGAACATAGATAGATTACACTTAGAGATGCTAATCGGGACTGATTTTTAAAAATCCCGGGGTTCGGGATTTGGTAAAGAATCCCGAAAGCCCGACCCGGGATTTCGGTATTTTCGGGAAATCTAAAATCCCTAAAATTATAAGAAAGAAACGTACATAATTATGTCTTTACAATTGAAAGTAAATTTTTTATTTAGCAATTAATTTTTATTAGACACTAAAAAGCATAAAATACTTGCATGAGTATATAAGAAAAAATAACAATAAAGTATGTACATTAGGCCGGGTCGATTTGTATGACGATCAAAACGTAAATAATCGTATAGCAGAAACGCAATCTACGCAAAATTCTAAGAAATTATCCCCAAGAAACTATAGGTCTAAAATCAAATCCTATCGCATTTCGTCTTTTATCCAATAAAAAAAACTATTAAAAAAAATATATACTGAAATATCATTGGATAAAAGACGAAATGCGATAGGATTTGATTTTAGACCTATGGTTTCATTTCTGCTATACGATTTATCGTGAATAAAATCGACATACTGGTGAAAAACCGCACTTTAGTATAAAAAAGTGTTTATTTTTTATACTTAAGAATACTATTGCATCTATGGTTTCATCTGCCATTCTGGAACGAATTTTGTTTTTGACATATGCTGCTGCCGAAAAAATCTTTCACATTCCATCTTTCACATTGGCAAACCCGTTTGCAAATACTTATAACAAATCTGCAGGTAATTTCCTCTTGTTCCTTCAGAAATAAAATGATCTATTTCTATTGCATGTTGAAAATCTACATTACAATTTGGTTTCGTTTTTGTTATTTGGGGTTTTTACATTTATTAATATCTTTTAGCCTTTTAGCAATCGAAATATTTTCATTTTGTTCGTGCTCCTCATCTGAGATAAAATCAATTTCATTTGAAAAGGATTTAAATTGAGTTTTGCTAGATAACTTACAAAAAAGTTGAAGAATTGATTTTCTAGAGCCCCACTCAAGGAAAACCAAAAATACCGTTTTCCTTTATTAACTATATTGTAGCAGGAGTTGAGCTTAAAAACTTTGCTGAACATCACTTTGCGATATTCGGGCATGTAGAATGTCAAAATGAATGAAAAAGTCACACAAAAATGACAATTTCCCCTATTTATTTATGAAAAACGGGATTTGGAAAATCCCGAAAACCCCGGTATTTAAAATTAAAAAATCCCGGGCTTCGGGATTTAGAAAATCCTGAAACACCCGGGATTTTCGGGAACGGGATTCCCCGTTTAGCATCTATAATTACACTATACAACACCAAAAAAAATTACGAGGTCCGACCAATAAATTTTGATAGAGGAGACAACAAAAAAAGACACGTAACATCTTACAGCAAAATTATGTAAAATGTTACGGAGAATATTTTGTAGAATATGTTAACCCTCTAAATCCTCAAGGCGTGGGTCTTTTTTGACCTTCTTTTAAAAAAGAGCAACAAACTCCATTAAAACAGGGATTTAAGGCATTACAATGTTCCGCAAAAATACACCAAAACAGAAAATTCAACCAGAAAGTCAGAAATAAGACAGAACAATAGAGAGCTTAGGGTGAATTTCGCATTTATTAAGAATTTTATTTCAAAGTACCCCAAAAATTTAACATGCGCACCCATTGAAGAATGCTTATAGCTGAAATTTGCGTATGGTAATAAAGTGGAATTGCCTAGAGCTAAAAAAATGTAATTAATGAAGACTTCCTATCCAAATTCTTAATAAATACGAAATTAACCCTATGCTCTCTTTTGTTATGTATTTTTTCTGACTTTCTGGTTGAATTTTCCGTTTTGATGTATTCAGGGGCTTAGTAAAATTTCACGTATATTTTTTTTGTAGAATAGTTTAACCGCTTAAATCCCTGTTTTAATGGTGGTTTTTGCTCTTTTTTAAAAGAAGGACAATAAAGACCCATGCCTTGAGGATTTAGACGGTTAACATATTCTACAAAAATATTCTCCGTAATATTTTACATAACTTTGCGGAACACATTTTATACCTAAAATGTAAGGTTCACATGGTTTCTTATGCCGATTAACAATAAGAATGTGCCAGAGTTGGGAAACTTTACCCCCCTCAAATGAAATTCAGATGTAAACTTTCAAAACGCTTATCAAAATTTATTGGTCGGATCTTGTAATTTTGGAAAAAATTTGGTTTTGTTGTATAGTGTTATTACTTGGAGCCATCAATAGGCTGAAAAAATATCAAGATTTTTTTAAAATCGCAGAATATTTTTTATACATTCAAAATTCCGGTATTAATAATATTCATTTATTTGTTTATAAAATCCTTTCATATTTTTTTATTCTACTACGACAGGGTCAACGGGCCAAGCTAGTATGAGACTAAAATTGAAAAATTGTGAAGTTTCAATTGTATATAACTTTTCAACCGCTTATCCAATTTTCACAATGTTGATCACATATTAAATGTAATGCACCTTATTTTAACAACACATAACAAAATCAGAGTTGGATCAGCAGAGCCTCTCGAGTTAATGAACATTTAGTAAAACTCTCCTTATGTATCGAAGAATAATCAAAAAACTTCAAATATATTTTTATTTATATCTTTGATATTAGCCTTCTCAATTTCTGGTTGTTTTTTATAGTGACGATAAATCTGGCATTGCTAAACGTCGGACCAATCGTAGGAGTATTCACATTTAAGTTATTTAAATGGACAATAAAAATTTTCGAGGGTCGGCGCTATGGGAGCTCAAAGTAGGGTATTTTTGATATGTAAAATTTTTAAGCACGTGCTATTTGCTTGCGTGTGCTATTTATCTCTTATAATCTTGCCATACCTTGGACCAATTTCTTGTTAGTTAGCCAACTAAATTACCAATAATATACAATAGATTTCAGAGAAATATCAATTATGGATCCAAAAATAAACGACTTTCAATTAAAAAAATTATATTATATTTTTGCAGTTTTTTTGCACGAAAAGGTGACTTAACTCTTTTTTATTAAAAAATAAAACTTTCTTTAAGAACATATACAAATTTAATATTTTTCTATAAGGTATCTTTACGGAGAACAGTTTGGTATAAAAAATATGTCCTATTTTACGAATCTGTTGCCCCTACGCCATTCGGAATTTGACATATGTTTTTATCAAAATTTCAATTGTGGACTGCATGTTCTAAAATCTCAAAGCTGGAATCAGAAAACAGAAAGGAGCTTTGGAAACCTTGATATGTTCCCTATCTACGAATCAAAAAATAAACGATTTTCAATTGGAAACGAAAATGTGACTTAACTCTTTTTTATTAAAAAATAAAACTTTCTTTAAGAATATGTAAAAATTTTATGTTTTTCTATAAGGTATCTTTACGGAGAACATTTTGACATAAATATGTCCTATTTTACTAATATGTTGCCCCTACGCCCTTCGAAATTTGACATATTTTTCATCAAAATTTCAACTTTGTACTATATGTTCTAAAATCCCAAATCTGGAATCAGAAAATAGAAAATACCCTTGGAAACCTGAATGTGCTTTCTATTTATATCCAAAGTATTTTCCTAGCCTCAAAGGAACTGTGGACCCTATGAGCAAAATTGTAAAAAATACCATTTTTGGGATTTTCGCTTCAATATTTTGGAATTGCGGGATTACTTTTGAACTTTTGTCAAGTTTTTTTATACCTTGTTATTTAGACTGACAAATTTAAAAAAACATTGAAAATTTCATTGAGTTCTGTTAATAAATAAAGACTTTATTACATATTACATATTTATTGAGTTTCTAAAACTAAAATTTGTATCAAAATTTTAACAGAGTTGCAAATATTTGGAACAATTTGATCCACATTTATTACATGCTAATTTTGTTGTTAATTTTTGTTATAACAAAAAAAAATTCAAGCGAATATCTCAATTAGATTCAAAAATATGCCACTTTAAATCTCCACCCTTCAAAAATATTGCACTTTTTCATACTAACAAATGTTAATAAATTTTCTTAATATTTTATTTAACAAGAAGTCAATGGTTCTTAATTAGTCACATATGAAATGAAAAAGTGGAATATACATTTTTTTGTCGAAGGTACCCTAATTTGAGCCCTCATAGCGCCGTCCATGGAGCATTTGTAGGGCCCATTTTAATAACTTAAACTCGAATACTCCTTGGTTAGGCCCACTTCAAATATTATCGCGATCGCGACGTTTAGAAATGCCAGATTAATTTCCAAAAAAATTTAATTCTGCCCCACAGTGTACGGCGACAACGAGCTTTTGTAAATCACTTTATTACCATTGAAATTGATGTTGCAGAGTTCCCATAGTATTTATGAATCTTAACCTTGGTTGGATTGATGGGTTTTTTCCTCAAAAAATAATACACGAAATTCGCTTCTTTCCACTTTCTCAACAAGTCACGCCGATGTCGAGATCCAGAATTTTGTGTAAATCATACAACTTATTATTATTGAAAATAAAAGATATCTTACTTTAAATAGTTTCATTTCCAAGGTAAATTTTTTAGTTCAATCATTTTCAACCGAGACTAGACGCAATGTATCAAATTGATATCAATGAAAATTGGCGCGTTTGAAAATAATCTCTTCACTTTTTATATCGAAAACATAAAAACAATATTAAATTCAAAGTATTTAAAAGAGTAATAAAAATGTCCTATAAAAATTGTTTGCCTGTATCCACCAGATCAGTTTCCACTAATCAGTTAATCAAAAATATTTGACGAAAACACGAACAGCAAAAAATGTCAAACAATATAAAAATTATCTTACGTTGAGATGTTTTCTAAACTAAAGCTAGTTTATTTAAATTAATATTATTTCAACACAGAGAAAACAGATTCATAGTCACAACCGAATTTGGCGCCAATCGAATTTTGTCGGTTGCATGTACTATCGACTGAATTCGATTGCAGTGACTGAATTTACGATACACACAACTGTTTTAAAAATTAATTCGGTGAGGAGCACCGATACTATTAGTTGGAGCAATTAAATACAATTTTTGGTGGTTTTTCTCTTATTAGATTCAAAATAATTTATTATTCTTTTAATTTTACAATATTTAAAATATATGTATATACATAATCAAAACTAATTGAACAAAATACTGTAGAATGAAGACAAAAATGTGTTTCTTATGTAGAAATTATATATAATAAATCCGATGTAACTCTCGTATCTGCATTATGGAGGTTTACTTCATTGTTTTTGGTTTGACGTAAAAAAATGGAAACATTTCATTCGTCGTGTCATTGCACATCACACCAAGGTTAAATCGAATCAAAAATTACTGGCAGGAGCATAGCAACGAATTATTAATAACAAATTGAAGTATTCGGTTGGTCATAAGCATGTTGGTTCTAATAGTGGATGCAGAAGCAGATACAATTAATTAATTGTTGTAAGGATGCCTATAATTGTAATAAAAAACTGTCGTTAGTGCATCAACAAATCTTTATCTAATATGTACTTACATGCAAAACAAACATATTTACACAAAATTTGTAGATATATAAATATTTATGTATTTATAGTCCACAGAAAAGCGTAACTTGCAATTTTATAGTCATTATCCAAAATATATTTTGTATAATCCGTATATGTATGTTCTTCCTTCAAATATTTTATATTTTATTACGTTAAAATTTTTTAAAGGAAAATGTCAAAAAATCTAAAATTGCTATTGATAGAGAACACCGAATTGAAATTATTATAACTGAAAACTTTAAATAAAATTTAGTAAAGACACAAACCAAATTCAATTAACCAGTTTTACGGTTGTTGGAACCGCAATTCGATTGTGATTGTGGTTTTACAATTCTAACTATAAGAAATCTATTAGGAATATAGAATATCAATAATTGCAATATTATTTCTGTCTTACTTATTAAATATTTATAATCAGAACTGAATTCCAATCGATTTGTTTTCTGTGTGAATAGAATGAGAAATGTCGACTTTTGTTTACTCTTTTTTATACAATCTAAATTGAGCGATTTTATTTTTATAATTTCGTGGCTACTACATTTCATAACAGAAATCTTAACTAATTTTCTTGTAAACAAATATAAAATACTCACATTCATACAGATCATTGGAGGGTTGAAAAATGGTATAAATTAAGCATGTTAAACAATAATGTACAATAAATCTCATTAAATATTATTATGTAAAATATATAACAACATTTACAACATTAAGAATATTGAAAAAATGAGAAACATAACCTTTTAAAACTTATACAAGACTCTACTCAAAATCTAAGCAAAAATTAAAACTTTAGAGAATTTTGCCAAACCCTAAAAGTATGCCATTTTTAAACGCCTTTTGTAATATATTGAATAATTGAAGGCGATTTAATGAAATTGAAGTTATTTTAAAACAAAAAAAAATATTTAACGAAATTGTAAACTAATGGCAATAATTTTTACTTATTTTTTAAAACAAAGAAACAGAGATAAGAAAAATCTTCTTTTTTTATAAATATACATATTCAGTGTTATTAAGTTTTACTTTACTTTTAAGCAGAATAAATATTATTTTAATTATAAACCTAATAAATAACAATCATAGCATTTTAAATAAATAAACATAAAAATAAAAAAAACATTTTATGTCATAATTTTAGTATAACTAAAATAAAATATCCAAATATTTAAGTTATTAAATTTAATATACTTATAAACAAATAAATAAAATATAAGTGTTGTGTATAAAAAGAAAAAAAAGAAAAAAATAATAAAATATTCAAATATTTTTAAAAGAAATATGGCTAAGCATGACATGGTATTTGAAAAACAGGGTTTGTATGCGTAATTACTGTATAAAAAAGGCACTATATAAATACTATTTAATATTTCCAACACGTGTGCTTTATAGGGGGTTTCCTTTTTTTCTATTTGTGGTACTGAAACAGGTAAAACTCCTCTAACTATAAACCCATATTTATTTAGACACACACGCATTGTTAACTGTTCTTATTTCAAAAATCAATATTTAAAATGTCACTCAAAGATCTTACCCAATACCCATAAAGAAAATATATATTTGAATTTTATTTTAGTTAAATACACGTATGAGTAATATGTAATTCATACAAACAATTCATATCACGTATACGTATACAATGAGACATTTATATTTATCATGGTGAATGTGTTTATGATTTTGCTTGAGGTTTGAGAAACGTTACAGCACACTTTAAATATGAGATCAGCATTGTTAAATTAAACATAATATTCTGCAAAATGCTATTGCTATCGACTACATTTGGATTACACAGGACAAGAGCAAAAAAGGCTTGACTAACCACTTTATAGATTTGATGCATCATGGCTAACTAAGTGCAAATAGATTTAAAAAAAAAAAATTAAAGTAAAATTATAAATTTTGTTAGACATTTCTCAACATAATTAATTATAACTCAAAAACGGTTAGTCCGATATTATTAAAATAAAGTTAGAAAACTTGACATCTACATAACATTTAAGCCATTTGTATATTGCGTTTCAAACGGTTTAATAGTATAAATTACACAGTACAACACCAAAAAAAATACGAGGTCCGACCAATAAATTTTGATAGAGGAGACAAAAAAAAGTCACGTGTATCGGCGTTTTGAAAGTTTACATCTGAATTTCATTTGAGGGGGGTAAAGTTTCCCAACTCTGGCACATTCTGATTGTTAATCGGCATAAGAAGCCATGAGATCCTTACATTTTAGGTATAAAATGTGTTTCACAAAGTTATGTAAAATGTTACGGAGAATACTTTTGTAGAATATGTTAACCCTCTAAATCCCCAAGGCATGGGTCTTTTTTGTCCTTTTAAACATGAGCATAAAACACCATTACAACAGGGATTTAAGTGGTTAATATGTTCCGCAAAAATATTATCCGTAAAATTTTACTATAAGTCCCTAAATACACCAAAACGGAAAAATCAACCAGAAAGTCAGAAATAAGACATAAGAAAAGAGAGCTTAGGGTTAATTTCGTATTTATTAAGAATCATTAATTAAATTTTTTTTAGCTCTAGGCAATTCCAATTCATTACCATACAATGTCCAGCCTATTTCAGCTATAGGCGTTCTTCAATGGGTGCGCATGTTAAATTTTTGGGGTACTTTAAAATAAAATTCTTAATAAATGCAAAATTAACCCTAAGCTCTCTTTTGTTGTGTCTTATTTCTGACTTTCTGGTTGAATTTTCCGTTTTGGTGTATTCAGGGACTTATAGTAAAAGTTCACGGATAATATTTTTCCGGAATATTTTAACCCCTTAAATCCCTGTTTTACTGGTGTTTGTTGTTCTTTTTTAAAAGAAGGACAATAAAGACACAACGTCAAACTCTGCAATTTATCACGTTATGTTTTCATTTGATTTGTGTGCGTTTTTAGAAATTTTTTGCTTTAAATTTTCACATTTTTATTTCGTAAAATTAATTTTTTTTTTCAGAAATAAACTTTTCAAATGGATTTTTTTCAACAAAACTGGAATTAATTTTATTTTTTTTTAGACATTTTATTTTGATATTTTTAATTTTCTTTTGTTTGACATTTTAGGGATATTATAATTGAGAACATACTTTCTAATAATAGTCCTTGTTGATTCTGCCATGGGGTAAATTAATTTTTATATTATTTATCATTTTTATGAGCAGGTTGTGAAATGGATAGCAATAGTGAGATTGAGGAAAAAATAAATACAGAGTTTTACAATTAGTGCAAACGCGTAAGGGTAAAAGCGCAATATGGGAAATTATTGTCAAATTCTAAAGAATGGCGAAACAATTCTAAGCGGGTTGTATGCTGCCGATCCTGTAAAAATATATTTAAGTATAATGGACGGCAGGCAGTCATCCAATCTGAATCGTCATAAATGACACATTTTTTTATTTTTTCCTACACACATTTTTATCAGCTATTTGTATTTTCGGATTTATTGCAGATATTAATCCGCAAATATTGAACGCTTAAACTAGCAAATAAAAAAATCGGCAACCCAAAAAACAACATCCGCAGATTAAACTTAATTTAATCGCCAATCTTCTAGTCAGAACCCCGCCTGAGGCCACCATAATTACATTATGCCGTTTGCAAATAAGGTTAATAGCAAATGACGCAGTATGTATCCATTGAATCACCACTACTTTTTACCAAATTGTATAAAAAATTGTGTAAAAAAGAGATCCAAATTCGGTTTATGTTGCGAAAAGTAGTTTTTGCACTATTGAACCCATTTTGGCACAATTTATACATCAATTTGGCTCTAAATATAAATCTTCAAATCCCATCACTGCCTCATAGTGAGTATTTTAATGTTCATAATTCGGCAACACTGAAACACAGAACCTCATATGAGTATTTGAATGTTCGTATTCGAATCATACTTATTTTGATTCGTCTATACAAATTGAGTTCAATAGAGTCGAAATCAAAAACGACATAAATGTTGTTAAGTATGAGTATGATGATTACCTCAAACTTTACGAGTGGATATGAGTCTCGACAATATTGTTATAAATATGAATGCGTATAAGTGCTAGAAATTTTGAGTCATGATTCGATTCTACTCACTTTTTCACTACTCATTGCTGATCTCTGATCTGTACGCAGGCTAGGTGAAATCATAAACCGATTATAACCAAAATTAGTGGAGTTTGTCCTTGGGTTCATAAAATGATGTGTACCAAACATCATTCGTACATGTTTAAAATTGCGACCTGTAGCTTGATTAACAAATTTACATGGACAGACGGGCAGACAGATAGACGGAGACGGAGAGACTAGCGGACGGACAAATCTTTGTCAAGCCAAAAAGTTATTCAGTAAATACTAATAAACATAACTGGTTTCACTACAATCGTATCTGTTTTGCAAAAGTTATGGAATTTTTACAATTAAGGATATATGGCAGGACCAAGAGTCCTTGCTGCAATCAAAACAGAAATTTCGAAAATTTAAAGATTCAAGGTGGGTGCTAGACTACTATTTTTGGGGGTCACGAACATCATTGCGAACTGTACTTTGCATATAATGCTTATTTGGATAGCTAGCCAGCCAGACGGTCAGACATCGTTTAATCGACTCTGAAAGTGATTTGTATCTTTAGGATGGACAATAGACTAAACATGCTGGTGTTACGAACGTCAGTACAAACGAATAATACCCTTTCCACTATGCTGGTGTAGGGCACCAGCATAGTGGAATAAAATGAGAAATAAAAACTTATTTTTCTTAAAATTGTGACGAACATATATTTGTGAAACAAAAAAATATTTAATCAAGTACCACAAAAAGGCTTCCTCAAAAAAACAAAATGTTTAATTCAATGAAAAATAAAAAATATTTTTTTGTTAACTTGTGTAATTAGAAGCCATAGAGAATATACATACATAGAGCGGAAACTCTCCTGTCAAAGACCTATCTTAGTTGACAGAAACCTAAGTGGTGAGAATGTATTAGTAGAAAAAACTATTTGAAAACAAAAACAACACTCGTATATGTCATTATTTTTAGTAATTTTTTTGTTTGAGTTTTTTTCTAGTTTCCGCTCTATGTTTCTCTGTGTTAGAAACAATAATAAACATTTCCTTTACAAAGCTTTAATCATTTAAAAGTATACAATATAAACTCACCCTTTAGTTAATAATGAAATCGTATCTGAAAAAAAGAAAAAAAAATGTTTTATTAAAGCTAAATCCATTCACTATACATATCGCTTATTTGCTGCAACAACTTCATAACTAAAAATCCGTGTGTTTTGAAATTAGTAATACAAAACATGCGCTGTTATATATTCTTTCATATAGTTTTATCAGTTTTCAAAAAAGTCAATTATTATTTCTGTGAAAGTGTTTTTTTTTGTTGTAAACGTCAAAATTAAAATTCAAGTTTTCTCGTATATTTGACAAGTAAAAATTTGGTTTAAATACAGATTAGAAAGATATTAACATATATTATTTAAATCTGCTTTTATTTTTTGAAATTACATGATTTCTTGAAAATTTATTTAAGAAATAGTAAAATGTCATAAAACATTCAATGCCGTTTTTCTCAATAATACTTTTTTTAATTATGATGTTGTTGCAGCAAATGAGCGATATGTATTTTAATATTTAATTATTATTTTTTTACCATTTTATTAATAATCTTAGATAATTATGTTCAACAAATTTAAGTAGCGAATCATATTACACACAAAAAATGTTTGTAATTAATTAATATACAATTAATTATATGTATTTATAAAAAAAATAGTCTGTAATTAATTAGGACAGTTATAAATACCCAGCACCACAATTAATTACAAAAAAAAAGTATAAACTTCTTTTTATTACAATTAATACATTGAATAGGCAAACCAGCATCTCTCAATTTCTATAAAAGTAAAGCAAAATTGTAGATAGACATAAACTCATACATTTACTTATATATTTTTATACATCTAGTTAGTTCACTAAGGAAATTTTCTAATAATGATTTGTTTAGGCAGAATTTGTAATTACTATTTATTACAAAATGTTTCACTTCTTTCAGTTATTAGTCTGATTATTGTTACAGTAATAATAAGAACACCTAAATTTCTCAGAATATTATCTGTCTTTTTAACAATTCTAAAAATTGCAATTACTGTGTAGCCCTTAAATAAAACAAAACTCCCTTTAATATTGTAATTATAACATTTTCCTAGACTTTGTGTTTAGTTTAGCTTAGATCACAAACAATTGACAATGTCTACAGTAAAGGACACATTTCTAACGTATGTGGCATCATACTCTCTTAAGTAACTAGTAAAATTTTACAAGAAGCAACCTATTATGTGAATAATAGTAACAAAGTTACTAACTTTGTACAAAGAAATAACAGAGAAACCAATAAGGAGAATAATAACCAGAAAATTCATTTAATAAACACAGTAATCAGTAATAGTGGACACAATTTTTCATATAAATTTGTGCCTAATAGTTTTTGGGGAAAAAATATGTTATTATTCACATATTAGTATAAATTATCTGTCTTTAGTACACTCCACAGAATCAAAATCACACGCCCGATGCGGGCATAGCTAAGGAGCATTCGAGTTTAAGTTATTCAAATGGGCCCTACAAATGCTCCGGGGGCTGCACTATGGGGGCTCGAATTAGAGTACCTTCGGCATGTAAAATTTGTTCAAATTTTTGTTTCCCATCCGATTTGAAAGATTTTTCAATTTTTGAAAAACGTAGCCATGGAGTATTTGAGTTTAAGTTATTAAAATGAGCCCTATAAATGCTCTAGGGGCGGCTCTATGGAGACTCAAAATAAGGTACCTTCTAAACACGTGCAATTATTTTGTTTCCCATCCGATTTCAAAGATATATTTTTTTGGGAAGCGCTCGGCTTGCGTGTACTATTTATCTCTTATAATTTCTGAGTTATAGGCATTTCAAAATTGAAGTTTTAAAATTTTGCCAATGTATGGCAAAAATATAGGTCATACTTTTAGACCGAATGAACTCGAATTTTATTTGTAAGTTGGAAAACTAAATTACCAATAATACAGAAGATTTCAGAGCAATATCAATTATGGATCCAAAAATAAACGATTTTCAATAAAAAAAACTTTCTTTAAGAATATACAGTAGCCCAAGAAAGTCTACATACAGTAAAAATTATTATGTTACTTTAATTTAATGCAGTTTTTTTTAGTTTTTTTTGTGAGATATATAATAATACATGGCTTATGTCGATTATAGCAAAAAAAATTCAAATAACGCCCAAAATTTCACCGTTATTAGAGTTATTGATTCTGAGTAAAATAACGAAAAAATTATTCTCGATCACGCCTACTTTTGGGTGGGCGGGGCTATTAAGTTTCGTAATATTTTGAACATTAAAGCCCAAAAACCCTAAAAAAAAGTTCGTTATTTGACTCAGAATCAAAAATTCTAATAACGATGAAATGTTGGACGTGATAGGAAATGTTGCTAAACCCGACTTAATTGATGTTGTTTTAATTTTTTTTGGTGTGAATATATTTTTTTAACAAATATATTTCATTACTTTTAACTTACAAATACAGCTTTCAACGAAAGAAATTTAATTTGAATTCCTGTATGTAGACTTTATTGGGCTACTGTATAACAATTTTATGTTTTTCTATAAGGTATCTTTTCGTAGAACATTTTGGTTTAAAAAACATGTTCTATGTTTCGAATATATCGTCCCCATGCTTTTCGGAATTTGACCTATTTTTTAAAAAAAAATTAAATTTGCTGGGATTAAAAAACGGAAAGCATCCTTGGAAACCTTGATGTGTTCCCTATTTAACCGCAAAGTATTTTCCCAGCTCCGAAAGAAATGTGAATGTCAAAATAGTACAATATACCATTTTTTTGGATTTTCGCTAAAATTTTTAGGAATTGCGGGAATCCCTTTGCCCTTTTGATAAGTTTTTTTACACTTTGTTATTTAGAATGACAAATTTAAAAAATTTTGAAAATTTCATATTTATTTGTATCAAAATTTCAATAGCATTGCAAATATTAGGGAAAATTTCATTCGCTTGTATTTCGAATTAATTTTTTTTGTTTAGATAAGTTAATTTTTCGTCTTCCAAAGTCAACATCTCAATCAGATTCAAAAATATGCCACTTTAAAACTCCTAAGAAAAAGAAAATAATTTTTGTACCAAATCATTACTTGCGATGCAAAATGGATCCATTACGATAACCCGAGATCGTATGTGAAGACCGGCCAAACAGACGAATCGACACAAAAGTGAAATATCCATGATAATAAGGTGATGATCTGTATTTGGTGGGTTTTAAAAGGTCATATATATTATGAGTTACTGAAATCTGGACAGACCATGTAGTAATCATTAGCCGAAAAATTACCAGATAACGCTCGGCAATATGTTGCAACAACTGTTAAAAACTCTTTAGAAATAGGGGGTTGAGAAGTTTTGACTCACCCGCCTTATAATCCAGACCTTGTCTCTCTCTCTGTGATATGCTCCACTTCAGAACAAAGTATCTGAATCATTCTTGGACTCAAAAGATAAGCAGTTCTTTTGGCGCAAAACCCATACGTTCTCATAAAGATGGGAAAAGGCTATAGCTAACAATGGCCAATACTTTGAATAAATTTGTAATGTACAAATGTTTTTAAAAACAAGTAAGAGAGCTATATTCGGCTGTGCCGAATCTTATATACCCGTCACCAAATTATACTTTAAAATAAAAATTTTAAATATTTTTAGGTAAACAAAATTTAATTTTTTTTCCAGTTGTTTTTTTCGAAATTGTTTTTTAATTTTTTTTTTTAAATTTTAAATTTTTTTTTTTTAATTTTAAAATTTTTTTTGTTTAGTTTTGAAATTTTATTTTTTTAATATTTAGTGAAAAAAAATTCGGGTTAAAAAGTATTTTTTCCGATTTTGACCCATTGTAGGTCCAACTTACTATGGTCTTATATACGTCGTTGAACAGGTCTTTAAAATGTCAATCATTAGATATCCATATTGTCTATAATAATGATTTAGTAATCCAGATATGGGTAAAAAATAGGTCAAAAATCGAGGTTGTCCTGGTTTTTCCCTTATATCTCAGCCATTTGTGGACCGATTTTCTCGACGGATATGGCTATATCGACTCCGCTATCTATAACGATTCTGAATATATATACTTTGTAGGGTCGCAAATGAAAAATGTAGAAATTACAAACGGAATGACAAACTTCTACATACCCTTGCCACTCATGGTGAAGGCTAAAAAGCTAAAAATTTGAAAAAAGTGCGGGACACTTTTGATTTAAAGATTCTCCATTAACCCATTTTAAGCTGACCTTTAGTACCAACCAAATTACTTCCACAGCCTGACATTTCAATATTTTGCAGTGTGACAGAATTATACATTTAACTACCATTCCGATGATAAGTATCAAATACAAGTATCCCCCAATTAATAACTTTACAACACGTTCTGTGCAAATGTATTATTTGTATTTAGTTTTAAAAAATTTTACGAATTATATTTAGTTTCGTCTCCAGACTAGCCTGAGAATAGGAACTCAAGGAACCAGTAATAGCAAAATATGTTAATGTTTGTACCTTGAGCAGGACTTATAATGGTTTACCAAAACTTCAGATGGCTTAAAGTTTTCTCAATTTCCTAGAACACAATTTTTCTACTTTACCAAAATTTTCTAACAATAGAGAGGAACTCGATTATGATGGGTGCAATTAAACATGTTTCAAATATTTTTGGTTACACTCCTAAAACCAAAAATCAACCAATAACTTATGCTTAGCACATACCAAAAGACTACATACTTACACACAGAAAACTCGAAACCCAGACAATGTAAACTTGGAAATACTAACTTATTGCTCAGATGCTTATTAATAAACTGAAAATAAAAATAATAATATTTCTAACCAAGAGTCCGCAATAGCAAATACCCCAATAACAGTAACAGCAAATATGAACATGGGAAAGACAAATACACATGGGCCAATATTTGATTAGACAGTAAGAGCGTGTGTAAGTAATCATGGCATGTGTCAGTACTAGACTGCTCCGAATTACGTATATAACTTTTATCTGAAATTTCTAGAACTGCTTTGTTATCACAATTATACAATATTTTTAACAACAGCTGAATTGCCTTGAAATTGTGGTCACAAAAAAACGATCAAAATTGACAGATATATTTTTTGGCACCCTCCTAATAAACACAAAGAAATTACGAAGCACATAAGGATCATTTTGGTTAAACCCAAAGGCAATTTTTATCGATAACTAATAATACCATATGATTGGATAGATTTAGAGATGGAGATGGTATGAGTGCCAGAGTTTATGTCTGCTTAAAAGTGTTCGTGCGTAAATTAAAGTACAGCTATGGGAGACATTTCGACATCCACGTGAATTTTAGAAAAACAACCACAAAACAACATTAATTTACAATTTCTGTTAAAGAGCAAAAGGGGAAATAAGTGAAATGGAAGTTTGAAAGGTCGAAAGAAGTTAGATTTAAATAAATACAATAATATTAAACATGGAGATCACAGAAACAGCTATATATGGAGGTGCCACGATAGACTAGTCTATAGTGTGCTGAACTATTAATCTGAGGGTTGCGGCTTCGAATCCCGCCAAACAATGCAGTTTGAATTTTTTTTTTTTTTTTTAAAAATAGGTATTTAAATTTCATTAAAATGATTATAACTATAAAAACAAATCCATTTGGCCCATCGATGCCAATCGATTTCTACTCAGCACTAATATTTTCTTCACTTCACACTCTCCCTCATTCTAACATTTGTACATCAGTCATCGAATAGTAAAAGTTTTAATCGTGTCTCTATAATTTTCGCCTTATTGAGGTGGGAATCTATGGTGAGAATTAGCAACACCAGCATGCGTTTTACAGTTTGGTTCAATAAGTTTCGCACCAACTTCATTTGAGCCAAATAATTTTTGCAACATATTTTTCAGATATGCATGTTGAACACATGAAGTCGCATCATCGTACACAAAACTAAAAACTCTCTTTATGAGAGTAATATTAAGTGATTTCATTGGTTTTTAAGTTCGCTTCAGTTCAAGTTCTGTTCTAGTTCTAGTTCTGTTCTAGTTCTGTTCTAGTTCTGTTCTAGTTCTGTTCTAGTTCTGTTCTAGTTCTGTTCTAGTTCTGTTCTAGTTCTGTTCTAGTTCTGTTCTAGTTCTGTTCTAGTTCTGTTCTAGTTCTGTTCTAGTTCTAGTTCTGTTCTAGTTCTGTTCTAGTTCTGTTCTAGTTCTGTTCTAGTTCTGTTCTAGTTCTGTTCTAGTTCTGTTCTAGTTCTGTTCTAGTTCTGTTCTAGTTCTGTTCTAGTTCTGTTCTAGTTCTGTTCTAGTTCTGTTCTAGTTCTGTTCTAGTTCTGTTCTAGTTCTGTTCTAGTTCTGTTCTAGTTCTGTTCTAGTTCTGTTCTAGTTCTGTTCTAGTTCTGTTCTAGTTCTGTTCTAGTTCTGTTCTAGTTCTGTTCTAGTTCTGTTCTAGTTCTGTTCTAGTTCTGTTCTAGTTCTGTTCTAGTTCTGTTCTAGTTCTGTTCTAGTTCTGTTCTAGTTCTGTTCTAGTTCTGTTCTAGTTCTGTTCTAGTTCTGTTCTAGTTCTGTTCTAGTTCTGTTCTAGTTCTGTTCTAGTTCTGTTCTAGTTCTGTTCTAGTTCTGTTCTAGTTCTGTTCTAGTTCTGTTCTAGTTCTGTTCTAGTTCTGTTCTAGTTCTGTTCTAGTTCTGTTCTAGTTCTGTTCTAGTTCTGTTCTAGTTCTGTTCTAGTTCTGTTCTAGTTCTGTTCTAGTTCTGTTCTAGTTCTGTTCTAGTTCTGTTCTAGTTCTGTTCTAGTTCTGTTCTAGTTCTGTTCTAGTTCTGTTCTAGTTCTGTTCTAGTTCTGTTCTAGTTCTGTTCTAGTTCTGTTCTAGTTCTGTTCTAGTTCTGTTCTAGTTCTGTTCTAGTTCTGTTCTAGTTCTGTTCTAGTTCTGTTCTAGTTCTGTTCTAGTTCTGTTCTAGTTCTGTTCTAGTTCTGTTCTAGTTCTGTTCTAGTTCTGTTCTAGTTCTGTTCTAGTTCTGTTCTAGTTCTGTTCTAGTTCTGTTCTAGTTCTGTTCTAGTTCTGTTCTAGTTCTGTTCTAGTTCTGTTCTAGTTCTGTTCTAGTTCTGTTCTAGTTCTGTTCTAGTTCTGTTCTAGTTCTGTTCTAGTTCTGTTCTAGTTCTGTTCTAGTTCTGTTCTAGTTCTGTTCTAGTTCTGTTCTAGTTCTGTTCTAGTTCTGTTCTAGTTCTGTTCTAGTTCTGTTCTAGTTCTGTTCTAGTTCTGTTCTAGTTCTGTTCTAGTTCTGTTCTAGTTCTGTTCTAGTTCTGTTCTAGTTCTGTTCTAGTTCTGTTCTAGTTCTGTTCTAGTTCTGTTCTAGTTCTGTTCTAGTTCTGTTCTAGTTCTGTTCTAGTTCTGTTCTAGTTCTGTTCTAGTTCTGTTCTGTTCTAGTTCTGTTCTAGTTCTGTTCTAGTTCTTTTCTAGTTCTTTTCTAGTTCTGTTCTAGTTCTGTTTTAGTTCTGTTCTAGTTCTGTTCTAGTTCTGTTCCATTGAGTATTATTATATATTTTTACTTTAATTTAATAAAAAAAAACTTAATAGACATTATTCGGCTGTAACGATTTCATTACAATTTCCAGCAATTTATAGTTGTTTCCTTTCTTGATAGTATTTTGATACTTTCTATTCATTCATTCTATATCTAATTTTTTCTATTTATTTGTTTTGTGGATATGTTTATACAATGTCTTAGAATTGTTATAAAAAACTTCATATATTAGTTACTTTCCAACTTACAACCGTATTAACACTCTAGTATAAATACAACTCAGATGGTCCCTTCAGCATTAAAATGATGTTTGTTAATGTAATAGCGCTTTGTTGGCTGTCCCCAGCAGTACTAGGAGACTGTCCCGAAAAAGTGATTTTACCTTCCATTTAGGGGATAACTAGTTACATAACTAGCTACGTGAGTAGTTATTTTAACACTTGCATGTCCAAAGCAGGGGTCAGTTGTCCATTTGTGGATATCAATGGGTCTGTTTGATAGCTGGTCTGAAGTAGTCAAAGCATTGTATTTTATCGTTTAAGCAGATGCAGTTACCTCACTGGTTGCCTTACTGCTTACTTGCTCAGCAGTTAGGTAACCAGTTTAATATATGTACGGGTGCTAATTGACCTCATATACAGTTAAAAATACATCTAATAGACAATAACCAATAACAGATTTCTTGTAAGCATACTTTCTTCCGTCAACTCTACAACAGATTTCTTCTATTGGGTAAAATAATTACTTTCTAAAGTTCAGTACAAAATAAACTTTGAAGTAACTACAGTCTTGGTTACTTGGAGACACTAAAGTGACTATTGCCTTCACACTAGGTAACAAGCGACGCAAAAAGAAAAAAACTGTATCATAATTATATTAACACAATTTGTATAAAACCAGTTAGCACGAATTACTCACGAAAAAGAGCAGTAAAAAATTAATGTGTAGAGACACTTAAGAGACAATTGTCTTCACGCTAGATTACCTGGGATGTACAAAGTAGCCAGTTGACTTCTCTCTGCAATACAAAGAGCACATACTTGTCAAAGTACCGAAAATATATAAATTTGAGTCATGCAAGTGATCAGACATTAGTGACAATTACTTTCGATAAGGGATACATTGACAACTTGCTAAACTGCTGGGGTGTGTGTGTAACATTTGTTGTATATTTTAAGGATATAGGAGGATGGATAATTCTGTTGTGTTATTTGTTTTGTTGTTTCTATTTAGTTGCTGCTGCTTTTGTGGGTTTAGTTTTATTTTGAGGAAATAAGTTTTACTTTTACAGGCTTTATATAATTGTTAATATATATTGATGTAAAGACTTACATACACATATATCTACAATATATAGTGGGCTAAATGTGCTGTTAAGACCAAATCTTTAATTATAAATGGCACCAACCCAATTCTAACTGATTTATTTATAATTTGTTCGTCCTATTATATTTAAAACTAATGTCTTCTTTATACAAATATTGTTTTACTTTTAAATGTTTCCTTTAGATTTGTCTGTTTTCTTCTCCACTGTTGTCGTGTTCTGTAGAGCGTAGTAATCCCACACACAATCAAAAGTTTGTAAGGATATAATAGGTTTTGTATTTGTTTTTATTTTTATTATGTTTGCAGTTCTTTTTTCTATTGAATTGTGGCATTTAATTGCTTCGACAAAATTAAATAAAAATAGTTTCGTTTTGTTTTGCGTGCGTGCGTAAGTATTTGTGTGTGTTTCAAATAGTTTTAACCTTTTTTTGCTGGTATTGTCAGGTGGGTGGGTGTACCATGACCATTTGTATTATCACAACTAAAACTATTTTTAGTTTTATTTAGCTGTGATTAAACTATTGGCCGACTAAACAATAAACAAATATTTACACATAATCAGTGCATATTTTATTTAGTTGTGCTTGTTTTTGTAAACATACGACAGATTATTGATTATTGCGTAAGTAGTTGTTACGGGAAATGGAAGTCGTAGAGGGTAACTAATACAGAAATTTGCTTTGGGCTCTAATATTTGGGTATGTGAAAACGTTAATAAGTATTTGGTATTTGGAAAATGTTAATAAGTTCACACACAATGTATTAAGCTAGAAAGTAAACATAATTGACATTTATGTTGTTGGTTGTTATGAGAATTAACATGAGAATAATATCTCTATAGACTTAAGTATAGCTTATTTAAGTTACACAAGGTAGCATAATTAATGAAATGATTTTGAAGATTTTTCTAACTTAAAACTATCACTTTAAATTTGTACCTATCTACAAAACTTTTTTTCTTCATATTATATTAATAAATCGGTGCGGAGGTTGAAAGGCTAAACAAGGACTATCATACTTAAGTTGTCATATGTCATGCTAAGAAAAATTATTTAAAAATTTAATGAACACATCTCAATCGAAAGAAAGCTCGGCAATGATAGCGAATGTAAAGTCACTTACTAAAAATTGCATTTGCGAGTAAAATCAATAAATCGTAATAGTTATCTATTGAACCAGTATATTCCCGAAGCTACATCAGTCGAATTGGCTTATATTTATTCTGTTTGTTTTGCCAAATCACCATGGATGGATATAACGTTCAACAACACGTACACATGATAAAAGTGTTTTATGCTAAGACCCACTTTTGAATGAATGGGTACGTCAAGAAACAATTGTCGAATTTGGGAATATACTAATCCGCATCAGATACAAGTGCGTCCAATGTAAAAAAATCACAGTGTGGTGTGTATTTTGGGAACGATGATGGACTGGCCTATCGCTGTCAATGGAGAGCGCTATATGATGATGATTACCAACTTATTTTGGCCTGAATTGGATAATATGGACACTAGAGTGTCCCTTAGAGTTAAATTTTTTGAAATGTTGAAACGGTACCCTCTGAAAACTATCGTAATGGCCTAAAATACCACCAAAAAAATTTTTAGCTTGTTCTAAGAAGGGCAACCCGTGCCGACTTTCGATTTAGTTTTGAGGTGCATTTACAAGGGGAAAAAATGTATTTTTTTCAGTTTTTTTTCAATTTTTGCCATTAAATAATTACTTTTTTGTCGTTCTAATGAGATATAAAAGAAAATTGGTTAAAAAATGTTAAAGTTATTAAAAAATCGCCAGGCCACTAACGAGTCTCAGGCCACTAGAAGAAGAAATGTAGGAACAAAATTAATATATTTTGAAAAATATTAAAACAAAAGTTTGTTCTTACTTCAAATATATCCATATTTACTTGCATATGAGTTTTTATCTTCATAGGATACAGTTAACCTATTCGCAGGTATAACCAAAAAAAAATATTTTTTTAACGGCAGTTCCAAAACTCCAATTTCAGATTTTTAAAAATATTGTTAAACGAATTTATGGGGATTTATTTATTTATTTACAATAAATAAAAATCAAATGTCGTTCGTTGGTAATTGCATCAGTAGAGAACGGCCGGAAAGATTTAGACAAATTTTTTTTTAAATTGTTGGTCATAGCTTTTTAATTTTTTGTTTAAACTTTAAATGATCATAGTAATTCAATTTAAGTTTTCACTGAAAGAAAAATTGACCACGCAATTTTTTTTTCGATATATCTAAAATCGCATGACGCCTGGACTGATTAAACTATTTTTTTTTAATGTTCGCAGTACATAGTCCGCAAAAGTTTCCACTAATACGCACACTTATTAAATACATCTGCAAAATACATCGGTCTGTGATCAATCATATTTCAGTTGATTGAACCGTTAATAAGAAGGTTAGTTAGCTACATATCACTACCATACAACTAGTTACAAGGATGAGAATTTCAAGCAAAAATCATTGATTAGAGAACTGGTTCTAGAACCGTTCCAAAGAAGGGGTGCTGGCTTCGTAACGATTCTATAGAACATGTTAAAAGGTGATAATTTGTAACCAAAACCGTTAGTTGTAACGCCAATCGCTAAGGAGTAATGGCAATATGCTAAAATATGAAAAATCATGTCAGGATATGTTAATATGAAGATATATGCAAGATCAAATCGATGTCATTTAATTGGTCAAAATTAATTTTGTGTTATAGAATAAAAACGTACATTGGCATGAAAGTCGCAGACTTGGTGATGTGTAAATACAAAGGGGATATTAATGGTACTTTTTCTGTTAATGATTGTTTTTGATTTTTCTACATGAAATTATGTTCCTGTGTGAAGTAGGAATAAACAAAAGGGACATTAAGAGTAATTCCTAAATTAAACAAGTTTCAGGCCAAGGGAAAGTATTTAAGAAAGTAATCAAAATAAAATTTCAGTAAAAAATTTATTTTTATTAAAAAATAGCATAAAAATTAGGGCATTTAAAAAAAATTTAAAAAATAAAATACAATGCTGTATCAACTAGATCAGTTGCGACTGACTCATCTAACAGAACTACCACTTACACCAAATTACTAAGCGAGTAATGTTTCGCTGTATCATATTGCTGAATTAATTTTAACTGAATTCTTTAATTTTTCTTCTTGTAGGCTCCAAAGGCATTGGCTCCCGTTTCGACGAACAACGACTTACACTAAGGATCCATCGAGGAAGAGGCTCGAACCAACACGAATCCACACACAGTAATGGCAGTACACAAAGTACTACCACCACATTGGGAACACCTTCGCCCGAGCGGTTGAGTAAATACTCCACCCGCAGACAACACAATAATCATGATAAAATCAAAATTTCCGTTTCGTATCCCTCTAATGACAATATTTGCGAACTGGCACATGCCCACGACAGTATGCACCTCGAAAGGGGAAGAGAACATCGTGCTTCATCTGCCAGCAGCGGTAATATGCTGTTTTCTGTGCACTACGGTTCCCAAAATGGGCGAGATTGTACAGAGACCCAGCTGTTTAGACATCAACACGATAGTACATGTTATTTGCAAGTGGGTAAGAATATGCCGGATATGCTGAGAAGAACCTCCAATACGAGTGAACATCAACAGAATAGACCCAACAAGAAGATGGGCAAGAGAAATATTAAGGCCCAAGTGAAAAGGTTTCGCATGGAGACAAAGGCCGCCAAAACATTGGCCATTATAGTGGGTCTTTTCATATTCTGCTGGCTGCCCTTCTTTACCATGTACATAATAAGACCATTTTGTGAGGACTGTATAGATCCGCTGTTATTTTCGGTGCTTTTTTGGTTGGGCTATTGCAATTCGGCCGTCAATCCCATGATTTATGCTTTGTTCTCCAAAGATTTCCGTTTTGCCTTTAAACGCATCATATGCAAATGCTTCTGCTCGGGCAAGAGCATCAATGTGAAAACATCTCGGCGTGGCTCAGACATGTCAGCCATACGTATACGAGCTCGAACACCCAGCATAACACCCAGTGCAGCGAATCATTCGTTTGGCGATGAGTCCGAGTTGCATCATTCCGAAATGAGTTCGAACGATAGATGACGTTCATTTGGGCCCACAAATTCCAGTTCATCGAATAGTTTGGGGGTCCGCAAGACGAGTTTGAAAGTTCCTGTTTATGAAATCTGTCATCCCTTGGTGATGGATATTGGCAGCAATGCGAATGGGAAACGCACGCAGTTGTAGCCCCTAACGGAGGCGAGAAGTAGTAGGAGTTGTAGCACTCATAGGGAGGAGATTAGTTTGCAAGTATTTAATAGATCTGGTAAGTTAAAAAGGGGTAGGGCAATACGCTTAAAGTAAAGAAATTAATATTTACACAAAAATAATGTTTAATAAAAAAAAAAAAAAAATGTTACAAAATTAACAATAATTGTAAAGTAAACAACATAAATATATTTCAATACTTGTTTGTAATATTTAATTATAAAACATTTTAATAGTTAAATCTTAAATTTAGGGAATTTTTTGTCTTTGAGCTTGTAAGTTAAATTAAAATGTTTCATATATAAATAAATTAAATTAAAAATAAAATAAACTAAACTAAAATATGTAATGAAATTTAAATTTAGCCATTTGTTAATACTACATTTAATGTTAAAACAATAACCGTAAACTTAATTTATTTATGCTGAATTAATTGTTTAAGTGCAAATTTATGTTTTTTTTATACAAACATTTTTTGTACATACAAACATTTATGGCAAAACCTTTAATATATTTAACTAAATAATACATATGCATGTTTAAATGAAATGAAGGAGTAAATAAAATACTTTGTTAATACATAAATAAATAAATCTAATCTGCTATTTCAATTGATATTTTTCTATTTATTTTATATCTATATAAATGTACTAAATAAATACAACAACAACCACAACAGAAATAGATAATTCAAATAAAAATACAAAACTTGATTCATTTGTTATTTATATGTTGTATATTTATCAAATGCATTCTAAAAATAAAACAAAACAAAACAAAAATAATAATAATAATATTAAATTAATTTAAATAGATATTGTAAAACTACTACAAATATAACAAATTGATATTAAGTATTAATAAAAATAACAAAAAGAAAAAGAAAAAAACTTTAATAAATAAATTTTTTTGCTGTTATTTCAAAAATGCAAATATTCAAATTAAAATAGTTATTGACTTTTATTTGGGAAAACAAGAAAAGAACAAAAAGCTAAGCATATATATTGGGGTTCCAGATTAATGAATCCCAAAGGCAGACAGCTGTACAGGACTCTAGTTGATCTAAAAAATTGCTTAGATTTTATATCACCGGGTCAGCCCACTTATTGGCCTTCTGATCTTAGAAAAATATCTGATCTAATTGATTTTGCCATATCAAGGAATATAAACAGAAACTTTATTACTGCAGAAATATTATATGAACTATCTTCTGATCATTCTCCCGTTATACTACACTATTACGGCCAATATCATTCGTCTCATACGGAAGCTTCATTATTCAAGACTGATTGGTTGAAATATAGAAAATACATCAGCAGCCACATCCACACTAAATGTAACATACAGTGTGAGGAAGATATCAATGATTGTATCAGAGACTTCAAGTCTCTAATCATTTCGGCATTGGATCACTCTAAGTGCCAAATTCCTCCTAATCCTAAAATGTGTATTTCTAATGCAGAAATTAATAGACTCCTCCTCGAAAAGAGGAGATGTAGAAGAGATTGGCAACACAACAGATTCCCTGCTGCTAAGCAGAGGCTGTCCATTGCAAGCAAGAAATTAAAAAGAGCCCTTCAGTCTGAAGAGGATCGCAGAAATCGAAACTATATTGAAAGTTTAACCAGTACTAAGCACACAAACTTCTCCCTTTGGAAGGCAGCTAAGAATATTAAGCCACCGGTAGAGGGTCAAAGTCCGATAACGTCCGACTACGTGCCCAGGAACCATAAAATAATTTTGTATTGGGGGATTTACCTGTTCGAATAGGAACAGACTCCGAACTAATGAATGTTAGTATTGAAGATGTCCAGAGGATCATAAAGGACAATCTTAAACTAAGAAAATCTCCAGGTTATGATTTAATTACACCTTCCATGATTGGAAACCTACCAGATGTGGCAATTATTGTGCTCACAGTATTATTCAATGCGATCTTGTCTCTAGGAGTATTTCCGAATGATTGGAAAATCTCCCAAAGACACTAAACAGTGTAAACATCCCACAGTCTGACCACGTTACATACCTTGGCATTCATTTAGATAGACGTCTTACTTGGCGTCGGCACATAGAAGCCAAGCGGCTCCACATGAAACTAAAAGCTTCTAATTTACTCTGGCTAATCCACCACCAATCGAAATTAAGCCTTAACTGCAAAGTCATCCTGTATAAGACAGTCTTAAAACCAATTTGGACATACGGAATCCAATTATGGGGAACAGCAAGCAATACCAGTATAGACCTTATACAGAGGGCACAATCGAAAATTCTTAGAACCATGACGGGAGCTCCATGGTACATAAGAAACGAGAACATTCACAGAGACTTAGATGTACCCTTGGTCAAGGATGAATTCAGAAAAACTCGTGAAGCTTATTTATCACAATTACATCATCATCCGAACCCGCTCGCAAGGCTACTTACAGTAACTCAGACAGCTCAAGGCTGCGTAGAGCTGATTTACCACTCATCTAATTTTCCAAATATGATTCTCCATTGACAGAACAATAATTGTTTAGTTTTAAGATTTAATTACATATTGTAAGGCCTAGAAATTAAAGGCAGGAATAATATTATAATAAACGTATAAATAAAATAAAAAGAACATCCATAACATTTTATACCGAGAAAATTATATAAGTAATTTTCAATTCAATTTCATTTATTGATAACACAGGGCAACAAAATCGAAAAAATTGTATATGCTTTTTAAAACACAACCCAATGTTGGTGTTTTTGTTTTTTAAAAATTTTTAAATAAAATTGTGATTTATTTTAGACGTTTCTCCATATCGGAATGGTTTTCGGGTGCAAAACTTGGTTCTGTAATTAATCTCCCACCGCAGAGTTAACATTCCATTCTGGGTTTCTTCAATTATAATTCTCTTTGAAGTTTTGAATTTAAAATGAAGTTGACCTGGTGTTTTCAGCACAGACGATAAGCAGTTTTCCATTCTTATATAGGAACCTCGCTTCCATTAGGAAAAGTTCAGTAATTAAGATCCTGATGATCTTGCCTAAGCAACCAGTGAAATGCGCATAGGAACTTGCTTATCCCTCAACAATAAATTTCACTGAATTTATCAATAATTGGGAATTCAGCACACTAATTCTTAACAAAAAATTAATTTTGTATTTCTGCATAACTTTTTAATGATAAGATCTTAACAATTTAGAAACTAGCACACTTCAAATAGAATGATTAAAACATTGAACCAGCGAGTTTTGCTACGAAATATGTAATGAGAGTGTTATGAAAATGACTGATGAATGGAACAAGCAAGTTTTGCTGCTAACTGCAATTTTATGTCATGTAAAAATATAGAAAAGAACATGCACCCATACAATTACTATATTGCTTACCATAAAGATTCAAAAGGACTGCCAGAATCAATGGTTATCTCGATTTTTTTTTTAATTTTTGTAACGAACGAGTTTTGCATGCCACCTACTCATACATATTTCACTGGGTGTATTAGCGGTAAACTGTAAATGCCGAACGAAAAATCATAGGAAATGTCACAGTATTATGAGTCCCAATGAAAAAGCTACAACAAAAACGTGTTTTAAACAATCTTGGATGATGGAATTTATGATGCAATACTGAGAACTACAAAAGCCATTGACAGACTTTGTGGAGCTGTAGAGAAGAAACATTTAGAGCAAATTATACGAAACTACATATCCCTCCTGATCCTATCAAAAATATATTTTTATAATAAGTGCATATTTTCTATATTTTAAAAGCATTAATATGAATACATTTTAAGTAAAAACAATTAAGAGAGCTATATTCGGCTGTGCCGAAACTTATAACCTTTCACCAAATTATACTTCAAAATAAAATTTTTTTTCCCAAAGTTGTTTTTTTAATTTTTGTTTTTTCGAGTTGTTATTTTAAATTTTTTGAAATTTAAATTTTTTGTTTTTTTAATTTGTTAAAAAATATTTTTTCCGATTTTTATTATATACTCTTCACCAAATTATACTTCAAAATAAAAATTTTAAATATTTTTAGGTAAAAATTTGTTTTTTCTCAAAGTTGTTTTTTTAATTTTTGTTTTTTCGAGTTGTTATTTTAAATTTAATTTTTTTTTTTTAATTTAACTTTCCACACGGCACTCTTTGAAATCTAAAAAAAAATGATTTTCCATACAACTGATTGTCTAATACACATGTATGAACACCAAAATGTGTTTGTAAATTATATTTTTAATTTGAATAGAAAATAGAAAGTATTTGTAAAGAACAAAATTAAAAGCTAGTAGAAGACCACAATAAAGCACAATTGTTATATTTTGGTATAACAATTGTTTGGCTTTTTATATAATTTATTTCTTTCGTTGATGTACAGTTTCCATTTGACACTTAATTACTGCTACGTTGGGTAAGGTTCCATGTTATGGTCTGTCCGGATTTCAGCAGCTTTCACCGAATACAGAGCATTACCTTAACGAAATGGATATTTAGCTTTGATGTAGATTCGGCTAGTTGGCCGGACTTCACATACCATTTCTTACACTTCAAGTTATCGTAATGGATTCATTATTCATCGCAATTAAATATTCGATTCATAAATACTTTTTTTTTTAAAGTTCAAAAATCATTTCAGACATAGAAAATCGTCTTTTAAGGTATCTTGAAATTGGTATTTTACCCAATTTCTCTGATAATATTCTGAACAGCAGGATCACATAAAATAGCAAAACTTTTTTCATTTGTTTAACTCATATTTATTTTTGATTTCTCATGAAACAATAAACTCATAAAACATTTTAAAGGTTACCCTAGCCATTTCTTATTTAATATGAAGAACGTTTTCTCTATTAAATGAAAATATCCTTATCCTGACGTAACTATATAAATAAACAAAATTATGATTTTCCTTCTAATTCCTTTTAGATTTGACATTGAAGCTTGATTGTTGTCAATTATCTTAATAAATAAAATGACTGAAATAATAAAATATAATTAGCTTAACAGTAATTTTAAGAGTTTTTTTTTTGTTTTGTTTTCAAAAAACAACCTTTTTTGCAAACATCATTCATATTCAACTTTATTGTTATAGCTTGGTTGAAATCTGTTTTACTTGTGTTGCTTTCTGTTAAAACTTTTATGATGTGGGTTACTTACTAATTTGTAATTTATTTCTTTTTTTTGTGACTTTTTTCCCGTTTTATGTACACGAAAAAAATTAACAAATAGGCAAAATGGGCTAAAAAAAAGGTACAACGCCTCTTAAAATATAAAAATGTCTTAAATGTTCAAGTGAGCGTTAAAGTAAAGTAAGTCAGTCAGTCAGTCAGCCAGTAAAAGTCATTTCAATGTTTAGATTTTTTTCTTTCTTTTTTTGTAATATTTTCTGCAAATATATATCAAAAAAACAAACTGTTTGAGTGTGAGTTTTATGTATAATAAATCATTAAGATTGCTGAATTGTTTAACATTAATTTTTCTGTCATTCATTGTGACGTAAATTCAGTTTAATGCCATATTAAGGAATTATACTTTTGTTTAGCCTTTTATTTATGTTCTCAGAATAGTATTTGTTTTCATTTCCTTATGTATATTGTTACAAATAGCTGGAAAAGTTATTTACAATTAAAAACAAGTTATAATTGACACGCTTAAAGGGCTTATAATTTAACTCAGGTTAAAACTTATAAATTTCGGACAATATTTTTAAAGGAACATTAATTAGCCTAAAAATGATTTATTGAAAAACCATTATTAAGTAATGAAAACTACCAAACAGAAAGAGTATTGATTAGGGTATTCAATCGATTAACCGTTAATCGGTTAACCGATTAATTCCTGTCGGTTAACTGTTTGAATAATTCAAAATTGACGATTTTCAAATAACAAATAAATCGATTAATTTGTGTCGATTAACCGAAATTTGTTTTTTTAACTTTATATAGAAATGTAGTTTTAAACACACACAATTTATTTATCAACTCGTAAACATTCCCTTCTATCAATAGTTTTTTGAAGCATAGTACAAAAACTGATAATAAGGAATGTGCAAATGACCCTTTTTTCTAGAATGTTCAATGATGTACTTTGTCCTAATGAGTCGGAGAACGATATAGTAATAGGCGAAACTGAAGACATGACTGAAATCTGAAAAAAAATCAAAATCTAAAAAAATGCAAAAAGGACTCACATGGTATGTTGGAGGATTTTATATGCTTACAAAAAACTAAAAAATTAACTGAGAAATTGGATATTCTTTATCATGCCTTACTATCGATTTCTCCATCATCTACAATCAGTGAGAGAGTTTTTTCAATTCAAGTTTTATTAAAAATAAAAAAATAAATCGTTTAAAAAGAAATCATTAAAATTATATTCTTTTTTAAAAGATTATTTCAGAAGATGTATATTTATTGTTTTGTTGAAATATTACACCTTACGACACTCGGATGATAAACGTCTGACACAATAAGTTAAATGGAGAAAAACTGCGTTTTCAGTTTTTCATTTCGTGATCCTGTTTCCTTTTAAAAAAACTTACAATTTTCAGAGGAGTTATTTTTAAAAAAATGTTTTAAAATACTTCTGATCATCTTACTATGTCAAATTTGGAGTCAAATGATCAAGAAGAGTTGTAAAATATTTCGTATTATTTTTATTTTATCCTGTAGGGATCAAAGGATGCCAAAAATGTTCTTTAAAATGTTTATCCTTGAATATCCTTTTAGATTTCCAATAATTTTTTTTTTTTAAAAATAGTGAGTAAAATCCAAATATTGAATACCACAGCCAAAATTTCATCCTTCTATCTTAACTACTTAAGTGTTAAAAAATATTTTAAATTTGAATTATTTGATTTTTTATATTTTATTTTAATATTTCATTCGAAAAAAAATATAACAAAATCCGTTGTGAAAAGCAACGAAGAAGACTTTTTAATAAACAAGTAAATGGTATAGTCGGGTAAGCCCGACCTTATGATACCCTACACCGGGTATATGATTATAAAGAGTTTTCTTTTGATTTGAAACTTATTTGTGTTGAATCTTATTTGAATACACACATTTTCGGTAGTGGGCCTTATATGAGAGCTATGACTAATTATGGACCAATCGTCACAAAATTTGGTGGGATGAATTGTGAATATATGAAACATATTTGTGTTGAATTTTGTTTGGATACTGACATATTTCAGAGATTTATGTATATTACACAGACAAAATTATATTTTAATTCAAACATTTATCACCAGGGAAACCAAAATATGCAAATGCATGTTTTTTCTGCTGAGTCTAATGAGCACATGGATAATATATTTACACGTTTCAGAACTATTTAAGAATTTTGACATCGATTTGTTAGTGCATATTTTGGCATATTTTACCCTTAAATGCATATTTTTGCATATATTTGTTTTAAGAGCATTTTTATGTCATATTTTTGCGTTTTTAGAGCATATTTTACTGTTTAATAGCATATTTTGACTTTATCAAACAAATTTTGTCTTACTTATTTTCCGCTAATGTGTTACAGGTTTTTACTAGCTTTGCTTAAAATTCAAAATTGAAAAATTAAAAAACAAAAATTCGAAAATGTTTTTTTTTTTCAAAAAAATTAAAAAACTGAAAAAAAAAATTTTTGTTTAGCTAAAAATATTAAAATTTTTTATTTTGAAGTATAATTTGGTGAAGGGTATATAAGATTCGGCACAGCCGAATATAGCTCTCTTACTTATTTTAATATAAAATAAGCACTCTTTTAATAATAGCGACATCTAAATATCAAATTTTAGTTCTTATTAAAACTTAACCGTTCTAAGTGTTAAAGAAATATTGTCTTTTAAATTTGCTCCTATAACATCAGTTGATGTCGAAAGAACATTTTCTATGTATAAAAATGTTTTCAGATCCAATAGACAACGATTTATGTTACCTTACCTTTTTAGAAATGAATTGTATTAGCGGTATTCACACTGTATAGTACTTGGCCTAGCAAAAAAGCAGAAGAGCTATTTATTGACAAACATTTCAATTTCTAATGTATTTTGTTTTTATTTTTTGGATATTGTGCTCATTTACTACATTGCCAGGCCAAGTACTCTACATTGTGAATACCGCTATTGATTTTTTTTAAATAAAAGTATATTTTTTCGTTAAAAATTATATAAAAGTTTGTTTTTTTAAGAGCATATTTTTTAAATTTTAAGAGCATATTTTAAAGTTTTTACTGCATATTTAAAGCGCTTAAAACGCTTTTTTTAGAGCATATTTCCTGTTTATCACATATTGAACTGGTTTCAATTATTTTATAATTGAATCAAGTATTCATGTGCTCAAAAACAAAATTTTCTGATATTTTCTCTTGAATTTTGAGTTTTGAATTTGATAATTTTGACAATTGAATATATAATTTTCGTTATTGGTTGAATTTTAAATACAAAAATTATTGAATAGATAATTTTCGTAATTGAAAACACAAAAAATAACAAAAATGTGTTTTCAATTACGAAAATTATAGGGTTTATATATACTGTCATGATCTTGTGTTTTTCCAAAAGTCTTCATTTGTTGCATAGTGTAATCTATCCATAGAATTCAAAATTTCACCATTTTTGTACTTAGGTAACCATGATGCATCAAGTCTATATAGAGGTTAGTGAAGCTTTTTTTGCTGTTGACCTGTGTAGTCATCCTTTTTATTTATTTTTAGATTTCACTTCAAAAATTCTGATGATGGTTAATATATAAGCGATCACTGATCACAATTGGTCCTCTTTTTTACATTTGGACCATTGTAGTCACGTTTATAAACTCTGTGCATTTTAAATCACTTCTACGACTATTCAGTATACATAAGCATTATTCACAATTATTGTTTTATCAAACGAGCTATGCGTTATTTAATTTTACTTATAATTTGCCTCAACAAATGCAGTAAATAATAAACAGTTGAGCAGATTGCACAATAAATGTTTTATTTACCTCTTGGCCTTACAATACAATAGTAGAATATCATAATTTTTCTTAGAACTAAGCAGTTAGTAACTCTTTTTGTTTGTTTGTTTGTACATGTAACATTTCCGTAGTATTATTTAGTGTAAACAAGGGCATCTGTGAAACGTGCAACAAAAATATAATCGCACCATTATGATTATACATTAGGGTGGGTCGATTTGTAAGAGCAAAATTTGTTGATATTGGGCCAATGATAGCTTTTGGCATGAGGAAAAAAAATGTCCACTACTACATAGCAAAAAAATCATTATCGAGGCGCCCAAATTTTTAACATTACAATTCTTTTTGAGCTACTTTTATCGAAACTGCAAATAAAATGAGCCAAAAAAACGTTACCCGATTTTTCTCAAATAATTTTACACGAAGGAGAACAATTTTAAACTTTGGTAGCAACGATAATAAAAAAAGTTCAAAATAGAAGCCACCTTATTATCTACATATATATGAGCTGTATGCATATTTTAACGTGTATTGGTGTCGACGACGATGATGATGCGGGTTATGATGATGAGGATGATGATGACGGTTGAAAGTTAAATGTATATTGCATAATTTAGTTGCATCACGTTGTATGCCGCCACTTGCCACCATATGTTGTTCCGTATGTTTGTATGTACAGTAAAAATGTATGTTTTCATTTGAAATGTCTCTTAAATTTTTGTGGATTTCAAAGAAATATTTTTTGTGGAAGCAAGTGTTTATGGTTGAGATATTTTCACAGTTATACACACATATCGACACCTTTGTGCGATATTATCGTATGTTACAAAAACCAAATTTTTCAGGAGAACTTTAGTATTAAATTTCTTTGCCTTGACTGGTACCATCGATACCAAATTCTAAATGCGATACAATAATCGATTTAGTAAATTAAATTTCACATACGTTAAAATGAACTTAAGTAGTTATATTTCCATAAATATAGCGAATATCGGTATAATATTTTACTACGTATAAATGTAACATACGATAATTTCGCGCAAAGGGATTGATATGTACTCCAGGTTCAGACAGAATTAGCTATGTGTATTTGTAGATATTTTAACATTTGAGTGTCCTGACAGACTTACAGCCGTTTTAAAACTGTCTTAGAAGGGGAATCACATGAAATCAAGTACGATTGACCGAATTATTTTCAAAATAATTTTTAACTAACTCTAATATGGTAATTGGTTTGGCCATATAAACTAGTCCTTATATAGATTAATAATTAAACTATAGAAATTACTACAATTTGCCATAACTAGGGATTGTAAAATGATAATACAAGCAGCAATATATTTATATGCCAGGTGAAAACATGGACCGATATTGCCCATTTTCAATGCCACACAAACCATATCAACAGAAAATATTTGTGGAAAATTTCAGCCAGCTAGATCCTTTTGGGTCCACCATTTCAAACTGAAATTAAATGTTTATTTATGAATATATTTTAATGAAATTTTACATAGATATAAATTTTATATAGATTTTGCTATTGAAAATGGAAATATTAAAACAAATTTTATGGGATTTTTTTTAGTTTTTTGATTACACCGTACGACACTCAATATTAGACACGAATCGGATGAAATACGTCTGAAACAATAAATTAAATGGAGACAAACTGCGTTTTCAGTTTTTCCTTCCGTGATCCTGTTTCCTTTTAAAAGGACTTCAAATTTTCATAGGAGTACAATTTTAAAAAAATGTTTTAAAATACTTCTGATCATCCTACTATGTCAAATTTGGTGTCAAATGATCAAGAAGAGTTATAAAATATTTCGTATTATTTTTATTTTATCCTGTAGGGATCAAAAGATGTCAAAAATGTCCTCTAAAATGTATATCCTTGAATATCCTTTTAGATTTCCAATAATTTTTTTTTGTAAAAAATAATGAGTTAAAGATCCAAATATTGAATACCACATGCCAAAAATTTCATCCTTCTATCTCAACTACTTAAGTGTTAAAAAATATTTTAAATTTTAATTATTTGATTTTTTATATTTGATTTTAATATTTCATTCGACAAAAAATATAACAAAATCCGTTGTGAAAAGCAACGAAGAAGACTTTTTAATAAACAAGTAAAATGGTATATTCGGGCAAGCCCGACCTTATGACACCCTACACCGGGTATATGATTATAAAGAGTTTTCTTTTGATATGAAACTTATTTGTGTTGAATCTTATTTGAATACACACATTTTCGGTAGTGGCCCTTATATGAGAGCTATGACTAATTATGGACCAATCGTCACAAAATTTGGTGGGATGAATTGCGAATATATGAAACATATTTGTGTTGAATTTTGTTTGGATACTGACATACTTCAGAGATTAATGTATATTAATGACATTTTCGAGAATGTTGCTTATATGGGAGCTATGGAATATTGTTGACCGATCGTCATGAAATTTGGTCGTGAGAGTTCTGCTTACATACGACTTAATTGTGCTGAATTTGGTTTGAATGTGTTTATAATTAAGATATTTATGAGAGCTTAACTATTTTCAAATAGGCCAATTGTATGGGGGCTAGAATAAATAATAGGCTGATTCTAACCAAATTCAACAGCTTTTGTCCTTGGGGCAATATAAAGCTTTGTGCCAAATTTTGTCGAATTATCTTTAAATCTGCGACCTCTAATTTGATTACAAGGTTTACATTGATGGACGGACAGACGGACGGACATCGCAGATTGGTATACTTTAAGGTATTGGGACAATATTTTTGTATGTTGCAAACAACAGCCCTAACCCATTATACCTCCCCCACTATGGTGGTGTAGTTTATAAACATGCACTTTTCTTAATAAAACTTTTTTGTATACTAATAAATTTTTTTATATTTAAATTTGACCTTTATATATATAAAGGATGAAATTTTAACATTTAGTATAGAATATTTGGGTCTTTATCGCACTATTTTTTTAAAAGGAATTTATTGGCAATCTTATAGGATATTAAAGGATAAACATTTTAAAGGACATTTTTGACATCTTTTGAACCTTACAGGATAAAATAAAGATAATACAAAATATTTTACAACTCTTCTTGTTCTTTTGACATACAATTTGTCATTGTTGGAATAGCAGGAGTATTTTTAAATATTTTTTGAAAAGTGTACTTCTTTGAAACTTTGAAGTCCTTAAAAAAGGACACAGGATCACGAAATGAAAAACTGAAAAAAACAGTTTTTCTCCATTAAATTTAGAGTTTCAGAGGTATATCATCCGGTTCGTGTCTAACGAATTTTTTCTCTATTTGGCGGACGGTGTTATAATATCCATACCAGTGACAGGATTATCAGAACCCTTTACAAAATAATTAAGAACATAATTGGGCCATCTAAACTATGTTACTATGTTTTGATATCGATTATGAGATTTGAGAATTTTTGCCCTAAAGTAGATTTTTACATTCCATTCGGTATCAAAAATTTCCAAATTTTTTTATTATATAAAATATTTCATGTTAAGTTAGCTTTTCAAAATGTATAATTTCCTTATACTTCTTAGAAATTTTTTGAGATAACTTAAAAAGAAATAAACTACTTTTTTTCAAAAAAAACTAGCGTAATTTTTTAAATTTTTTTAAATTCAAATACATATAACTTTGGACCCGGTCATTATTTTTAAACAATTTTTATTTTACTTGAAACATACATTTCTTGTTAGTTTAATAAGGGAAATGGTGAAAATGTATAAATATTTGTTATCAAAAACTGGATTAATGAAGATACGATAAATAAATGAAAATGTGCAATGTCTTTCAAAGAGCTTCCAATGCCTTATATATAATTATCGAAATTTTGTAATTTTTAAAAAAAAATTTAAAAATGAGTACATATAGTTAGTTTAAATAAATACGTTAAAACCTCATATAACTTCACGAAAACAGGATGTTCCGTTTTTCGAATATCAATCCGGTTCCAATTTTATTTGAATTTTTGGTAAACTATTTTTTAATAATTTTTTAACTAAAAATTTAAAAAAAAAAAAATGTAAAACTTTTGCCAAAAATTGGAAAAATTCGGATACGTCATTGAAATCCACTTATGAGCAATTCTACGAGTGTGAAAACCACGACTGAAAAAACAAAAACCTTTGAAAACTTTTTTTCAAGATGATTTGAATAGGAGCAAACACTAAAATTTTACTATGTGAAGGTATTTAGAGCTTATTACAACCCTGCAGTTCATTGCACTAGTTCCGATACGTCGAATTAGTTAGCCACTGAGAACTACTACTAGTGAATTTTCAACCCACTCGCAATGTTATTGACTGGTGAATTTAACACGGGGATGTCATTGCGGGTGGCCGATTGGCACACTCTGCATAACGCTTCACTATTAAATTCAATAGTGAAAATACTCCAGCATTTGAGAAAAAAAGAAAAAATAAATTTTTCTGAGAGCGGGGTTGAACACATAACCTCTCGTTTTCTAGTCAAATGCTCTAACCACTAAACCACAGAGCACTTATTTGTACTGCTCTCTAATTGTTATTAAGAATAACATGTGAGTCTACTCTCTATTTTTGCATTTTCTACATCATCACTGAGAACGAAAACACAAACGGCCACATTCAGCATTACATGTGGCCATCGAAGTGGTATATTTTAGATGATTTTATTTTTCTTGAATTTATTTTCAAAAACTTAGGACAAATAACTGACTATTGCTTATTACTGAATATGCTGGTGAAATGTAGTGCAAATGATAACCATTTAACTACCACTTTAGCAGCCACATCGAACTAGTTAGTTGTAGAAGTAGTAATATAGCTAGTGCAAGGTTTCCAATTGGCACTTTTCAAACTGCTGGGAACATTCTAAGAGCAAAAATACCCAGCAGTTTGAAAAGTGCCAATTGGAAACCTTGCACTAGCTATATTACTACTTCTACAACTAACTAGTTCGATGTGGCTGCTAAAGTGGTAGTTAAATGGTTATTATTTGCACTACATTTCACCAGCATATTCAGTAATAAACAATAGTCAGATATTTGTCTTTAGTTTTTGAAAATAGATTCAAGAAAAATAAAATCTTCTAAAACATACCACTTCGATGGCCACATGTAATGCTGAATGTGGCCGTTTGTGTTTTCATTCTCAGTGATGATGTGAAAATGCAAAAATAGAGAGTAGACTCACATGTTATTCTTAATAACAATTAGAGAGCAGTACAAATAAGAGCTCAGTGGTTTAGTGCTATGCAGTTCACTGCACTAGTTCCGCTACATCGAATTCGTTGGCCACTAAGAACTACTACTAGTGAATTTTCAACCCACTCGCAACGTTATTGACTGGTGAATTTAACACGGTGATGTCATTGCAAGTGGCCGATTGGCACATTCTGCATAACACTTCACTATTAAATTCAATAGTGAAAATACTCCAGCATTTGAGAAAAAAAGAAAAAATAAATTTTTCTGAGAGCGGGGTTGAACACACAACCTCTCGTTTTCTAGTCAAATGCTGTAACCACTAAACCACTGAGCTCTTATTTGTACTGCTCTCTAATTGTTATTAAGAATAACATGTGAGTCTACTCTCTATTTTTGCATTTTCTACATCATCACTGAGAATGAAAACACAAACAGCCACATTCAGCATTACATGTGGCCATCGAAGTGGTATGTTTTAGAAGATTTTATTTTTCTTGAATTTATTTTCAAAAACTTATGACAAATATCTGACTATTGTTTATTACTTAATATGCTGGTGAAATGTAGTGCAAATGATAACCATTTAACTACCATTTTACCAGCCACAGCGAACTAGTGTGTTGTACAAGTAGTAATATAGCTAGTGAAAGGTTTCCAATTGGCACTTTTCAAACTGCTGGGTGGTTAGAGCATTTGGCTAGAAAACGAGAGGTTATGTGTTCAACCCCGCTCTCAGAAAAATTTATTTTTTCTTTTTTTTATCAAATGTATTTGTACTAATGAATTTAATAGTGAAGTGTTATGCAGAATGTGCCAATCGGCCACCTGCAATGACATCCCCGTGTTAAATTCACCAGTCAATAACGTTGCGAGTGGGTTGAAAATTCACTAGTAGTAGTTCTCAGTGGCTAACTAATTCGACGTTGCGGAACTAGTGCAATGAACTGCAGGGTAGTAGATTCAAATTAACTATATGGACATATCCTACGATTAGTCAACCAGGATCGAAAAATAAAATGTTGATAATCATCGTGTTTTATTGAAGATATTTCGACATAATTTGGTACATATAATTTTTTCGTCCCACTGACGAAACCTATTGAAACTGCCCGAAATCGATCCATTGTTTCACCTAGCCCCCATACAAATGTCCCTTCTATTATAAGACTCGCTTCCGTAAATCACTTTAACGTTCATAAATCTCATAAAAATGTTGGTACACACATAAAGTTCAACATAAATAACTTACTCTTTAACTACGACCTAATTTTATGGTGATCGGTCAATAATTGGTCAAAGCTCCCATATAAGGCCCACTGCGAAAATCAACCACTAATATAAATTATAGAATTTTTAAAAGAAAAATGTCAGGCTTGACCGACCATACTTTCTTACTTGTTTGTTTAGGAAATTTTAAGATATTTATGGGAAAATGCATGGTCATAATAATAAAAAAAACATATGGAAAAATCGTACGTTCGCGACCGGTACTTAAGAAAATTATAAAAAACCAATAGAGATATTTTATTGTGTAAATACCGGATAGAGTCCTACATTAATACACTTTTAAACTAAATTAATTGCTTTTAAATATTCCGTTCCATTTTGCAGATTTTTACATTTTACTACTGTCAGCCAAAGTTGACTTATATTTTGCGTAAGTTCGTTACCACATGTTTATAATTATCATTATGAAAACTTAAACTCGAAAATAGGGCAACCAAAATGCTATCGAATCGCCAAATAAAAAATGCTAGAAAGTGTTTGGTTTTCTATAATTGTTGGATATCAAAAGCGTACGAACGTACGTTCGTGACCCCAGAAAATGCCCATAATTAATTTTTGGCTGTAGTATGAAATTAATTTTTTATTGTTTTACTGTAAGAGAAAAATTGGTCGCGTACGGTATGTCACGTACGATATTAAATTATTTATTATCAAATCATCCATAGATTGTTTTCATATAAATATGACGGATTGTTAGAAATTAAAAGAAGAAAGAACACCTATTCGCAAATTTTAGCATATTTTTACATGTACCTCAAACTTACTTCCATTTTATGTCACGTACGATATACTCTTATTTCGCTCGATATTTTGGACAACAAATTTTTCGAAAGAACTTATTATTTTTTTTTTTAAACTTTAATTTTTGCAAAATTTGTTTCACTGTAAAGGCATACAAATGTCACGTACGATGACATGGAATTGCTTATATGTTTACTTTGAAAAAAAATCATATAAACTTTTGCTTTTTGAATAAGAAACAAACTAAAATTTAATTTTAGTGGGTAACATCAACACCTTATTTTTCGTCCATACAAACGGGTCCACCCTAATATACAGAAATTTGTACAAAAAATGTCTAATATTTGCCTAATAATAATGAAAGCTTGTAAACCGCACTTTGAAAACCACAAAAGCTTCCTAAAATGGAAATGAGTTTATGTACCCTGAAGGAAACAAGGGACAAGTGTTTCCAAGTCACCAATTTATTCGACTATTTTGGTGACAACGAAGCTTCTACAGTTTTATATTTGAATTCGTACCTTTTTGTTTTTTTAATTTTATTTCAAACGTCGTCAAATGTTAAAAAAATATCCGATAATGATATCGATATCTACTTCAGAAAAGTACCAAATGCGTAGATTACAATTATTAAAATGTACTAGTGAGTATATGGGTCCAATGTCTACATATAGTTCCAAAAGAAGTACACTTCCAATGAAGAAGATTCCCAATGACTTCTATACAAAGTTTCAAAGGGCACAATAAGTCAATAATACCTGTGACTATGTCAATAGTAAGTCAGTACAGTTTCACTATTGACATTTCCTGCTGGGTATGTATAACAGAGTTTTCCGTATGTGTTTGGTTTTGTACATACTACTTATTTATGTGTATTTAAAAATTAGAAATTATAAAATATTTTTGGTTTGCTTTGCTCCATGCTGTAATTGGAAATAATTATAGAGTGATTATTAATGTAGAATGTAAAATAAAGAGAAAATGATAAAATCACAACAGGACATGCAAGCCAACATACAAGGATGTATGAGAAATTACTAAAATGTGAATGTTTTAGCGTTTGTCTGTTTTATTTACATACATATATGTATAGGTATGCAATTTTATATGCGAAACTGATGCCATGACCAATGTAATTAAAATTTAATGACTTGAATCATTGAAATATTTTAATTTGGCTAATTATTTGTTAGTGGTTTTACTACATTGATATTTATTCAATGTTAAAAACTCTCGTGTAACATAACATGTGCATAAAAAATAGTTGTGGTAAACAAAGTGTATAAATGTGTAATTGGTTGCAGCCATTAAGTAGTATTTAGAAAATTTTTAGATTATTATGTTAAATTTTAATTTAACATTTCTCCAAATGTAATGTGGCCATCTCTCTAAAGTACTGGTATGATAATAACTATCAAATTGTCAATTTTGATAAAATGGATGATGCAACAGTGTTTCTACGTCTAATGACTTGACAACCTGTTATATTAACTCTTTGCGGTTTAGTGGTCACTTTTCTAACCACCTTTTCTATAGTCTTTAAAACATAGTTTTAACGCTGTTTTTCTAAGATAAATTCAATAAAAAAGCACAAAGTGTTTATTGTTCATCGAGTTCAGTGTTACTTTGCTATTTCGTTTGTTTTGGTCAGCAAATTCATTCAAAAATGCTACGAAAATTTATGTAATAACTAACGTCAAAATTAAACAAAATGTTTGTGTTCGATTTGTGAATTTGTGAGAAGCGGTTTGAAAAGGTAAAAATAGTTAAAAAGAAAAAAAAACGTATTTTTGAATGATCATTTTTATTCATATAGGACATAGCATAAAATATACATAGAAGCGCTACTGAGAGACAAAGAATTTAAGTTTATTGTCAAAAACCTAAGTCTTGCAACAACAGAATACATGTAAATCAATGTACATATTTTGAGTTTTTATATAAGTAATCGAATTTTGGTCTGAAAAATTAGTGAAAACAAATCGAGGTCCTTTTCTTGATTAAAAGGTTATTGGCCAAGTTATTAGCGAATTTAGATAATTTGAGTTTTTATATAAAAAATCGATTTTTGGTCAGAACTATGGGTGATCACAAATCGAACTCCTTTTCCTGATTAAATGCTTATTGGCCAAGTTATTAGCGAATTTAGATATTTTTAATTTTTATATAAAAAATTGATTTTTGGTCAGAAATATGAGTGATCACAGATTGATTAAATGCTTATCGGCCTAGTTATTAGCAAATTTAGATATTTTGAATTTTTATATAAAAAATTGATTTTTGGTCAGAAATATGAGTGATCACAGATTGATTAAATGCTTATCGGCCTAGTTATTAGCAAATTTAGATATTTTGAATTTTTATATAAAAAATTGATTTTTGGTCAAAAATATGGCTGATCACAAATCGAACTCCTTTTCCTGATTAAATGCTTATTGGCCAAGTTAATAGCGAATTTATATAATTTGAGTTTTTATATAAAAATTTGATTTTTGGTCAGAAATATGAGTGATCACAGATCGAGCTCTTTTTCTTGATTAAACGCTTATTAGCCAAGTTATTATCCATTTAGATATTTTGAATTTTTATATAAAAAATCGATTTTTGTTAAGAAATATGAGTGATCACAGATCGAGCTCCTTTTCTAGATTTAACTCTTATTGGCCAAGTTATTAGCGAATTTAGATATTTTGAATTTTTATATAAAAAATCGATTTTTGGTTTATCCTTTTCTTGACTAAACGCTTATTGGCCAAGTTATTATCGATTTAAGCTATTGTGAGTGAGCTATTGCGAATTTTGTTCTGAAATATGATTGATCACAGACCGATGTATTTTGCAGATGTATTTAATAAGTGGGCGTATTAGTGGACGTGGACAATTTTTATTTATGTAAAAACTTTTGCGGCGGAAAAAAAATTAGTTAAATCGGTCCAGGCGTCCTGCGATTTTAGATATATCGAAAAAAAATTTGCGTTGTCAATTTTTCTTTCAGTAAAAACTTAAACTGGATTACTAAGATCATTTAAAACAAAAATTAGAGAAATCGATGAGCCGTTTTCCGATTTTAGATAAATCCGTAAAAACCTAAGTTGGGCTATGACCAACATTCTAAAAAAAAATTGTCTAAATCTATCCGGCCGTTCTCTACTGATGCAATTACCAACGAACGACATTTGATTTTTATTTATACACATATGGCCAAAATAATAAGTACATGAGATTTTTCCGCATCTTTGATGAATTAAAAATTTATATTTATTTTAAATGAACTATTATTTATATGTTTAGTTAGTTTATGTTATGTTTAACATAAAACACAATCACTTATCCCCTAATTGCATAAAATAAATGTGTTATTAAATGAAAAATAAAAGAACTTCATAAAATTGGTGGACAAAATAATAAGTACATTGTATAAATCCTTAAATTATAAGTTATAGTTGAATATTATTTGTTTTATTTTTATTAGTTTTATTAATATCTTTTTGACTGTCCATGTCAGTCACCAGATCTAAATCCAATTGAAAACTTTTAGGGGGAGTTGAAACACAGAATAAGTAAGCAAACATTTCAAAACAAACGTCAATAAAGGTCAATTTTGTGATTTTGTTTAAAAAAACATGGTATGAAATCTCTTTGGATACCTGCCGTAAACTAATTAGCAGTATGCCAAGAAGAGTCCACTAAATTATTAAAAATAATAAAGGATACACTAGATATTAATAAAACCAATAAAAATAAAACAAATAATATTCAACTATAACTTTTAATTTAAGGATTTATACAATGTACTTATTATTTTGTCCACCAATTTTATGAAGTTTTTTTATTTTTCATTTAATAAAAAATTTAGTTTATGCAATTAGGGGATAAGTGATTGTGTTTTATGTTAAACATAACATAAACTAACTAAATATATAAATAATATTTCATTTAAAATAAATATAAGTTTTTAATTCATCAAAGATGCGGAAAAATCTCATGTACTTATTATTTTGGCCATATGTGTATGTATAGATTATTTTGAATGTGGTTGGCATGGTGTTTAATAAACTAACCACCATTTCCATAAAAGCCTTGGTATGGGGTTTGTTTATTTTATCTAATTTTTCAAAATAAACTAACCTTAATTAAAGTAAAAATGCAATTGTTTTGATTTTAAACTAATACACAAAATACCTTGGCATAAAGAGCAAGTAAGAGTGTTATATTCGATTGTGCCGAATTTTGTTTAGCCATTCTATGGGCACTTGAATCAGTTATGGTCCGAACTGTACATTATTTAATAGAGTGATTACTTTCTTAAAACTTTAAATGGTATATTAATTATTTATTGACAATAAAATATTTTTATGTCAAATTTTATCCAGAAATTTATTATTATAAATTCAATTCATATTTTGATGGGGACGTTGTATGGGGACTAATAAAAAATGTTGCCCGATTTTCGCCATACTTTGCAGTATAAATTTACAGTACTTAGAACTAATTTGTGCAAAATTTTATCAGAATTACCACATAATCAATATATTTGTGACTACTCAAACAGTATTCCGGGGGTATGTTTGTATGGGGGCTATATGGAATTATGGAGGGATATTTCTCAGTTCAGCAATATAAGTCCTTTCGTTTGAGCCCTATTGTGTTCCAACAATTTCCGTATGAGGACCCAGGAAATATATACTTTTTGTTCTAAGACAAAATTATATTTTCATATTACACTGCGCAAGCTCTTTCCAATATTTTCCAAATAAATTTTATAAATACCGAGATATTCAGCATGCATGTCGTATGTAGTTGGGAATTTTCGATTCATCCGCCTAATAATAATCCACACCTTATCCCGTCCGACTACTATTTGTTTAGGTCGATGCAGAATGCTGTACCGAATCCAACTGATTCATTTGAAGCGAGAATTGAAACCGTAATATTCCATCACGACAACTCTCGACCACATGTTGCAATACCTGTTATAAAATATTTAGAATGAAGTGAATGGAAACTTTTGCCTCACCCGCTTTATGGTACAGACTGTGCGCCGTCCGATTACTATTTGTTTAGATCGATGCAGTACGCTCACTTGGGAACAGAGTATCCGATATTGGCTTGAGTCGTTCCTGGCCTCAAAAGATAAGTAGTTCTTTTGGCGCGGAATCCATATGTTGCCAGAAAGATGGGAAAAGCTCATATCTAACAATGACCAGATCTTTGAGTAAATTTATACTGTACAAATTATTCAAAATAAGAATCTGAAAAATCCTGGATTTTTAAATCATACACCCAATAAATACAGCATTTTTCTAGAGAACAAATTATTAAAAAACTTAAACATTTACTTGAAGCACAGCTGTTTACAAAATAAAATACGCTAAAGCGGTTTCTTAAATTGAAAAAGCATTCACAATTTATGTAAAAATTTTCATTATTTTCCTTTCAAATTCTCCATTTTGCCCGTAATATCAACATTAAGGTTTCAATTTCATATCACTCTCATTATCATTCGCAAAGCATACAGCGTAATTCAAAAATGTTTCAATATTAAATTTTTTTTTGATCACAAACCACACTCAACTACATACATAAATCAATTTTCCCAAACCATAACCTGAGATTATTAGATTTTTGCACAAAATTTATAGTTTTTCCAATTTAATTTGAATAATTTTACAATAAATCAAACAACTTTGTCCAAAGGTGAAAGAGAAACAAACACGAAATGTGTTTGGCATTAATAAAACATAATTTTAACAACAAGTTGAAACAAAACCAATCAACGATGAAAAGACCACCTCCTACAAAATACTTACACATGTTTGTATAAAAGAACAGCAACATTATTTCAGCGTTAACATGAAGCAACAACAAGGACATCTTGTTGTTTTTAGTGGAACAACATTGTGGCACAAAAGTAGTACTCCTAATGGAATAAGTGAAACATGGTAAAACAAACCCCCTAAAATGAAAACACAGCAATGGACCCCAACATAAATCAGTTTCTGTTATTAAAAAAAACAAAGATGTAAGAAAATATTTTCAAATATTTGACGACTTGTTTTGTCATGGAAAACAAACATCTGAATTTGTTGTTACCTTAAAGGTATTTGCCAACAACTTTTTGCTTCAGATGTGGTTTTTGCTCTAACAAATCTATTATTAGAAAACAACAAATGGAAAAAAAATAATAGAAATAGGTGGGAAAAAAGTAAAGTGAGAACAAGAAGTCATTGGCCACGCTTGTTTTAATACTGTTGTTGTTTGCCACACATACACAATGACTTTATGTTCACACAAACATACCAGTATATAGGTGTGAGTTTCTGTGTCTGTATTTGTTAACTTTATTACTTCCGAATGTGTTTTTTTCCATTTGTTTTTATGTGAGCGTGATTATTTACTACCCAGGGGCCAAAATAGCTAGGGCTTCACTTTGTAGGGCTTTTAAAAGACCTATGTCTTTTATAAGATCCGATACTCATTTCACTTTGCCATTTCTCAGAAGATGTTCTAGAGGAATATGATTCTCCTTCTAAAAACCTTCATACACATTCAAAATGTCATTGCAAAATCAGGTCTAACCAACATTTATTTAAAATTCAAACATGCTTTGTTTTGCAATTATTCCTATATGTTGTCTCTCTATAATAAAATTTATTTTTGAAGAAGGAACAAAGTTTTATAACATTTTATGTTGTGATGTTCTCGTAAAGTAATTTTGTATATATTAAACTACAAACGTGATACTTTAAAGTCCATTCTTTGGGTTTTATGCTGAAGAATATTTCTAATAACCTTTTTTATAGCCCTACTTCAGTAGACCTTCAATTAGACATTTTTTAATTGAAGCTCCTATGAGTTATTATAGGCCTTCAACGGAAAACCTTCTAATATGCCTTCTTCGAATCCAAATGTTTTTTTATTGCCCTACCTTCGGGCAGAATCCAAATTTTTGTGGAAATAAATCTGTCATTTCTTGTTATAAAAAAGTTATAAAAATGGGCCATACAAATTCTCCAGCGACGGCGCTATGAGGGCTCAAAGTAGGGTACCTTCGACATGTAAAATGTTTAAACATGTGCAATTATTTTGTTTCCCTAGCGGCTAGGTCTTGAAAAAACCTGCCTGCGTGTTCTATTTATCTCTTACCATTTCCGAGTTATAGGCATTTCAAATTTTTTTTGTTAGTTAGACAACTAAATTACGAATGACATACAAAAGATTTCAGGGCAATTGTGAATACAAAATTAAACGATTTTCAATTTAAAGTTTTTTTTTTTGATTTTTGCTGTTTTTTGGGCGAAAAGGTGATTTAACTCTTTTTTTTATCCCTTCGGAATGAGACCTATATTTTAATCGAACTTTGGGCCACATGTTCTAAAATACCAAAGCTGGGATCAGAAAACGGAAAGCAGCTTTGAAAACCATGATGTGTTTCCTATTCATGCCAAGATTATTTTCCTAGCCCCGAAGTGCCATGGACAAAATTATAATAAATTCCAATTTTGGGATTTTTGCAGAAATTTTTAGAAATTTCGGAATTTCCTTTGACTTTTTCACAAGTTTTTTTTACCTTATTATTTAAAATGACAATTCAAAAAACGTTGAAAACTAAATTTGTATATTACATATTTATAGAATTTTTAAAACTAAAATTTGTATCAAAATTTTAATAGGATTGCAAATAATAGGAACAATTTGATCCAAATTTATTCCCAACTATTTTTTTTCTTTAGATGAGTTAATTTTTGGTCTAACAAAAGTTAATATCTCAATTAGAGTCAAAAATATGCATCTTCAAAACTACGTCCTTCAAAAAAAATTTGTTTGCACTTTTTCATACCAAAAAATTTGTATACATTTTTTTGCCCCTGCAGCATTTGTATTGCCCATTTTAATAACTTATGTGCTGTTTTTCTATAGCGAACGAGTGTTTTGAGTGGACATTTTACATGTATTTTGTTTTTGTTACAATAACAAAACACATGTTAAATTTTGACTCAAAGTACTCTTTCGCTATAGAAAAATAGCACATTAAACTCGAATACTCCTTGGCTACGCCCACTGATCCCGATCGGATCAGCCGTTTAGAAATGCTAGATTTAAAAATTTAATTCTTCCCCAATGTTCTCTGTAACAGAAGCTAATATGCAAATCCTTGGCTACCAATGACAAGCTGTGTTAAATTGAAACGATTTTGCAATGTGGCTGGGAGTCCTTTTGTCTGCCAAATAAGGCCTTTAGTATGGCCTCTACAGCATTTTTTCCCGCTGAATTATTTCAAGTATTTTTAATCTATGTCATGCTAAACAAACCTTTTTATTATTCTATAAAAGTATTACAAACAATAATTTTTCGTTACATCTCTGATATATTTTGTTAATTTTTTCTGCGGTTTGATGATTTTATGCGTTTCATTCAGTGCTTTCGTGTCTCAAAACCGCACATTTACATGTGGCTCACATTATAAGATTAATGTCTTCCTATTAAACGTAATTTGTACGTAAAAAGAACACAGAAATAACTAAATAAACAAACAAACAACTCTAAACCAAACACACATGGGACCTTATGTGGCATGTACAAATATAAATGTGCTGCCTTCAATACAAATATATCGAAGAAGAAAAATTAAAGATACATTTCCAAAAAAAAAAAAAAAAATGTACCGCAAATTTACCATAAATTTCCATTAACAAATTATCGATGACAATGAATTCTTAAAGAAAATTTATCGATAACAATTAATTTTTATAGAAGATTTATCAATAACAGTTAATTTCAATAGAAAGCTTTATCAATAGCTAATAAATAATTATAGAAAATTAATTAAAAACTTAAAACTTAAAAAAAAATATATTATGGACGTTTTTGGCCAATGCTCGCTTTGGGTTAAATCTTGTATGAATCTTCTGCATTTGTTTTGGAGTTTTAAGCATCTTTTAGTGCACTGCTACACGTTCAATATATATTGTGATATTTGGATCGCGATCCATTGAAATGGATCACACAAAATGAGGTTATTCTGCGATTTGGATCACGATCCATCAATACTGCATGCTACACGTTCAATAAATATCGCGATACTGGATCGCGGTCAATATATATTGAACGTGTAGCAGTGCCCTTAGACAAAGTCAAAAAACATCACATAAAACTAAGGAAAATAATTCCCGAGAATTCTCGAAATACATAGCTTAAGAGTAACTTTTCTATAGAAAATTTATTTAATATATATTCAACTTAAATGAAAACGGATGTAACTACACTTTAATTTTTTTTTACACGAGAATCAAAAAACGTTATAAAATCAAATCTGTAGAAAATTAAAGTTGTCGATACCTTTTCTATGGGAAATTAAAGTTATTGGTATATTTTATACCGAAAATTACGGTTATCGAAAATTTTCTATGGAAATTAAAGTTATCGAAAACTATTCTATAGAAAGTAAAAATTATTGATACATTTTCTGAAGAAAATTAATGATATCCATAACTTTTCTTTAGAAAATTAAAATTTAAGATAAGTTTTCTTTTGAAAGTTAAAATTTCCATAGATTATCTATATTTCTCTTATAGATATGGGGGATTTCACGTCAAGTGAACCAACTTTTAAAACCGATGTCTTCCGATCGGGATGAATATCTATCAAAATAAATATTTTGTAAGTCAAGACATACAATTTTTGTTTTAGAACATTTATTTTGATACTATCCCACTACGAGACCAAAAAGCTCTTAAAGGAATAGACCTAAGCTTTCTTTTGAGCAAAAAAAAATTTTAAAAAAGGGCCCATTTTGGAAAAAAGTTCGATTTTGAAAAAAAAAAAAGTGAAAAATTACATGTTTTGAGTTATAAAACATTTATTTTGAAAGATATCCCACTCGCATCCCACTAAGCCACCAAATAGGTCTGAAAGGAAAATATCCAAGCTTTCTTTTGAGCAAAAAAAAAAAATTAAAAAAGGGTCCATTTTGAAAAAAAAGTCAACAAAGTTTTTGATTTTGCAAAAAAAGTAAAAAATTGCATGTTTTGAGTTAAAAAACATTTTTTTTTTGATAGATATCAAACTCGCATCCCACCAAGCGACCAAATAGGTCTTCAAGGAAAATATCTAAGCTTTATTTTAAGAAAAAAGGGCCCATTTTGAAAAAAAAGTTAAAAAAGTTTTTGATTTCGGAGAAATATTAATTTTTTTTTTAAATATTTATTTTCGAAAGATTGAATAGCTATCTAAACTATTTGGAACTCATTTTGCTAAGAACAATAGGTAATAAGTTACATGGATGAGAAAAATCACATGTTTGGCCAAAATGTCTAATTTTGACCCCCTCTAACTCAGAGAGTTCTGGAACGATCTTGTTGAAAAATTGTGTCTGAATTACTATCCAATAGGTCTAACCTTGGTGTAAATTTCATCCCGATCGGAAGACATCGATTTTAAAAGTTGGTTCACTTGACGTGAAATCCCCCATATATGTATATGGGCAAAAAATAATTTTATTGAAATTTGATAAATAAATTATGAGTAATTAAGATTGGTTTCATTTAATTCAAAAGAAAAGTGTTCTTGCCATTATATTAAATATGTCTTATTTAAAATGATCAAAACTGTTTAAATTCCATTAAAGTATCAAAGTACAGTAAGGATAAGTTGTAGCATAAAAGAAACATTTTGCAACCACAAAATATTTACAGAATGCATGCACTCACAACAAAACAACAACATAACATTTGGTATGCATAAAATCTTTTTTTTACAAAACTCTGATTTAACCAACCAAACAAGGACGAGAACCGAAATGAAACTTAATTTCACAATCTGAATGTGAACGTTGAAATGTTAAAATGTGTACATACAAAGAGATAAAGACGGAAGCTCAAAAAGTATTTTATGCAAACTAAGTAGATAAATAAGAACACACACAGAAGGACAGAGAGAATGACAGAAGAAATGCTGAGACGACTAAAGAAACTTGCAACCAGCCCACATAGAAATGTGCGTGTACGTGTTGGTTTATTTAACTTGCATCTTTATTTTTGGGAATGTTGCATGTATACGATTACAACCAGTTATATTTACATACTGACATACACCCATCCTTACATTGTTTATTTAAAATTTACGTCTACAACTTTGGTGTTTTCATTCATTTGTTCCTTTACTTTGTTAGAATGGTTTCTTGTTTAACCATGTCCTAAACGAAATGAAAGTATACGGGTAAATGAGAAATGTTTTTTTTTGTTGTAAATTTCATAAAATCAGCTAATGATGTACAGGAGGTTCCCTTTTGTGAAATAATATTGATACACACACCTCAAATATAAATCAGCCTAAAACGAATGACGATTTTGCAAGGGTAATAAAATAAAATTAACTAACTCTATAGTACCACCTTCGTACATGCATATTTACTAGGGTATTCGAATTATTCGATTTTTCTTTCGTTCGAACAAAACGAATAATTCGAATAAGAGATTTTAACTTGTTCGAATAATTCGATCACACGTTTAAAATTAATCGAATTATTCGAATAATTTATTTTTTTTAAAAAAAGTAAAGAATGAAGTTTTGATGTCGATTTTTTAATAATTTAATGTTAAGAAAAACAAAAATAACGTTAATGTTAACAACTCAAGTATTGATAATATTAAAAAACATTCGAAAACAAAGTCCATCATTAAATTTTCAACAGCAATATTCTGATCAGATTAACTCCCGAACAATGTACAAAACAAAGTAGCAAACCCTTTAGTTTCCGTTTTGGAGCTATGCTTTAAAAAATGTCAGGTAGTTGGACATGATCCTAAATTCAAATACAATATAAACGTATTAAAAACTTTTTTATGTCGTTCATTAATTCGGGTTTTAAATTGAGTAACTTATTCTTTAGTAAATTAATTATTCACTATTTCTAAATTATTTATAACAAATTGTATTATAAATCAAGCTCTGTCAACGTTGCCGAATCTTTGCTTAATAAAATGGTCTTGGGGAATTACACAATAAAGGGAATCTGTCCAAAGTTTGATATCATTGTCAGTGAACGTGGCTAATTTGAAGTCAGGCAGTGCATGATTGACGCATTTACAAATACGAAAAAAGTTTATTACCATGTTAGACAAAGATGTTCAACGATGTTCAAAATCATGTATAATACGAACTCCATGCTTTACTTGCAGCAATATTTCTGTTTATCATTCGATTTATTAAATATTTTGCAAAACTTACGTACGCGGTTAATAACATCACTTATATACATATATTTTAAGATCATGGCCTTCATCTATTTTAAAGTAATCATTATAAATGTCATCCTCAATATTACTTTCGACGACCGTTTCAAAATCACATTTAACTCCACTTTAATGTAAGTTAATATTTTGATTATTAATTGCGATTCTTCTAATATTTCGCCAGATAAATAACAAATATTTTATTCCGTACCTTTTATTTTAATTGGTTCAAGTCCTAAGTTAACAATTTTGAAAGATTTGTTTCCAGAATTGTAACTTCTTGCTTACTTATTTATACTAGGATCGCCCGGTGGCCGAAATTCGACCACTTTAAAACGCTTTTTACCACTTTTATGGAAAGAATTTAAAAAAAAAAATGTTCTGCAAATCTAGAGAAAATAAGCTTTTAAACCATATATGTTTCATCAATATTGGTGGACAATAACATACTTAAAATTGTACCACAAAAAAACGTGTGGCCTATTTATATATAAGATATTTATAGAAGGAGCTGTAGGAGCACTCATCTACAGTGATCGAAAGTCCATTTGTCTTTAGTTATTTGTCGAATTTCAGAAACAATACAATTTTTGTGAGTCATTATTACTTATTTAAATTTGAAATTGAAAAGTTTGAAGCAATTTAATAAATTTAAATATATATGAGCATTTATTCGTTTTATTCGATTATTCTACATAAAATTGTTCGAATTATTCGTTATTCGAAAATGGCCATTTTTAAATTGTTCGAATAATTATTCGTAAGAAATTATTCGATTAATCGAACGATCATTAGTCGAATGAATACCCTATTATTTACACAGACTCACACCCAGAAAGAGCTATGCAAAACATGCCCACATGAAACATTAGATTGAAATTAATATGAACATTTTCAAAATGTTGAAAACTCAAAACATTTAACATACATGAAAGATAATAAACGCATACACTTAAAATTACAGAGAATTTGCTATAATAGACACCATTTATGTATGATTCTTGGACATTAGGAAAAACTCCAATTGTAGAAATTATTAAGTAATTTTCATTGAGACCGGAAAAACCAGGCAAAATACTGAGTATAGCAGAAAAATCTAACAAAAGGCAGCCATAACAATGATAAGAGAAATCTATTAGTTTTCAAAGGATAAACATGCTTGACTGTAAGCGCATGTACACTGGTGCATATTCCTATAAACGCACTTAATTTTTTTCTGTATTTTTGTTATATCTTTGTTGTTCTCATCCAAAAGCAAAATTTAACTTTTTTAATGAGAGACAAATTAACGGTATGTACTTTTTGAAAGTAAACAAGTTTTTTTTCATATTCTTGTTGTTTGCCTCAATTATACGATCAAATGTTCTTGGTATTTTAAGTGGAAGATTCGTATAAACGCAGAAATTTGTTTTTAAAAAAGTTACCAAAAATAAAATATGATCAATTTTAGTTTTTTTCAACCAAAGGTACGTTTCTAATAGTAATATCTCAATTTACTGCAACTTTTCTATTTTAATCAATAAATTTCATCACTTTTAAAGATGCCCAAGGGAACTTTTTTGTCCGATCAAGAAAAGATTCAAATTAAATTTTGTTCACGACCAAGTATGTTCCAATAGAGAAATTGGACGTAAAATCGATCGTTCGGAAAGTGTGGTGCGAAATTTCTTGAAGAAAGGTCAAAATTATGGAGTTCGCAAACCTACAAAATGAAATACAAAACTATCAAAAAGACAACTTAATCTAATAAAACGAGAAGCAACCCGCAACAAATTGAATTCCATACAAATAAAGAATAAATTAAATCTTCCAGTGACTTCCAAACACGTTGCACACATTTTACGAAACGATGAAAACATAAAATGGAAAAAGCCGAAATGTAAACCAATGCTAAAAAAGCACCATAAAGAAACCCGTCGAAAATTCGCAAGAAAATATATGAAATGTACAGATGAGTGGTAAAAAGTAATTTTCTCTGACGAAAAAAATTTAATTTAGACGGTCCTGACTCATACTCATGCTATTGGCACGATTTGAGATCAAACGATGTTCGGATGTCAAAACGTAATTTCGGTGGTGGCAGTATTATGGTTTGGGCAGCGTTTTCTGCAGTTGGCAAGTCGAAAATATGTTTTGTTCCGACAATAATGAATAGTGCGATTTATAACGAACTGTTGGAAGATGCTCTTCTCTCATTTATGGATGAAAAAATGGATGAAGATTGCATATTCCAACAAGATAATGCTGCAATCCATGTTTCTAAGCAATCGAAATCTTGGTTTAATGAACATATCATTCCTCTGTTGGACTGGCCGGCTTGTAGTCCGGACTTAAACCCAATGGAGAACTTGTGGGGATATATGGCCTGTAAAGTTTATGCAAATAATGCCCAAAATGAAAGCATAATGACTGTGAAAGAGCTAAAACTAAGAATTAAACAAGTCTGGGAGGAAATTTATTCCGATCTGCTTAAAAAATGAGTGAAATCAATGCCAGGCCGTATTTTTGAAACAATCCATAACAAAGGATCATCCACACATTATTAATAATGCTACAGTGGCCCATAAATTAAAGTGCGTTTATAGGAAAATACCCTTAAAAATGGCTGTTAATCTCGAAAATTAATTTAAAAAAAATAAATAAAGTACAAATGAATTTTTTTTGTAAACAATATTTTAATTGAAGTCTTAAATTATTTAATAAACAAATTTGTAGCCCCCTAAATATGTTCATGTTTAATTTTTACAATTTTTTTTAAAAAAAAAGTAGTGTGCGTTTATAGGAATATGCACCAATGTATATACATTGTGTATGGTTGTGAATAATATTAACACTACAATACCTAACATTGTATAAATGTTTGAGAATAGGTAAATGAAGTTGTACTCCAAATAAAAGCTAAATAATTACTTGAAATAATACTCTAGAAACTTTGTTTAATCGATTTATTGTTTTCTGTTTTTGGGAAATATTCCAAATATATTGATAAAATTTTATACAGATAATTTACTGAATTTATCTGAAAAAAACACTTTTTTTCAGAACATGAAAAGCGACCGAATGAGGGTTAGGACATACTAAACCCGTTTTAAAAGATTTTGAAACATCCTCAAAATTTTAAGTTATTTTAAAAAAAACAGTTTTATGGTAGGGTGTAGTACTTTAATACCTCTAACTCCCACATTCTTAAATGGATTTAAAATTTTTAAACAATTATGGATAGGCAAAGAATTAAGTTTTCATAAAATGTATTTATACACAGAAAAATGTATATTTCAATTGAACTGATTTCAATTATTTCATAATTAAATCAAGTATTCATGTGCTCAAAAACAAAATTTTCTGATATTTTTTATTGAATTTTGAGTTTTGAATTTGATAATTTTGACAATTGAATATACAATTTCCGTTATTGGTTGAATTTTAAATACAAAAATTATTGAATAGATAATTTTCGTAATTGAAAACACAAAAAATAACAAAAATGTGTTTTCAGTATATATATTCTGGATCCTTATAGATAGCGGAGTCGATTAAGTCATGTCCGTCTGTCCGTCTGTTTATTGAAATAAATTTTCTGAAGACCCCCTTCAATAATTCTATCAGGCATGCTTTCGAGAAGTTTCCTATTTAAAATCAGCAAAATCGGCCCACAAATGGCTGAGATATGAGGAAAAAACCAGGACAACCTCGATTTTTTACCTATTTTTGACCTATATCTGGATTACTAAGACATTAATATAGACAATATGGATATCTAAAGATAGACCTTTGCAACGACGTATATAAGACCATAGTAAGTTGGACCTACAATGGGTCAAAATCGGAAAAAAAATGTTTAACCCGAATTTTTTTTTCTCCAAAAATTTTTTTTTTTTAAATTTAAAAAAAAATTAAATTAAAATTTAAAAAAAAAAAATTTTAAATTAAAAACAAAAAAAATAAAAAAAATTTCCCAAAAAATTAAAAAAAAAACACTTTGGAAAACAAAAATAAATTTTGTTTACTTAAAAATATTTGAAACTGAGTTACAGGTCGATAAGTTGACGAACATCTCTGAAAACGGTATTTTTAGAATAAATTCTGAATTTGAAGAGGTTTCTGAAATTTTTAGACACAATTTGTAATGTACTCAGGAAGACCGATAACCCACGCTGCACTGTGTTATTATAAATTCTATATGAAATATTAAAGTTATTAAATTTTTTTAATAATAACTTTTTAATGCATGAACTGTTTTTCAGCGTCTTCCCTTTAAATTTTTTTTTTCGTTTTTTGGGTTTAATGTTCAAAATATTATTATTATGAATCTTAAAAGCCACGCCCACCAAAAAGTAAGCATCAATAACTCTAATAATGGTGAACTTTTGCTCGTTATTTGAATTTTTTTTTGCTAAAATCGACATAAAGAAACTAAAAAAAAAACTGATTTAACTTAAAGTAACACAATTACTTTTCCTGTATGTAGACTTTATTGGACTACTGTACATATTCTCCTAAATAAGTAGTGTTGTATTTCATTCTATTCATTAGCATTTATACTCGAACTTTAAGGTATTCGTTTTCTGTTGTCTATAGTCTTAAAAAGTGTTTTCAATACTTTGCAATTTAGTTGAAGTTTATTTTCGTTAACTTTTCTGGAATATTAAACAGCATTAATACGGAAGAATAAGTGCAGCTTGAAGAATAAGTATTTACAGATTTCGTTGTAAATAAATTTGTTTCATAGAATATTGTTAAACTTAACTAACTAAAAATGTATACAATGAATGTGACTATTGTGTCTAAGGGATCCTAAATGATTCATAGTTATACAGACATCCTAACACATATAAAAACACTCTCATTTTCAACGTCTCCTTAGGATATGCAGGATGAATATTAACCACCACGTGCCGTGTATTAAACATGTTCATTTGTTAGCAATTTCATCATCATCATCATCATCTTCTTTTGCATCTTGTTAAACGCTTCAAGTGTGGCCTGAAATTTGTAAGGATAACGAAACAACAAAAGTGTCTTATGCGACCGTGTATTTCTTAAGTTAACTTTGACTTTCTAATCAAGTGTAATACAAAGCAGCCTCTAACAACAGTCTATTGAAATTCCTTATAAACAAAAAAGTATCTGTTTCTCTTTTTTTTTGTTAGTGGGTTTTAGTATGTATTTCCTCCTTAAAGGTTTGATTTGATTAGTTAAGCCTTTTAAGGATTCTATTACAAGTTAAACTTGGAAATATCTGTTAATTTATTTTACATTCTTAAATTATCTGAAATTTCTTTTTCTCATGAAATGATTAGTAGTAAATTGATGGTATCGAGTGGGGCAAAAGGTAGATTGTAAAAATAGTCGGATAATTGGAAGCTTCTAAATTACTAAATGTTTCTAAGAAAAGGAAACAAACTTTTAAAACAAAAAATATAAATATTTTGGGTTTAATACGGAAATGAAATTAATACATTGTAGAAAAACCCTTAAATATAAAAATAAAATAAAAATATACAGGCATGACTTTAAGGTTTACCAAATGTATTTGTTTAGAAAATTTCTATGGAAATTGTGTAAGCAATTTAAAAACAACAACAAATTCTTAAAGACAGTTTATCGATTTCTTTAGAAAATCAAAGTTATTGATAAATTTTCTATAGAGAAACCAATATCGATATATTTTATATAGTAACTCTAAGTAATCGACAAATTATTTTTGAGAAAGATAAAGTTATGTATCAAATGATATTGAAGAACAGATTGGGACATACAAAACTGGTCTTAATTTTTTGAAAGCTGCTATGCGATTTTAGAATATGTTGTCTAAAGTTGAAATTTACATAAAAAATAGGTCTACTTCGGAAGGCTCTGGACCACGCAATAATACGAATTTTGATATTATTTTGCTTTTATAATATTTCCTGAAATGTTATCTTTCAGAAAAATATAAAAACATTATTTATTTTTTTCTCATTTTCTGTATAATATAGGTACGAAAAAACGACTTTTTTATTTTTTTTTAAGTTTGAATGCACATAACTTTTGACTCAGTAGATATTTTTTTTATTTATTTTAACAATTCTTTCTTAAGATTATTAATAAATTTGTTGTTAATTCAAAAAAAGATACTTCAAGAAAATCGGGAAAGAATTGGATCCGTTATTAGCAAAATGGCAGACCAAGGTAGGCAAAAAAAATAAAATTTTACTTTTCAAATGCGAATAACTCGTAAACTATAAGAGATAATATATGGCTAATGTAATGTTTTTTTGTAGATCTCGTCTAGTACATTCCATATATATAAAAACCTTTCAAATCGGATCGCAAACAAATTTGGCATCATTTTTAATTTTTGATATACCCGAGGTGCTCCACTTTGGGGAATTGTGGCTCGGTTGTTTAAGCCCAAACTTATCGACACCTCCTCTATAGCCATGGGAAATTTTATTAAAATCGGGCTATTCGTTTAGAAGTTACAGATTTATTTCCACTTTTTTTTTTCAGATCCCCCACTGTGTGCCGTTTGATTTAACCCTCCGTTACTCGCAACTGATCTAGTTGATACAGGCAAAATATATTTTTACTGCAATTTTATTTTTATTATTCTTTTAAATACTTTGAATTTAATATTGTTTTTATGTTTTCGATATAAAAAGTAAAGAGATTATTTTCAAACGCGCCTTTCTTTTATTGATATCAATTTTGAATCGAGACTAGTCGCAATAGTCTCGATTGAAAATTATTGCGACTAACGGAGGGTTAAACATAATGCCTATATCAAGTAGTTTCGTACATAGAGAAATCTTTCAATGCTGTAAACAATTTCAGTCTGCATCGTCACTGAAGGTGACTAAAACAAAGTACTAACGAATGCACTTATCCTTAGACCAGTTGCATATTAACAGGGTGCTTCTTGACTGAATCGAAATGATGGTTGAACGCTATAAAAAAATCATTTTTGCACCAAATCATTACTTGCGATGAAGAATGGATCCATTACGATAACCCGAAGCGTATGTGAAGCCCGGCCAACCAGACGAGTCCACACAAAAGCCAAATATCTATGGCGCTTAGGTAATTCTCAGTATTTGGTGGGAGCAAAGGGGTCCAATCTATTATGAGCTGAACCTGTATCGAATGCAACTGATTCATATGAAGCGAGCATTGGCCGAAAAACACCCAGAATATGCGGACAAACATGAAACCGTAATATTTCATCATGACAACACTCTGCCGCATGTTGCAATACCTGTCAAAAACTATTTAGAAAGAAGTGGTTGTGAAGTTTTGCTTCACCCGCTTTATAGTAGTCGTGCCCCAATTGACTACTATTCGTTTTGATCGATGCAGAGTGCGCTCTCTAGGATACGCTTCAATTTGGAACAGAGTATCCGATATTGGCTTGATTCACTCTTGGCCTCAAAAGATGAGCAGTTCTTCTGGCTCGGAATCCATACGTTGCCAGAAAGATGACAAAAAATCATTGCTAACAATGACCAATACTTTGAATAAATGTATATTAGAGTGTCCCTTAGAATTAAGTTTTTTGAAATGTTGAAACGGTACCCTCTGAAAACTTTCGTAATAACCTAAAATACCACCAAAAAATATTTAGCTTGTTCTAAGAAGGGCAACCCGTGCCGAGTTTCGATTTAGTTTTGAGGTGCATTTAGAAGGGGAAAAAATGCATTTTTTCAGTTTTCTTTTTAAAAAATTTTGCTATTAAGTAATTACTTTTGCAATTTAGTTTAAAAGAATCAAATTCTGTACTTAATTGTCGTTCTAATGAGATATAAAAGACAAAAATTGGTTAAAAAATGTTAAAGTTATTAAAAAATCGCCAGGCCATCAACGAGTCTCAGGCCACTAGAAAAAGAAATGTAGGAACAAAATTAACATATTTTGAGAAATATTAAAACAAAAGTTTATTCTTACTTAAAATATATCCATATTTACTTGTATATGAGTTTTTATCTTCATATGAAGCAGTTAACCTATTCGCAGGTACAACCAAAAAAAAATATTTTTTTAACGGCAGTTTCAAAACTCCAAATTCAAATTTTTAAAAATTTTTTTAAACAAATTTCAGAATTTTTTGATCATCACATGGGGATTTATTTACAATATAAAATGAAATAAAAAAAATGAGAAAAAAATATGTCAATACCTATTTTATGTAATATGTCAATTTTGTGATTTTCGAGAAAAACTATTTTTTGGCCATATTTTGGCAAATGAGCACAATTTTCTTAATGTTATTAATTTTAAGTAAAATCTGTTCAGAGTATTATGGTCCAGGTAATTTTAAATATAGTCTGAAAGTTTTTCTAAAATCGGAAAACGTTAACCCTTAAATCTTGAAGGTCAAAGGCCAAATTTTTCAATATTTGGAATTTCTAATGGAAAGATAGCGAAATGTTACATATTTTTGGGCCGATTTTGATGAAACTTAAGATAAATATAACATGAAGTCTAGTATTTACAATAACAGTACAAAAATGTAAATTAACCCTAAAGAGCACTTGGGGTCAAAATGACTGTGTTTTTCGTGATTTTAAAAGTTCAGGGTCACTTGGACCCCAAGTGCACTCAAGGGTTAATTTCCATTTTTGTGCTGTTATTGTAAATACTAGACTTCATGTTATATTTTTCTTAAGTTTCATCAAAATCGGCCCAAAAATATATAACATTTCGCTATCTTTCCATGAAAAATTCCAAATATTGAAAAATTTGACATTTGACCCTCAATATATAAGGCTTATCGTTTTTCGATTTTAGTAAAGCATTCAGACTATATTTAAATTGTCCAAGTCAATATTCTGAATTGGTTTTACTTAAAAATCATAACAGCAAGGAAATTCGGCTCATTCGCCAAAATATGGCCAAAAAATTAGTTTTTCTCGAAAATCGTAAAATTTAAATCGCAGGTACGGAAAAACTATAGCAGGTATTGACATACTTTTTTCACATTTTTATTCCCTATAATATTGTCAATAAATCCCCATGTGATGATCAAAAAATTCTGAAATTTGTTTAACAACATTTTTAAAAATTTGAAATTGAAGTTTTGAAACTGCCGTTAAAAAAATATTTTTTTTGGTTATACCTTCGAATAGGTTAACTGTATCCTATGTATATACAAACTCATATAAAAGTAAATATGGATATATTTTAAGTAAGAATAAACTTTTGTTTTAATATTTCTGAAAATATGTTAATTTTGTTCCTACATTTCTTTTTGTAGTGGCCTGAGATACGTTAATGGCCTGGCGATTTTTTAATAACTTTAACATTTTTTAACCAATTTTTGTGCTTTATATCTCATTAGAACGACAATTACGTACACATTTAGATTATTTTAAATTAAATTGCAAAAGTAATTTTTTAATAACCAAATTTAAAAAAAAAACTTAAAAAAAATGCATTTTTCCCCCTTGTAAATGCACCTCAAAACTAAATCGAAAGTCGGCACGGGTTGCCCTTCTTAGAACAAGCTAAAAAATTGTTGGTGTTATTTGGACAAAATTGGACAAATTCTGAAGATCCATGATTAAAAATGTCATTGTTTTATAAATCTTTCATGGAATGACGAAAGATATATGCAATTTATCGAATATGGTCAATTGAGACAAGTAAGAAAGCATAGTCGGTCAAGCCCAAACATATAATACCCTACACTAAGTAAATGAGCAAAACATTTTTTTGTGTACACCAACATTTTAAGAAGATTTATGATCGTTTAAGTGATTTTCGGAAGCGGGTTTCATAATTTCCTGGTATTAGTGCGTTAATCAAAAGTCGATTGAAAAATTTATATAGAAAATTATTAATAAAATGTTTAATATAACGTTACAAACTGTTAGTCTTGTTTCTTGGAGATATTTTTCTTTTTCAAATTATTGTTTATAATTTTAACTTCAAAGTTAATTTATTCGAGTTTATTCTAAACAGAAAAACTTTAGTAATTCGATTATTCGAATGACACAACTCTACTTGGAATAATATTTATTTGAATTTGTGAAAATGTTTCGTCTATGGTGGTTTTGGTAATGTTAGAGCAAAAACGAAACTGTAACCTCGCTATTGGTGAAGTCATTTTAGCCACTGAAGTGTGAACTTATTACAGCAATTCAAATAATTTCTAAATGTTATGTAATTTTTTTAATATAAATTAAGGCTTAAAACAGCGATAACGAAAACTAATGGCATAATTATAGTTTGCTAAATATTTGCTAAAACTTGTAAAACTATAAAACATTGTAGATAACTACTTACAATAAAAAAGGGAAAATATATTGAAATAATCTAAGTTAAACTGAAAGTATTTAAGTGTTTTTTTGCTTTGTCAAATAAACATGCGATAGACTGCTGACGCCTATATTAACATAAAAAACAAAGAAAAACCAGTAAACTTTTATTAAAAGAAAAATTCATAAACGATGACATAAATTTATGGTTAAATATAAAAAGAAAACACAAAAGAAATTCCCCCAATTAACATTTTTGTTTTCATTTGGCTCAGACGAATTTAAAATAATTTCGTAAGTTTGAAAAATAAAAAAAAAATAAAAAAACACTTCTCAGTTAACTTAAACCATAATTATTTACAGCATGTTGATTCCGCTGTTGTTACCTGTGGGACTCTTGAAATAAAAACATTTTATATTACACAAAGTCGAATAGAAATAGACAATACGAAACTTGATGCCTTAAATACTCACATTTTCAACTTATTTGTCATTTACATTAAATCACTAGAGAGATGCCTTTCATTTATCATTTACCATTTGTTTGCTTGTCTGACTGACTGTCTGACTGTTTTGTCATTCCTAATATCATTTGTAATAATTCCCCTAACAAAAAAACACTTCTTATTGCCGTTGTCAACGTCTTGTTCGTCTCATTTTCCTATTTCCTATTCATGTCAAATGTAGGCTTAAATTTCCACTAAACAATTCCATCTAACAACGATGATGATGGTTAAGGTGGCTTTGGCAGGCAGTTGGAGAAAATAATGTTTAGCTTTTGCCAGACTTGTCGTCTCTCGAACTTGGCAACTGCCATAAATGGTTAAAGTGATGTCCTTGTTAATAATAAACAAAGCAGGAGAGAAAACGGCATAAAATCAAGATGAAGGAAAAATAACAACACACATCTTAATAACAAGGGCGCCTCTTTAGTCAACAACTACAATGTTTTAACAAGACGACGACAAAATACAATATTCACAACAATAACATAACAAAAACAAACTGTTACGATTAATAAATTCAAATGTCTGTTTTATGCTTCTTTGATAATACAAGACAAAGGCGAAAAAATAATCGAAAAATCCCGCAAAGACAAGTGGATTAATTGAAAATTTCGTTAAAGCCATTAACGTATATAAATTAAAAACAAAATTAAAGAAATCACAAAAGTAAAGCACACAAACAAAAATTCTGCATTTATTGATCCAAAAATATGCTTTTCATCGTCCAATTGTAGTAAACTGAAAAACAAACGAGGCTATAGTGGTCCAAATAAGAAAAGGTTCGAATGATAAACTGTATCACTTAGATTTTCAACAAAAAATCGAATTGTCATAAACATGTCTATATTCGGTAAACAGTGCACCAAATGGAAAAAGAACAATTTGTATTTGCAAGCAAAACAAGTAAGAAAGTATGGTCGGGCTTGACCGTATAATACCATACACCCAGTAAATGAGCAAAAAGATTTTTCTTTTAAAATATCAATAATTTATATTTTTGAGTGATTTTCGGAAGTGAGCCTTATATGGGAGCTATGACCAATTATGGACACATGAATTGGTGACATGAATTTTGTATATATAAAACTTATTTGGAGCGAAATTTGTGTAGATGCATATATAAATTAAACATTTATGACCGATAAAGTCCAATTTCGAGAGGACATTTGTATGGGGGCTAGGTGAAATAATGGACAGTTTCAAAAGGCATGGTCCTTGGGCCGAAAAAATTTTATGTACCAAATTTTATCGAAATATCTTCAAAATTGCGACCTGTACTCTGCGCACAAGGTTTACATGGACAGCCAGCCAGACGGACGGACGGACATCGTTTAATCGACTCAGAAAGTGATTCTAAGTCGATCTGTATACTTTAAGGTGGGTGTTAGACCAATATTATTGGTCGTTACAAACATCTGCACAAACGCATTATACCCTCCCCACTATGGTGGTGTAAGGTATAAATAGATTTTTCAAATGAAAATTAACTGAAACAGAAACTTGGCTATAAGGAGCTTATTAGTGGTCCAAATGCAATAGAGACACTAATCTATAATCACTTTATTTTCCACCTAAAATCAATAAGACGGTAAATGGTGGTCGTAATGGAAAAAGAACGATTATTTATGGTTTCGAATTTCCAAAATTTGTATTTGGTAGTTTTTGCAATGTAAACAATACGATTTAAAATACATTTCATTGCTCAGTGAAGCAGAATCAACATTTTTTGGCAACAAATTTGGCATTTCTAAACAACTGGTCCGATCGGGATAAAATTTGTCCGTACAAATACTCCACGGGGGCTATGGGGGCTCAAAGTAGGGTACCTTCGACATGTAAAATTTCCGATTTCAAAATTTTTTATATTTTTGGAAAGCGCTCGACTAGATCTTGCGTTTGCTATTTATTTCTTATAATTTCCAAGTTATAAATTTTCCAAATTTTGCCATAACTTGGTCCGATTTTTTAAAAATATAGATCGTAATTTTGGACCGTATAGATTCGAATTTGTATTTGTTAGTTAGACAACGAAATTACCAATAATCTAGAAAAGATTTCGGAGCAATCTTACGATTATCAATTTAAAAATTCAAGAAATAGTAGATTTTTGGTGTTTTTTGGGCGAAAAAGTGACTTAAATTTTTTTTATAAAAAAAAAAACGTTCTTTAAGAACATATAACAATTTTTTCTGTAAGGTATCTTTAGGGAGAACATTTTGGTATCAAAAATATGTGCTAGTTTTTGAATATGTCGCGCATACACCCTTCGGAATTTGATATATATTTTTTTTTCAAAATATCAATTTTGGGCCACATGTTCTAAAATCCCCAAGCTGGACCCGAAAATGTAAAGCAGCCTTGGAAATCCTGATGTGTTCCCTATTTATCCTTAAAGTATTTATTTATCTCCAATGTAGTTTCTCAGCCCCGAGGAAAATATGAACAATATTGGCAAAGTTGTACAAAATACCATTTATAGAATTTTAGCTCCAATTTTTAGGAATTGCGGGCTATGCCCACGTCAAATTTTATGCCGATCGGAACAGCTGTTTAGAAATGCCAGATTTATTTCCAAAAAATTTTGATTCTGCCCCACTGTGCATTGGTTCAAACGATAAATGAAAGTTATAAACTTATCACTTGACCCACCGGTCTGCTAAAATAATAACAAACGAAACTTGTTTAGCTATTCTCGATTACTAAAATAAATATTATGTTACGAATATTATTTCAATACTCATTTACAGCAATTGATAGAATCAAATAATAGAAACAATCTCTAAAACAAACAAAAACTAAATTAAAAAAAATAAATGATTCAACAAAAAAACAACAGTATTTTGTATTCAAATAAATTGTCCATTATTAAATTTATTTGGGTTTAAATTGAATTAAATAAATAGTTTTTATTAAAATTTTAAATCAATCAATTCATAATTCCAGGAGATTTTATATATGGATTTACAATATAAGGCGTATATTTTGAACGCGGTTTTTTGGTTTTAATAACTTACATATATGTATGTAATTTTGAAGGGAACATATCTATCATATTTATTCTCACTTAGTTATTGAACATTATAGTGTCAACCACAAAGTTCTTTTTAGCTCCCAAAATTAAGAATTTTGTGCAAACAAAGCATCGTATGCGGGAAGTTTTGCTTTACTTCTTTGATTTGAAAAAAAGTGCCGCTGAAGCTTACCGATTATGATTATGGTGAATGTATTGGGTTTGTGCGGTTCAGAAGTGGTGATTTTGACACGGAAGGCAACGATTTTCAGCCAAACAAGTTTAAAGGCCAAGAATTGGAGGCATTATTCCATGGGGATTCACTTTTTAGGCCTTCTAAAAGATCTGTTTACACATTATATGTAGGATCTCTAAGAAGGTAAAAGTGTTTTTTACATATAAAACTACACACGTTTTATACTGAATCATTAAGAATATATTCCCAAATAACCCTTTAATTAGGATTTAATGTCCAAGACTTTTAATAGATTACCTATGAAGAAATTCTATGAGGTATTACTTGGCAGGTCTTCTTACGGACCTTCAACGGAAGACCTTATAACACCGTCCGACAAATAGAGAAAAAATTCGTTAGACACGAACCGGATGACATACGTCTGAAATTATAAATTTAATGGAAAAAACTGTGTTTTCATTTTTTCATTTCGTGATCCTGTGTCCTTTTTTAGGACTTCAAAGTTTCAAAGAAGTACATTTTTCAAAAAATATTTAAAAATACTCCTGCTATTCCAACAATGACAAATTGTATGTCAAAAGAACAAGAAGAGTTGTAAAATATTTTGTATTATCCTTACTTTATCCTGTCAGGATCAAAAGATGTCAAAAATGTCCTTTAAAATGTTTATCCTTTAATATCCTTTACGATTGCCAATAAATTCTATTTAAAAAAATAGTGCATTAAAAACCCAAATATTCTATACTAAATGTCAAAATTTCATCCTTTATATATATAAAGGTCAAATTAAAATATAAAAAAAATGTATTAGTATACAAAAAAGTTTTATTAAGAAAAGTGCATGTTTATAAACTACACCACCATAGTGGGGGAGGTATAATGGGTTAGGGCTGTTGTTTGCAACATACAAAAATATTGTACCTTAAAGTATACCAATCTGCTCAGGATCACTTTCTGAGTCGACTAAGCGATGTCCGTCCGTCTGTCCATCCATGTAAACCTTGTAATCAAACTACAGGTCGCATGTTTAAAGATAATTCGACAAAATTTGGCACAAAACTTTATATTGCCCCAAGGACAAAGCCTGTTGAATTTGGTTAAAATCAGCCCATTATTTATCCTAGCCCCCATACATTTGGCTTATTTGAAAATAGTTAAGCTCTCATAAATATCTTAATTATAAACATATTCAAACCAAATTCAGCACAATTAAGTTTTATGTAAGCCGAACTCTCACGACCAAATTTCGTGACGATCGGTCAATAATATTCCATAGCTCCCATATAAGCAACATTCTCGAAAATGTCATTAATATACATAAATCTCTGAATTATGTCAGTATCCAAACAAAATTCAACACAAATATGTTTCATATATTCGCAATTCATCCCACCAAATTTTTTGACGATTGGTCCATAATTAGTCATAGCTCCCATATAAGGCCCACTACCGAAAATGTGTGTATTCAAATAAGATTCAATTCAAATAAGAAAACTCTTTATAATCATATACCCGGTGTAGGGTATCATAAGGTCGGGCTTGCCCGACTATACCATTTTACTTGTTTATTAAAAAGTCTTCTTCGTTGCTTTTCACAACGGATTTTGTTATATTTTTTTCGAATGAAATATTAAAATAAAATATAAAAAATAAAATAATTCAAATTTAAAATATTTTTTAACACTTAAGTAGTTAAGATAGAAGGATGAAATTTTGGCATGTGGTATTCAATATTTGGATCTTTAACTCACTATTTTTTTAAAAAAAAATTATTGGAAATCTAAAAGGATATTCAAGGATAAAAATTTTAAAGGACATTTTTGACATCTTTTGATCCTTACAGGATAAAATGAAAATAATACGAAATATTTTACAACTCTTCTTGATCATTTGACACCAAATTTGACATAGTAGGGTGATCAGAAGTATTTTAAAACATTTTTTTAAAAATGTACTCCTCTGAAAATTTGAAGTCCTTTTAAAAGGAAACAGGATCACGAAATGAAAAACTGAAAACGCAGTTTTTCTCTATTTAATTTATTGTCTTAGACGTATATCATCCGGTTCGTGTTTAATATTGAGTGTCGTACGATGCCTTCTTAAGTACTAATTCTGTCAGCCTAGGGTTCCTAATTTCCCGGACTTTTTTCATTCCCGGGAGGAAATTAAAAAATCGTTTCATTCCCGGGAAATCCCGGGAATTTTTTTACACTAAATTACATCAAAAACCAGAATTTTTTTTTCGAATAAATTGACCAGGGTTTTAAAAGAAGTATAAAATAACTACATATATTTGGTTGTACAATGTTGGTCCAGCCTTTATAAGGGCTTGTAATTTAATAGTGGCATTATATCGGCATTGTCACAGTCGTAGTTTTAGTCAGTATAAAATCAATAAATTCTTTGTTTAATTAAAAAACTTACGAATTTCGACTATGTTTAAGAGCATAAACTTTAAATTAGATTCATTCTTAATAACCAATTTTTCTGCTGTGGCTTGAGTTGATTGAAAAAATTAGATTATTTCAACCGTAATACTTCTTTGCCAACTGACTATCTGTTGCTAGAACCGAAAAAATCTATGGATATAATAGAATGATTTAATTAGCATCAAATTTGGCCATCGAAACGAATCTGAAAATTGTAACTTTTAGAAGAAAACTCATAAAAAAATTAACAAAAAAATATTCCCGGGAATTCCCGGAAAATTTTTCCCGTGTAGGAACCCTATATCAGCCCTCTAACAGATGTGATTATGTAAGGCCTTGGCTGCAAATGACACGCCGAGTAAAATTAATTTAACGATTTGCAATGCGGCAGGGTGTCTTTGTATCTGCAATATAAGGGCCGTAGAAGACCTCTTTACTGTGTCTTGCATGGGTGCATTGACAATATTCACACTCATACATCAGATGTGATAATTTCAATATATCTTACGCTCTACAAGTGACTCTTTAATATTATTTCCACAATTACACAATTTTTCCTTTTATTCTGCAGACCATGGAACTAGTACCACTTTGATAGATCCGTTGGCTTTTAAAATTTCGATTTTTTTGAACACTTTGCAGCAGACCTTTATTTCTATTTTGTTCAAATGAAAAATTAAACAAATATTTTTTATTCCGCAGCAATATTCCGGAATTGGAGACTGAGATAAATAATGGACCAATTCTTTTTATTTCAAACAAAGTTTGTATTTTTATCAAAAGAATGTCATGATTTGATCTGTAATATATTTAAAGAAAATAGCAAAACATTTTTTAAAAATATGTGAGGAAGTCAAATATTTTGTTCTATAACTCAGGTTATATTTGACCGATTTTCAATACGAAACATTTCTGATCAACAAGGAATATTTGGAGGACATTTCATCCCTGTACGTATTTTCCTCCAGGCTTTATTGTGACAACAACAGACAGACGGACGGACATAGATTGATCGTATTATATTTGTAGTAGATTCTGATATGTTACAAATGGAATGACAAAATCAATGTACCTCACATCTTTTTGGTGGTGGGTATTAGAGTGTCCCAAAAATTTTTTTTTGGAATTTCGGAACGCATACCCTCAAATTTTTTTTATATATATAAAACTATAGTTAAATATGAAATTTTGTCTTTCTGTCAAAATATGTCAATACCTCCTATAGTTTTTCCGTACCTGAGATTTAAATTTTGCGATTTTCGAGAAAAACTATTTTTTTAGCCATATTTTTGAGCCGAATTTCCTCACTGTTATGATTTTTAAGTAAAAGCTATTCAGAATATTATAGTCCATGTAATTTTAAATATAGTCTGAAAGTTTTACTAAAATTGGAAAACGTCAACCCTTAAATCGTGAAGGTGAAAGGTCAAATTTTTCAATATATGGAATTTCTCATGGAAAAATTGATGACAATTGCCCCTTTTAAACTTGCAGGGTATTTAGGCTTATGTGTTATTGTATGTAATTGTGTGTTAGTGTAGACATGCACATATTTACTATAAATAAAGTTTATATCTCTCGGTTCGTAAACACGCTTCGTTGGCTACTTGGCTGTTAGTAATGATGCCTTAATTGATTTAGTTGAAGCCATTTAATTTGCTCATAATTCATGCCTCAACTATCCTCATCACATCAGAAGCTGCTGTGTGGCAGCAGTGGCCACACACAACTGGCAACAGCAACCAGAACAACAACCGATGTAAAGGAAAAACAAGTAAGATAGCTATATTCGGCTGTGCCGAATTTTATATACCCTTCACCAAAATATACTTTAAAATAAAAATTTTAAATATTTTTAGGTAAACAAAATTTAATTTTTTTCTAGTTGTTTTTTCGAAATTTTTTTTTTTAATTTTTTTTTTTAAATTTTAAAATTTTTTTTTTAATTTAATAATTTTTTTTTTTAATTTTAAAAATTTTTTTTTTTAGTTTTTAAATTATTTTTTTTAATATTTAGTGAAAAAAAATCGGGTTAAAAAATATTTTTTCCGATTTTGACCCATTGTAGGTCCAACTTACTATGGTCTTATATACGTCGTTACACAGGTCTTTGAAATATCTATCATTAGATACCATATTGTCTATATTAATGGTTTATTAATCCAGATATGGGTCAAAAATAGGTCAAAAATCGATGTTGTCCTGGTTTTTTCCTTATATCTCAGCCATTTGTGGACCGATTTGCTCGATTTTAAATAGCAAACGAGCCGGAAGAATTTCAGAGATATTGATGTATCATTCGTGTATGTAAGTTATTTGGGGGCTTCAGCAAGTTGATTTAAACACACAGACGGACATGGCTATATCGACTCCGCTATCTATAACGATTCAGAATACATATACTTTGTGGGGTCGCAAATGAAAAATGTAGAAATTACAAACGGAATAACAAACTTATATATACCCTTGCCACTCATGGTGAAGGGTATAAATATAAAAGAAAAATTGAACTGAACTGCTGCTGTGTATATTTATATTTAGTAACGGGTGTTGATAAGAATAAAGTTTTTAAAAATAACATAAACATCTCACATTATTCTACAATATTGACATTTATGTGTCTAATAGAACCGTGTGCTCAGAAAACCTATGCTAGGTATGTGCCAACTTGTAATTCAGTTACAGTGGAAAATAAGTCATTATTTTAGATAAGACGAACTTTAATTTTGTGAATAGAACTAAATATATTGGGTGTAGGACTTGAAAATACGGAATTTTTTCTAATGTTTAGCTTTTATTTTGAAACATTTAATCGAAACTAATAGTAGACGGACGGGGCATGGTCTGGACTATGGGTGAGGCACAACTTCCCAGCCACTTCTTTCTAAACAGGTATTGTAACATTACGGTTTCATTCTGGGCGTTTCTCGGCCACTGCTCACTTCAAACGAATCAGATACGTTCGGTCTGGTCAGATTTCAGCAACTCATAATATATAGGATCCTTTTCGGCTGGTGGGCTGGGCTTCATATAAGATCTCTTACGCTTCGGGTTATCGTAATGGATCCATTTTTCATCGCAAGTAACGATAGCGTTCGAGCATTAATTCGGTCAAATCGTCTTCCAATCTTTTGAAATTGCTGCTTGAGTAGCTCCCAAAGATTTCGCAAGCTCTTGTTGAGCTTACCAACAATATTCATGGAGTAATTTCTTCAAATCTTGGTCTTTAAATTTGTTTGGCTAGCCTGGGCGATTTTTGTCATTTTTGTCAAAATCATCACTTCTGAACAGCACGCTTAAACCGATGAAACACCATAAAATTTTGTGAGAAATCGGTGTGCTTCAGCTCCACTCTTTTTTCAAATTAAAGAATTAAAGCAAACATCAATATTTTCGAATTAAACTATAATTTCAATAACTAAGTGAGAATAAATGACAGATATGATACCCTTCATATTGACAAATATGTTATTAAAAACCAAAATCACATTCAAAAGATACCTCATCCAATGATTTTAAACGAAGAAATTAGACCACATTATAAACTACATAGATTGTGTAGTTTCTGTCTTTATTTCATCACACATTTTCTTTTAAACACCCATTATTTATAATTATATGAAAAGCCTCCCTCATCACTGCAATTGTTCCCCCACAACAACCAGATTTAGTATCATTTTAACGTCGGTACAACTAATAATAATGAGTTAATAGAGTAGACAGAGCACACCAGAATAAAGTTTTCTAGGAAACAGACAATTTCCAGCAGGCATTTTTGGAAAATCAGAACAAGACCCAAAGAAATGGGTTTAAATAATGGACATTAGGGTACCCCGTTTGTATGGAGAAAAAATAAGGTATCGATGTTCCCGCCTAAAATGAAAATTTGCTTCATTCTAATACTTTTTCGTATTCTATATCAAAATTTAGAAATATTGTATTACAAAATCTATAGAAGCTGTAAACTTTAGCCACAATACAAATTGTCATTTTTAATTTAGTTTAGTTTTCAACATTTGTGCAATAGGGGTGTTAAATAATAATAAAAAAATAATACATCTATACTGAAATTTTAAAATTTAATTTGAATTTTGTATCTATATAATAAAAGTTTGTATTTGTCATATGATTAAGCTGGATTAATTAGGCCCTAAGGGCTTACAATCTAAAATAAATGAAATAAAAATAAATACTACGTTTTGAAATTTTTTCGTCCTTGAGTCAATATTTGGCGAGCTGGATCAAAGGATAATAAGGTAATTTTTGAGGTTTTTTACATTTTTTCCATATTTCTTCCAAATGAAGTATATGTAAATTTGGTATCATATGAAAGGACTTTGAGAAACGTATTCAATTGGTTATTAAAAATTTAAAAAAAAAAATTTTATTTAAAAATTTTAAAAATTTTCGACAAAAGTTTAGTTTTTTTTTAATTTTTTTCATAGAATTTATTCAAATAAATATATGAAATTATACATCGATGGAAAGCTTATAAAATTTAAGTTACTTTGATGCAATTAGGTTTAAACAAATTTGAATAAACATTGAACTTTACTGAATATTAAAAAACGAGAAAAACCATTTCGGTGAAATTAAATGATGTTTTGACATTATGAGCAATACATTTCATCTATGTATTTGAATAAATTCTATAAAAAAATTAAAAAAAAAACTAAAATTTTGTCGAAAATTTTTAAATTAAATTTTTTTTTTAAATTTCTAATAACCAATTGAATGCGTCTCTCAAAGACCTTTCATATGATACCAAATTTACATAAACTTTATTTGGAAGAAATATGGAAAAAATGTAAAAAACCTCAAAAAAGGACCTTTTAATCCTTTGATCCAGCTCGCCAAATATTGACCCCAGGACGGAAAAATTTCAAAACGTAGTATTAGAATGAATCAAATTTTCATTTTAGTCGGGAACATCCGCAACTTTAATTTTGGGGCCACCCTAATGTACATATGTAAGTAAACACAATTTCTAACCTAAAATAAAATTTTGTGAATGTACGCATTTAAAACAATAGCATAAAAATCTTTGTAGATGCAATTATTTAAAATAATAAAATTTTTTACTTTTTTTGCAAAATCAAAAATTTTTGTTGACTTTTTGAAATTTTTTTAAATCCTAAGCTTTTCGTTTAAGATCTTATTTTTGCACTGAGAGTGATGCAAATGGGATATATAGCAAAATAAATGTTTTGTAACTCAAGACATCGATTTCAAAAGTTGGTTCACTTGACATGAATCCCCCATATATCGCCACCATCAAAACAGATAGGGTTATATTGATTTTGTCATTCAGTTTGTAGCATATCTTTTGGACGCGGTAACAAAGTTTTTTCTTGCTTCTAAAATGTTGAATTTTGTACCAACGAATCGTCAGTTGCGGGAAGTTTTGTTTTACTTCTTTAATTTGAAAAAGAGTGCCACTGAAGCATATCGATTGCTCACTAAAGCTTTTAGTGAATGTGTTCGGTTTAAATGTGCGTGAGATGGTTTGTGCGGTTCAGAAGTGGTTATTTTGACACGGAAGACAAAGATCGCCCAGGCCAGCCTAAAATGTTTGAAGATCATGAATTGGAGACATTACTCCACGAAGATTGTTGTAAAACTCACCAAGAGCTTGCAAAATCATTGAGAGCTACTCAAGCAGTAACTTCAAAACGTTTGCAGAATTCATCCACAAGCAGGGAATTGGGTACCATACGAATTGAAGCCGATAGGCCTTGAAAGACGATTTTGCATTGCAATAACCCGAAGCATAAGAGGTCGCAAGTAAATCCCGGCACACCAGCCGAATTGACACCAAAGCCAAATATCCATGGCACTAAGGTAATTCTCTGTATTTGGTGGGATCCTATCTATTATGAGCTTCTGAAATCTGACCAGACGAATACGAAATAAGTCATAATCATTTACTAGTGAATCATGGTAGCTTGGTGGTATGTTTAATTCAATGTTCTTGTAAAACTTAAAAAATAATTGGTTGAACAATAAAATAAAATTTAATGTTGTACATTGTATGATTTAATAGTTATGTGCATGTAAACTTTTGTGAGATTTGTAAATCTTTTGGACCTTTTAGGGTCTCGGATATGAAAAATCAGACTGCTAGCCACAATGAGATCACATATGCATCTCATATTTAGAAGTCAAACAAGACAAACAAACTCAGCTACACACTGCTATTTTTACAATAAGCTACTTGTACTAAAACCTAATATTGTTGTCATCTAATGGCGATTTTGTTGGTGAAAGTTATGATACAAAGGAACCAATTGACTACAAAACTATAAATTAGAGAAATAGGTTGGGAGGACTGGCTTAATACAATACATATTGGCCAGAGCAAAATTGACAATTTGTAGCCATTAAAATTGCCGGGTAATTATTATATAAACACCAACTGATAACCAACAACTCTGTATCCTTGCTAATCATTTAACTCAGCGGGAAATGTGTTTAATGTTGTTTGCTATCATTTTATGTGGCAAATAATTTTCCATGTTTTTGCTACTCTACCACTACCACAACAAAAACAAAAAAGAAATCACTTTGTGGCTGGTGGCATTAATAAAAAAAATAAATATATGTATCAGTTGACGATGTTTTCGTTGCAACAAGTCAAGAAGATTTGTGTAACAAATTTATGAGAGTAGACATCATACGTGTAGGTATTAAGAAGTACAGATTGTTTGTTAATGTTACATATGGGGCATTTCATGTCAAGTGAACCAACTTTTGAAATCGATGTCTTCCGATCGGGATGAAATTTGCACCAAGGTTAGCTCTATTGGATAGTAACTCAGACACAATTTTTCAACAACATCGGTCGAGAACTCTCTGAGTTATAGGGGGTAAAATTTTGACAATTTGGTCAAACAGGGGTTTTTTCTTATCCATGTAACTTATTACCTATTGTTCTTAGCAAAATGTGTCCCAAATAGTATAGATAGCTATTTCTTCGATCTTTCGAAAAAAAATATTTAAAAAAAAAAATAAAAAATTTTTAATATTTTTTTTCCAAAATCAAAAACTTTTTTGACTTTTTTTTAAAATGCGTCCTTTTTTTTTTTTTTTTTTTCATAAAATAAAGTTTAGATATTTTCCTTGAACACCTACTTGGTCGCTTAGTGGGATGCGAGTGGGATATCTATCAAAATAAATATTTTGTAACTCAAAACATAAAATTTTTTACTTTTTTTGCAAAATCAAAAACTTTGTTGACTTTTTTTTTTTCAAAATGGACCCTTTTTTAATCTTTTTTTTAGGTCAAACAAAAGCTTAGATATTATCCTTGAAGACCCTTTTGGTCGCTTAGTGGGATGCGAGTGGGATATCTATCAAAATAAATATTTTTTAACTCAAGACTTACAATTTTTGACTTTTTTTTTTGGCAAATACGATTTTTTTTTCCAAATGGGCCCTTTTTTAAAATTTTTTTTGTAGTCAAAAGAAAGCTTAGGTCCATTCCTTTAAGATATTTTTAGTCCCTTAGTGGGATGCGAGTGGGATATCTATCAAAATAAATATTTTGAAACGCAAGACATACAATTTTTTAATTTTTTTTTGCAAAATCAAAATTTTTTTCCAATATGGGCCCTTTTTTAATTTTTTTTTTTGCTCAAAAGAAAGCCTAGGTCCATTCCTTTAAGATATTTTTAGTCCCTTAGTGGGATGCGAGTGGGATATCTATCAAAATAAATATTTTGTAACAATTTTTTAATTTTTTTTTGCAAAATCGAAATTTTTTTTCCAATATGGGACTTTTTTTTTAAATTTTTTTTTTGCTCAAAAGAAAGCTTAGGTCTTTTCCTTTAAGACCTATTTTGTCACTTAGGAAGATGTGAGTAGGATATCTATTAAAATAAAAATGTTGTAACTCAAGACATTCAATTATTGACTTTTTTTTTGCAAATTCGAATTTTTTTTCAAAATGGGCCCTTTTTTAAAAATTTTTTTTTAGTCAAAAGAAAGCTTAGGTCCATTCCTTTAAGATATTTTAGGTCCCTTAGTGGGATACGAGTGGGATATCTATCAAAATAAATATTTTGTAACTCAAGATATACAATTTTTGATTTTTTGGCAAAATCAAAAACTTTTTTGACTTTTTTTTAAAATGGGCCCTTTTTGTAATTTTTTTTTTTTGCTATAAAGAAAGCTTAGGCCTATTCCTTTAAGATGGTTTTGATCGCTTAGTGGGATGCGAGTGGGATATATATCAAAATAAATGTTTTGTAACTCAAGACATACAATTTTTGTGTTAAAACATTTATTTTGATAGATATCCCACTCGCATCCCACTAAGGGACTAAAAATATCTTAAAGGAATGGACCTAGGCTTTCTTTTGAGCAAAAAAAAAAATTAAAAAAGGGCCCATATTGGAAAAAAATTTTGATTTTGCAAAAAAAAATTAAAAAATTGTATGTCTTGCGTTACAAAATATTTATTTTGATAGATATCCCACTCGCATCCCACTAAGGGACTAAAAATATCTTAAAGGAATGGACCTAAGCTTTCTTTTGACTACAAAAAAAATTTTAAAAAAAGGGCCCATTTGGAAAAATTTTGATTTTGCAAAAAAAAAAGTCAAAAATTGTAAGTCTTGAGTTAAAAAATATTTATTTTGATAGATATCCCACTCGCATCCCACTAAGCGACCAAAAGGGTCTTCAAGGATAATATCTAAGCTTTTGTTTGACCTAAAAAAAAAGATTAAAAAAGGGTCCATTTTGAAAAAAAAAAGTCAACAAAGTTTTTGATTTTGCAAAAAAAGTCAAAAATTTTATGTTTTGAGTTACAAAATATTTATTTTGATAGATATCCCACTCGCATCCCACTAAGCGACCAAGTAGGTGTTCAAGGAAAATATCTAAACTTTATTTTAAGAAAAAAAAAAAAAAAAAAAAAAAAAGGACGCATTTTAAAAAAAAGTCAAAAAAGTTTTTGATTTCGGAAAAAAAATATTAAAAATTTTTTATTTTTTTTTTTAAATATTTTTTTTCGAAAGATCGAAGAAATAGCTATCTATACTATTTGGGACACATTTTGCTAAGAACAATAGGTAATAAGTTACATGGATAAGAAAAAACCCCTGTTTGACCAAATTGTCAAAATTTTACCCCCTATAACTCAGAGAGTTCTCGACCGATGTTGTTGAAAAATTGTGTCTGAGTTACTATATAGAGCTAACCTTGGTGCAAATTTCATCCCGATCGGAAGACATCGATTTCAAAAGTTGGTTCACTTGACATGAAATGCCCCATATTTATTAAATAATAGACGAATTTTTAAGACACTTTATGTGTACCTTATGGAATTTTCGAGTAAACTAAATTGAATTCGTTAATATTATGGTAAGTGGTGAGATAAGGATAAGCAAAACAAAGAACTTTGGCAGTTTTAAGTCAGATATTAAGAAAATGTGTATAGTATATTTTTTAACAAGAGTAAGAGTAGCAATGTTGTATTCAGTATTGTAATATAAAAAATAGAGCAAGTTCATTCGATTTAGTTCCGTGACCTACCAGAGAATTGGTACGCTGTCTGTGAGAGTGTGCAGGAGCACCCGAGAAAGTCGATTTCGAGTCGGTCACAAGAACTCGATCATCTCACTTGGTGGTGATGTGAACTAGACACCGAGATCGTGCAATTTTATCCCGTTAGAGTTTTTCTTGTAGGGATTTCTTAAGTCACAGGCCTATGCGAATAAGCCACAAACACAATATTATTCAATATTTTCAATTATTTGACTGTAAATTAGAGTGTCCTTTAGAATTAAATTTTTTGAAATGTTGACACGGTACCCCTTGAAAACTTTCGTAATGACCTAAAATACTACAAAAAAAATTTTTCGACTTTCGATTTAGTTTTGAGATGCATTTACAAGGGGAAAAATGCATTTTTTTCAGTTTTTTTGCTATTAAATAATTACTTTTGCAATATAATTTGAAATAATCGAAATGTGAACGTAATTGTCGTTCAAATGAGATATAAAGTACAAAAATTTGTTAAAAAATGTTAAAGTTATTTAAAAATCGCCAGGCCATTAACGTGTCTCAGGCCACTAGAACAATAAATGTAGGAACAAAATTAACATATTTGGAGAAATATTAAAACAAAAGTTTATTTTTACTTCAAATATATCCATATTTACTTGTATATGAGTTTAACATTTCAAAAAATTTAATTCTAAGGGATACAGCATTTAACTGCCTTAATTTCCATCTTAAAGTAATGGAAATACATGGGATATACATTCTAAGGGACACTCTAATATATAGCATTTAACTGCCTTAATCTCCATCTTAATGTAATGGAAATTCATCGGTGGAAACAATTTCAATTTATTTATAGAAATGTACATATAAAATTAACAAACGGGCACAAGAATTTACTTATGACAGCCAATATTGAAAAATAAAGGTAGATGCACAACTGAATATAGAAAAATAATTTAAAAAAAAAATATTATTGGTGTTACCAATGTACACCTAACACAAAACCACTAACGGTATCTCGGCACCAACATGTTGTCCTTTATTTGTTGACCTGTGTAATCTATGAGACTTTTGTAAAAAATTAATAAATATTTTATGCCAAAGTTCTGTACAAATGTTGATGAATTAAATTATCATATTTTCATATTTTATGAAGTTCTACTGAATTATTTTATATTAATTTCAGCTTATTTTATTTCCAGAGATATTTAATAATTTATATAAGCCTCTTAATAACTTAATGCCTGCAAACATTTTATTCCTCCCTTTATCTCTGGATTTGTTTATAATTTATTATCAAGTAAACTGAAATGATCACAATATTTTCTTCAGACATAAAATGAGATAATTACAAAAACTGAAAATAATTTGTATATCCTGCAAAGAAAATTTAACAAGGCCTTGCAAGGGAAAGATACAAATAAGTTAAAACAAATAAATAAAATTCCTTGGGTCATACAATTTAATATTGAATTTTTTATATTTACAAAGAATATAAATTTTCACTGTCACTGAAATCAAATTTATTCTTTGTGTAACTAGTGACTGTAAATAACTAGTGTGGATTTTATAAGGATAAATTGAATATGAATTCTCGGAAAATAGATTTTAGAAAATCGCTGAAATATGAGTAAAAAGCAAACAAGAATTCTAATGAAACAAATTGTTTTTCATTGATAAAAAATTACATTTGTTAACCTTTACTTTTCTGAATTCGATAATAATTGGTAACATGTTGTCCATGGTTATAAAACCATCAACAAAGTTGGGGGTATATTGATTTTGTCATTCCCTTTCTAATACATCAAAATATATGTCGTAGACTTATATTAGTATATACATATATTTTGGGTCCTCATAAGATTCTAAGACGATCTAGCTATGTCCGTTGAAAACAAATACTATCTGTCGACAAGGTTGTTTGGTATTGAAAATGGGCAATATCAGCCCATGTTTTCACTTAGCCCTCATACAAATGTACCCCGGAATACTTCCACGAAGATTGATGTCAAACTCAACAAGGGCTTTAAAAATCGTTGGGAGCTACTCAAGCAGCAATTTTAAAACATTTGCAAGCAGCAGGCTTCATCCAAAAGCAGGGAAATTGAGTGTCATACGAATTGAAACTTACTTAGGATGAAAAATGTATCAGTTGCGATAACCAGAAGCATAGGAGATCGTATGTGAAGCCGAATCGACACCAAAATCAAATATCAATGGCGCTAAAGTAATGTGATGGTAGCAAAAGGTTTCTTTCTATTATGAGCTGCTTAAATCTGTCCAGATGATTACTGAGAATCTGTACCGAACGCCACTAATTCGTTTGAAGCGAGCATTGGCCGAAAAATTCCCAGAATATGCGGTCAGACATTAAAGCGTAGTATTCCACCATGGCAAAACTAGGCCACAGGTTGCAATAGCTGTTAAAAAACTATTTAGAAAGAAGTAGTTGGGAAGTTTTGCCTCACCCGCCTTATAGTCCAGAACTTGCCCCGTCCGACTACTATTTGTTTCGATCGATGCAGAACGCTCTGTCTCTCGGAAAAGCTTCACTTTGGAACAGAGTATCCGATTTGATTTGTTCTTGAGCAGTTCTTTTGGCTCGAAATCCATAATGTTTCTTTTTTTTTTCGTCATAAAATAATAGTCATTTGAGGAGTGGCTCTCAAATAGTGCAGTTAAAAATGTTCTAAAAATTATACATATCTTCGCAAGGTGGCCAAATTTATTTTCATTGACCAAAACTTAAATTTGTTGTTGTCATCGATTTTAAACATTTTAGTGCCATTAGTTAGTAAACATATCAAACCTTAGGTAGCCAAAATATTGCAAATTGTGGGCGTGGCAATGATGCGTAACAACGATTTTTTTAACTTAAACATTTTTATTCCATATATAGAGATTGTTCGGGAGAGAATCTAATCATAATAATTGTGTTGTTTGGTCAGAAAATTTAGTCAAAAAATTTATACGAAACAAAAATTTGTATCATAGTTATTGTTAATGCCAACCGTGGTTAGTAAACTAACCACTTCGCTCCACAAAAAACCTTGGAATGCATTATGTGTCCAAAAGCCAAAATTGCGGCAAAAATTATTTCCAAGGGAGCATCAGCTAGCATCATAAAACTTTGTGTAATGACCCCTGTTGCTAAAATAAGAATTTTTAAGAAATTGGCAATAACCCCCTCCCCTCTAATCCGATAACCCCCTGTCACCATCTTACCAAACATTTTCAGAAAAGATTTCAATCTATATTCTCATAGCACTTTCCACAAATATCATTTTAAAAATGTTGCCATTAACCCACCCCCCCTCCAACTAACCAACAATTTAAAAAAATAAATTCAAATTTTATTCTAGAAATCGTTTTCATGAGGCTCCGCTATAAGTAAATTTTGGGTAAGCAATTGTGTATATCTTTGACATTCGCTATCGTTATAAAAGTTGCTAAATTGAGCTATCATGCTTTGGTACAAGTAGTTACACAAAATTGTAGTATGTTTCTAGAAAAAAGACAATTATTTGCTTCGGTGCAAGTAGTTGCAAAAAATTTTAGTATGGAATAAAGCCTGACCTTCCCACAAATAACCACATAGGTATCATTCCTTGGGCAAATGCAGGCAACGTAAGTTCTATACTACAGAAGACGAACAACTTTTTCACAACTTCACAAAAAATATGTCTAATTAAAACACGAGATTTTACATACATATAATACAAACATTTAGTAAAATATTTTAAGTTTTTTTTTAAAGTACACACCTCCGGTATTGTAATCCATTTTCGTAAAATCTTAGTTATAACAAATTTTTTACAAAAAATCACTTTTTCCTTAATGGAATTCTTTTACTTTTTCAACATGAAAAATTTATTTTAAAAGTATAAGCTTTCACAACTGTTTACATATAAAAACTGAGTGGCCAATTGGCATACCTTTTTGGCATTTATGTCATCGTAGTGTTAGGAATTGAACCGTATAATTTTTTTTTTTAAAAACAGCGAAAGTTGAACATTTGAATTTTGGCCGCAAAAATTGGAAATGGGCACATAGTGGAATGTGGTGTTTTTTCATATTTTGAGTAATTTTTTCTTACTTTTTGTAATAAACTAACCTTGATTAAAGTAAAAATTCTATTTTTTGATTTTAAACTTATACCCAAAAAAGCGTGGCTGAAAGAGTTACAAATCGATTGTATCAATACAAATATTTATAAAAAGGTTCATCATGGTTTCCAGCATTATTCTCAAGATATTGTTCATAACTAAGATGACACATAAAATATAATGGAAATTGTATGACGACAAACAGGCAGAATGTGATACAGAAATTTAATTAATATTTACAGCGGAATTTATCAATATTTAAAAATAACGAAAACAAAAATAAAAGATTTATTTACTGCCACAAAAAGGGAAATGCTTTTTCAAGCGTATAAGAAAAAAATAAATATTTCAAAGTAAGTCGTCGCCTTTATGTCTATGTGTTATTTTTATCTTGAATTATGTTAAAATTATATATACATATGTATGTAGTTATTAAAGAAAACTCATGCTGAGTTACTTATAACGCGCTGTTTACGTATGAGCAATAATTAACTTGAAATTCTATAAATATTACTAATACGCAGAGGATGGATTGACAAAATAGTTTTGGATGCAGTCAACAAATATTAAAATTAAATCTTGTATACCTTTCAGCATGAGTAGCAAGGGTATATATGAGTAAGTCATTCCGTTTGTAATTTTCACATTCTAGATGGTTATAGATAGTGAAATCGATATAGCCATTAGGGTGCCCTTAATAAGAAAAAGTTTGATTTTTCCCAGTCTCACCCCCCATTTTGGTGAATTTTGGTAAAATAAATCATCCTGAAAATTTCGGTTGGGTGCCGCAATACCTCTGAAGTTTTGAGATGCATTTACAAGGGTGAACATTTCTTGTAAAATTTTATGTTTTAAATTAAAAAATTACTTCTGAAATTTAATTTGAAAGAATCGAAATGTGTACGTAATTGTCGTTCTCATGAGATGTAAAAGACAAAAAGTGTTAAAGTTCTTAAAAATTACTCAGGTCACTAGAACAAGAAATGTAGGAACAAAATTAACATATTTTGAGAAATATTAAAATAAAAGCTCATTTTTACTTAAAATATATCAATATTTACTTGTATGTGAGTTTTTGGCTTCGTAGGATATCGTTAACCTATTCGCAGATATGACCAAAAAAATTTTAACGGCTGTTTTAAAATTCCATTTTCAAATTTTTAAAAATTTTGTTAAACAAATTTCAGAATTTTTTGATCATCACCATGGGATTTATTTGGAACATAATAGGGAATAAAATTATGAAAATACCTCTCATAGTTTTTCCGTACCTTCTATTTACATTTTGCGATTTTCGAGAAAAGACTCAAAGTTCTACTAAAATTGGAAAACGTTAACCCTTAACACGTGAAGATCAAATGTCAAGTTTTTCAATTATATGTTTACAACAACAATATATTGTTACAAAGAATATACATAGTATAATTGTCGTAACCATGTCGAACCATTTGTTTTCTGCGTGTATGCAAAAACTCTATTGAACCAATACAAATATTTATAGCAATGTTCATCATGGTTTCGAACATTATTCTCAAAATATTGTTCACAACTAACATGACATATAAAACAAAATGGCATTTAAGTGACGCCAAGACATACAAATCCACAATTATATGACGACAAACAGCCATTTTGAATTTTTTTACCAAAATCACCAAACTGGGGTGAGGGTGAGACTGGCTAAAATGCAACTTTTGTTTATTAAGGGCCACCCTAATGTTCATATGTGTGTTGAAATCAACTTTCCCCCGTCACCAAATAACTTACACACATTATTGGTACTTCAATATATCAGCTATTGTCCTACCGTCCTTGATAATCAAAATCGGATAAGATATAGTCGAAAAAATTTAGAGTATTTTGATTTTTTCACAATTTTATTTTTTCAAATTTTTTTTATCAATATTAATTTTTAGGTAATTTTTTTTCACAACGTAAATTTATTCAAAAACAATTTGTTTCACCCACTCTAACTCTACTCCAACACTACAATAAAACTACTCTAACTCAACACTAACTCTTCTTAATGTGACTGAGTCAGAACCAGTAAGAAAATTTATACAAATTTTTTAGTAATATTTTTGAAGGACGGAGTTTTAAAGTGGCATATTTTTGAATCTAATTGAAATATTGACTTGAAATTTTGTTTGTAAGACCAAAAATTAACTTATCTAAACAAAAAAATATAGCTCGGAATAAACGTGGATCAAATTAAAATTATTAAATTAAATTATTAAAATTTTTATATAAATTTTAGTTTTAGAAACTCAATGAATATGTAATATGTAATAAAATCTTTATTTATTAACGAAACTCATTGAAATTTTCAGCGTTTTTTAAGTTTCTCATTCTAAATAACAAGGTGTAAAAAAACTTGTCAAAAGATCAAAGGGAATCCCGCAATTCCTAAAAATTGGAGCGAAAATCCCAAAAATGGTATTTTTTACAATTTTGCCTATAGGGTCCACATTTCCTTTGGGGCTGGGAAAATACTTTAGGAATAAATAGGGAACACAACAGGGTTTCCAAAGCTGCTTTCTGATCCCAGCTTTAAGATTTTAGAACAGGTGGCCCAAAGTTGAAATTCTGATAAAAAAAATAGGTAAATTTCCAAAGAGCGTAGGGCCGACACGGTCAAAAAACAGGACATGTTTTTTATACCAAAATGTTCTCCGTAAAGAAATTTTATAGAAAAACATAAAATTGTTATATGTTCTTAAAGAAACTTGTTTTTTAATAAAAAAAGAGTTAAGTCACCTTTTTGTCCAAAAAACAGCAAAACTATACTATTTTTTGAATTTTTAAATTGAAAATCAGTTATTTTTGGACTCGTAATAGATATTGCACTGAAATCTGTTGTATGTTGTTGGTAATTTAGTTGTCTAACTAACAAAAAAAATCGAGTCCATTCGTTCCAAAAGTGCGCCCTATATTTTTAAAAAAGCGGACCAAAATTTTAAAATTTCAATTTTGAAATGCCTATAACTAGGAAATTATAATAGATAAATAGCACATGCAAGCATGTCAAGATCTAGCCGAGCACTTTCCAAAAATATAAAATTCTTTGAAATCAGATGGGAAACAAAAAAGTGACAGATGTTTAAAAATTTCACATGTCGAAGGTACCCTACTTTGAGCCCCCATAGCGCCGCCCCTCGAATACTCCTCGGCTACACCCAATTCAAATTTTATCGCGATCGAACCAGCCGTTTAGAAATACCAGATTTATTTCCAAAAAATTTCGATTTTGCCCCACTGTGCAATAGTGAAACGTAATGAAATGTAATGTGGATTTATAAACTAACTCCGTAGAAGTAGCTAAATTCCTTGGCCAAAATCCCCGGATTATAAAATTGTATAGTTTTAGCTTTTTACGGGAGGTTTTTAATAAATTGTTCATTTCATACCGAATAAAATGTATTAAATTCATTAAGACTTTTTCATACCCTTCACCTTCGTGAGAAGGGTATATATAAGTTTGTCATTCCGTTTGTAATTTCTACATTTTTCATTTCCGGCCCTATAAAGTATATATATTCTGGATCCTTATAGATAGCGGAGTCGATTAAGCCATGTCCGTCTGTCTGTTGAAATCAGTTTTCTGAAGACCATAGATATCTTCGGGATCCAAATCTTCAATAATTCTGTCAGACATGCTTTCGAGAATTTTGCTATTTAAAATCAGCAAAATCGGTCCACAAAAAAACCAAGCCAACCTCAATTTTTTACCTATATCTGGATTAATAAGACATTAATATAGACAATATGGATATCTAATGATAGATATTCCAAAGACATTTGCAACGACGTATATAAGACCATAGTAAGTTGGATCTACAATGAGTCAAAATCGGGAAAAAAATTTTAACCCGAATTTTTTTTTAAAAAAAAAAAATTTTTAAAATTTAAAAAAAAAAAAAAATTTAAAATTTAAAAAAAAAAAATAACAATCGGAAAAATTTTTTTCCAAAAAATGAAAAAAACGACTAAAAAAAAATTAAATTTTGTTTACCTAAATATATTTAAAATTTTGAAGTATAATTTGGTGAAGGGTATATAAGATTCGGCACAGCCGAATATAGCACTCTTACTTGTTTTTACAAAGTTTGGATAATGTGTAGATTTCTTCCTATTTATGACTATGGAGTTGGCTCACTTGCCAACATTAAACCATAACCTTTGAAACACTATGACAATATAACGACTCTCCAGTGGTGACGACCATAATCAAGGTTTAATTGTTACTTTTCTTTTACAACTAAAAAATTTAATTATTCTATAATTTAAATCACATGTTGCGGTCATGTTGGTCATTTATAAACATATTCTGCTTTAAATAATAAAACTTAAAAGGCTGTAATATAATGTGTATTTAATATAAGCATTAGAAAGCCGAGAAAGTTTTTCAAAGAAAACATTCAATACTTGACCTTCGCGTGTAAGGTCAACAGGTTAATTTGAAGAAAAACAAAAACAAAAAACTCATAAGTAAAACGTGTGAGTATATTTTTCCTCTAGATATCGATTACACGTACATATTTTGTTGTGTTGACGTGCTGATATCATGTTTAAAATTTTACATTTTGTTATTATTTATTTTCCGGTTGATGCTGACCTTAACCATAGTTGGTGGGTATTTTCAACCACATAGATTTATAGAACGTAAAGGTTGTAAGGAAAGATATTTTAATTAATAAAGACATTTGTTTCGTTCTTGTAATTTGTTCCGCCCAGTAGTAACATAAATTTAATGACAAATTTTATGATAAATTGTATACATTCTCTGATGTATTATTAAAAAATTATGATACAACCATAAAAACCAAATTATCACTTAACCATTAAATCAAATGATAGAATTATAGGAAAAGGAAACATAGAAGAAATAATTGTTATCTTAAATGTCATAAAATGTCTTTTATGAATACTTTTATAATGGTTAAAAAAAGGTTTAGTCATAAGGACAAGTACAGAGAGTGGAATGGCTATTGAAAAGAGTGGAGATTTTATTGAATTATTGTTATACAGATTATCATGTATGAATATAAGAAGTGACTAGGTAAGTATTACACCGTCCGACAAATAGAGAAAAAATTCGTTATACACGAACCGGATGATATACGTCTGAAACTATAAACTTAATGGAGAAAAACTGTGTTTTCAGTTTTACATTTCGTGATCCTGTGTCCTTTTTTAAGGACTTCAAAGTTTCAAAGAAGTACACTTTTCAAAACATATTTAAAAATACTCCTGCTATTCCAACAATGACAAATTGTATGCCAAAAGAACAAGAAGAGTTGTAAAATATTTTGCATCATCTTTATTTTATCCTGTTAAAATGTTTATCCTTTAATATCCTTTAAGATTGCCAATAAATTCCATTTAAAAAAATAGTGCGTTAAATACCCAAATAAATATTCTATATATAAAGGTCAAATTAAAATATAAAAAAATAATTTATTAGTTTACAAAAAAGTTTTATTAAGAAAAGTGCATGATTATAAACTACACCACCATAGTGGGGGAGTTATAATGGGTTAGGTCTGTTGTTTGCAACATACAAAAATATTGTCCCAACACCCACCTTAATGCATACCAATCTGCTCAGGATCACTTTCGACTAAGCGATGGCCGTCTGTATGTCCGTCCATCCATGTAAACCTTGTAATCAAACTACAGGTCGCAGGTTTAAAGATAATTCGACAAAATTTGGCACAAACCTTTATATTGCCCCTCGGGCAAAGGCTATTGAATTTGGCTGGAATCAGCCCATTATTTACCCTAGCCCCCATACAATTGGCCTATATGAAAATAGCAAAGCTGTCATAAATATCTTAATTATAAACATATTCAAACCAAATTCAGCACAGTTAAGTTTTATGTAAGCCGAACTCTCACGACCAAATTTCGTGACGATCGGTAAACAATATTCCATAGCTCCCATATAAGCAACATTCTCGAAAATGTCATTAATATACATAAATCTCTGAAATATGTCAGTATCCAAACAAAATTCAACACAAATATGTTTCATATATTCGCAATTCATCCCACCAAATTTTGTGACGATTGGTCCATAATTAGTCATAGTTCCCATATAAGGCCCACCACCGAAAATGTGTGTATTCAAATAAGATTCAACACAAATAAGTTTCATATCAAAAGAAAAACTCATAAGGTCATATCATAAGGGCTTGCCCGACTATACCATTTTACTTGTTTATTAAGTAAAAAGTCTTCTTCGTTGCTTTTCACAACGGATTTTGTTATATTTTTTTCGAATGAAATATTAAAATAAAAAATCAAATAATTCAAATTCAAAATATTTTTTAAATTTTGGCATGTGGTATTCAATATTTGGATCTTTAACTCACTATTTTTTTGAAAAAAAAAATTATTGGAAATCTAAAAGGATATTCAAGGATAAAAATTTGAAAGGACATTTTTGACATCTTTTGATCCCTACAGGATAAAATGAAAATAATACGAAATATTTTACAACTCCTTTTGTTCATTTGACACCAAATTTGACATAGTAGGGTGATCAGAAGTATTTTAAAACATTTTTTTAAAAATGTACTCCTCTGAAAAATTGAAGTCCTTTTAAAAGGAAACACGATCACGAAATGAAAAACTGAAAACGCAGTTTTTCTCCAATTAATTTATTGTTTCAGACGTATATCATCCGGTTCGTGTCTAATATTGAGTGTCGTACGGTGTTATTATACAACAGGACATTATGGATCAATTTTTGTGGGGCGGGCAGCTGGACATTTTTGCATTAGGCAAAGCAATAATAAGGTCTTTATTTTGAAAATATGGCAAATATAGAAATTGATAGTTATTTTTTTTGTTTTCCAGCAAAGTTGAGAAATAATGCAAAAATGGATAGTTGGTAGCTATCGATTTACCTGGACAAATACAAAGTTTAACCTTTACGACGTATGAGTGTTATATTTTCTTTAATAAGAGTCTCAATGTTTTTAAATTAAAATTGAGAAGCCACAGAAGAGAAGATTTCAACCCAAATATTATAAAAATACCAACAAATCAATTTGTAAAAAAATTCGAAAAAGTATCTTTTGTTCTGCGGCTCCTCAATTAATGTTCATTTTTCAATTTGCGTAAATATGTTGTAAAATATTAAACATTTTGTGAGGATCGATTCACAACTGAATCGATCCACTTCCGAAAATGTCTTTAATGAGCACAAAACTCATACAAAAATTAAAAAATAGTAGACCTTCTTGCCCCAGAATAATTTTTATTGGACTGTTGTCTACACATTCTGTAACACGGGAGGCAAATCCACCCAACTGTCCGGAATTTCGGCCTGTTTAAATGTATTGGGCTCTCATAAGAAAAGAATTAAAGAACATAGGAGAGGAATTCTCGTCCAAAAAGTTAAAAAATGTTTATAAATACCGAGTAATATGCCAATATTTTAATGTATAATAAATTTGTACAGTATATGAATAAATTAGCGTATTTTTGGAAATTTTAATATTAAACGGTTTAAGTTTTATTTAACTTAATACAAGTATAAGTTTTTTTCTGGATCCCTCTTTATATTAAGTTTCAAAAATAAGTATCATTTGTGATGAAGAGTATTAAAGAATTTTATGACTATATTTACATCTCTGGCAAGAAGCTGGAGTAACATCTTTTGCATTTGAATTATTACCCTTATATTAGTCTACCACAAACCAAAGTTGGTTTCTAAACAATTGTGACCAGTGGTTGCTTTATGGAAATTGAGTTTTGTTTTTAAAATATACATATTTTACATGTACAATTCACATTTACTCTTTAACTTTTTCTCTGTTTCTACACAAATTCAAATACATATATGCCACAATTCTATTCACAATCATCATAATTTCATTGTAGACCATTTTTTTATTTTTGTGGTAGAAATAAAACAAAATAAATAAAAGTTACAAATGAAATGACTGCTTTTCTAACCTCCCAGAACCCCTAAGCAATATGGAATTTTCATTTGATTTAACAACAAATATATATTTTATTTCAAGAGTATTATTCACACAGCAGCAAAGAAACTGAAATGAAAATATGGTCATCAACAAAAGCTGAAATAATGACATGGGTTTGGGATGTAAAACACCTCCCCAAACCCTTTTCATTATTCCAGTTGAAAAAGAGTTGAAAAAAGATTATGAAAATATAAACAATTGTTGTTGAAAATTTAACAAGAACACAGATACAAAAGTAGTAAATTTCGAATTAGAAGTTAAAGCTAAAGTAGAAAAGAAGGAAGTGAAACAGGCTATTGCCTAAGGATAAAGTGTCAAAGTATGATTGAGGATGATTTATGAATAGTTTGATTTATTTTTAAAGTTGATCTACCTCTATGTTGCTTCTTTTATTTAGACTTTCAAATTTAAACTAAGTCACTTTAAACTTCACAAAACTAGCAAATATGTAAGCACTTAAGTACATATAAACAGTGGTTTAATTTTACAAGACAAAAAAAAATCTGAAAAATATCCATCGTGAAAACATAAATGTTAACTTTGAGAACTTCCACCATGCGAAAGATACTTTGCACAACTCACTTTACATTATGGTATCTGAAAACTTTCGATGAATTACATCAAGTGCATATATTTCGCTTCCTGAAGTTATTGTTCAAAATCTTTACTCCGAGGGAAGTATGTTTTAGGAAGCACCTTGAACGGAGGCAGATGAGCACAGTTGTGAGCTTTTCTAAAAGGTTTTCCAGTAGGAACATACAAATTTTGTGTTTTATTATAAACTAGCTGACCCGACAGACGTTGTCCTGTCCAAATTAAAAGAATGCTTGTGTTCGATTTGTGAGAATCAGTTTGAAATGGGTAAAAATAGTTAAAAAGAAAAAAAAAAAAAACGTATTCTTGAATGATAATTTTTATTCATATAGGTTTGGGTTATGTGTTACTGAGAAACAAAGACCCTAAGTCTGTTGTCAAAAAACTGTTTTTATATAAAACAAGTAAGAAAGTTTGGTCGGTCAAGCCCGACCATATAATACCCTACACAAAGTAAAAGAGCAATAACATTTTTCTTTTAAAATTTCAATAATTTATATTTTTGAGTGATTTTCGGAAGTGGTCCTTATATGGGAACTATGATCAATTATGGGCCGATCACCATGAAATCAGGTAGTATGATTTATGTCTATATGAAAGTTAACTATGCTGAATTTTGTGTGTATACCAACATTTTTAAGAGAATTTTCGGAAGCGGGTCTATAAGGGAGCTATGACATGAATTTTGTATATAGAAAACATATTTGGAGCGGAATTTGTGGAGACACAAATATAAATTAAACATTTATGACCGATAAAGTCCAATTTCGGAAGGTCATTTGTATGGGGGCTAGGTGAAATAATGGACCGATTTCAGTCAGTTTCAATAGGCTTGGTCCTTGGACCGAAAAAACAATATGTACCAAATGTTATCGAAATATCTTCAAAATTGCGACCTGTACTTTGCGCACAAGGTTTACATGGACAGACAATTAGCCAGCTAGAAAGCCAGACAGACGGACATCGATTAATCGACTCAGAAAGTGATTAGAAGTCGATCGGTATACTTTAAGGTACCACTATGGTGGTGTAGGGTATAAAAATCGATTTTTGGTCAGAAATATGAGTGATCACAGATCGAGCTCCTTTTCTTGATTAAACTCTTATTGACCAAGTTATTAGCGAATTTAGATATTTTGAGTTTTTATATAAAAAATCGATTTTTGGTCAAAAATATGAGTGATCACGGATCGAGCTCTTTGTTCTGAAATATGAGTGGACACAGATCGAGCTCCTTTTCTTGATTAAACGCTTATTGACCAAGTTATTATTATTAAAAAACGATTTTTGTTCTGAAATATGAGTGGACAAAGATCGAGCTCCCTTTCTTGATTCAACGCTTATTGGCGAACTTATTTATTGTGAGTTTTTATATACAAAATTATGAGTGATCACAGATCGAGCTCCTTTTCTAGATTAAACGCTTATTGGCTAAGTTCTTAGCGAATTTAGATATTTTAAGTTTTTATATAAGTAATCGAATTTTGGTCAGAAATATGAGTGATCACAGATCGAACTTCTTTTCTTGATTAAACGCGTATTGACCAAGTTATTAGCGAATTTAGATATTTTGAGTTTTTATATAAAAAATCGATTTTTGGTCAGAAATATGAGTGATCACGGATCGAGCTCCTTTTCTTGATTAAACGCTTATTGGCAAAGTTATAAGAGAATTTAGATATTTTGAGGTTTTATAAAAAAACACCGTTTTTTTTAAATTTCTTAATTCATACAAATTTTATATATTTTTGAAAAGAAGACATAATTTCCTACACGGTGATATATAATTGGTCAATTCACAAGGTCTCTTATCAGTCATGTTGTCATAATGTCCTAATATATCACGACTCGGCAGCTCGGCTTAACCGACTCTTAGGCATTCGGTGCAGGTCTCTGCTGGTTGGCTACGATAACACAATAAACATAGCATACAGAGTAGTATTATTTTAGGACATTTTTTGCTTGAAAAGCAATAAAAACCAATGTGAAAGATTAGGACATTATGACAATATGACATGATAAGAGACCTTGTGAATTAACCAAATATGTATATCTTATATTGTCTACAAGGCAAATTGATGCATTCAAAATCAAAAACAAACAGAAAATTTATAGTATCTTGCAGTTTTGTGATATATTTAGGTGCACTGCATTGCCGACTATTGCAATACTAAACATTTGTTAAAATATTGGGTTAACCCGCCGGGTGACCCGCTTGACAGATTTTGTCAACTAGCACAGTGTAATTGATATTGTGATGAAATGGGACATAAAAAAGTTATATATGACCCTAACTCTTTATATCGTGAGGTTCGCTTCATATTTGACTTTATATAAGAAAAATATTTAATTGTCAGATATTGATGGTAGGTATACACGATTCGGCACAATCTAATTTAATACTCTTACTTGTTTTGTTTTTCTGTCGAAGATATTTCCCTTTAGGGCCTTGATCTATTGAAATCGGTTTTGTTTGTAGTTCCCTCACTGCTTACCAGTCTCTTACACGCATAATTACTTAAAGCAATAAATATTTAAATTTTCTTTGAAAAAGAATTAAAAAATTTACATAGAATTTTTAAATAAGAGAAAAATATAAATAAAAAAAAATAATTTGACTATAAAATAAATTTTTATCAATAAAATTCAAATAGATTTTCAGATTTGTGTAAAAAAGGGATTTATTTAAATTAAAAAAAATATATTTTTTTTTTTGCATTTCGTTTAACAAAAACTTGGGTTAAACCTTTTATTTTTTTTTGTATACTCTCATTTTCTTGATGACAAATTCAGTTTACTTTTCCATTTTATACAATTTGATGTTATTTGACAGCAGCAGTAACAACAACAAACAAAACATTACAGAATGATAACAAATCTGTGTATAAACAGGCAGCATACAATAACAAGAAGTAGGACAAAAAAAACACATAAAACTGTTATAAAAGCTGTTGCTGACATTTACCGTAAAAACCCTGTTTTAGTCCTGTATTGATCCCAATTTTATATTTCTTGTAGTTGGTTTTTTCTTTTCATTTCAGTTGGAATATATGTGTATAAATTCAACAAGAAATCAATAGATTTCTGTATTGTATTGTAGTTTGTTTTTATGATATTCTCTATCTATGCTAATGGAGGGTGTGTTTAAGTTAGTCGTTTTGTGTGTTACATTTAGAAATACATATTTGTTTCAGACCTGGATTATTTTGAAATTCTTGAAATATGAAATCTATATTAATAAGATTTATCAGCAATGTTTATCACCAAAATCAGGTTAATAGAAAAAAAGTTAGGGATCAAAATGTAAGACAACCTCGAACAAATTTTGATGCTACGAACTACAAATATTTTCAATTAAGCAAGTAATCAATGTATCCCTTATAAACAGTAATTGTCACTAATGTCTCATCACTTGGATGACTCCAATTAATATATTTTGGGTCATTAGACAAGCATGAGTTCTTTATAGGGCTGTTAGAAGTCATTTGGTAACTTTATACATCCCAGGTAATCTATTATCACTGGGGTTTTTAATTTGCCGAGTATTCCCAAAAAATATATATAATGATAATGTAATTTAGGATTCTTACAGCCAAATTTCATACAAAAACTTAATGTTACAATCATTATATATCAATTTGAGCTTAATTTACTAAAATCTTTATTCGTAATTAAAAAATGTCAGCGTTTCATTTCATAAATACAACCCCAACATCTAATTACACTGTCCAAAAAATTAAGACTTTTTGATTGGAACAGAACATGGCATGTTGAGTAGATCATTTTTGTAGAATAAACTTATAGTCCAGCTGGTCTAATTATAACCTACACCACCATAGTGGGGAGGGTATTATGCGTTTGTGCAGATGTTTGTAACGCCCAAAAATATTAGTCTAACACACACCTTAAAGTATGCCGATCGACTTAGAATCATTTTCTGAGTCGATTAAACGATGTCCGTCCGTCAGTCCGTCCGTCTGGTTGGCTGGCTGTCCATGTAAACCTTGTGCGCAGAGTACAGGTCGCAATTTTGAAGACATTTCGATAAAATTTGGTACATATTATTTTTTCGGCCCAAGGACCAAGCCTATTGAAACTGGCTGCAATCGGGTCATTATTTCACCTAGCCCACATACAAATGTCCTTCCGAAATTGGACTTTATCGGTCATAAATGTTTAATTTATAAATGTATCTCCATAAATTGCGCTCCAAATAAGTTTTATATATACAACATTCATGTCATCAAATTTTGTTACGATCGGTCCACAATTAGTCATAGCTCCCATATAAACCCGCTTCCGAAAATCACTTTAACGTGCATAAATCGCTTAAAAATGTTGGTATACTCACAAAATTCAACATAGTAAACTTTCATATAGACATAAATCGCACGACCTAATTTCATGGTGATCGGGCCATAATTGGTCATAGCTCCCATATAAGGCCCACTTCCGAAAATCACTCAAAAATATAAATTATTGACATTTTAAAAGAAAAATGTTTTTGCTCTTTTACTTAGTGTAGGGTATTATATGGACGGGCTTGAACTGAAAAAAATGTTGTAAGCAGATCTCTAAGTGAATTCTTATTGTCAGAGTTATATTGTTGAATTTTATGGGCGTCATTTTCGTGGAAGACCTTAACCCTATAGCTCCTCTCTTTAGGGGTCAATTTGACCCTTTTTTTGAGAATATCAAAAAAAGTCCTTTCAAAAGACCATTTAAGGATTAAAATATCTAGGAAATTTTTGCGTAAAATTTCAGTGGGGGTCACCAAAGATACAAAAGTTGTAAATAGAGCTCTTTACGCTTAAGTAACAAAATTACACGCCTTATCGGGTCTCACATTTTTTAAAAATATCTACAAAAATCCAAGTATGATCCGAATGAGCTGAAATTTAAAATGTAAATAGTCCATAAGGAGATTTTCAAAATATATGTAAGTTATCTCTTTTAGTTCAAGAGATATTTAGGTTTATTTATTTATTTTAATTCTGCTCGATTTTTTTTTTGTTTTTTAGATATGGCGGACCTACGAAGGTTCGAATTTTTTTTTTAAATATTATCTATATTATCTAATTTCGAAAACAATAAAAATAACATGCTAACAGTTATCTCATCCCTATAAAAAGATTCAAGCATCCAAAATTGGAACATGAAAAAATGGCGTGGAATAATTGCCTAAACGAAAATGCGTCTCGTCGCTCATGATAATTTCCGACTGAATATCGTCAACTTCGTTGTTGAGATTGAGGACGGCATGAGGACGCATGTTAAATATCTACGCACGTAGGTGGTTATGTAACTAAGTGTCACCAAAAATTATAGGAAAAAATCACTGGTTCGTGGTAATTTTGATTGTTGTTGTATTATTTACACTGTATAAGCAGCAAAAACAACAAAATTGGTCAACTCAGAAGGTCTCTTATCAGTCATATTGTCATAATGTCCTAATATATCAGGACTCGGCAGCTCGGCTTAACCGACTCTTAAGCATTCGGCGCAAGTGTCTTTTATTTTGGGACAGTTTTTGCATGAAAAACAATAAAAACCATTGTGAAATATTAGGACATTATGACAATATGACATGATAAGAGACCTTGTGAATTGACCAATTGTGTAAATACTTGCGTGTATGCATGGACATGAATGTTCAGACGAGTGATGCTAGTTTTATAGCTGCAGGGCATTTAAGATTCGTCTCTGCCAAGTAAAACATTCTACACAAGTTTTTAATATTGTATGATTTGTGGCATGTAAGAGTAATAGAAAAATAGTTCGTGCAATCAATATAAACATAGTATCTGGGTGTATATAGACATGAAAATTGGATTAATAAAAAAAAAAATAACTTTGCTAATGGCCAGAATTGAGCTTAAAACTTAAGCAACCCAAAATAATAAAATTAAGTAGACGTTTGGAATGCGGCTATAAAATGTTTAGAATTGATGGAAAAAAAGCAGTCAGCATACATATACTTAATTTGTTAATAAGTTGAGATTTAGAAAAATGTGCATTCAATAAATTTAATGGACATTTTTCGTTACTGATTGGAAAATCAGTATGTACAGGAAAAACTGTAATGTCGCATTAATCAAAATCAACATCATTCACATTTAGCTAATAATAGTTTGGACGAAACATGTAACCGTTGTTAGATATGACCCTTTCCCATCTTTCTGCTGCAAAAGAACTGCACATCTTTTGAGGCTGAAGTGAAGCGTATCCCGAAGAGAGCTTTCTGTATCAATCACTTCTTTCTAAATAGTTCTTAACAGGTATTGTAACATGGGGGCAAGCATTGTCATGATGGAATATTACGGTTTCATGTCTGGTCGCATATTCTAATCGTTACCTATAATGGCCTGCCTAGATTTCAGCAGCTCATTGCAGACAGGAACCTTATGGTCCCACCAAATGCACATCATTACCTTAGCGCCGTGGATATTTAACTTTGGTGTCGATTCGGCTTGTTGGCCGCCCTCTCTTATGCTTCGGGTTATCGTAACGGATCTATTTTCAGCGTTCAAGCAGCATTTCGGAGTTGCAAAATCATTTTCCAAGGTCTCTAGGCTTCAATTCGTATATTGTACTTAATTTCCCTGCCTTTGGATGAATTCTGCTTGAGTACCTCCCAATGACTATGCAAGCTCTTGTTGAGGTTGACAACAATCTTAATTCTGTAATAACTCCAATTCTTGGTCTTCAAACTTTTTAGGCATGCTTTAATTTATAAAGTGTTTTTCATTATGACACAATTTTATGAATTTAAGCGAAATTTCTTTCTCATATTTTTATTGTGTTTGGACGAAAAAAAAAACTATATCAACAATTACCATTAATTTATGGCTCATTTCATATTCACACTTTCACTCAAATAACTACACTCACATTGCAGATATCGATAGAATAATTTAATTAATTATTCAACAAGCAATTCATTTATAAAATAACACAGAATTGCAAATTCAAATTATTAAAACATAAACAATATGTGGGCAAATTACTGAACATAACAGCTGTTGTTACTCTTACGCAATCTTTATTTATATTAAAGGCAATTCAGTACTTTTAAAAATGTTTTCTTTAATAAAAATTGTTACAAATGTATGCATCTAAAGAAAGCAATATAAGTCTCAATCGAAATGTTTACCTTTGGCCTTTACGGCTTAAGTCAATAGCTGCACGCACGTCATCCATTGGCCACAGCAGTAATCACTTCAGTCTTAAGAGAATTAATGTTGGCCGGGAATGCGTAGGTGGTTCACAACAGCATCTAGTATTGTTTATTGGTAAAATTTTACCGAAGTTCTGACTTCATCATAAGAGACACCCCAACAAACCATGACTGGAGCTGCCTGATGACCGTGTATACATCCGGGATTTACAATAGATGGCGTATCTTTTGAACTCGGTTTTTGATTTTAATAACCTACGTGACATTTTGATGGGTACATATCTCAATTATTTACTGAATATTATAATGTAAACAACAAAGATTTTTCTGCTTCGAAAATGTCGAATTTTGTGCCCACAAAGCGTCAAATGCTTTTCGTCTGTTTCGAAAATAAATTCTTTAGAGGATCATTGGTAAAAGTGGTCATTTTTGGAATGGTACACGTAACACACTATATAGGTTTGGTAGTCCATGGGGTGCCTAATGATGCACTATTAGTGGGATAGCTGAACTAATTTTGGGATTTGAGAAAATTGACTTTCAAAAAAATATGATTTTTGAAAAAATTCTTTAGAGGATCATTGGTAAAAATGGCCATTTTTGGAATGATATACGTAAAACACTATATAGGTTTGGTAGTCCAAGGGGTGCCTAATGATGCACTTGTAGTGTCATAGCTGAGCTAATTTTGGGATGTGAGAAAATTGACTTTCAAAAAAATATGATTTTGAAAAATTCTTTAGAGGATCGTAGGTAAAAATGGCCATTTTTGGAATGATATACGTAACACACTATATAGGTTTGGTAGTCCAAGGGGTCCCTAATGATGCACTTGTAGTGGGATAGCTGAGCTAATTTTGGGATGTGAGAAAATTGACTTTCAAAAAAATATGATTTTGAAAAATTCTTTAGAGGATCGTAGGTAAAAATGGCCATTTTTGAATGGTACATGTAACACTTTATATAATGGTGCACTTGTAGTGGGATAGCTGAGCTAATTTTGGGATTTGAGAAAAGTGACTGTGAGAAAATTTACTTTCAAAAAAATATGATTTTGAAAAATTCTTTAGAGGATCGTAGGTAAAAATGGCCATTTTTGGAATGGTACACGTAACACACTATATAGGTTTGGTAGTCCAAGGGGTGCCTAATGGTGCACTTGTAGTGGGATAGCTGAGCTAATTTTGGGATTTGAGAAAATTGACTTTCAAAAAAATATGATTTTGAAGAATTCTTTAGAGGATCGTAGGTTAAAATGGCATTTTTGGAATGATATACGTAACACACTATATGATCCTCTAAAGAATATATTTTCGAAACAGACATCCAAATTTGTAAATTCTATAAATATTTTAGATATTTCATTACTACAGACCTCATGGAGTACCACTTCAATATAGTTTTGGTCATGGACTTGGTTCCATTCTCCTGTATTAGCCTCCTAAATATACTACCTCTTAAATACTATCTCTGTTAAATACATAACAATACACTGTTTACTGCAAAATAAGCTCTGTTACAAAATGTGGTTTGTGTCTCTACTAGTTAAATACGAATTTATCTTCACACACATAATTATTTTTTAAATTGGCCAAAAGTTTGAATAGTTCTTCTCATATAAATTTTATATAGTCCCCAAAAAAATTTTTTTCCACAACGGAAAAAGTAGAAGGACTTTTTTTGGGAATAAAAGTAAAAATACGGCCGTTTTTACATGTTCGAAATTTGGATGCATATAACTTTATACTGGAGCAGGACAACTGTTAGCAAGTTTTTTTTATTTTATTTAGAATTTTATAGCCAATATAGTTGATTTTTAATGAAAAAATTCGACCCTCCGTAGGCCCGTCATATCTAAAATATCGAAAAAAGATCAAACAAAATAAAAAAAAATAAATAAACCCAAATATCTCATGAAGTGAAAGAGATAATCTACACCTGTAGGATTATTTTGGTAGACCTTCTCAAGAACTATTTATATTTTAATTTTCAGATCAAACACTGATTTTAGTCATTTTTTTTTTAAATAGACCCCAGGGTGACCAAATATGAGGGGCCAGTCCCTGGTACCCATAAGCCTTAAGAATCTCCACAACTGTGAATTTTCATAACAATAACTCCAATAGCTATCGATATACCGAATTATTTCCAAAAAAAAGAAAACGTTTTCAAACCACTGCAGTGCACAGTGCGTAGGAAACAGTGACTTTTCGGGATTCATTGGACTCTCTTGGATATCGTGCCAAATTCGACAATTATATTTATTGAGGAACCCATTCATCCAGAAATGAGCCACATCACGTAATATCGGAAAGTTGTACAATGAGAACATCAATTGTGATAAAACAATTTTATGATTTAAGTAAACGTGTTGTTGAACGTTATATTCTGCCATGGTGATTTCGCAAAACAAACTGAATAAATGACAGTCATTTCGACAGATGTAGCTTCTAAAGTATATCCGCTATCAACTGTCAAATTTTGAAAGTCGCTATTGGAATACCATTTAGCTACAATTCATTTAGTATTTAATATTTATTGTAGTTCTTTTGCATTAAAGATTTGCGTGGATATTGTGTACATTTAGTGTGTGAAAATGAGCTGCTTCCTTAACAAAGTTTTAAAATTTGTTTACTTTTTCTGTACTTTTTGGTAGTTTATTAAAATTTGTAACAAAAGAACTGTTTCTTGTTTAGCTTTTTAGATGGAATTTATTTCTTGCAAAAGATGCAAACACTATTAAGAGTTATGTTTAAGTTAGCAGAGACTTTGATGTGTCCTTTAATAACACAGCACAGTGGTATAGAAAAAATAAAAAGGGTAATAAATCTGTAACTTTTAAACGATTTTAATGAAATTTGGCATGCGCAAAGGAAGTGTTGTCGAGTGTAAGTTTTGAATTTGGACTTCATGAGACCTACAGGGGCGCGGTCAGAGGTCCCCAAAGTAGGACACCTTGCATATTCAATTTTTAAAACGATCATATTTCTTCGTTTATGTCCGGTTCTAAAAAACATTACATATATAAAATTTCCTCATCGATCACTACAAAAATCCTCATCGTACAATTAAATCTTATAACTTTGGAGATATTCGCATTTGAAGATTACATTTGCAACACATTTACCCACCCTACTTCAGTTTTTTGATAACAGCAGGTCTAAACATTTCCCGGAGCGTCCCCTCCGTATCAACAGTTTTTAAATTTGTTTACATTTACAATATTTATTGTAATGATAGATTTTCAAAAAGTATAAATTTCTTATAAATCGTCTTTAAAATTTTTATATAACGTATAAAGAAAAAAAGTAATTTTTTTCCAAAAAACTAGCGAAAAATCTCCTTTTTTAATTGTTTAAATTCAAATACATATAACTTTGGATTGAGTCATAATTTTTAAACAGTTATTTTGTATTTAATAAATACATTTAATGTTAGTCTAATAAAATAAAAATGGAGAAAATCGGGAAATGTTTAGACCTGCTGTTATCAAAAAACTGAAGTAGAGTGGGTAAATGTGTTGAAAATGTAATCTTCAAATGCGAATATCTCCAAAGTTATAAGATTTAATTGTCCAAATTACGCCTATTTTTTATGTAAAATTCAAATTTAGGGCAAAAATTCTCAAACCTCATATTTGAGATGTAACCCCGCTCCTGGTATGGATATTATAGCCAAAAAACAAAAAGAAATAAAATTTTTGGGATTTTTCAACACTTTTTTGGGAATAAAATCTGTTTTTATTTTTCCATTTCTAATAGGAAAATCTACATAACTGTAAAATTTAATTTAAAACTATTCGTAACACCGTACGACACTCAATATTAGACACGAACCGGATGATATACGTCTGAAAAAATAAATTAAATGGAGAAAAACTGCGTTTTCAGTTTTTCATTTTGTGATCTTGTTTCCTTTTAAAAGGACTTCAAATTTTCAGAGGAGTACCTTTTTAAAAAAATGTTTTAAAATACTTCTGATAATCCTACTATGTCAAGTTTAGTGCCAAATGATCAAGAAGAGTTGTAAAATATTTCGTATTATTTTTATTTTATCCTGTAAGGATCAAAAGATGTCAAAAATGTCCTTTCAAATTTTATCCTTGAATATCCTTTTAGATTTCCAATAATTTTTTTTTAAAAAAATAGTGAGTTAAAGATCCAAATATTGAATATCACATGCCAAAATTTCTTCCTTCTATCTTAACTACTTACATAAGTGTTAAAAAATATTTTAAATTTGAATTATTTGATTTTTTATATTTTATTTTAATATTTCATTCGAAAAAAATATAACAATATCCGTTGTGAAACATATATTCGGAATTGTATATGTTGAATTTTGTTTGAATACTGACATATTTCAGAGATTTATGTATATTAATAACATTTTCGAGAATGTTGCTTATATGGGAGCTATGGAATATTGTTGACCGATCATCACGAAATTTGGTCGTGAGAGTTCGGCTTAAATAATTGTGCTGAATTTGGTTTGAATATGTTTATAATTAAGATATTTATGAGAGCTTAACTATTATCAAATAGCCCAATTGTATGAGGGCTAGGATAAATAATGGGATGATTCTAACCAAATTCAATAGCCTTGGTGCAATATAAAGGTTTGTGCCAAATTTTGTCGAATTATCTGTAAACCTGCGACCTGTAGTTTGATTACAATTTTTACATGGATGGACGGACAGACGGACAGACATCGCTTAGTCGACTCAGAAAGTGATCCTGAGCAGATTGGTATACTTTAAGGTGGGACAATATTTTTGTATGTTGCAAAAAACAGCCCTAACCCATTATACCTCCCCCACTATGGTGGTGTAGTTTATAAATATGCACTTTTCTTAATAAAACTTTTTTGTATACTAATAATTTTTTTTTTATATTTTAATTTGACCTTTATTTATATAAAGGATGAAATTTTAACATTTAGTACAGAATATTTGGGTCTTTAATGCACTATTTTTTAAAAAGGAATTTATTGGCAATCTTAAAGGATATTAAAGGATAAACATTTTAAAGGACATTTTTGACATCTTTTGATCCTTACATGATAAAATAAAGATAATACAAAATATTTTACAACTCTTCTTGTTGTTTTGACATACAATTTGTCATTGTTGGAATAGCAAGAGTATTTTTAAATATTTTTTGAAAAATGTATTTCTTAGAAACTTTGAAGTCCTTAAAAAAGGACACAGGATCACGAAATGAAAAACTGAAAACACAGTTTTTTTCCATTAAGTTTATAGTTTCAGACGTATAAAAAATTCGTTAGACCGGTTCGTGTATAACGAATTTTTTCTCTATTTGTCGGACGGTGTAAATAAAAAATTAATTTTTATTTGAAAAAACTTTTATCTTTGCAAAAACTCAATGAATTTTTTAACTGTCAAAAGTTATATAAATCAATATCCCTTGATTTAAAACATGTATACCTTGTGTATTTTACATGACAAATTAATTAGGGAAAACTTAAAAATAACACGGTTATTTTCATTCATGAAAATGTTGGCTAGGCAAACACACTTTTATATGCGAGATGTTAATTTTTCCATAATTAATTTGCCAAGTAAAAAACATAAGGGGTGAGATGTGTTTTCAACAGAATGGCGATACGTGTCATACAGTGACCGCAACCAATGATTTATTGAAATCAAAATTTAGCGATAATTTGATTTCGAGAAATTCACCTGTCAATCGGCCCCCAAGGTTGTGATATTTGACACCTCATGATTACTTGCTGTGGGGTCACTTGAAGTCACTTGAGAAACCAGCCACAATTGGAGGCCTACATTGTTCATATTGACATACGGCCAGAGATGCTCGAAAAGTGATACAGAATGTCCAGAATGCGCTTTGTCAAGAACAGCCGCCATATGACCGAAATCAGTTTCAAATATTAATGCCATGTTTTCATTAAAATTTAATTTTTTTGTGATTCTTTCAAACAGTAGTAAAATTTATAATGGTTTTTATTATAATACTAACATCATTAGAAGCCTAAAAGTTATCTTTTTTATTTATATCCCCATAAAACTTTCCATTGAACTGTTTCTTGTCTAGACCAAATTAGAATTTCATTAGAATTCAAAATAATTCATGTAATGGCTGTCTCATGAGTATTTCCAAATGTTACAAACAGCATGATATAATTAGCATACTGCTCTAACCCAAAACTGACTAAATGTTGAAGAGCCACATAAAGCTTGTTAAATGTACAAGAAACTGCAACAAATGGAGGAGTTTCAGAGGATGTAATGAAATTTATACAAAAATCTTTTTATATTCTGTTTCGCCACAGCCTTTGTTAGCCATATATTCATACATACGCATAAGTATTTGCCAGTAAAAATCAATTTGCAAAAGAAGCAAATATTATGACTTTCAGGCAATTCTGTGTGAATAAAATTGTTTACTTCCAAAAGGTTAAAGGTCAATATTCGGAGTATATATTTCAATGTATGAATTTGTATGAAAAAACGTAACTTTAATAAATAACCTTTTTCTTTATAACTGCTGAACTAATAGAATCTCCATCGAAATTATTTTGAACGAATATAGTAGAGAGTTTAGGTGTCCTCATACCGCGTTATCTATTAATTTTTAACACCGTGAACTTCGATATTTTTTACATTGACCTTTAACCTTTTGGAAGTAAACTATTTTATTCACATCATTTTAAGCACAATATATTTGCCTTTAAAATAGAATCAAAAATTATGTTGGACTTTGAGTAGTTTCAATGTTATGGGCAATTATGTGTATATAATTTTAGAAAATTTTAACAAATTTTTCAATTTTCAAATCGCGATGAAAATGTCATTGAGGAACCCTTTGGAACCGTAATATGTGTGGTAAATTTCATTAAAATCGAAGATATCAAAATCGAAAATAGCAGTTTTCTGTCCATTTTGATATGGATTCTCCCTGCTGCAATTTGATTACAAAATATAGGAAAGACATTTTCTAACTTGTTTGGAAATTCTGATTAAAATTCCATAAGATAAATGGTTACAGAGGTTTAGGTTTGGTTTGGCAAAAGTTTATGTTTTTCGTTTCTTGGCCGTAGTAGTAGATTACGTGTCTAAAAGAAAGGTGCTAAATACATGTTTCCCCATTCCCTCCCTTTACTAAGAGATAAGTAAGTATCAATATCACCGTCCGACATAGAGAAAAAATTCCTTAGACACGCACCGGAAGATATACGTCTGAAACTATAAATTTAATGAAGAAAAACTTTGTTTTCAGTTTTTCATTTCGTGATCCTGTTTCCTTTTAAAAGGACTTCAAATTTTCAGAGGAGTACATTTTTTAAAAAATATTTAAAAATACTTCTGCTATTCCAACAATGACAAATTGTATGTCAAAAGAACAAGAAGAGTTGTAAAATATTTTGTATTATCTTAATTTTATCCTCTAAGGATCAAAATATGTCAAAAATGTCCTTTAAAATGTTTATCCTTTAATATCCTTTACGATTGCCAATAAATGCTTTTTAAAAAATATTGCGTTAAAGACCCAAATATTCTATACTAAATGTCAAAATTTCATCCTTTATATAAAGGTCAAATTAAAATATAAAAAAAAAATTTATTAGTATACAAAAAAGTTATATTAAGAAAAGTGCATGTTTATAAACTACACCACCTTAGTGGGGGAGGTATAATGGGTTAGGACTGTTGTTTGCAACATACAAAAATATTTTCCCAACACCCATCTTAAAGTATACCAATCTGCTCAGGATCACTTTCTGAGTCAGTCTGTCCGTCCATCCATGTAAACCTTGTAATCAAACTACAGGTCGCATGTTTAAAGATAACTATTGGAAAATAGTTAAGCTCTCATAAATCTCTTAGTTATAAACATATTCAAACCAAATTCAGCACAATTAAGGTTTATGTAAGCCGAACTCTCACGACCAAATTTCATGACGATCGGTCAACAATATTCCATAGCTTCCATATAAGCAACATTCTCGAAAATGCCATTAATATACATAAGTCTCTGAAATATGTCAGTATCCAAACAAAATTCAACACAAATATGTTTCATATATTCGCAATTAGTGTTTATAAACCGGTTAACCGGTTAACCGAAAAACTGGTTTTTCTTCGAAATCTCGGTTTTTTGCGAACCGGTTAATTTAAAATGTTGATTTTCGGTTAACCGGTTTATCCGGTTTTTATCACTCGGTTAACCGGTTTTTAAAATTTAGGTTTAAAATTAAGAAATCTCATGGTTTTGTGCATTTTTTATATTCATTGTACAAACATTATTGGTCTGATTTGAAACCTAAACTGCTGATTTACAATATAAACCTATTTAGATTGATATTTTTAAGAATTACAACGATTCTAAATAGTAGAGGACGATGAGTTTATTTAAAAACTTTTTCAGAATAAATTGCACATAATCAAACTATAAAAATTAAATTCCGCAGAATTCTAGAAGTTAAGCATGATGATTTGACCAAACGTCAAGTTGAATTTGATGTGCATACCTTCTTTCAATCAATTTGACTTCATTAGTGTGTTTTGTTCTTAAAATTTTATTTTATTATTCATTTCGCTTAGTGTACAAATTCCTTTTCAGAAATAACAACGTTCCAAAATCCATAATTTGAAATATTCTGAAATCTGATATGGAGTTTTATTAATTATTTGGTATGATTTATAATGACAAATAATCACAGCTAAGAAGAAATGCGTTTGCATCTTATAGGTCCTTTTTTGGGACTTGCTACATTTTCTGTTCCATATCAGAAAAATTTAATGAATAAACCAATAATTAAAACAAGTATATTATATATTTAGTAACATATTTACACTCAATTCCATTTGACTGAGATAATAATTTTGAAATTTTTACAAAATAAAATGGACTTAGCACTTTTGTATATTCATAGTAATATTAACCATTCCTGACTACTAAAAACTACAAATTTTAAAGCTGTATATACTTTATTGGACATTTTATGTTTTCTACATATATATCACGGTTAACCGGTTTAACCGGTTTTTTCGATGTCGGTTAACCGAAAAACCGGTTTTCTAAAAAAGCCCAATTTTCGGTTAACCGACAAACCGGTTTTTTAAAAAGTCGGTTTTTATAAACAGATTCAACACAAATAAGTTTCATATCTTATAATCATATACCCGGTGTAGGGTATCATAAGGTTGGGCTTGCCCGACTATACCATTTTACTTGTTTATTAAAAAGTCTTCTTCTTTGCTTTTCACAACGGATTTTGTTATATTTTTTTTCGAATGAAATATTAAAATAAAATATAAAAAATCAAATAATTCAAATTTAAAATATTTTTTTAACACTTAAGTATTTAAGGTAGAAGGATGAAATTTTGACATGTGGTATTCAATATTTGGATCTTTAACTCACTATTTTTAAAAAAAAAAATTATTGGAAATCTAAAAGGAAATGCAAGGATAAAAATTTGAAAGGACATTTTTGACATCTTTTGATCCATACAGGATAAAATAAAAATAATACGAAATATTTTACAACTCTTCTTGATCATTTGACATCAAGTTTGACATAGTCCGAAGATCAGAAGTATTTTAATTTTTTTTTTTTAAATGTAGTCCTCTGAAAATTTGAAGTCCTTTTAAAAGGAAACAGAATCACGAAATGAAAAACTGAAAACGCAGTTTTTCTCCATTTAATTTATTGTTTCAGACGTATATCATCCGTTTCGTGTCTAATATTGAGTGTCGAACGGTGTATTCAATACAATTCTTTGCTATTCAGTTTATTTGGATTTAGCTGATTTAACTTTATTAATTATTTAAGTACATTTAGGCAAATAGAAAACAGCTAAATACTAACTGTAGGTATTCATGCATTGTAGTGTTTATCAAGAATTTTAAGGCGAATGTGCCTTGAAGCCGTCAGAAATAGTTTCATAATGCGAAATGTTATACTTTAAATTAATTGTTTTTGAGCGCCTAATGAACCGCAATTTATGGTGGTGTACTATACCTTACTGTAGATCTTAGCCATGCTTCAAAGGATCATATTTAATTCATTGTAGTAAAAATTTAAAGCAAATGAATGGCAATTATGTACATATAGTGGATTTAGAAAAATTTATATTTTTATCTTTAGTAAACCCGACACAACCGCACAATTGGTTAGTTTTCTATTAATCCTTTTGTGCGATTTATGCATCACACAAACACACATTTTTCAATATAAATGTAAATTTTTAGCTCAGTTTTTTATGCGGGACCAACAGCAGCAGCAGAAAAAGAGAAAAATAAATTCAAAGCAAAACAAAACACATTTTGATTTCAAATTACACTAAGCTACAAAATAAAACAAATATTAGGTGTATGACTTAAAAATTTGAGATTTACAATATTGTACATAATAGTGTAAACAACAAAGTTTAGTTTTTTGCTTTGAAAATGTCGATTTTTTTTTGCCAACAATGCGAGAAGTTTTGCTAGTTTCAAACTTCCGAACAATGTTATTCAAATATTCACTGCCGGGTTGAGATGCTAGGAAGTGATATCTGTCCGTAGCAATTATACGGTTGAGACTGCTCCTTAAGTTACCAGATTATGGCCATTGAGGATTTCTAAGGATTTACATTATATTGTGACGTACACTCACGACTAAGTGTCATAACACAAACAGTTAGTCAGTAGGTTGTATTATCTAATATTTCACCTGGCAAATATTGTCTGGTTCACATGATGAAACCCGACTAAACCCTTCAGCGCTGACTAATCATTTCCCACAGTCTGTGAGTCTACGTCGCAACTCAATACTTTTTTTGTATATAGCTGTAAGTTAGTTTGTTAAGTGAATAATAATAAAAACGCAGTTTAATAACCCAGTTTAATAACCCAAACTAGGCAGTTTAAATCACAATATTCCTAGAAAATGTGTACAACACATGAAAAATTGTCCATGAATGTCAGGTGTCAGGTATGTATCTCTAGAGAAGATAGCGTGATATTCATTGGTTACCCTTGTAAGGGTTTCTGGACATGGGAATGGACGTAGTCTTTCTTTAGTATAAGACATAGTCTTTAGTATAATACGTAGTATTTAGTATAAGACGTAATCTTTAGTATAAGACGTAGTCTTTAGTATAAGACGTAGTCTTTAGTATAAGACGTAGTCTTTAGTATAAGACGTAGTCTTTAGTATAAGACGTAGTCTTTAGTATAAGTTGTAGTCTTTAGTATAAGATGTAGTCTTTAGTATAAGATGTAGTCTTTGGTATAAGATGCAATCTTTAGTATAAGATGCAATCTTTAGTATAAGATGCAATCTTTAGTATAAGATGCAATCTTTAGTATAAGACGTAGTCTTTAGTATAAGACGTAGTCTTTAGTATAAGACGTAGTCTTTAGTATAAGACGTAGTCTTTAGTATAAGACGTAGTCTTTAGTATAAGACGTAGTCTTTAGTATAAGACGTAGTCTTTAGTATAAGACGTAGTCTTTAGTATAAGACGTAGTCTTTAGTATAAGACGTAGTCTTTAGTATAAGACGTAGTCTTTAGTATAAGACGTAGTCTTTAGTATAAGACGTAGTCTTTAGTATAAGACGTAGTCTTTAGTATAAGACGTAGTCTTTAGTATAATACGTAGTCTTTAGTATAAGATGCAATCTTTAGTATAAGATGTAGTCTTTAGTATAAGACGTAGTTTTAGTATAAGACGTTGTCTTTAGTATAAGACGTTGTCTTTAGTATAAGACGTAGTCTTTAGTATAAAATGTAGTCTTCAGTATAAGATGTAGTCTTTATTATAAGATGCAATCTTTATTATAAGACGTAGTCTTTAGTATAAGACGTAGTCTTTGGTATAAGATGTAGTCTTTAGTATAAGATGTAGTCTAAGACATAGTCTTTAGTATAAGACGTAGTCTTTTATATAAGATATAGTCCATAATATAAGACATAGTCTTTAGTATAAGACGTAGTACTTTATATAAGATATATTATTTAGTATAAGACGTAGTCTTTAGTATAAGATGTAGTCCTTAGTATAAGATGTAGTCCTTAGTATACGATGTAGTCCTTAGTATAAGACATAGTCCTTAGTATAAGACGTAGTCTTTAGTATAAGACGTAGTCTTTAAACTAAAGAAGTAATCTATAAACTAAAGTATTCAAAAATGGGACGTTGAAGTTTTCGACTAAATATAACAAAATCAAAAAAAAATGCTTTTTCTTACTGTAGCATCGTGCTATGTTTGCATATAAGTAGTAGGTATGTACATAATATTGCTTATTTATATATGTTTGCAAAACATCACACTATTTTAATTCAAAAATATCCCTCTGTATGTGAGTCTTTGGCAACAAAGTAACTTATCATGTGGATTTGATAAAATGTTTGCATAACTAACGCATCAACATCCTTTATCATCATCAACCGGATGTGAGTTTGTGGTCACATTATACATAGTGTAAACAGACATATAAGGGTTACTAAACACATAACGCACATAGTTACATACGCCATATATAAGCTAATATTGTATATATTAGGGTGGTTCGATTTTTTCACGAAAAATCGTATAGCAGAAACAAAATCTTACGGAAAAGTCTGTGAAACTTTCCCCAAGAAACCATAGGTCTAAAATCAAATCCTATCTTGCGTATTTCGTCTTTTATCCAATGATATTTCAGTATCTATTTTTGTTTTAATAGTGTTTTTTATTGGATAAAAGACGAAATGCGCAAGAGAGGATATGATTTTAGACCTATGGTTTCTTGGGGAAAGTTTCATAGAATTTTCCGTAGATTTCGTTTCTGCAATACGAATTTTTATTTTTTGATCGTCCATACAATTCGACCCGGCCTAGTATATATGTATGTATGTAGAGGGTAATGCAAACATGTTTTGTTGTCATAAATATATCAGAGAACGCTAGTGTTCATAATTAAGTATGATTTTAAAAGAAAAACGGCCCTACAGTTTTTAACAATTCAAATCTCTTGCCACTAAGGGTAATATGCCAGTGAAATTAAATTTTTAAATTAAGTATGTATGTTTATATTATTACAACGCCTGTTTTTCATATTCATAGTCCATTCAATTAAGTAATTAGTTGCAAATATTTATTTATTTATATTTTATTTACTAGATTTCCTAGAAAGCATTAAATAAATAAATTCATTCATTTATTTTGTTGCACTCAACAATTTCATGGTAATATTTAAATTCATGGTTACTGTTACTGTTCTATTATTTATATTGTAAATAGTTTTTTGCATAGAATTTTAAATGTATTTCTATTTAAACTTTATTACAGCTAACTTTAAACAAAAAACAAAACTAAAATTAAATGTCACTGATTGTAAGAATAAAGTTTTAATTACATTTTGCAAAGTTGTTGTTTTGAAATACTTTACATTAAAAAGGAGCCTATAATCAGTTAGTAAGTACGTAGGGAATCTGAAGGAAGTTTTCCGTAGATTAAGATAAGCTAATCTTAGAATAAACGAAAAAAAAATAATTTTTTACACAGAAAACCAAATTTGTATAACATGTGTTGAGCGAAGATGATCCCGAAAACATTCGAGATGTAAAACGACTTTTGAGAGTTGAATTCAAAGTCGCCATCTAAATGTACACAGAGAAAACAGATTCGTGATAGCAACCGAATTTGTTGCTAATCTAATTATTCTATCTTAGTGACCGAATTTTACAGTTGTGACTGCAAAATTTTGGAAGGGGTAACGATAGTTTGGTTACATCAACCAATATTCATTTTTATCAACTGAATTTCTGTTGATAGAATCGAAATATTCTAGGCGTGCAACCGAATCATTCGACTGGCAACAAATTCGGTTGCTATCACGAATATGTTTTCTCTGAAAATTATTCTACAAAACTAATGTTTAGTAATAACACCGTACGACACTCAATATTAGCCACGAACCGGATGAAAACAATAAATTAAATGGAGAAAAACTGCGTTTTCAGTTTATCATTTCGTGATCCTGTTTCCTTTTAAAAGGACTTCAAATTTTCAGAGGAGTACATTTTTAAAAAAATGTTTTAAAATACTTCTGATCATTCTACTATGTCAAATTTGGTGTCAAATGAACAAGAGGAGTTGTAAAATATTTCGTATTACTTTGATTTTATCCTGTAAGGATCAGAAGATGTCAAAAATGTCCTTTCAAATTTTTATCCTTGAATATCTTTTTAGATTTCCAATATTTTTTTTTTAAAAAAATAGTGAGTTAAAGATCCAAGTATTGAATACCACATGCCAAAATTTCATCCTTCTATCTTAACTACTTAAGTGTTAAAAAATATTAAATATTAAATTTGAATTATTTGATTTTTTATATTTTATTTTAATATTTCATTCGAAAAAATATAACAAAATCCGTTGTGAAAAGCAACGAAAAAGACTTTTTAATAAACAAATAAAATGGTATAGTCCGGGTATATGATTATAAAGAGTTTTCTTTTGATATGAAACTTATTTGAGTTGAATCTTATTTGAATACACACATTTTCGGTAGTGGGCCTTATATGGGAGCCATGACTAATTATGAACCAATCGTCACAAAATTTGGTGGGATGAATTGCGAATATATGAAACATATTTGTGTTGAATTTTGTTTTGATACTAACATATTTCAAAGATTTATGTATATTAATGACATTTTCGAGAATGTTGCTTATATGGGAGCTATGGAATATTGTTTGCCGATCGTCACGAAATTTGTTCGTGAGAGTTCGGCTTACATAAAACTTAATTGTGCTGAATTTGGTTTGAATATGTTTATAATTAAGATATTTATGAGAGCTTAACTATTTTCAAGTAGGCCAATTGTATGGGGGCTAGGATAAATAATGGGCTGATTCCAGCCAAATTCAATAGCCCTTATCCTAGGGGCAATATAAAGGTTTGTGCCAAATTTTGTCGAATTATCTTTAAACCTGCGACCTGTAGTTTGATTACAATGTATATAAGGATGGACGGACAGACGGACGGACAGACGGACGGACATCCTTTAGTCGACTCAGAAAGTGATCCTGAGCAGATTGGTATACTTTAAGGTATTGGGTATTGCAAAAATATTTTTGCATGTTGCAAACAACAGTCCTAACCCATTATACCTCCCCCACTACGATGGTGTAGTTTATAAACATGCACTTTTCTTAATATAACTTTTTGTATACTAATAATTATAAAGGATGAAATTTTGACATTTTTTTTTAAAAGGAATTTATTGGCAATCTTAAAGGATATTAAAGGATAAACATTTTAAAAGACATTTTTGACATATTTTGATCCTTACAGGATAAAATAAAGATAATACGAAATATTTTACAACTCTTCTTGTTCTTTTTACATACAATTTGTCATTGTTGGAATAGCAGGAGTATTTTTAAATATTTTTAGAAAAATGTACTTCTTTGAAACTTTGAAGCCCTTAAAAAATGACACAGGATCACGAAATGAAAAACTTAAAACACAGTTTTTCTTCATTAAGTTTATAGTTTCAGACGTATATCATCCGGTTTGTGTCTAACGAATTTTTTTCTCTATTTGTCGGACTGTGTAATTTGTGAAATTTGGAAAATGCCCGCTTCCTTCGAAGGATACAAATTCATAGTAATTACTGACAAGCAGCCGCTCAAATCACTCAATTCAATCAAAAGTCCTACTGGAATCTTAGGTCGTTGGGCACATGAGTTTCTACAATTTAATTTCTCTATATAGTCGCGAAAAGGCAAACATAATGTCTTTGCAGATGCGTTATCACCTCAGGCGATAGAAACAGCAAACTTAGCCAGTTGTGATCGATCGAAAACACATGAGATAAGTGGCTGCAGAGAATTCTCAAATATACAAAGAAAATTCCATCGAAATACCCAGAAAATTATAACTAAATACCCAGATTATGCTATACACAGAAAAAATTATATTTCAATTCAAACATTTATCATACAAAAATGATTGAATAGATAATTTTCGTAATTGCAAAAACAAAAAATAACAAAAATGTGTTTTCAATTACGAAAATTATCTATTCAATAAGTTTTGTGGGCCTCATTTTGTAAAACGAAACGTTTGGCAGCGTAAGCAATTTGTATAAAGAATACTGTTAAAAGGGTTTGAAACTTAAATATTTTCAATACAAAATTTGTTTAACGTTTGTAGTTTCGTTTTCTAAAATGAGACCCTGTTTTTAAATTTCAACCAGTAACGAAAATTTGTATATTCAATTGTCAAAATTATCAAATTCAAAACTCAAAATTCAATAGAAAATAGCAGAAAATTTTGTTTTTGATCACATGAATACTTGATTAAATTATAAAATAATTGAAACCAGTTCAATATGTGATACATATTTGAATTGAAACGGTTTAATTTTTTCTGTGATATTTAGTAATCAACTTTATCGTAATTTTCAGCGTAATATAACTGATGGGGTTGATATTCCGTGGAAGCTGTGCATGCCCACATCCTGTTGACAATGCGTATTAGAAGAAAATCATGACAGTTCTGTTGCTGCTCATCTGGTGATCCGAATGAGTAGAGATATTAGACGACATGTTCATTGCAGTATAAAATATGTAAGTCAGCAGAAGCCTGCTGTTGAGATGTTAACGAAGATTGCGAATGAACCGTGGTCCATTATTTGCACAGACTTTGTGGGTCCACTACCAAGATCAAAACATGGTAACACAATGCTACTGGTGTTCTTGGATATATTCTGAAATTTAAGTGAGTTAGTGGCAATGTGGAAGGCATCTGTTGAAGGGGATATTAAAACCAGAGTATCAGAAGACCGGAAACGTTATTATAATTCGAAAAGACGCAGATTGAAGTTGGAGGTTGGAATTTTGGAGGCCCATATATTGTGAAATCCTTTATAGATATGACCAGAAATACTTTATATTGTCGATACAAAGTTTTGAAAAGAAGAATGTAGGAGATGTCTATTTGAATGATATTAAACTTTATATAAACTTACTTAAATTTAAATATACCTTTCCATTGATATACAAATCCTTTCCAATTAGTAACTAAAGGGGTAAAAACATAACTACCTCGTGTCATATTTGTCAAAAGTGTATTATTTTCTAGTCTTTCTAACACTATTCATAACACTAGTGAAAATAATAAATTTTTGACAAATCGTTTTCCAAGATTCTTTAACCATGTTTTAATGTAGGACATCCAAAGAAACTACTGGTGTTGGCTATTTTATCTATTAAATACTCACTCACACAAATTGAAACTTTCAAAAACTTTTCTATTAAAACTAAACCACAATAACAAATGTTTAACAATGTTGTTAGTAGTGGACAGACAACATTATTTAAAATAGATGTATTATAATCAGAGTTAAATTGGAATGTTTTAAATGACCACAATTAAGTGCATCATTTAGGTAGGCAGAAGAATGAACAACAAACCATGTCATTTAATTTTTACATTTCAATCCCTTTAAATATTAAATTAAGGAAATTCTGTTAAACTGTAAGAACCACAGGAAACTCCCGGAATCTGTAGAGTTTCCTAGTCTACATGAAAACTAAAAATGTTGCTTTTATTATTTAAAACTATTTAGCGACTAAACGCAAAAAAATATATTTTTTTCCAACACAGCTTTGCTTCCTTCCTCTATTATTTTTTTTGCTTCATGCTAAATGCTCTAAGGCATTTGATTATTGTATTATTTATTTAAATGTTAAAATCATCGGTGCAGCTTGCAACGAGTTGACAATGTCAGTCATTTCTATGAAGCCAACAAACAAAAGTTTACTTTGTTTCAGTATTATTTCAATTTAGTATAAAGCTGCTAACGATGATGAAGGCGAGGATGATGATAAAATCAAATAGACAAACTCCAAAAAACAACTTACAGCAAGTCACATTACAGCTGGTGAGTTACACTGTGTGTAATTTTTTGAGTCATGGAAATATAACCATATATAGACACTAGAGTGTACCAAAAAATTTTTTTTTTGGAATTTCGGAACGCATACCCTCTAATTTTTTTATATATATAAAACTATAGTTAAATATGAAATTTTGTCTTTCTATCATGATTGTAACCCGTGCCGACTTGCGATTTAATTTTGTGGTGCATTTACAAGGGGAAAACTGCAATTTTTTCAGTTTTTGTAAACATTTTGCCATTAAATAATTACTTTTGCAATTTAATTTAAACGAATCGATATGTGTACGAAATTGTCCTTCTAATAAGACATAAAACACAAAAATTTATTAAAAAATGTTAAAGTTATTAAAAAATCGCCAGGCCATTAACGTGTCTCAGGCCACTAGAACAAGAAACGTAGGAACAAAATAAACATATTTTGAGAAATATTAAAATAAGAGCTTATTTTTACTTAAAATATATACATATTTACTTGTATATGAGTTTTTGTCTTCGTAGGATACCCTTAACCTATTTTTAACGGCAGTTTCAAAACTCCAATTTCAAATTTTTAAAAATTTTGTTAAACAAATTTCAGAATTTTTTATTATCTCATGGGGATTTATTTAAAACACAATAGGGAATAAAAATATGAAAAAAATATGTCAATGCCTTCTAGAGTTTTTCCGTACCTGCGATATAAATTTTGCGATTTTCGATTTTTTGGCCATATTTTGGCGAATGAGCCCAATTTCCTTACTGTTATTAATTTTAAATAAAGTCTGTTCAGAATATTATAGTCCAGGTAATTTTAAATATAGTCGGAAAGTTTTCCTAAAATCGGAAAACGTTAACCCTTAAATCGTGAAGGTCAAAGGTCAAATTTTTCCATTTTTGGAATTTCTAATGGAAAGATAGCGAAATGTTATATAATTTTTGACCGATTTTGATGAAACTTAAAAAAAATATAACATGAAGTCTTGTATTTACAATAACAGTACAAAAATAGCAATTGGATTCTGACTGCTTCAAATTATTGAAGAAAGAATTGTATTTCGGGGATATTATAATCTTCAAATCTTGTAAATTATTCCTTTTATAGCGATATTGGAAATGTAGAAGAATCGAATACTTCTATTAAATTAAACAAAACAATTTAAAATTTCTCAAAAATACGTAAATTTATTCAAGCTTTAAAATATGTATTGGCATATTACTCGGTATTTATAAATTTATCCACTTTTAACACAGAGGAAACAGATTCGTGGTAGGAAGCGAATTTGTAGCCAATCGTATGATTCTATCTTAGTAGCCGAATTTTTCAGTTGTGGCTACACGATTTTAGAAGTGGCAACACAAGTTTGGTTACTTCAACCGAAATTCTTATTCATCAACCGACTTTCCGTTCATAGAATCGGAAAATTGTATGTGTGCAAGCGAATCATTCGATTGGCAACAAATTCGGTTGCTACTACAAATCTGTTTTTTTCTGTGTATTTTATGGGGTCGCAAATGAATAGTGTGGAAATTACAAATTCTTAACATGATATAAACATAAAATAGGCGATATCTCAAAAAATCTTCAATAGTCAATTTAAAATATTTGGTCAGATTTGTATTCATTTGCATTTAGTAAGAAACCATATTTTGCAAGATAAAATTATACAAGATATTTGAATTAAAACGTAATTATTCACAAAGAAATTTATTTTTTTTTTAAGATAGAGAAATTACAAAAATGTAAATAAAATTGCAACAAATATTTTCTTTCTTCGATATTCTTTGATATACCGCAATTTTTTGTTGAATATTTATCAATTAAGAACTTATTTTCATTAAAATCTAAGATATTACCTCGATATTATTTGGTTTATCTTTACAAAAGACATGTAAAATTGATTGCTATATTTGGCTATTGCGAAGCTTCACCAGAGTATACAAAAATGTTTGTGGGTTTAAAACATATTTTCCCGATTTTGACCCATTGTAGGACTGAAATACCATGGCATTTTATATGTCGTTGGAAAAGTCTTTGAAATATCTATCATTAGATATCCATATTGTCTATATTAATGATCAATTTTCTCGATTTTAAATAGAAACCGAAGCGGTACTATGTTGGATGTATTGATGTATAAATCAAGTAAGTTATTTGGGACCTACGGAAAGTTGATTCCAATATTCTATATCTTTTGAGCTGTCTATAAACATCCAGAATACAAATAGCAATCTAAGTTGGACTCTAGTGGATATATTGATGTAACAATCATGTATGTGTGTTATTTGAGGGCTTCGGAAAGTTGTGACGTTATGACATCAGTCATGTCCTATTCTTTAGTACACCTGCTGAAATATGATTGTTTTGAATGTATTCCATGTACTGCTTTGCCACACAGCTTTTTCCTATGAATTCCATTAAAATATTAGAGAAGCACATTAATATGTGTGTCCTCACAAACCAAATCCATGCGTTGAAATACTTTCCTTTGGTTGGCTTGAGTTTATACACAAGTTTAGCCAACCTTGCCAAACTAAACAACAAAGTCAAAGAGTCTATATATATTTTATTGGCAAACATTCTGTGTCATTCAGCTACAAAAGCAAACACTTTATCAGCACAACACACAAACACTCACAAGCACAATGGGCTGGTACCAGAAAAAGAATCCATGTTACCAACTCAACAGAAATTTTATTTGGAAAATGTGTGCCCTAGCACTAGCCGTTAGTGAGCTCGATAACAAATGAAAAAGTAACTTTTTATTAATTTTTTATCGTATTTGCTGTAAAAAAAATCTGCAATATTCATTTGATAGGTTTGATAGGTGACTTGTTTACCCTTATTTTGGTATATTAATTTATATATTAGGTTTTGGCGGAAAGTAGTTATGATGTCTAGAAAAGTGATAGTTATTTTCAGAAGAATTATTAGCCATAATTTAAGTGAGAATTTTTTTTTTTGCAATTTGCATATGAAATTTATAACAAAAAATTGAGTATATAGTATTGTATAACATAAAATACTTTCTGAGTCCATATTTTTGTCGAATAACTAAAAAAATTTAAAAACAATGTTGATTTTTTTTAGAAAAGTTTTATAAGAAATATTTTGTTTTCCAATAAAATTTAATAAATAATGATAACTACTATTATCATTATAATAATAATAATAACAAGTATGAAAGTATGGTCCGTCAAGCCCGACAATATAATACCCTAAACTAAGAAAATGAGCAAAATAATTTTTCTTTAAAATTTCAATAATTTATTTTCGTGACAGATTTTCGGAAGAGGGCCTTATATGGTAGATATGACTAATTATGTACCGAACTCCATGAAATTAGGTCATGTAATTTATGCCTATATGAAAGTTGAATTTTTTGTGTATACCAACATTTTTAAGAGATATATGCTCATTAAAGTGATTTTCGGAAGAGGACCTTATATGGGAGCTGTGACCAATTATAGATCGATCACAATGAAATTAGTTCGTCTGATTTATGTCTACATGAAAGTTATTTGTGTTGAATTTTGTGTAGCTACCAACATTTTTAAGAGATTTATTCTCGTTAAAGTGATTTTCGGAAGATGGCCTTATATGGGAACTATGACTAATTATGGACTGATCGCCATGAAATTAGGTCTTGTGATTTATGTCTATATGAAAGTTATTTCTGTTGAATTTTCAATCCTACTTTTCAATCAGATAATATAAAGGTGCATATTGAATCACCCTGTTTATAGGGAAAATGTTTACATAGAGACCTGAATTTTTGGCTTCTGAAGTTCTCAGATGTTTACTTTAATATGTGTATTTAAAATTAAAATTTGGTGGCAAAATAAAAAAATACTTTTGGCCGCTATTTCAAAATTAGCAACACTGTGCGGTGCAACGCAACAATGTGCACTTCACATACATGCATATAAACGCAAACAAATGTTTGGAAAACATTCTATAAACTTGTAATAAAATTTTCAAAGAAATGAAACTCTAATACAGATTTTGTTCACTAAAATCCTTAAACAACTTATACAGAGTATTTTAGAGTTCCATTATATAAAAGAAGTAAGAAAGTATGGTCGGTCAAGCCCGATCATATAATTCCCTACACTAAGTAAAAGAGCAAAAACATTTTTCTTTTAAAATTTCAATAATTTATATTTTTGAGTGATTTTTGGAAGTGGGCCTTATATGGGGGCTATGACCAATTATGGACCGATCACCATGAAATTAGGTCGTGTGATTTATGTCTCTATAAAAATTTACTATGTTGAATTTTGTGAGTATACGAACATTTTTAAGCGATTTATGCACGTTAAAGTGATTTTCGGAAGCGGGTCTATATGGGAACTATGACTAATTATGGACCGATCGTAAAAAAATTTGATGACATGAATTTTGTATATATAAAACTTATTTGAGCGCAATTTATGGAGATACATTTATAAACAAGTAAGAAAGTATGGTCGGTCAAGCCCGACCATATAATACCCTACACCAGGTAAATGAGTAAAAATATTTTTCTTTTAAAATATCAATAATTTATATTTTTGAGTGATTTTTCGAAGGGGCCTTATATGGGAGCTATGATCAATTATGGACCGATCACCATAAAATTAGGTCGTGTGATTTATGTCTATATGAAAGTTATTTATGTTGAATTTTGTGTGTATACCAACATTTTTAAGTGATTTATGCACGTTAAAGTGATTTTCGGAAGCGGGTCTATATGGGAGCTATGACTAATTATGGACCGATCGTAACAAAATTTGGTGACATGAATTTTGTATATATAAAACTTATTTGGAGCGAAATTTGTGTAGATACATAGATAAATGAAACATTTATGACCGATAAAGTCCAATTTCGAGGGGACATTTGTATGGGGGCTAGGTGAAATAATGGACCGATTTCAGCCAGTTTCAATAGGCTTGGTCCCTGGGCCGAAAAAGTAATATGTACCAAATTTGATCGAAATATCTTCAAAATTGCGACCTGTACTCTGCGCACAAGGTTTACATGGCCAGACAGCCAGCCAGCCAGCCAGCCAGCCAGCCAACCAGACGGACGGACGGACGGACGGACATCGTTTAATCGACTCAGAAAGTGATTCTAAGTCGATCGGTATACTTTAAGGTGGGTGTTAGACCAATATTTTTGGGCGTTACAAACATCTGCACAAACGCATAATACCCTCCCCACTATGGTGGTGTAGGGTATAATTAAACATTTATGTCCGATAAAGTCCAATTTCGGAAGGACATTTGTATGGGGGCTAGGTGAAATAATGGACCGATTTCAGCTAGTTTCAATAGGCTTGGTCCTTGGGCCAAAAAAGTAATATGTACCAAATTTGATCGAAATATCTTCAAAATTGCGACCTGTACTCTGCGCACAAGGTTTACATGGACAGCCAGCCAGCCGACCAGACGGACGGACGGACATCGTTTAATCGACTCAGAAAGTGATTCTAAGTCGATCGGTATACTTTAAGGTGGGTGTTAGACTAATATTTTTGGGCGTTACAAACATCTGCACAAACGCATAATACCCTCCCCACTATGGTGGTGTAGGGTATAAAAAATACACACATAAAACTGCAAAATAACCCAGCAGTTCAAGGTGATTAAGAGGAACTATAGATTTTTCAGATCATTTATATTGGGTCAGCACTCGTAATAGAGTTAGCTACGTGTCTAGTTATTTTATCATGAGCCTTAAAATAAAATAGAGAGGAATTGACCCTCCTGTTTCACTCAATAACCTTGATTCATATTCATATGAAGCTAAAAGCCTCATGTCTTCACTTGTTAATCAGTGATCAATCAAAATTAAACCTTGACTATAAAGTCGTCCTGTATAAAACCAATTTGGGCACTAGTATTGGTTTTATACAGAGGACCCAATCTAAAATACTTAGGACCATGAGGCGAGCTCATAAAATAATCCACAGAGACAAGGAAGAATTCAAATATACTGTAAAACTGCAAAACGACAAAACCATCCCAATCCGCAGAAGAAGAATTCTTGCACAGAACCGAACATGTCAAATCCTTGTAGAGCCGATCTACCACTCTGCTAAGATGAGACTCATTTGAACATGGCCCTCTTGTTAGAGAGCAACTAGTTTTAAATTTAGTTATAAGATGTTAAAGCGGAAGTCAGTCTGATTTAGGGTCTCATCAGATGCAGATCCAGCCAAAGAAATTGGGGGGGGGTTGTTATTTTAATTTTTTTTTTAATTTTACCTAGGATATATGAAGTATCCAATTGACTGATATTAGCTTTACAAATAAGTACTAAGTGACCGAGAAATATATAAATTGTAGTGAGCAAAGAAATTAGACATTAGTAAAAAAGGATACATTGACTACTTGTAAAACTTCTGGGAAATAATACATGGAAACATTCACATACATACTCTAGTCAAATAAAAAAATTAAATAAATATAACTATTACTTGTACAAAATGACTATAAAACTATAGAGGATTTATTTTTTTAAAGAAAAAAATAAAATAAATAAAATAAAATGGTTCGATCTACATAATGGGTTTTATATTTTTAGATTTAATACCAAAAATAACTTGAGCATTTCGTTATGTGAGTGATTGCAAATGTGTTCGTAGATGTGAACTGCATATCCACCAGGCATTTTTAGTGTGTGTTTGTGTCATTTAAGTCTTATGGTACTTTATCTATATACATTAGGGTGGCTCTTACTTTTCACTTATTGAATTTTAAAAAACCTAACACAACAAAATTCAAAATGTACAAAATAAGGCCCACTCTAATATACATATGTATATATGAGGCATTTCATGTCAAGTTAACCAACTTTTGAAATCGATGTTTTCCGATCGGGATGAAATTTGCACCAAGGTTAGTTCAGACACTATTTTTGAACGAGATCGGTAGAGAACGCTCTGAGTTAGAGGGTGTCAAAATTTAACATTTTGACCAAGCAGGTGATTTTTCTCATCCATGTAACTTATTACATGTTGTTCTTAGCAAAATGTGACCCAAATAGTTTAGATAAACATTTCTTCAATCTTTAAAAAAACAAAAAAAAATAATTTTTTTTCCGCAATCAAAAATTTTGACTATTTTTCAAAATTCGCCCTTTTTTCTCAAAAAAAGTTTATATATTTTCCTTAAAGACCTATTTCGTCGCTTAGTGGGATGCAAGATGGATATATATCAAAATAAATATTTTGTAACTCAATACATGGGATATACAGTACGAGACACAAATGTGTAAATAAATTTGGAAATATCTATAATTTGAATTTTTATGCTCAACATTTACCAATCTGACAATATTTTTTACACAATATGAAGATCATGATTAGTGAAGTATAGCAATACAAAAAAATTAATTTCAAGTAATGGCATTTAAATACCAGGATATCAAAAAGTTATAAACTGAATTACACAATTTTGTCGCATTTTCTTTAAAGTTAAATAAACTTGTTATTATTATTTAGAAAAAGAACAATTTTAATCAATTTCATTAATGACAGCTAGTTAAAACATGTTACTAGTTAACAATTTACAATTCTTTAAGGAATATTGAATATGAAGAAGATTATCACCGAAGTTGCAAATTCTGTTACCGAGCAGCTGAAAAATGGTATCTCCCATCGAAAAATATCCACCAAATTCAATATTTCTTTTAATCTGTTGAGAACATAGCGAATATATGTGGTTTGGCTTTTCCAGCACCAATTAGTGGACGGAATTCAATTCTATTGTTAAAAGATGGTCTCACTGTATAACGTCTAGTTGCATCAGGAGAAGAAAATAGTCCCCGTGAGGTACAACCAAAACTATCTTCATGCTACCAAATTAAGATTTCAAAACGTGCATCTCTTAGAGAAATCAAAAGATGTGGTTTTTATGCAATAAAGATTGTTAAAAAACCTCGTTTAACTGAAAGACACAAGTCTCTTCGACTTGTAAATTTTTTTAAGAAATGGACCTTTGATGATTGGGAAAAAGTTATCTGTACAGATGAATCGAAAATTAACCATTTTAGAACTGATGGACCAAAATATGACTACCAAAAACGAAATGCTCCATTAAAAGACCGTGATTTTATGACGACTATGAAATATGGTGGTGGAATATTGCCATTTTGTGGTTGTTTTTCTGCGAAAGGTGTAGGAAAACTCCATAAAATTGGTAGTAATATGAATGCAGAAATGTATATAGACATTATCAAGACAACAGATGTGGATAGTCTCAATGATTGGCGTGGACAAATTGAAAAAAACACTGTGATACTACAAGAGAACGACAACAAACATAAGTCTAAAAAGACGCTTAATTTTTTAAAAACCGCCAAAATTACATTGCTAGATTGATTCCCACAATCTCAGAATTTAAATCCGATTGAGAATTTGGTGCGAATTCTAAAACGTCGCGTTTATAATTATCAAAATGCATTTAGAAACACAACTCAGCTCTAGGAGCGCTCCCATGATATCTAGGGATCTATAATGCAAGAAGAGTGTCGCAAACTGGTGGAGAGTATGTATGCCCTCCAGAATTCAGGCTGCCATTGACGCGAAAGCAGGTTATTCGAAGTACTAAAAAAGTTACTTTAGTAATCTGCGCCAAAAGTGTGTAAATGGGTTGCAGTTATTTTTTTTAGATTACTGGAGTATAATTAAGGAAATATTTTATTTATTTAGTCCTAAAATATCCTTAATAAATATTGTTTAAAAAAACACAAAACGTTTCTTTATAAACATTGCACTTTAAAAATGGTGTCACAAAGTGTAAATATATGACATTTTTGTCTTACACTGTAGATCAAAATAACTGTTTTTTAACTCGTAAATTTCAACATCAATGAAACTTCAACATCTACAAAACTAAATTTATAGAAATCGGAAAACTAATTAAAAATATATACTTAAAAATATTGTTACGAAATTGTACTTGAATTCAAATATAACGATTTTAACGGCTGATTCAAAGTTGCATAATGCTATTTGAAAGCAGTGCCTCTCAAACTGTAACATATCTGTAGCATTCGAATTCGAATATTCGAGCTTTACCAGTTAAAGAACATTGTAGAAAGTTCACCAGAGATGGCGTGTGTATTCGAAAAGTCTAGGCTTCGAATATACGAGTTTTGACAGTTAAAGAACAATATAGAGTGCAGTGTTATAAATAGTGGCAGAGGTTGCAGTCGTTAGTCAGTTTATCAGAGACGCTATTCGAATAAACATCAACTGAGTGCCTTAAAGTGTGCAGTATTTCCAAGCGATTTCGTGTACATTATAAAGTTTGTCTGCGAATTTATAAACGTGTATAAAAAAACATTGAGTGACTATTTAATTCTGTTGTTGTACATTTTAAATAAACAAAGAGTTGTTACAATTTTCGAACTACTAAACGGCTTTTATTTGCAATCAAAAGTATCCGGTTTATTTAATGGAAATAAACCAACGTTTTGAAAAGGTTAAAACGTAACAATATAATTAAAGTATAAAATTTTACGTGGGCGTAGCCAAGGAGTGTTCCAGGAGTTTAACTTAGAAAAATTGGTCCGATAAATTCTCCAGGGTCGGCACTAGGGGGGACATGTAAAATTTTTATACATGTGCCATCTGATTTCAAAGATTTATATATTTTAGGAAAGCGCTCGGCTAGGTCTGGAAAAAACATGCTAGCCTGTGATATATACTATATATCTCTTATAATTTCCGAGTTATAGGCATTGCAAAATTGAAATTTTAAAATTTTTCCATTCCTTAGTCCGCTTTTTTAAAAATATAGGTCGTACTTTTACACCGAATGGACTAATCTAAATTACCAATAATTTACAAAAGATTTCAGAGCAATATCAATTATGGATTTAAAAACAAGTAACAAAGTATGGTCGGTCAAGCCCGACCATATAATACCCTACACCAAGTAAATGAGTAAAAATATTTTTCTTTTAAAATATCAATAATTTATATTCGTGAGTGATTTTATATGAAAGTTATTTATGTTGAATTTTGTTTATATACCAACATTTTTAAGTGATTTAAGCACGTTAAAGTGATTTTCGGAAGCGGGTCTATATGGGAGCTATGACTAATTGTGGACCGATCGTAACAAAATTTGGTGACATGAATTTTGTACATATAAAACATATTTGGAGCGAATTTTGTGTAGATACATGTATAAATTAAACATTTATGACCGATAAAGTCCAATTTCGAGAGGACATTTGTATGGGGGCTAGGTGAAATAATGGACCGATTTCAGCCAGTTTCAATAGGCTTTATCGAAATATCTTCAAAATTGCGAACTGTACTCTGCGCACAAGGTTTACATGGATAGCCAGACAACCAGCCAGACGGACGGACGGACATCGTTTAATCGACTCAGAAAGTGATTCTAAGTCGATCGGTATACTTTAAGGTGGGGGTTAGACCAATATTTTTGGGCGTTACACACATCTACACAAACGCATAATACCCTCCCCACTATGGTGGTGTAGGGTATAATAAACAATTTTCAATTTAAAAATTCAAAAAATAGTAGGTAGATCTTTGTTTTTTTTGGGCGAAAAGGTGACTTAACTCTTTTTTATTAAAAAAAAAACTTTGTTTAAAACATGTAACAATTTTATGATTTTCTGTAAGTTATCTTTAAGAAGATTTTGGTATTAAAATATTTTTTTATTAAAAAAAAACTTTCTTTAAGAACATATAACAATTGTATGTTTTTCTCTAACATTTTTTATATAAAAAACTAGCTGTACCGACAGACTTTGTCCTGTCCAACTTAAAAAAATGCTTGTGTTCGATTTGTGTATTTGTGAAAAGCGGTTTGAAAAGTGTAAAAATAATTGAATGATAATTTTTATTCATATAGGACATAGAATAAAATATACATAGAAGCGCTACTGAGAGACAAAGAACCTAAGTTTGTTGTCAAAAACCTAAGTCTTGCAACAACAGAATATATGTAAATCAATGTACATATTTTGAGTTTTTATATAAGTAATTGAATTTTGGCCTGAAAAATAAGTGATCACAGATCGAGTTCCTTATTGGCCAAGTTATTAGCGAATTTAGATATTTTGAATTTTTATATAAAAAATCGATTTGGTCAGAAATATGAGTGATCACAGATCGAGCTCCTTTTCTTGATTCAACGCTTATTGGCCAAGTTATTAGCAAATTTAGATATTTTGAGTTTTTATATAAAAAATCGATTTGGCCAGAAATATGAGTGATCACAGATCGAGCTGCTTTCCTTTATTAAACGCTTATTGGCCAAATAATTGGCGACTTTAGATATTTTGAGTTTTTATATAAAAAATCGAATTTTGGTCAGAAACATGAGTGATCACATATCGAGCTCTTTTTCTAGATTCAACGCTTATTGGCCAAGTTATTAGCAAATTTAGATATTTTGAGTTTTTATATAAAAAAATCGATTTTCGGTCACAAATATGAGTGATCACAGATCGAGCTCCTTTTTTGATTAAACGCTTATTGGCCAAGTTATTAGCGAATTTAGATATTTTGAGTTTTTATATAAAAAAAATTGATTTTTGTTAAGAAATATGAGTGATCACAGCTCCTTTACTTGATACAACGCTTATTGGCCAAGTTATTATCGAATTTAGATATTTTGAGATTTTATATAAAAAATCGATTTTTGTTAAGAAATATTAGTGATCACAGATCGACCTCCTTTTCTTGATTAAAAGCTTATTGGCCAAGTTATTGGCGAATTTAGATATTTTGAGTTTTTATATAAATAAAATCGATTTTTGTAAAGAAATATGGGTGATCACAGATCGAGCTGCTTTCCTTTATTAAACACTTATTGGCAAAGGTTTTTGTTCAGAAATATGAGTAATCACAGATCGAGCTGCTTTCCTTTATTAAACGCTTATTGGCTAATTTTGTCCAGAAATATGAGTGATCGAGATCGAGGTCCTTTTCTTGATTCAACGCTTATTGGCCAAGTTATTAGCAAATTTAGATATTTTGAGTTTTTATATAAAAAATCGATTTGGTTAGAAATATGAGTGATCACAGATCGAGCTGCTTTCCTTTATTAAACACTTATTGGCAAAGGTTTTTGTTCAGAAATATGAGTGATCACAGATCGAGCTGCTTTCCTTTATTAAACGCTTATTGGCTAATTTTGTCCAGAAATATGAGTGATCACAGATCGAGCTCTTTTTCTTGATTAAACGCTTATTGGCCAAGTTATTGGCGAATTTAGGTATTTTGAGTTTTTATATAAAAAATCGGTTTTTGGTCAGAAATATGAGTGATCACAGATCGAGCTGCTTTCCTCTGTTAAACGCTTATTGGCCAAGTTATTAGCGAATTTAGATATTTTGAGTTTTTATATAAAAAATCGATTTTTGGTGAGAAATATGAGTGATCACAGATCGAGCTCCTTTTCTTGATTAAACGCATATTGGCCAAGTTATTATCCATTTAAGCTATTGTGAGTTTTTATATAAGTAATCGAATTTTGGTCTGAAATATGATTGATCGATGTATTTTGCAGATGTATTTAATAAGTTGGCGTATTACTGGACGTGGACAGTTTTTATTTATGTAAAAACTTTAGCGGACTATGAAAAAAATTAGTTATATTGAAAAAAAAATTGGCGTGGTCAATTTTTTTTTCTGTAAAAACTAAAATAGGATTACTATGATTATTTAAACAAAAAATCAGCCAACTTTTTTCATTCCGTAAAAACCTAAGTTGGGCTATGACCAACATTTTGAAAAAAAAAATGTCTAAATCGGTTCTGCCGTTCTCTACTGATGCAATTATCAACGAACGACATTTGATTTTTATTTATATAGAGATAGATAGAAGATATGTCATATTTTTCTATTATGTCGCCCCTAAGCCCTTTGGAATTTGACCTATTTTTTATGAAAATTTCAAATTTGGGCCACATGTTCTAAAATCCCAAAGCTGGAATCGGAAAACGGAAAGCAGCTTTGGAAACCTTGCTGTGCTCCCTATTTATCCCTAAAGTATTATCTCATTCCCGAAGGAAATGTGGACCCTATGGGCAAAATTGTAAAAAATTTAATTTTTGGGATATTCGCTCCAATTTTAAGGAATTTTGGGATTACTTTTGACCTTTTGACAAGTTTTTTTAAACTTTGCTATTTAGAATGACAGAATTGAGATTCTAAAACTAAAATTTGTATAAACATTTTAAAAGGATTGCAAATATTAGGAACAATTTGATTCACGTTTATTAACAACTAATTCTTTTTTTTGTTTGGATAAAATAATTTTTGGTCTTACAAACTTCAAGAAATTTAAAAAAACTCTAAATTTCTTCACACCCCAAATATTAAAAAAAAATTCTGGGATTTTACCATATTTATATTTTTGGTTTCCTTTTTGCATGTACACAATGTATAATTTACTTGTGTTTAAAAGAGTTTTTGTATTTGCTACTGTGCAGACAGATGTGATGATGCATTCTGTTGAAGCATAAAATGTTAAGTGCCTTGCGGTGTTTCCGTAATAAAATTCAATTTTACCCCACACATCTTAAATCGATTTTCGCATCAGATGACCTGATTTTTGTGATTCAATGTAGATTTTTTTATGTTCATTTTATGTCATTTTAAAGATGTTTGCATTAAATTTTTAATGTGTGTACCTCTGTGTGGGTTAAATATTTTAATGCTTTAAGGACACTTTAAGGATTAAGGATTATTAAAGTCAGTAATCTCAGTAATATGATAATGGACAATTTAAATAAATAAAAATATTTTATAAAAAATTATGTACAGTTGAAATGAGGAATATGGATTAAAGTAATCGATAAATAGTCTATGGCATATTACAGTGTGTGCCATTTTATAAGTCATGGAAATAAAACCATATACGGACACCAGTACGTGATAAAAGACCAAAAACAAAAACACCCGTGTCTCCCAGTTTTGCCCAAAGTCTGCACTTTTTTTCATTTTTCCAAAAAAGTGATAATTTTCTCATGCTCATATCTTGCAAAAAGTTTGGAATTTTGTGAACATATGAAATCAAAAAAACTTCACCTACAAGATCAAAAAAAATGTTTAAAGCTGCCTAGAAGTATGATTTAGTTTATAATAATTTAATAGTTTATGGCCCAAAACAATTAGGGCCTTATTTTATAAAACGAAACGACAAACGTTAAACAAATTTTGTATGGAAAATATTCAAGTTTCAAACCCTTTTCCCAGTATTCTTCATACAAATTGGTTACGTTTCTGAATGCTTCGTTTTACAAGGTCCTGGGCCCTTAATTCCTTTAGTTTTTTCATACTAACTTATATTGACCTACCTAAACGGTGTTAAGAATTATTCCTAAGAAGTTCATATGTTCTAGAAAGTTGTTTATTGAACGGTTTACTGCCTATGGACCTGAACAAGGGAAAAAAGGTAAAAAAATGGATTTTTTAAAGTTTGTTGAAAAATTTTCCCCGTTTTAGAAATTATGGTATTTAAAAACAAAGAATAGCAACAGTTGTTATGCCATTGACTTAAGGACATTTAGATATATATTAGTGACAGATTTTGTTATGATATCTTTAACCGCTAAAATTTTACGTTAATTCAAATTTTATATTTTTCTGAATGGAAAATTGCCATATCAAAATCTTTTTTTTAATTTTCTATGTAAATGACGTCCAAAAAAATTTTAAAATTATTTCATTTTACTAAAATGTCAATCTTCAAGTCCTAAGATTTACTCTTCAGAACCCCCACTCCACTAACCATTCCCCCTATCAACAATTTTAACGTTTTTTCATATATTGCATCAAGCCGGTCTTGCGCGATCAAGATTGGGTAAAGTGATGGGCCCGAATCATACGGATAATGATTTATCCGTTTTTTGCTACTCCAGCACAATAGAGAAGTTACACTTAATCATAGTTTTTTAACAAAAAAAAACGTTGTTTTCGCGTCGAAAAATAGTAAAAAACTAAAATTTTTAAGGTACAAAGTGATCTTTATGAGCTATTAAAATACGTGCCAAACTTTTGTATAGAAAATCCAAGCTATCGATAACTTTTGTATTAAAAATCAAAGTTATCGCTAATTTGTTCATAGAAAATCAAAACTATCGATAACTTTTCCATAGAAAATCAATGTTATCGATAACTGTTTTATGGAAAATCAAAATTATCGATAATTTTTTCATTGGTAAAACCAGAAATATCGACAACTTTTCTATAGCAAATCAATGTTATCGATAACTTTTTAATGGAAAATGAAAGTTATCAATAATCTATAAAGAAGATTAAAGTTATCGATATTTAGTTCTTTGTTGCTATTGGAAATATTCAAGCAAAACTAAGGATAAACTTTAAAATTATTTAAAAAATAATAAATAAAATAAAAGCAATACTATTTATATCTACTTATACCCGTAATTCCAACAAATAGATATCTACCGTATAAATGATCAATTTCATGATGAAAATTAAATTAATTTGTTCTATTTTTTTTCATTTAGTTATACAGGATATATTTTAAAATAATTAAGAAAAAAACATAAACTTTTTTATAAAATAAAAGCGATACTATTTTTATCTACTTAAAATGAATATTATCACTGAATACAGTTATTAAGTAACACAACACCATACAAATTTCATTGAAGTTTTTTTTAAAAGCAAAATAAATAAAAAATATTAAATCATTTGCATTTATTCTCCATTTTTTTCCATTAAGTTTCATTATGTTGATTACTGCATGAAAAGTTAAATATTCAACAATATATTGTTGAATTTTATTATTCACAAATTATAAAAAAAAGAAATGACAAGAATAAATCATTTCAACGACTTTTTTATGTCAGCAATAAAAATTGTTTAATTCTTTCATGTCTACTTCATTTCAGAGTTTTTGTTTTGGTTCATTATTACATTGTCAATGCACAATATTTGATCAATTAAGGAAAAATTTAAAGTAAAAATAATAAGGAACTATGTAATGTATTTAAATTGTTAATAAATATAAACAATTAAATTATAGCAAATTACACAGAAATAACAAAAACGTTTATTACCAAGAAATGTCATAAAAAATATATACGGACACCACTACGTGTGATTTATATCTACATATGGGCAATTCCACGAGAATGACTACCATGACCGAAAACCCAAAAACCCTTGAAACTCTTTTTCAAGATGATTTGAATAGGAGAACACACTAAAATATTACTATGTGTAAGTATTTAAAGTTTATTACAACATTTTATTGGCATAACAATACACTGGTGCATATTCCTATAAACGCACTTAATTTTGTTTCTGTATTTTTTTTATATCTTTGTTGTTCTCATCCAAAAGCAAAATATAACTTTTTTTAATGAGATACAACTTAACGGTACTTTTTGAAAGTAAACAAGTTTTTTTTCTTATTCTTGTCAATCGATCAAATGTTCTTGGTGCTATTTTATGTGGAAGATTCGTATAAACGCAGAGGTGAATTTTAATTTTAAAAAAGTTACCAAAAATAAAATATTATCAATTTTTGTTTTTTTTTTTTCAACCAAAGGTACGTTTCTAATAGTAACATTCTCAATTTACTGCAACTTTTTCTATTTGAATCAATAAATTTCATCACTTTTAAAGATGCCCAATGGAACTTTTTTGTCCGATCAAGAAAAGATTCAAATTAAATTTTATCACGACCAAGGATGTTCCAATAGAGAAATTGGACGTAAAATCGATCGTTCGGAAAGTGTGTTGCGAAATTTCTTGAAGAAAGGTCAAAATTATGGAGTTTGCAAACCTACAAAGGTAAATAAAAAACTAACAAGAAGACAACTTAATCTAATAAAACAAGAAACAACCCGCCACAAATTGAATTTCACACAAATAAAGAATAAATTGAATCTTCCAGTGACTTCCAAACACGTTGCACACATTTTATGAAACGATGAAAACATAAAATGAAAAAAGCCGAAATGTAAACCAATGCTAAAAAAGCTCCATAAAGAAAATCGTCTAAAATTCGCAAGAAAATATATGAAATGGACAGATGAGTGGTAAAAAGTAATTTTTTCTGATGAAAAAAAATTTAATTTAAACGGTCCTGACTCATACTCATGCTACACGTATACATTGGCACGATTTGAGATCAAACGATGTTCGGATGTCAAAACGTAATTTCGGTGGTGGCAGTGTTATGGCTTGGGCAGCGTTTTCTGCAGTTGCCAAGTCGAAAATATGTTTTGTTCCGACAATAATGAATAGTGCGATTTATAACGAACTGTTGGAAGATGCTCTTCTCTCATTTATGGATGAAAAAATGGATGAAGATTGCATATTCCAACAAGATAATGCTGCAATCCATGTTTCTAAGCAATCGAAATCTTGGTTTTAGGAACATAGCATTCCTCTGTTGGACTGGCCGGCTTATAGTCCGGACTTAAAACCAATGGAGAACTTGTGGGGCCCGTAAAGTTTATGCAAATAATGCCCAGAATGAAAGCATAATGACTGTCACAGAACTGAAACTAAGAATTAAACAAGTCTGGAAGGAAATTGATTTCAATCTGCTTAAAAAATTAGTGGAATCAATGCCAGACCGTATTTTTGAAACAATCCATAGCAAAGGATCATCCACACATTATTAATGCTATAATGGCCCATAAATTAAAGTGCGTTTATAGGAAAATACCCTTAAAAATGGCTGTTAATCTCGAAAATTAAGTAAAAAAAAAATAAATAAAGTACAAATGCATTTTTTTTGTAAACAATATTTTAAGTGAAGTCTTAACTAATTTAATAAACAAATTTGTAGTCCCCTAAATATGTTCATGTATAATTTTTACAATCTTTTTAAAAAAAAGTTGTGTGCGTTTATAGGAATTTGCACCAGTGTAGTTAAAACTGACTATATTTAATTTTATAATTCGCATGTTTTAGGCTAAAATTGCGGTTAAAACTAAGTTCCAAATTAGCATATAGTATGAAATGAATTTGACTCTGTTTATTTGCTATTATAAAATTGTTTATTGAAACCGAATGTATATTTTCCATACATTTTTTTAGTTTTTGTATACATATATTTACGGAATATATGTATATTGTTTTATTATAAGTGAAAAATCTGTCACGTACGATATTAAATTTTATTTATTATTAAATCATCCCAAGATTGTCTTTATTTAAATATAATGGATTGTAAAGGGAAAATATTTCGTTTAGTGTAAGAAATTAAAAGACAACATAACGCCTCTCACGATTCGAATATTTTCGCATATTTCTACATGTACTTCAAAATGAGTTCCGTTTTATGTCACGTACGATATACCCTTATTTCGCTCAATATTTTGGACAACAATGTTTCGAAAGAACTTTTTATTATTTTAAAATATAGTACCCTCTGAATGGAACATAAAGACCAAATTATTATTCAGATACTCTTATTTCTGCAAAATCTATGCCACTCTATAGGCGTAGAAATGCCACGTACGATCATATGGAATTGCCCATATATAACACTGATTTCTGTTGAATTTTATGTGTATAGCAACATTTTTAAGATATTTATGCTTATTATAGTTATTTTCAGAAGCAGGGGCCGAATTACCGCATTTGATATCGAGTAAAATCGATCGTAATTTTCTTATATGAGATTACGACGGCATTCGATATCGAGCATGAAATTTAGTATATTTTGTTATAATTACAATATCGAAATTATTTTTCCATACGATAGTTCATTCGATCACGAGTGCGGTAATTCGGCCCCAGGCCTTATCTGGGGGCTATGACTAATTATGAATCGATCATCATAAAATTAATTGACATGAATTCCGTATATATTGAACTTATTTGGAGAGAAACTTGTGTAGATACCTATATAAATTAAATATTTATGACCGATAAAGTCTAAGTTCGGGAGGACATTTGTATGGGGGCTAGGTGAAATAAAACAGAAACAGAACAAAAACATTTTTCTTTTAAAATTTCAATAATTTATATTTTTGAGTGATTTTTGGAAGTGGGGGTTATATGGGGGCTATGACCACTTATGGACCGATCACCATGAAATTAGGTCGTGTGATTTATGTCTATATTAAAGTTAACTATGTTGAATTTTGTGTGTTTACCAATATTTTTAAGCGATTTATGCACGTTAAAGTGATTTTCGGAAGCGGGTCTTTATGGGAGCTATGGCTAATTATGGACCGATCGTAACAAAATTTGGTGACATGAATTTTGTGTATATAAAACTTATTTGCAGCAGAATTTGTGAAAATACATATAAAAATAAACATTTATGACCGATAAAGTCCAATTTCGGGAGGACATTTGTATGGGGGCTAGGTGAAATAATCGACTGATTTCAGCCAGTTTCAATAGGCTTGGTCCTTGAGCAGAAAAAATAATATGTATCAAATTTCATCGAAAGATCTTCAAAATTGCGACCTGTACTCTGCGCACAAGGTTTACGTGGACAGCCAGCCAGCCAGCCGACCAGACGGACGGACGGACATCGCTTAATCGACTCAGAAAGTGATTCTAAGTCGATCGGTATACTTTAAGGTGGGTGTTAGACCAATATTTTTGGGCGTTACAAACATCTGCACAAACGCATAATACCCTGGTGTGGTGTAGGGTATAAAAATGATTTTAGCCAGTTTCTATAGGCTTCAGCCTTGGGCCGAAAAAATTGTATGTGCCACCGCCACCTGTACTGTATGTGCCACCGCCACCTGTACATAGACAGCAAACCAGCCAGCTAGCCAGACGGATGGACGGACATTGTTTAATCGACACTGCAAGTTATTCTGAGTCCATCGGTATACTTTAAGGTGGGTGGTAGACAAATAATTTTTGACGTTACAAATATCAGCGCAAACGCATAATACCACTATGGCGAGGATGTGAGACCCGAGTTGACCAACTTTGAGGGACCAAGCGAATTATATAATGAAAACATAAAGTCCATTATTAAACAATAAGAAGGGGATTTAAAGAGAATTTCTTTAAAAAAAAAATAAATAAAATTCCTAAGAAATGTTCTAAATAGTTATTTACAACTTTTAGTAAATTTAAACTCAGACAAGTGTAAATCAAAACATAAACTATCACAATACAACATTATAAACAGCAATTCAATTACATTAGTACATATACTCAAAAAAAAGGCTGCTATATAAAACCAAGTATATAAATAACACTAGTTTACAAGGTTTTTGCTCATGAATTGAAACATATGGGGATTTGTGTATTTAGGTCTTCTAACTTCGGAAAAAATATTAAAAAAAATTCTGGACGTCAAACTTTTGAGATATTTATTAAAAAAGAAACGTGTAAAAATGTACATTAAATTAGGACAAAAAAATGAAGAATGAAGTGTTTAGTCCTCTTTTTATAATTATTTTCATTTGTCTTCCTCACGACACTTCAACAGTAGTCTCCTAGCATATTCTGATCCCAAAAACCTTGATAATTCCTCTCGAAAAACTTCAAATCTTTATGGAAACGCTCTCCATGTTCATCACTCATGTGTCCTAGGTTTTCCGGGAAAAATCCACATGAGAAAGTAAAAAGTGAATTTTGAGAGATATATTTACACTCATCAGTTCAAAATTATGTAATAAATTCGCAACAATATCTCTGTAATTTTGACTTTTCTTATTCCCCAAAAATTCTTGAACAACCAGTTTAAAAGAATTCCATGCTGCATTTTCAACATCGACTCTCAAATTTGGTATCAATCAAAATTTTTCTTATTTGAGGACCCACAAATATCCCTTCTTTTAGTTTAGCCTCAGAAAGACTCGGGAACACGCTGCATACATATTTAAATGCCAGTTTTGTCTTATCTAAAGCTTTTACGAAATTTGTTAATGTAAATAAGCATTTTGCAGTGTTTATGTTATAGGAAAACCTCGATTTGACTGAATAATTTTTCCGCAAATAAATCAGAAATGGCCTGGGTTTATTTTACACTTTCTAAAAGACATTTTAAAATAGTTTTTACTTTAGAGTTTTGTATTTAATAGCGATTTATTAACGTTTATCTACAGGAAAGATGTACTTTTAAACAGTATTTATTTTTTTCCCGTTAATTTTTTTTGGAATTTGTCAAAAAAATACAACTCTGAAAGTATCTAGTAGCTTCGCCAGAGTATTGAGTACCCAAAAACGATGTAAATACTTAATTACTACAATTCGGTACACTACAGTATGCATTAGTAGTACTCAGGGAAGGTGAAAAATAAAAACCCATATATCTCAAAATTTTGACGTATAGGTGGGAAACAAAAAATGATCAATTAACCAGCGTCCCTAGCTCCTCTCAAAAATATAAGTTTCATTCCATGAGCAAACAAAAATGTTTGATTTGTAAACTAGTGTAATTAATTAAAACACGAATTTATAATTTTTTTACATTTTCCTTGAAATATAAAGAAATATTAACATGTATTAACAATATTAAATAAGTCTTGGTTAATAAAGTAGGAATATTTACCCAAAAAAAAAATATCTGGAAAAGGGAAAAATTACCATTTTTGTCTTACTATCCTTACAAAGTTCATTTATTTATTACAATAAATGTCCTTGTCTGTCAAAAATTATTTTCCATTGTGGTCAATCTCAACCACATCGAAAGCCTACCAACAGCCATTCAATCAACCATTAATATTTTAATGACTGACTTGGTAACAAAAAAGGAAACAAAATACAATAGAAATCTTGAAGATAGAAATAATTAAGAAATAAGAATGAAACTTTATTAAACAAAGCTGCCATTTGAATCTTTTAACCCAAAATTATCGATATAAAGTAGAATTAACCGAAGAGAGTATGCAACTGATGAAAATATTTGCCAAGGACTTTATTAAAATGACACTTTGACAAATTATTTAAGAAATAAGGTATAAAAACAGTCTAGCCAAAGTAAAATAAGCAACTCATCAGTTTAGCTTACAGGCTTAAACTGGATTTGTTTAATTTTATGGCTGAGAATACCCTACAAACATTTTAATTATATAGCTAATCATATTTCCATATGACAGATCCACAAAGGAGGTTTACGAGCTCTTTTTTATTTCATGACAATTATTTAGATAATTGTATCTAATTTTAATTACTTTATTGTAAAATTATTAAAATTATTATAGGGCCTGACGAAATGTTACAAAATATTATAAAAATATTAGAGTATGAGTGTTTTTAATTATGTATGTGAATTAAATATTAATCATACGCATAAACACAGGAAAATAGTCAATCAAGCTTTTGTTCTGCTCTATCCAAATGGCTTTATTAATTAGATAATATTATGTCATTAATGTTTAAATATGATTCCGATATTGCGACCGCGGCAGAATTGATGACTTCATTTTCAGCTGAAGTCATTTGAAATGAAAAAAGGGCATATTTTCAATATTTAACATATAAATCTGGTAAATTATGGGTACCAAAATGCAATGTTTCATAAAGCAACTTATAGTCGCTGTATAGCAATTGTCTTATCTCTTATTTAAAACACTACACATTAGGGTGGGCGAATTTGTAAGAACAAAAATTTGTCGATATTGTGCCATCGATTTTTCGATAGCTTTTGGCATGAGGAAAAAAATTTCCACTACGACACACATAGGGATTTTTGTGTCAAAAAGTCAATTTTTCAAACACTCAATTTCAAAAATCAAATGATGCAGTTTTGTAGAGAAATGTTTAAAGATGAAATGTATTTTTATAGTTTTAAGAAAATTTTTTTTTTATTTTTAAAAAAAATTTAAGTAAAGTCCATGCAAGGGTGTTAAGTAAAAATTTACTTATATTTTCACAAAATTCAGTGCTTTAATTATGTATAATTTTCCTAATAATACCATTTACCTTTAACATATTTGAAAAATATAAAATAAAAAAAAAATGGGGATTTCATAAACCGTTAAAAAGATATGCCCAAATCTATAAGTCTCTAAAAATTATTTTATTTTTGATTTTCCATGGAAAAAAAAATGTAGCCCCACTTTCCCCCAAGCTGTTTTTTTAATAAAACTAAAATTGGGAGTGTCTTGTTTCGATTAAAAAAAAATAGTTTTCGGAAGTTTTCGGAACAGGATGAAAACGAAAACTTAAAATTTTTTGTCGAATAATAAACGAAATATCAAACAAATTCTTATCTATGTATGAGTTTCGTGGGCGGTGGGCCTGACACATATTATTGAAACTCGGCATGTGTTCTTCTTTTGTTTCAAAAAATATATGTACCAAATTTCTAGACTTTTACTTGGATAGGAAACATTTTATGCGAAAAAATCGATTTGAACTGTATGAAAAGTGGGCGTTGGGCGTAGCCGATTTTGATAAAACTTTATTTTTTTCTTAGTTTGGTTCATATAATTCTCGGTAATCCTTAAAATTTTTGCCAAATAATGTATGAAGCAATCCCTCTGTGCGACATATGAAAAAAATAAAAAAATTAATTTTGTATTTTTTAAATAGCGATAAATTCGCGTTAGCAGTTTTTCAAAAAAAGTTTTTCTTGAGTTTTTGGACTCGTTTTTGTCGAAATTTGTTTACGCTTTAATTTTTAAGGTTTTTTTAACTCTTTCCGCCACGATTTTTATACCCTACACCACCAAGTGGGGAGGGTATTATGCGTTTGTGCAGAAGTTTGTAGCGCCCAAAAATATTGGTCTAACACACACCTTAAAGTATACCGATCGACTTAGAATCACTTTCTTCACATCCATGTAATCCCTGTGCGCAAAGTACAGGTCGTAATTTTGAGATATTTCAATCAAATTTGGTACATATAATTTTTTCGGCCAAAGGATCAAGCCTTGAATCTGGCTGAAATCGTTCCATTATTTCACCTTGCCCCCATACAAATGTCCTCTCGAAATTGGACTTTATAGGACATAAATGCTTAATTTATATATGTATCTCCACAAATTTCACTCCAAATAATTTTTATATATACAAAATTCATGTCACCAAATTTTGTTACGATCGGTGCATAATTAGTCATAGCTCCTATATAAGGCCAACTTTATTGAAATTTAAAAAAAAAATGTTTTCCTCATATATTTGGTGTAGGGTATTATATGTTCGGGCTTGACCGACCATATTCTTACTTGTTTGTGTATAAATTTATTCTTACTTTAATCAAGGTTAGTTTATTATAAAAAGTAAGAAAAAAATAAATCAATACATAAAAAACCACCCCAAACCAAGTTTTTTTTTGGAGTGAAGTGGTTAGTTTACTAACCACCGTGGTTAGTATAAATTCGTATAAATTTTTTGGAAATCGTATATTTTTGACAAAATTTTCTGACCAAACAACCGAAATAGCAAAGTAACAGTGAATTCGATGAACAATAAACATTCTGTGATTTTTTTTATTAACTGACTGCGGTTTACAATATTTTCAAATTAATATATTTATCTAACCAGAGCACACTGACGGCAAAGTTTTGCAAAAAATCATGACTTCAAAAAATATAATTGTTTAGCAAAATGTCAATAGATGCCAATAAACTATGTTTTAAATACTATAGAAAAGGTGGTTAGTAAAGTGACCACTAAACCGCAAAGAGTTAATAGTAGGGTATTAAATTAATCGGGTCTCTGGTTTAATCGGTTAATCGAGCAAATAACTAATCGAGGTTTAGATTTATTCGGTTAGTAATCGGTTAATTTCAAATTATTCGATTAACCGAATAATTTCTATTTTAATTTCAAATTTAAAATACAACAACATTTTGTGTACAAATACATAAAAAACAGCAAATAAGGTATTTGAGATAATTTTTGTATACATATCGCCTATTTGCTGCAACAACGTCATAACTCAAAATCCGTGTTTTTTTTAACTGAGTAATACAAAATATGCGCCGTTCTATAATCTTTCATATAGTTTTATCAGTTTTCAAAAATTCAATTATTTTTTGTGTATACATCAAAATGAAAATTCATGTTTTCTCGTATATTTGATAAGTAAAAAGTTGGGTAAAATACAGATTAGAAAGATATTAACATCTACTACATATTTATATTTCTGAAATCGCAGGATTTGTTGAAAATTTATTTAAGAAATAGTAAAATGTCATAAAGTATTCAAAGACGTTTTTCTCGAAACGACTTTTTTTTTAATTATGACGTTGTTGCAGCAAATGAGCAAATGAATTGTTTTGGGTTTTAGTGAGATCTTCTGAACTATTTTTTTTATAAAAAAAATATAATTTAAACCATTTTTTTCTTTAGATTTAATAAAACTTTTCTTGGAAAAAACTCTCTCGCTGATTGTAAATGTTGGAGAAATCAAAAGCATGATAAAGAATATTCTTTTTTGGATTGGTTTTGATTTTGATTAATTTAATAGTTTCGTTCAGTTATGATAAAAGACTCATTTCAAAAAAAAGTTTCGTCTATACATGTAAATACAAACAATGTTTCAAATACATGTAAATTAAATATGCCAGTTGTTATACATACTCACTAAACATGTTTATTGGATGTTCAACAAATGTCTAATTTTAATTTGAAATTTGTATTTGAATTGAAAGGGAAAAATATATACAACAAAATTTTTTAAAGTGCAAAAAAAAAGGAATTTCGGTTAATCGGTTAATCGACACAAATTAATCGGTTTATTTGTTATTTGAAAATCGGCAATTTTAAATTATTCGAACAGTTAATTTCGAATAATTAATTTTGGACGGTTAATCGATTGAATATCCTAGTTAATAGGTTTAAGGGTATTCGATTTTTCTATTGTTCGAATAAATCCCAAATTAAACATTTTGAAAGACTTGATTTTAGAATTGTAACTTCATGCAGTACTATTTATATATTTTTGGAAGGAGCTATCGGAACACTTATCTACAGTGATCGAAAGTCCCCTTGTCTTTTGTTATTTGTCGAATTTCAGAAACAGTATACTTTTTGTAAGTCATTATTACTCATTTAAATTTGGAATTACGAAAAATTTAAGCAATTTAATAAATTTAAATATATATGTACATTAATTTGACATTTGACCATCACGATTTCAGGGTTAACGTTTTCCGATTTTTGGAAAACTTTCAGACTATATTTAGAATTACCTGAGCTATAATATTCTGAACAGATTTTACTTAAAATTAATAACAATAAGGAAATTGGGCCCATTCGCCAAAAAATTAGTTTTTTCGAAAATCGCAAAATTTAAATCGCAGGTCCAGAAAAATTATAGGATGTATTGACATTAGGGTGAGTCAATTTGTTCGGGCCCAAAAAACGTGGTAAAGTGTATAGCAAATTCGTAATCTACGGAAAATTCTATGAACTTTTTCAGAAGAAACCATGGTTCTAAAATCAAAATCGTGCTTCCGGTTTTTTACGAGAAGATTTGGAGCTCAAGACCTCTTTTGCTAGGAGACCTCGGGTATGTTCAATTTTAAAAATAATAATATTTCTTCGTTTGTGTTCCGATTTCAAAAAAATTACATATATATAGAATCTTCTCGTCGAGTACTACATATAACATCTCGTAGCTATATATTCTTTATACATCTTCTTAGAAATTTTTTTAGATAACTTAAAAAGAATAAAAGCACCTTTTTCCCAAAAAAATAACGAAAAATCGCCTTTTTTAATTATTTGAAATTTAAGCATAACTTTGGACTCAGTCATTATTTTTAATCAATTTTTCCTTTATGTTATATATAAATTTCTTGTTAGTCCTATAAATTAAAAATAGAGAAAATATTTGAAACCGCGGTCATCAAAAAACTGGAGTAGGGTGGGTAAAAATGTTAAAAATGTATTATTCAAATGCCAATATCTATTACGCTATAAGAGATAATTGATAGCTACGAGATGTTATATGTAGTACTCGACGAGAAGATTCTATATATATGTAATTTTTTTAAATCGGAACACAAACGAAGAAATATTATTATTTTTAAAATTGAACATACCCGAGGTCTCCTAGCAAAAGAGGTCTTGAGCTCCAAATCTTCTCGTAAAAAACCGGAAGCTCGATTTTGATTTTAGAACCATGGTTTCTTCTGGAAAAGTTCTTAGAATTTTCCGTAGATTAGGAATTTGCTATACGCTTAGTAGTCAAAAAATGTACCTAATTGACATACTTTTTTCACATTTTTATTCCATATTATGTTGTCAATAAATTCCCATGTGATGATCAAAAACACCTAAAATTTCTTTAACAAAATTTTTAAAAATTTGAAAATGGTGCTTTGAAACTGCCGTTAAACAAATTAAATTTGTTTGGTCATAACTGCGAATAGGTTTACAGTTTCCTACTAAGACAAAAACTCATATACAAGTAAATATGGATATATTTTAAGTAATTTAAGCTTTTATTTTAATATTTCTCAAAATATGTTAATTTTGTTCCTAAATTTCATAAATTTATATATACACATTAATGGCCTGGCGATTTTTTAATAACTCTAACATTTTTTAACCAATTTTTGTATTTTATATATCATTATAACGACAATTACATACACATTTCGATTTTTTTAAATTAAATTGCAAAAGTAATTACTTAATGGCAAAATTTTTAAAAAAAACTGAAAAAATTTAATTTCTTACTCTTTCAAAACTTTGAGCGGGTTGCAACATGATAGAAAGACAAAATTTCATATTTACCTATAGTTTTATATATATATATAAAAAATAGAGGGTACCCATTCCAAAGTTCCCAAAAAAAATTGGCTTATAAGGGACACTCTAATGTACACTTATTCGTTTTATTCGATTATTCTACATAAAATTGTTCGAACTAATCGTTATTCGAAAATGTTAATATTTAAATTGAACGATCATTAGTCGAATGAATACCTTAGTAGGTATAGCGTACAATTTTACCTTGGATAGGATGTAATTAAATAATTGAAATCGGTGAATTTTTTTTACATACTACAAAAACCTTAAAAATAAAAGTTGAGAAAATGTTAAAAACATTTAAATTTGGGAGCCTCGAAAATGATTTTTTTGATATGTCGTAGTGGAACTTTTTTTACCTCATGCCAAAAGCTATCGATAAATCAATTGCTAAATCGAACCACCCTACTGCACATCCTTTTATTATTTAATTTTCTATTTTTATCTAAAACTGCATTTTCTAACGTGTCTATGTAGAGTAAGGGTAATGTAAATCAGTGAAGCGTAGATGTAACTTGTTTTTCTTATATGTAAAAAATAGAAGGTCATCTGTTGTTTTTCAGACAATAATATGTCCATTCTATTATATATTTATTAACACATTTACGATGTATGTTCTCATTCAACACAACATACATCCATATACATACATATACTTGTAGGGTATGTATTAGTGTAATATAAAATTACAATGTTTTTTTAATAAAGTTTTTTTTTACTTCATTAACTTGTTGTTGCTTGCATTTGTTTACTTTCCTGTTTCCATTTTTATTTATTTTTTTTTTTAGTAAAAGTGATGGCTTTGTGAGTGATGATTACGATGCTGATGCTGGCGTTGACAATGATTGGCTTTGACATATATTTTCATGCTAGTGTATGAACATTAGGTTGGCCCCTACTTCGCTCATTTTGGATATTCGATGCTAATTGTCGTTGTAATGAGATATAAGTGACAAAAATTGGTTATAAAATTTTAAATTTATTTATTATTCCCCAGACCATTAAAGTGTCTCCACTTGAAAAAGAAATTTAGGAAAAAATTAACATATTTTGAAAAATATTAAAATAAATGATAATTTTTACTTAAAATATATCCATATTCACTTGTATATAAGTTTTTGTCATTGTAGGATATCGTTTACCTATTCGCAGGCAGGACCAACAAAATTTATTCTATAACTCCATTTTAAAATTTTTAAAAATTTTGTTAAACAAATTTCAAAATAATCACATTGGGATTTATTGAGAATATAATAGAGAATAAAAATATGACAAAAGTATGACAATACCTGTGATTTACATTTTTCGATTTTCGGGAAAAACTATTTATTGGCCATATTTTGACGAATGATACCAATTTCCTTACTGTTATTAATTTTAAGTAAAGCCTTTAGAGAATATTATAGGTCAGATAATTCTAAATATGCTTCGAAAGTTTTGCTAAAATCGGCCAACGTAACCCTTAAATAGTGAAGGTCAAAAGTAAAATTTAGCTATATTTGGAATTTCTAAATGAAAGTTTAAATACTAAAGTGTAAATACTAGACTTCATGTTATATTTTTCTTAAGTTTCATCATAATCGGCCCAAAAATATATAACATTTCGCTATCTTTCCATGCGAAATTCCAAATATTGAAAAAATTCACCTTTGACCTTCAGGATTTAAGGGTTAATATTTAAAATTACCTAGACTATAATATTCTGAATAGACTTTACTTAAAAATCATAACAGTAAAGAAATTCGGCTCATTCGCCAAAATATGTCCAAAAAAATATTTTTTTTTTCATATTTTTATTCCAAATTATGTTCTCAATAAATCCCAATGTGATGATCAAAAATTTTGAAATTTGTTAAACTAAATTTTTCAAAATTTTAAAATGGAGTTTTGAAACTGCCATTAAAAAAATATTTTTTTTGGTTATACCTGCGAATAGGTTAACTCTATTCTATGAAGATAAAAACTCATATACAAGTAAATATGGATATATTTTAAGTAAAAATGAGCTTTTATTTTAATATTTCTCAAAATATGTTAATTTTGTTTCTACATTTTTTGTTCTAATGGCCTGAGACACGTTAATGGCCTGGCGAATTTTTAATAACTTTAAAATTTGTTAACAAATTTTTGTCTTTTATATCTTATTAGAACGACAATTACGAACACATTTCGATTATTTTAAATTAAATTGCAAAAGTGATTACTTAATGGCAAAATGTTAACAAAAGCTGAAAAAATTCCATTTTTTCCCCTTGTAAATGCACCACTAAACTTCAGCGTTATTGCGGCACCAGTTAACGTTATCCTCACATCCTAATATTTTACACAACGAGTTTCTACAATACATAGAACCATTCTAGAGGGGGACGGCCTGTACCTTGAAATTATTTTTCGTCCATACAATCTTGGAGCACTCTAATGTACATACATAATTACATATGTGTGCAAGTGTATGTTTGTTGTGTATATGTGATCCTGTTGCTTCGTTTTTTGTTGTGACATATTCGTTTATTAAAAATGACACGTATTTTTTTTAGATTACAAATTAACACTAGAATGTGAAATGCAAAAAACAAAACTAAATTTAAACAAAAGAATTGAAAATTCATTTAGCTAGTTTTAAAAAGTACTCTATTTTTTTACATACAACGTGTGTGCAAAAGTAGTCTGTCTAATTATTTAGTTAATTTAATATTAATGAAATTTTAAATGTTTGGAAAATATAAAAATTTATGAAATGTTTCTCTTTAAATGTATCTTTATAATTAATTTTAATTTAAACTAATTGAAGCTTTCGTAACAGGTTTATAGTTATTTAGAAAATAATTTTATTAAATATTAAAATCAATATAATGCTTTAGAATTTTTGATTTTAACATTTAAATGGTCAAATGAACATTGTCCCTTAGCACTTTTTATATAAGCTAGTGTGCTAATAATAGTTGTAGTTTTCTAATAATTCTCTGTTATATTTAAAATATTCTATGAATGACCGAATTAATTCCACAGTGGTACAAAAAACATGTACGAGAGCTATATTGGGCTGTGCCGAATCTTATATACCCTTCACAAAAATATAATTAAAAATATTTTTAGGTAAACAAAATATAAAATTTTTTTTTGCAAAATTGTTTTTTTAATTTTTTTCCATTTTTTTGAAATTTATTGATAAAAAAAATACATTATTTTTGGTGAATAAAAAATTCGAGTTAAAAAATACTTCTCCCGATTCTGACCTATTGTAGGTCCAACTTACTATAGCCTTATATACATCGTTGCAATGGACTTTGAAATATATATGATTAGATAAACATATTGTCTATATTAATGATTTAGTAATCCAGATATAGATAAAAATAGGCCAAAAATGGAGGTTATCCGGTTTTTTCCTTATATCTCAGCCATTTGTTTCTCGATTTTAAATAGCAACCGAGCCGGAAGAATTCCCGATATACTAATGTATTAATCATGTTTATAAGTTATTTGGGGGCTACGGAAAGTTGATTTCAACATACAGACGGACAGAGGGACATGGCTATTTATATCGACTTCGCTATCTATAACGATCCAGAATATATATACTTTGTAGAAATTACAAACGGAATGAGAAATATATAAAAAGAATAAATACAATGAGGAATGGGAATGATATCGACTATAACAAGAATCTGATTACAGGTTTCTCATCCGATTCAGAAATAATAAACTGAGGTCTTTTGATTGATATATATAATATAAAAGTAGCCTTGAGAAATCTGTTTGTATTTCTCCAGCAAACATTTTTATTCCCCCCACCAAAAAAAATGGGAGTATATTGATTTGTCATTTCTATACGCTCTAAGTTGATCGTGAGACAGTAGAATTATTATTTTCTAAAGTAACTTTCCAAAACACCTAAGTACATAAAAATGATTTAGAAAATTATTGAGTTATACTACAACATTTTTCATTGAAATTGAGAACCATGTATAATTTAAAATGGAATTTCTCAATTTCATTTGGAATTTTCTCAATTTAAAATGGAAATTCTCAATTTCAATTGGAATTTTCGCAATATAAAATGGAAATTCTCAATTTCATTTGGAACTTTCTCAATTGAAAATGGAAATTCTCAATTTCAATTGGAATTTTCTCAATTTAAAATGGAAAATCTCAATTTCATTTGGAATTTTCTCAATTTTCTCCAAAAAATGGTGTAGTTTTTGTGATAACATGCATTCGGATTTTTAGGTGTACTTTGTTTATTTTTTCTGTTGAAAACAAAAAGGAAACAATTTTTAAATCAGTTTCAAAATAACATACTTATGATGTTTTGAAGTAGCATCATTAAGAATTCCATTATTTCACTAAAGCGAAATGATCAAGAAAAACGTATTTCCACAATCTATGGACTCCAACAAAATTGAACTGCTACAATTACTCAGTTTAATTTGCATGTCAAATGTTGCAATTGGTAGGAAAAAAACTAGTTGGCCGTTTAATATTTTTAGGTACATACAGTGGTTAAAAAAAACTGAAAACTTTTCCAAACATTCCATATGTAGTCCAAAATTTAAAATATTTTTTTTAAATAAAATTATTTTTAGTATTTTACTTGTATAGTTTTATTTATGTATATAAATTAACTGAAAAACAAACAACATAATTAATTATATTCTGAAAAAAGGGAACAAAATTAAAAATATTCACTATTTCGTAAAAAGCATCCTGTTTACAGTTATTTTATTTTTAAATTCTGTTAAAGTTAAGATTTATGAAGACTTAAAAAATAAAATAATTAACGATTTTAAAGCTGGTTTAAATCAAAAAAGTATGTGTGATAAATATTCAATAAATAAATCAGCAGTTTCAAAAATTATAAAGAAATTTCGTGAGACCGGTTCTGTAAAAACTCAACATTTAGGTGGAAGACTTCGTAAGACTACTCCTAGACAAGATAATTTAATAGCGAGAGAGTTCAATAAATTCCCAAAAATAACTCCTCGAGAGGTTGTTAATAAACTCAAATTAGAAATAAGTACACTAATTTCTAAAAAAAACACTAATTTCTAAAAAGAACCACTCATTTAAACTGGTCGATACAGAAATGGAATACTGTACTCTTTTCCGACGAATCCAAATACAATTTAAGAGGCAGTGATGGGAGAACATTTGTACACAAATAAGACTGTAAATTTTGGCGGTGGCAATATTATGGTATGTGGATGTTTTTCAGGGCAAGGTATGGGCCATATTCATATTATAAAAGATACCATGACAGGTATAGGATACAGAACCATATTAAACGATGTTATGTATCCATACGCTAAAGAAAATATGCCCCTAGTTTGGAGATTCCAACATGACAACGACCCGAAACACACCTCTTGGGTTGTAACCGAGTGGTTACAATTCAACCAGGTACGTGTTTTGAAGTCGCCTGCCCAATCGCCAGATTTCAATCCCATAGAAAATCTATGGGAAATTGTAGATCGTAAAATAAGGACCCAAAATTACACCAGGAAGGAATATTTATCGGAGGCGGTTATAAGGGAATGGCAAAATATTTCAAAGGAGACCATTGACTCTTTAATTAGTTCAATGCATCGTCGATGTGTAGCAGTTATAAAAAATAAGGGATACCCAACAAAATATTTAGTTATTGCAAAGTTTAGACCATATTTATTAAAATAATACCTAAGTTTCCATTGTTTTGTCAATGCCTAAATAAAGAAATCTTTTAATTTTGTTTTCTCATTTTTAGAATTTAATTAATTATGTCCTTTGTTTTTTGTTAAATTAAGTTAATAAAAATATACAAATAAAATACTACAAAAATGTTAAAATTTTCTAAAAAATTATTTCAGATTTTAGGCCACTAATGAAATATTTGGAAAAGTTTCCATTGTTTTGTCAACCACTGTATATATGTATAACATATTGAAAGTAACTACTAAATTATTTAGACAAATTTAAATTGTCATCTATAAAACAAAACTACATAAAAATGTGTTAAAAGTCAAAAGTTATATAAATATTTAAATAAGTTGTAGGATAAACAAATGCTACAATTTATGAACCATAAAATTAAATACAAATAAATTTAAACAATGTTTTAAAGCAAAATTTCAATACAAAATTTGATATTAAAATGTTGTTTAAATTTAAAAATTGTTTATGAATAAGGCCTTAAGAATGTAAAATTTAATATTAAAATGTCAGCACAACTTGTATGTTTTATACCCAGAATTTAATACACAAAGTTAGGAAGTCGACAACACTTCTGTAGCATCAGGCATACATACATGCATTTTGGAAGATCCAGTTAGAAATTGAAACATTTTTAATAATAAATTTAATTTGTCCATTGTTACTTGCTTCGCAAAAACTATTATTTTAATTAAACTTTTGTTATTTGACTTAACAAACTAGTACTAAGTAAACCAAATTCAATTTCTATATAATAACGTTCCATTTAAAATAAAAATCTAAATTAAATATTAATCTTAGTTCCTTGCCACCTCAGTTTATATTTGAAATGTTTTTATTTTCTGTTGTAACATGAACAAACTTATTTTTAACCTGGTTTTAAAGTTGTTTCCAAGTTTTATTTTCTCTTTCTCTATTACTGTAACATATTTTACTTTTTTTTTCTTAATGCTTGATTTACTTTTTAAAAACTAATTACACGTGTTGAAATTCTAAACTATTTTGTTGCAAAAGTTATTTTTTTCCCCCAATAAAACAAAACGAAAAGAACAAATTAAAACACTTTGCAAATACCTAAACATTCCTTTACTTGCAACCAGAATGTGAAAAGCAAAACTCACAAGTATTTGAACATTCCAAAACATACCGTCGATGCTGAGCTGAGCTGAACAGGACACAAAAGTGACTACATGAAATCACTACACTCAACAGCTTTTTAGTATTTCGAATCATAAAAAAAAAGAAAATCTGAAAACGAAAATGAACATGAAAGAAAAATCTGTGAGGAAAAACCAAACGAAGGCAAAGAGACTTTATTGCTTTCTAAAGTTCAATTGAGTGAGAGGAATAGATGGCTTATGGAGTTTAAAGCAAATTATTGTGAACACACATAGTTACACTGTCAAACTATTGAACAATACATTTTCAATAGACAACTATATAACTTTGATTTTCTATACAAACGATATAGATAATTTTGATTTTCTATAGAGATTTTCAATAGAAAAGTTATCGATAACTTTGAATTTCTTAGAAATAGTTATTGATAGCTTTTATTTTCTATAGAAACGTTATCGATAGCTTTCATTATCCATAGACACGTTATCGATAAATTTGATTTTCTATAAACATTTTTAAAGAAAAATTAATGATAACTTGATTTGATTTTCTTAAGAAAAGTTATCGATAATATTGATTTACTTTGTATATCCATAGAAACGTTATATATAACTTTGATTTTCCATACAAATGATATAGATATATTTGATTTTCTATAGAGATTTTCAATAGAAAAGTTATCGATAACTTAGAAATAGTTATTGATAGCTTTGATTTTCTATAGAAACGTTATCGATAGCTTTCGTTATCCATGGACACGTTATCGATAAATTTGATTTTCTATAGACATTTTTATAGAAAAATTAATGATAACTTTTATTTGTTTATAGAAAAGTTATCGTTAAATTTAATTTTGTTAGAAAAACTTATCGATATTTTTGATGTTCCATAAAACAGTTATCGATAACTTTGAATTTTTCAGGAATAGTAATAAATAACTTAGATTTTCTATAAAAAACTTACTTTGATAATTATAATTCATAGAAACGTTATCGACAACTTCGATTTTCTATTGAAAAGTTATCGATAATATTGATTTACTATAGAAAAATTACCGATAACTTTGTTTATACATAGAAATGTTAAATATAACTTTGATTTTATATAGAAAAATTATTTTTAGCGTTAATTTTCACAGAAAACTTATCGATAATTCTGATTTAGAGTAGAAAAATTATCGATAACTTTGAATTAGAATAGAAAATTTACTGCTAGCGTTATTTTTTATAGAAAAATTAACGATAACTTTTATTTTTTTTTATAGAAAAGTTATCGTTAAATTTAATTTTGATCGAAAATGTTATCGATAATATTGATGTTCCATAGAAAAGTTATCGATAATTTTGAATTTTTCAGTAATAGTTATAAATAACTTAGATTTTCTATAGAAAACTTACCGATAACTTTGATTATTCAAAGAAACGTTAACGATAACTTTTAATTTCTCAGGAAAAGTTGTTGAGAAAATTTATTTAAATTGCAAAGTTATCGATAGCGTTAATTTTCATTGCAAAACTTATTGATAACTTTGATTTTCTATAGAAAATTTATTGCTAACGTTAATTTTTGTAGAAACATTTTATTTTTCATAGAAAATTTATCATTAAATTTTATTTTGTTTCAAAAACTTATCGATAATTTTGATTTCCCATAGAAAAGTTATCTATAACTTTGAATTTTTCAGGAAAACTTGTTGATAACTTTGATTTTCTATAGAAAAGATGTCGATAATTTTGATTTTATATAAAAAAAGTAGTCGATAAATTTGATTTAAATTGAAAAGTTATCGATACCGTTAATTTTCATTGCTAAATTATCGATAACATTAATTTTCTATAGAAAATTTATGAAAACCTCTGTTATTCTATCGCTAGCTCTGATTTTTTATACAAAAAATATTTGTAACTTCATTTTACAAATACATTTGGTTTGGTGTAGCGAAATATGTAATTGATAAAACAAATATGGAACATTTCATTTTCAAAACTATTTTTATTTTTTTGAAGAGCTCTTGTTTTTAAAACATCGCTTTTTTAATTTCTTGTTTGTTATTTTTTGTTCTTATTGGTTGAATATTTGTATTAGTATTCAACACAAAATTATCATTGCTTTGACATAAATTTTGTTGTTCTAATTTCCTGGATATAATGGTGAAATCGCAAGGATGTTGAAAAGTAACTTTTTTAAGTTCCATCCTTATAAGTTTGACCTTTGGTAAACGGGTTCAACATTTTGTTACGATGTACAATAAAAACATAACAATAAACTAATTTATAAAAAAAAAATTAACTTCATTATGGCTAGAGATGCTGTATTAAAGATCCAAATATGTTTTAAAAGCTCAGCGAAAATCAATTACAGGCAAAGTTTTCCGATTGTATTTTGCATACTTTGGTATTACAATTCGCAACTTAAACAATTTCTGGATATATAATCTATATATATATAATGGTTACTGTGACTATAATATAGTTAAAAAACTTGTAACAATATTAAAATGGTTACAGTAAACATGCCCAATTATATTTTTTCTCTGCGTGTATATATATAAAAGAGTAACGTTACTGACTGATTCATCGCCCAGCCCAAACGACTGAAGCTAAATGCTGTGAGTTCCTCCCTTCCCAAAACAATACACTAAGGAGGGATTTTCCGGTAAATTCGGTAATCTTATATCTTCAAAACTAATAAAGATACTAAAAACTTAAAACTGCATGTTAAAGGTAAGGTTTCCAGGCAGCCGCGAAGTGAAGAAAAGAAAAGCAGCTCACGTGGGTCCAAGCAATAGGTCTCTTTGTGTTACCTGAAAGTAAAAAGTCAGTAAAAGAGGGACAGATAGAAATGAAAAGTTGCATGTTACTCCATTTAAATAAAAAAGCTGACAGGTGTTTGGTATTTTTTCGAAATTCGTACCTTTTATGGAGTAAAAACTGTATTTTAGTACTTAGAATAGAAACAAATTTTAAATCGTATTCTACGAATTTGGTACTTTTTGGAAATTCGAACCCTTAAGGGATAAAAAATGTGTTTATTTTTGGTACTTTTTCCATAAAATCAGTTTTTCTATAAATTGACATACAGAAATTTATTTAAATAAAATTTTTCCAAGGCAATGGGGATAAAAAAAGGTACCACAAAGATGAAAATACAATTCATTTGAAATTATTGAGCCAATTTTAATAATTAACTAATAGAGTGTTATTTGGAACTCGAGTGCCAAAATGTATATTAGGCCAAATCCGGGTAAACATTTTGGTACTTTTTTTAAAACATATTTTTTTCTTGAGCACATTAACATAGATTTTACTCGTTTGAGACATTTCAGTATCACAAACCGCTTTTACAATATGGAGTATTTTTTTAATTTCAAACTTGAAAGGTGTCCAAGAAGGATATGGGAAATTGGTACTATTCTCCTAATTGTACATTTTTTAATATTTTAAATTATTTAACATTAAAGTTAGCTGATATGTATCTGAGTGAAGTTAGTATTAGGAATATGGGATAATATATAGGTACCAAAATGTGAGAACAAAACTATAGGTACTTTTTCGTTCGTCTAATGGTACTTTTTGAATTCTCTTTAATAATGGACCTAGAAATATGAAATTAAGCATATATGGTTCTGAATGAATAAGAATCCAAGGGGGAGATTTAATTCCACATTCTTGGAAGATCAGATAAATATTCTAAAGCATCCACCAGAATTATTACACTCAAAAGAAAGATAAGTTTACATAGACCCAAAACTTAGAAGAATATCACCAACCAAATAGGGTATGAAAAATTGTGATATTTCGTAAAAGCGAACTGACTGGAAAAAACAGGTTTAACATAGTAACCAAGCTTCATCAACTCGTACAAAGAGTAGTTGAAATTTCAGGCACCAAAATGTCTGTTCAACTCTGTTATTTATAGTAAGTTCATCGATAACTTGACTATAGAAGATGTATCGAAAACACAAGTTTTCTATGTGTCGATAAATTTTATATATGTATGTTAAATCAGAATTATCGACAGCTTGGATTTTCTGTAAAAAAGTTATTGATAACATTGACTTTCATTCGAAAAGATAACATAAACTTTATAACTTCGCAAAATTTTTGATAGAAAATGTATCGATAACTTTAAATAGCTATAAAAAAGTTATCGATAACTTAGATTTACCCTAAAAAAGTGATAAACTTTTTAATTTTGAAAAACTATTATTAGCTTTGATTTTCGTTATCGATAGCTTTGATTATTTTTAGAAACTTCATCGATAAATTTGATTTTCTACAAAAAAGTTGTGAATAACTTTTCTCAGGAAAAGTTATACACAATTTTGAGTATCTGTAGAAAACTTATCAATAACTTTGATTTTGTATAGAAATTTTTTCTAGAAAATTTATTCATAAATTAAATTTCCTATAATATGTTTAATGCCATTCTTAATCCCCCTTTACATTATTCATTTAAATCACAGTGTTTCTAAATGTACATTTATTGATGAATGTATATAGAATACAATATTTTATCTATTTTATGTATGTGTGAATGGATGTTTGAATGTATACCAGCGGCTCTAGGAGACTGTCCCGAACTATTGATTTTACCTAGTTACATAACTATCTAAGTGACTAGTTATTTTAACACGTTCATGTCCTAAGCAGACGGTCATTTGACCCGTTTTGATTACAATGAGGCTGTCCGATAGCTGGTCCGAAGTAGTCAATGCATTGGATTCACATGCCGGTTACATAGAGTCAGTTATCTTATTAGCTACCTAACTGGTTACACAGCTACACATCTACTTATTTAAACATGTATGGGTGCTAATTGACCTCAAATAGTCAGTTAAAAAGACAAGTCCAATAACCGATTGCTTGTAAACAAACCTTCCTCCGACTACTCTCCAATAAATTACTTATTTTGGGTAAATTAACTACTTTCTAAAGTGCAGTTTAAAATAAACGTTTAAAGTAACTACTCTCAAGGTTACTTGGAGACACTAAAGTGACAATTGACTTCACGCTAGATTACATGGGATGTATAAAGTAAGCAATTTACTTCTTTCTGCACTACAAAGAGTGCATTGGATTCAAATGACCGACAATATATAAATTGGAGTCAACCAAGTGATTACTGTCTAAAAGGGATACATTGACTACTTGCCTAACTGCTGGGATATATGCCTGTAGTTTGGTATGTTTTTTTGCATTCAAATATAGTTAGCATTGTTAGTTAGTTTAGTATTACTACAACAACGACAACAAAAGTACCAACGGCAGTATCAGTATCAATAGAAACATACATACTTACAGCAAAAAATATAAAAAAAACAATAATTACAAAAACTTTGTGGTTGTCAAAGGAAGCGGAAGTGATAAACGCATAGACATGCTATCGACTAATGTTCGATAACATTTGCTACATAAACACACACAAAAATTAAAAAGGTTGTTCTTTTTTTCTCTTTACAATGTTTCTCTTATTTAATGTTTTATTTTTTTATATTCTGTTTCAAAAATAAGATTCTTAAATGAATGTACTTTAGTGATATATTGAAACAATTTAAATTTTCTATTCGAATAATCATAGAATTATTGATCTACAATAGCTTGTTGTCAAGCGCACACACAACAATAGAGTCATAATCACAAGTACACGTTTCACCTTAATGAAGATATAGAGAAAATATGAAAGGCACTAATAAACTACAGGTGGGTGAAAGTATTAAGCAATAGCTGACAAATCATTGCTAATGTTAGATAAATAAATATTTAAAACTCTGCTAGTTTTTGATGCTAAACTGTTTGGCATGACTTGTTTTAAGTGATAATAACATTGTCACTTGCAAAACCTCATAGTTGCATTTAAACTAAATGTATAAATCATTCTTAAAATGGATTCTGAAGAACACGTTTAAATGCTTGATATGGTTTTTCTTTGCATTTTCTTTCATTCAATTTTTTTTTGCTTTTGTATTTTACATTCTGTTTTAAAATGATAGAGTAAAACTCTTAGTTTTTGCTGAATATCAGTCACTTGTATAGCAGTAATTTACACGTAAAGAAATAAAGCTTTTGAATATGATGCTAAGTAAAAATAAAAACAACCAGATATGACAATGTTTGATGAAATACTTTGTGTTGTGTTACACCGTACGACACTCAATATTAGACACGAACCGGATGATATACGTCTGAAACAATAAATTAAATGGAGAAAAACTGCATTTTCAGTTTTTCATTTCGTGATCCTGTTTCCTTTTAAAAGGACTTCAAATTTTCAGAGAAGTACATTTTTAAAAAAACGTTTAAAATACTTCTAATCATCCTACTATGTCAAATATGGTGTCAAATGATCATGAAGAGTTTTAAAATATTTCGTATTATTTTTATTTTATCCTGTAAGGATCAAAAGATGTCAAAAATGTCCTTTCAAATTTTTATCCTTGAATATCCTTTTAGATTTCCAATAATTTTTTTAAAAAAAAAAAATAGTGAGTAAAAGATCCACATATTGAATACCACATGCCAAAACTTCATCCTTCTATCTTAACCCTTTGTCGACCGACGGTACTTAAAAGTACCATAACAATAATAAGCACACCAAATGAAAACAAAACATATTTTGACCCTTTTTGCTCAAAAGTACCTTGAATTACACTATCATCTTTGGAATAATATATTGTTTTTGCATATTGGCAAACTCCTTTACCCAGAATAACTCCGAATTATTTCATGTTCTCATTGTAATGTTCATTTATGTTGTAATGGTGAAAAATACTATTTCGTAAAATACCATAAAATCGACTTTTAATAGAAAATGTTATAAAAGTAACAAAACTAATCAATATATTAATAAAATTTAAACAAAAATCGATGAGTTTTTTTATATTTTGATTGATGCTGACCTAACGGTACCAGGTCCCTTCCGGATCCTTGCAGTTCCTTTTCGGATCTTTGCAGTTCCTTTTCGGTTCCTTGCAGGTCCTCCACAAAGTTAAAATTTTGTAAATGACTTCCTGAAGTCCTTATTTTCAACATTTAATAAAAAAAATTAACCTTCTCAACGATACAAAGCCTTGGTCCACAAGGGGTTAACTACTTAAGCATAGGGTAACATAGAGACGAGACACTCCGATTTGTCAAACAAAAATACAACAAATAATATTTCTGATACAACAACAAAATACATTGTCTAGCATGTATTTTGTTGTTGCAAGAGATAGGTTTTTGACAACAGACTTAGGTTTTTGACAATTCCGTCTCGTCTCTATGTTACCCTATGTACTTAAGTGTTAAAAAATATTTGAAATTTGAATTATTTGATTTTTTAAATTTTATTTTAATATTTCATTCGAAAAAAATATAACAAAATCCGTTGTGAAAAGCTACGAAAAAGACTTTTTAATAAACAAGTAAAATGGTATAGTCGGGTAAGCCTCACCTTATGATATCCTACACCGGGTATATGATTATAAAGAGTTTTCTTTTGATATGAAACTTATTTGTGTTGAATCTTATTTGAATACACACATTTTCGGTAGTGGGCCTTATATGGGAGCTATGACTAATTATGGACCAATCGTCACAAAATTTGGTGGGATGAATTGCGAATATATGAAACATATTTGTGTTGAATTTTGTTTGGATACTGACATATTTCAGAGATTTATGTATATTAATGACATTTTCGAGAATGTTGCTTATATGGAGCTATGGAATATTGTTGACCGATCGTCACGAAATTTGGTAGTGAGAGTTCGGCTTACATAAAGCTTAATTTAGCAAAATTTGGTTTGAATATGTTTATAATTAAGATATTTATGAGAGCTTAACTATTTTCAAATAGGCCAATTGTATGGGGGCTAGGATAAATATAAAGGTCAATATAAAGGTTTGTGCCAAATTTTGTCGAATTATCTTTAAACCTGCGACCTGTAGTTTGATTACAAGGTTTACATGGATGGACGGACAGACGGACGGACATCGCTTAGTCGACTCAGAAAGTGATCCTGAGCAGATTGGTATACTTTAAGGTGGGTGTTGGGACTTTTGTATGTTACAAACATCAGCCCTAACCTATTATACCTCCCCCACTATGGTGGTGTAGTTTATAAACATGCACTTTTCTTAATAAAACTTTTTTGTATACTAATAATTTTTTTTTTATATTTTAATTTTACTATGGTGGCATTTGCACTTTCATTTAAAGTCATGTCGTTTTTGTTTGTTTTTCTTTTAAAACCCCTACGAAAATCCCCTTGCATTTATACGATGCCTTTTTTTGTCAACCACGTTTGCCTTTTTTTGGCATATAATCGTATCAACAACCAATCAGAAAAGAGCTCAAAGCAGAATATCAAAAAAAGTCTTGAAAAACAGAAAACTTGCCTTTAGTTTAGATGTCACAATTTGTTAGTACAAAAATAAAACATGATTTTTAGTCATGACTTAAAGTCATAATGTAAATGCCCCCTTAGTACAAAAAATAAAACATGATTTTTAGTCATGACTTAAAGTCATAATGTAAATGCCCCCTATATACACATATAAAGGATGAAATTTTGACATTTAGTATAGAATATTTGGGTCTTTAACGCACTATTTTTTTAAAAGGAATTTATTGGCAATCTTAAAGGATATTAAAGGATAAACATTTTAAAGGATATTTTTGACATCTTCTGATCCTTACAGGATAAAATAAAGATAATACAAAATATTTTAAAATTCTTCTTGTTCTTTTGACATACAATTTGTCATTGTAGGAATAGGAGGAGTATTTTTAAATATTTTTTAAAAAATGTACTTCTTTGAAATTTTGAAGTCCTTAAAAAAAGACACAGGATCACGAAATGAAAAAATGAAAACACAGTTTTTCTCCACTAAATTTATAGTTTCAGACGTATATCATCCGGTTCGTGTCTAACGAATTATTTCTCTATTTGTCGGACGGTGTTATATAGCAGATTGGTTGGCCGGGCTTCACGTACAATCTCTTACAACAACACAAAGTATTGTAATGGATTCGATGAACAAATTATTTTCTGTTATAGCGTTCAAGCATAATTTCGGACGTGCAAAATCGTCTTTTAAGGTCTATCAGCTTCAATTCGTACACCCACAGAATAAATTAACACATCCGTGTACGATTTGACACCATTCGGTGTCAACAACGTATTATAAGGAGAGGTCGTAGAGGCCTGAAATTTGGCACCGAGAATTATATGGACCAAACTAAGAAAAAATAAAATTTTATCAAAATCGACCACGCTCACTGCCCATACAGTCCAATTCGATTTTTTTGCATACAATTTTTCCTATCCAAGTAAAAGTCTAGTAATTTGGTACATAAAAGAAGAACGCATGCTGAGTTTCAATAAAATCGGTTAAGCAATAGACAATACAATTGGGGGATTCAAACGGTCTGCTATTATGTCGTATCATAATATTAATAGGCAAGTCGATTTCTTTAGACCCCTTTTACGCTCACATTATACATTCAATTTGGGCAAGAAATATACCATTTCAAAGGGATTTATTCACAGAAGTGCAGAATATATATTTTATTGAAATCGGTTCCGTATTTTAGGAACCTTAAGCTAAAAAGTAAACAAAGCTATGCGTGTTTGTCCAATTTGTTGTTGTAAATAAATAAGAGAAACAATTAAACAGTATTGATTTCGCTCTGTTTTAAGTGAGAGTTGTTATAGAAAACAAAGAAGAAGACTTTAGTAATTTAAAGTCACAAAAATGTATTTTGAAGGTGATTTTTTTTTAAATCTAACTCCCATATGCGTAAATAATTTTTTAAATTTATCAAAGGTATATAAAACAAAATTTCCATTCAAAATTTGTTTTATAAACCTTTGACAAATTTAAAAACTGTTTATGCATATGGGGGTGAATATGTAATTGTACATAAGTAAATAGTTATTTATAAATATGTTGTGAACTATAATTGCAAGATTCTTCAAACTTAGTCTAAATGGCTCTTTTATAATTTTACATAGTTTCGCTGAAATTGTTCGGGATTGGAATAGTGGGCGTGGCACACCCTATACAAAGTATATCAGTAATTTCGAATATCTGTAGAACTATAATTGTAAAATTGTTTAAACTTTTAGCGAATTATTTTCTTATTACTGTGCGGAGTTTAGCTGAATATAGGCGGAATTAGATTAGAGGGCATAGCACCTCCCATACAGAGTAAATACTGATTTCGAATATCTGGGCAACCATAATGGGAGGGGTCGGAAAAGGAGGTGAGTCACCTCCCATACAAAGTAATAATTGCAAGGTTCTTCAAACTTTGTCCGCATAGTTCTCTTACCATTTTACACAGATTGGCTGAAAATGGTCGGGATTGCATTAGTGGTTGTGGCACAAAGTAAAAAAATAATATCTGGAGAACTATAATTCTAAAAGAATTTAAGCTCTGTATCAATCAATTTATTACCATTCTACGGAGGTTAGCTAAAAACGAATTAACTCCTGTTCCCAGTTCGAAGTTTAGCTAAGAATGATCGGCTTAGTAGAAATGATACCTCCCTTATAATGGAAAGTTAAAGTAAAGCTTGATATTTACATAAAAGGTTTAAAAATGGATGGGATCACAGCAGTGTAGTGGTATCTCCTATACAAAATTAGTTAGTTATTTTCGAATATCAAGTGAACTGTAATTGAGAGATTCTTAAATTTTGTATGGGTTAGTTTCGTATTTCCATCCATATATTTTTAATTTTACTAGGGTAGAGGTAGCGAAGTGCACCGGGCTTGCTAGTTGTCATAATGTCGTAAAATATTTTTTTAGTTTAAAAAAATTCTTATTGTGCTGCAAACAAAAAAAGTGTTATTATATGATAAAACAAATAAAAATGTGTTTAAACTAAAAATATATTTTATGACAATACGACCTAATAGGAGACCGTTTGAATCCCCCAATTGTATTGTCGATTCCTCCACGTTTGTTTAGAAATTGTAAACGTACCGTGTCGAAAAAAGTGACACCATATGGTGTTAAAATAACACCAACCGTTGCCAATTTTGCAACTTCGTTTTTCCCTCAGTGTATGGCACCTAATTTTCCTGCTTTAGGATGAATCCTTCTGCTCACAATCGTTTTGAAATTTCTGTTTGAGTAGCTTCAATAATTTTGCAAGCTCTTGTTGAGTTTTACAACAATCTTCATGGAACAATGACTCCAATTCTTAGTCTTCAAACTATTTTGGCTGGCCTAAGCGATCTTTGTTTTCCTTGTCAAAATCAGCACTTCTGAACCGCACAAACCATCTATCGCACGTTGAAACCGATGCAGCACATTCACCATAAGCTTTGGTGAACAATCGGTATGCTTCAGCTGCACTTTTTTCAAATTAAAGAAGAAAAGCAAAACTTCCCGCATATGACGCTTTGTTTGTACAAAATTCGACATATTAATGGTACTATTTTCTTGTTATGGTACTTGATCTTCCAAATGAATAAACCTAAATTATGGGAAGTTTGTTTAAACTGATTTGTGTTCTTTTAAGATAAAATATTTTTGTATTTTCCTTTCAGTGTATATTTATTTAAATTACTTTATATTAAATAGTATAAATGTACACGTAAGTAACGAAGTATGAATATCGTTACCTTAATATAGAAAGGCCCTAACTAGGGTTTTTTTTTTTTTTTGTAAGCCCAGATTTTTGTTGATTTCGATAAATAATGCGCTCATATATCATATTTAGCCAAAAAATCTAGACTTAAAAATAGCACGAGTTAGGGCCTTTCTAGATTAAGGAAACGATATATACAATATGTATGTGTACATGTGTATACAAATGAAGTTAACATTTATGAGAATGTATCTAAGTATCGGTATGTATGTGGATCTGTATATTATTCCCAGCAATGTAGTAAATAAGAATTATAATGCACAACACAATTTGCAATATAAATGTAGATATTTTGCAAATAAACTCGTACGTGTGTTGTATGAAAGTATGTACGAAAAGCAGAGTGGAAAAAGTTTATACAATTGTACATTTTTTTTTGATACTATTTCATATTCAAAAATACATTAGTACTCCCACGATTCATTTGATATCTTCAAACAATTTTCAGTATTTTATTTTTAAAAGTCTTCGAATAATTTCCAGTTTCACATAAGGCTAGGCTAGGTGCTATGTAAGGTAAATCTTCTTCTGTTCCGTTTCTGTTTAAATTCGCCATGTTGAAACAATGAGGTTCTAACAAAGGCAAACTAAACTCTTTTGGGTGTTTCAAAGTCGCTATGATGTGATAATTCAGTTTGTTTTGTGGCTGGATTAAAAAAAGAAATGTTTGCAATAACATCACAAAAATGGAAATTAGCCCTTAAGAGCACTTGGGGTCCAAATGACCCTGAACTTTTAAAATCACGAAAAACACAGTAATTTTGACCCCAAGTGCTCTTAAGGGTTAATTTTCATTTTTGTGATGTTATTGTAAACATTCCTTTTTTTAATCCAGCCACAAAACAAACTGAATTATCACACCATAGCGACTTTGAAACACTCAAAAGAGTTTAGTTTGTAATATATAACATTTCGCTATCTTTCCATTAGAAATTCCAAATATTGAAAAATTTTACCTTTGACCTTCATGATTTAAGGGTTAACGTTTTCCGATTTTAGGGAAACTTTCAGAATATATTTAAAATTACCTGAACTATAATATTATGAACAGATTTTACATAAAATTAATAACTGTAAAGAAATTCGGCTCATTCGCCAAAATATGGCTAAATAATTAGATTTTCTCGAAAATTTACAAATTTAAATATCAGGTACGGAAAAACTATAGGAGCTATTGACATAATTTTTTCACATTTTTATTCCCTATTATGTTGTCCCCATATGATGATCAAAAAATTCTGAAATTTGTTTAACAAAATTTTTAAAAATATGAAATTGGAGTTTTGAAAATGCCGTTTAAAAAAAAATATTTTTGTTTGGTTATACCTACGAATAGGTTAACTGTATCCTATGAAGATAAAAACTCATATACAAGTAAATATGGATATATTTTAAGTAAAAATTAGCTTTTATTTTAATATTTATCAAAATATGTTAATTTTGTTCCTACATTTCTTGTTCCAGTGGCCTGAGACACGTTAATGGCCTGGCGATTTTTTAATAACTTTAACAGTTTTTAACCAATTTTTGTCATTTATATCTTATTAGAACGTCAATTACGTATACATTTATATTCGTTTAAATTAAATTGCAAAAGTATTTACTTAATAGCTAAATTTAAAAAAAAATGCATTTTTTCCCCTTGTAATGCACCTCAAAACTAAATCGAAAGTCGACACGGGTTGCCCTTCTTAGAACAAGCTAAAAAAATTTTTGGTGGTATTTTAGGTCATTATGAAAGTTTTCAGGGGGTACCGTTTCAACATTTCAAAAAATGTAATTCTAAGGGACGCTCTAGTGTACATATCTGTCATTTATTCTCACTTAGATATTGAACATTAAAGTAGAAACTACAAGTAGAAACTAAATGTCGAATTTTGTGCCAGCAAATCGTCATATGCGGGAAGTTTTGTTTTACTTCTTTAATTTGAATTTGAGATATTTTTTTTTTCGGTTCAGAAGTGTTGATTTTGACACAGAACAATTTTTTCAGGACCAAGAATTGGAGTTATTTCTCCATGAAGATTGTTGTCAAACTCAACAAAAGCTTGCAAATTCATTAAGAGCTGCTCAATTAGCAATTTCATAACGTTTGCAAGCGGCAGGATTTATTCAAAACCATACGAATTAAAGCTAAGCGACCTCGAAAGACGATTTTGTTTGTCTGAAAGGCTGCCTAAACGCTATAAAAGAAAATCATTTTTGCACCGAATCATTACTTGCTAAGAAAAATGGATCTATTGCGATAACCCGAAGCATAAGAGATCGTATTTGATTGTATAGAAATTTGAATTTATAACTGTTTCTAAATAAGAGTTTTGTCAATAGAAAATTTTAAGTTTTTATACCCTTCACCTTCGTCTATATATAAGTTTGTCATTCCGTTTGTAATTTCTACATTTTTCATTTCCGAACCTATAAAGTATATATATTCTGGATCCTTATAGATAGCGGAGTCGATTAAGCAATGTCCGTCTGTCTGTCTGTCTGTCTGTTGAAATCAATTTTCTGAAGACCCCAGATATCTTCGGGATCCAAATCTTCAATAATTCTGTCAGACATGCTTTCGAGAATTTTGCTATTTAAAATCAGCAAAATCGGTCTACAAATGGCTGAGATATGAGGAAAAAACCAAGACAACCTCGATTTTTGACCTATATCTGGATTACTAATGCCCAGTTTTTGACTTGTTATTTAAATACGTATTTAGTTAATTTTTTCTTAAAATTAAGTTGTATTTAAATACAGTTTGAGTTTTACAGTGCTACATAATTTGTCTTATTTAAATAAGATAAAAGTATGGTAGCACTACTAAATATCAAAAATTTATCGATAGTTTTGCTTAAAACAGCTGTTCAACCAAAACAAAACTTGATACATTTTGCCCAATAAGAAATAAAAGTTTATTAAACAATAAAATTATTGGTAGGAAAATGTACAAAAGAAGTTCCAATTGACCCGCATCGGAATTGTAGTTTTTGCAAGACGCTGTTTTTAGCAAGACTCTGTTGTTTGGTTTTTTTTCACTACAATAGATTGAAAAAAAAAACCAAACAACAAAAGTCAGCTGTCAAAAACATATGGTAGTTTATGAAACTTAAATAGAATTTAAATGACCAACGTCGGCCATTTAAGTATCATTTAAAAAAGCACTGAGAAACTCATTTTCGCATTTAAATAGAACTTAAATATAATTCATATTTAAATACGAAGTCAAAAACTGGCTCTAAGACATTAATATAGACAATATGGATATCTAATGATAGATATTTCAAAGTCATTTGCAACGACGTATATAAGACCATAGTAAGTTGGACCTACAATGGGTGAAAATCTGGAAAAAAATTTTTAACCCGAATTTTTTTTTTCACAAAAAAAAATTAAAAAAACAAAAAAAAAATTTTAAAATTTAAAAAAAAAAAATTTTAAATAACAATCGAAAAAATTTAAAAAAAAAAAATGAAAAAAACAACTGGAAAAAAAATTTAATTTTGTTTACCTAAAAATATTTAAAATTTTGAAGTATAACTTGGTGAAGGGTATATAAGATTCGGCACAGACGAATATACCACTCTTACTTGTTTTTTTCTTTAAGCGATTTGCACCTTACATGCAAATAATTAATTTTAATTTTAGTAATCTGAAGATGAAAAAAGTACTATTTGATTAATGATTTAATACCGAACATCTCTGATGAAAAATATACAAATTGTAAAATTTTTTATACAGCAGCATGCAGGTTGCATGTACTTGAATATCAATGAAAATTCAGACAGACATAGATACAAAGAGATCTAAAACAAAATATTAATTTTATGATTGTGTGTGCGAATGTATGATATATGTATGTAAATATGGGAGTTAGAGCATGTTAATGCGTAAGTATTACATAACTAAAAGTTTTATAAAATGCAGCAGATAAAAATGTCAGATTTAATGAAATTTGTTGCACAGATTTATGAATAAAATTATGAATTTAATGCTATTATAAATTTAAATATAATTAATTTAAATAGCAATAATATTTTAGTTTTATTTCGAAATGAACTCGTGCAGCTAGTTAAAATATGATATTTATACATTCATCTTCTTAACTGTTGGTTCTATTGTAAAAAAAATATATGTATATATGAAAATTATATTATTATTATTTACCATTTAGAGCTCTTAATTTTTCAAAATAGGAACAGAGCCCAAGTATGATTACGATGTGGTAGTTGTGATTAATGAGAATTAGTTTGGTAATGAGTCTCTTCGATTCCTAGTTCTTATATTTTCTATATAAAATTTAATGTTATTACTACAGTTTTCATATTTTCTAAAGAAAATGCAATGCTTTAATATTTTCTTTAGACAATTTAGAGCTTTCATATTTTGTATTAAAAATTTAATGCTTTTTTACAGCTTTCATATTTTCTATAGAAAATTTATAAAGATTTTACTAAAGCTTTAATATTTTCTATAGGAAATTAAAAACTTTTACGGAAGATTTCTTATTTTCTACAGAAAATTTATTTTCCTATAGACAATTTAAAGCTTATACTAAAGCCTTCATATCTTCTAGAGAAAATTTAAAGCTTTCATATTTTCTATAGACAATTTAGAGCTTTTACTAAAGCTTACATATTTTCTATAGAAAATTTAAAGTTTTTACTGAAGCTTTCATATTTTCTATAGAAAATTTAAAGCTTTTCTAAAGATTTCATATTTTCTATAGAAAATTTAAAACTCTTCTAAAGCTTTCATATTTTTTATAGAAAATTTAAAGCTCTTCTACAGATTTCATATTTTCTATAGAAAATTTAAAGCTCTTCTAAAGCTTTCATATTTTTTATAGAAAATTTAAAGCTTCTATTAAAGCTTTCAATTTTCTATAGACAATTTAAAGCTTATACTAAAGCCTTCATATTTTCTTGAGAAAATTTAAAACTCACTAACTTACTAAAGCTTTCATATTTTCTATAGAAAAGTTTTCATATATTCTGTAGAAAACGTAAAGCTTTTAATAAAGCTTTCGTATTCTCATAAAGCCTCTAAATTTTCCTGAAAAATACTAAGCTTTAAAATGGTAGTACGTATGCCGAATGTGCTTAGTAGGGGCATATGATGACATGCAAAACTGGCGCTGTGGCAGGAATTGAACGTAAGATAACGGTGCCCAATGATACGTAATGTTGCGTGGTATGTATTCGTTCTACTAAAATTTCTGAAATTATCACAACATTTGTACAGCAAGTCCACCATTATGGTGAAAGAGGGTGAAGGAGAGACCATAAAATTTAATGACTGTGAACCAAATACAAACACAAGCTGCCAGTTTCCTTTATTGATATAAAAGAAAGAAGAACAAAACAAAAATAACACCTAAAATGTAAAATAATTATAATAGCTATTACTTTTAAAAAAAAATTGCGATTGCTTTGAAGAAAAAACTGCCAGAAGCTGCAAATGAAAAATAAGTGGAAAGTGATATGGGTTTTATATTTCTTTTATTGATGTTTTATTTTTGTTTAAAAACCCAACTAACTGTTATTCATTCAATTCATACTTCTTTACAGGTTTTTTCACCAGGTTTTGTTTATTTTAAGTGTGTCAGTTTAAATCTTAGGAAAATAAAATTTTATGGTCTAGACGTGTTGGAGTGTTGAAGTTTTAGGCGAGTTTTTGGTTACCTTATTTGGGCAGGAACTTTTTATTTAACAAGGAAACAGAGTTTTTTTTAAGTGAATACTAGAAAGAAAAAGGTTGCGAAAACATAATTTTTTATACTGCACAGAGGAACATAATCAAAATATGTTGAAAATAAATCTATTCTTTCTTACCGGCTGATCCGATTTACATACAGTTTATCGTAGGCATAACAGAGTTCACAGACCCCTTGAAAGTGCCGCTTTGGGGTCTCAAAGTAGGGCACCTCAGGCATGTAAAATTTTGTAATGCTTGATTACATTTTTAATGCTTTTAAATAATATGTTTTCGTGCGCTATTTAATTTACTAAGTATTACAGTTGTCGAGAGAAATTAAATTTCAAAATTTCACCATAACTTAGTCTGGGTTTTCAATTTTTAATTCCGCCCACTTTATTTATGCAATAATAACCTCCTAATATATTGTTTAGCCTGCAACAGATACGTTCTAGTATCTGATTATTTTTGTATATAAATTTTCTTTAAAACTCAAAGAAGGGTACCAAAAAAAATTTAAACCAAAAATCATTAAATTTGTTTCAGGTTTGTTTTGTAAAAAACATACAAAAGCAATCAACCTTAAATACTTTTGGTGTTTTATTTTATTGCGTTACATTCACTTGTAGCTGGGAATATTCGAAGACGACCAACACAAAAACATACAAACTCTTAAATACACCTCGTAGTTCTTAGAATTAGATAAAAACCAAACAACCCAGCATAAGCAGATATCTGGTTGCAATAGAATTAACTGGTCAACTGAAAAGCTTTACAAGTGAAATTCCTAGTGATTGATGGTGGTTCACTGGCTGTTCCGTATTGTTTGGTAATGAAGAGGCAAAAAAACTTGAAAAAATATAAAAATAGTTTTCAATCGACAACCCATTATTACTGGATACCAAGAAATATAAATACCATGCTAGTTTTAAATCCAATAATAAGAACTATTGACATCATTTTTGCAGAATTTAACCACAATTTAAAGCACGAAAAAATATTCCATGTAAAAAAAATAGTGCAGTAAAATTCATTTTTGTAAAATTTCATATAAATCCTAATACCTACTTGTATTACTATAAAACTGTTTAGGAATTTAATTTGGTAATTTCATAGTTTAACAATATTTAGAGTATAATTTATATACATACATGAAAACTTTCGTAGTGACCTAAAATACCACCAAAAAAATGTTTAGCTTGTTCTAAGAAGGGCAACCCGTGACGACTTTCGATTTAGTTTTGTGGTGCATTTAAAAGGGGAAAAAATGAATTTTTTCAGTTTTTTTTAATATTTTGCAATTACTTTTGCAATTTTATTTAAAAGAATCGCATTGCGTATGTAATTTCCATTTTTGTACTGTTATTGTTAATACTAAACTTCATGTTATATTTTCCTTACGTTTCATCAAAATCGGCCCAAAAATATATAATAATATTGAAAAATTTGACCTTTGACCCTCAAGATTTAAGGCTTAGCGTTTTCCGATTTTAGTAATACATTCAGACTATATATAAAATTACCTGGACTATAATATTCGGAATTCGTTATACTTAAAATTAATAACTGTAAGGAAATTCGGCTCATTCGCCAAAGTATGGCCAAAAAATTTGTTTTTCTCGAAAATCGCAAAATTTAAATCGCAGGTACGGAAAAACTATAGGTGGTATTGACATACTTTTTTCACAGTTTTATTCCCTATTATGTTGTAAATAAATCCCCATGTGATGATCAAAAAATTCTGAAATTTGTTTAACAAATTTTTGAAAAAATTTAAATTGGAGTTTTGAAACTGCAATTAAAAAAAATAATTTTTTTTGGTCATAACTGCGGTTAACGGTATCCTACGAAGACAAAAACTCATATACAAGTAAATAAGCTCTTATTTTAATATTTCTCAAAATATGTTTATTTTGTTCCTACGTTTCTTGTTCTAGTGTCCTGAGACACGTTAATGGCCTGGCGATTTTTGAATAACTTTAACATTTTTTAACCAATTTTTGTGTTTTATGTCTTATTAGAACGACAATTACGTACACATGTCGATTCTTTTAAATTAAATTGCAAAAGTAATTATTTAATGGCAAAATTTTTACAAAAACTGAAATGAATTTTTTCCCCTTGTAAATGCACCACAAAACTAAATCGCAAGTCGGCACGGGTTGCAACCATGATAGAAAGACAAAATTTCATATTTAACTATAGTTTTATATATATAAAAAAATACAACCAGTAAGAGTACTATATTCGGCAGTGCCGAATCTTAAATACCCTCCACCTAAATATGATGGTATAACAACTGAAATAATATAACAATTGTTAGAAAGACTAGTTTAAGCAGAAGATATTTTATTTCAAATGTACAAAAAATTGTATCTAATTCAGCAATTCATAACTGAAATTCCTATTCGAACGTATGAAATTTAACAATTTATATACTTAATAATTAGTAAATACGTTTGGATCAACATTTTTCCCTTTTAACCTCAAGTGAAGAAACAGAGTATAAGAAAGAGTATACAAATATATTTAGACAAATTTCAAAAAATTTGGTTGTGGGACTTACGTGGGAGCTATGACCTATTATGATTCGATTGTCATAAAATATTTTACCGTGATTTTTATGTATTTATATGAGAGCTGTGGCCAATTATGGACCAATATTCACAAAATTCAGTATTATGATTTTTGAATACAAATTACTGATCTGTGTACTATTTTGGTTTAATATATGGATACTATGACCTATTATGGTCCTAAGTATTTGAGGTCTAGTTTTGTAGAATTTCATATAAACAACGCTATTAACAAGAGTGGACGTTATATGGGAGCTATGCCGAATTATGGACCAATATTTAAAAAATCTTGTAGTACGATTCTTGGATACAAATTACTGATCGGTGTAAAATTTTGGTTCAGTATAGATTTTTTTGGATATTTGTTCTTATATGGAGGCTATGACCAATTATGGGCCTATCATCATAAAATTTGGTACATCGATTTTTGTATATATTGAATAAATTTGTTTCGAATTTCAACCTGATAACTATTTTTTGTATTTGTAAGAAATTTATGAGGATTTTAGTGATTTTCAGGAGTGGACCTTATATGGCAGCTACGGTTAAATATGGACCGATATTCACAAAATCCAGAAGTATGATTACTGGATACAAATTACTGATCTGTGCGTAATTTCATTTTGATATCGATATGTATTAAATATTTTTTAAGATGAACAACTTTTTCGGAAATGGTCCTTATAGGGGAGCTATGACCAATTATCGGCCAATCTGCATAAAATTTGGTACAGTGATATCCATGTATATGAGTATTATTTTTGTCGAATTTTAGCAAGATAAAGGTATTTATAAGAGATTTATGAGTACTTAACTGATTTTTGGAAGTGGACCTTATATGGGAGCTATGGTCAAATATGGACCGATATTCACAAAATCCTGCAGTATGATTTATAAATATAAATTACGGATCTGTGTGAAATTTTGTTTTGGTATTGATATTTTTTAGATATTTATGTAGGTTATTGTGTTTTTCGGAAGTGGTCCTTATATGGGAGCTATATCGGCCGATCTTCATAGAATTAGGAACAGCGATTTTGGTGTATATGGGGATTATTTATGTCGAATTTCAACTTGATAGAGACATTTATGCTTATTTAAGGGATTTTCGGAAGTGTACTTTATATGGGGGCTATGGTCAAATATAAGACGATCCACGAACAATTTTGTAATATAATTTTTTTTACCAGAAGACTTATTTTTCCTGTATTTTCTATGGATATTCCTATTCTGTAGGCATTTATAGACCATAGAACCATATTTCGGGAAGAAATTTGTATGGGGGCTAGGAGAAATCATGTACCGATTCGTATAATTTTCACCAGACTTACTCCTTTTATCATAAAAGTAACGAGTGCAAATTTTTATGATAGTAGCTGCAATATATTTACAAAAATGACTAAAAATATCTGAAAATTATAAATTTTTTTTGAGGTTGTCCCACATTTTAATTCATAACTTTAGTTCCACTGTACCGATTTCGCTGATTTTCAATACCAAACTGCTTAGGACAATAATAAATATTTTTCTTGCAACTCTACTAAGTTTGTTTGCGTATTTTGGACGTGAGCGTGTTTTACACAGACGGACAGACAGACGTACATGGCTCAATCGACTTAGAATTTCATAAGGATCAATAATATATATACTTTGTTGGGTCTCAGATGAATATTTCTCAATGTTACACACGGAATGACAAACTTATATATACCCTCATTCACCACTTATGGTGGTGGAGGGTATAATAACATTTAGATTTAAGATTTGAACAAATTATTGATAGTTCACATTATTTTGTGAAGATACAATAAATAAAATATGAAAAAAAAAGTAAGATATCACTATAAATACTACTTTATATATATATTCCCTTCAGGATACTCACAAAACTTCTTTTGACGCTTTAAAAAGTTTATAAAAAAACACTGTTTAATGGAAAATAATTTAAGACCTTGAGAGCATCGAACATCTGAAAGAGGTGACCGTTATGAAATTTATACTAACATCACTTCGTCAGTAATAGCATCACTTCGTCACTAATGATTCCAATTTATATAGTTTTGGGATGATTTGACAATATGTATTAATTAAAGTTCTTTGTAATGATGCAGAGAGGAGCCAAGTAGTTATTTTGCATACCCCAGGTAATCTAGCGATGAGCCAATTGTCAATTTAGTGTCCCTATATAAATAGCGATATATTTATAGCAAAAGTTGTTAACCGCTACCTTCAAAACTGCAGGGTATATAGTTCCACAATATATAATTCACATTTACGTTATTGTTATTATTGTTGTATATTTTATACAAATAGTTATTGCTATTGCTCTCGATATTGCTGGCTGCCTTGCTGCTGCTGCTTCTGCTGCTATTTTATTTTACTATTGTTGTCAATATTAAATGATGCCTGAACACAGGTGTTCTGCCATAACAATTAGAAAGGAAATTAGTTAAATAAATTGTCAAAAACGACATACATATTTATAATAACAAAACCATACCTTAACAATTTGTTTATACTTTAAACCAGAAATTTAAGGTAAATGTTAAATTAGGCCAATTTACACCTTAATTTGTCTTACAAATAATAATTAAGGATCTTCAGGGAGAGGTATGTAAACCTCTATTACTAAGAACAAAAACTATTATGATTCCTTGTTATAATTTTAAATAGTTTTGTCAAACATTTTTTCCTTTGTTTTAGTTTTGAGTTTTTTAAGCGCTTGTGGAAATTCTCTGTCGGTTTTCTAACACGTAATACACTTCTTTTTATAATTTCCTTTTACGAACTAAGTTGGCCAAACTATAATTTGTTTAGGCCACTAGTTATCTTAACTAGACTTAAAGTTTATCTTTGGCAACTGGGTGTTTGAGGTAAAAGTTTTCTTAGAAAAACTTTTGTTGCTTAAAAAATTCATTACTATCAAAAGGGATTAATTTAAGTTTTATTGTAAATACGAGAGCGGTTCAAAAATACATAATGTTTCTCCAATTTTTCCATAAAATTTGTCTAAGTCAACACAATAGTTATTTTTTGTGAGATGATTTCATCGTTGGAGTCAAATATCTTTCCGCAGAGATTTTTTCAGGTAAAAAAATCATCCTGAAAAAATTTTAGGTAAATCTCTGAAGTTTTGAGATGCATTTACAAGGGGAAAAAAATCATTTTTTTCAGTTTTTGTAAAAATTTTGCTATTAAAAAAATACTTAACCAATTTAATTTAAAAGAATAGAAATTTGTACGCAATTGTCGTTCTAATGAGACATAAAACCAGAAATTGGTCAAAAAATGTTAAAGTTATTAAAAAATCGCCAGGCCATTAACGTGTCTCAGGCAACTAGAACAAGAAAGGTAGGAACAAAATTAACATATTTTGATAAATATTAAAATAAAAGCTCATTTTTACTTAAAATATGTCCATATATACTTGTATATGAGTTTTTGTCTTCGTAGGATACCGTTAAACTATATGAACAAAAAAATAAAATTTTTTTAACGGCAGTTTCAAAACTCCATTTTCAAATTTTTAAAAATTTTATTTACCAAATTTCAGAATTTTTTGATCATCTCATTGGGATTTATTAAGAATACAATAGGGAATAAAAATGTGAAAAAATTATGAAAATATCTCTTATAGTTTTTCCGTACCTGCGATTTAAATTTTGAAATTTTCGAGAAAAACCAATTATTTGACAATTTTTAGGCGAATGAGCTCTATTTCCTTACTCTTATGAATTTTAAGCAAAACTTATTCAGAATATTATAGTCCAGATAATTCTAAATATACTCTGAAATTTTTACTAAAATCGGAAAACGTTAACCCTTAAATCGTGAAGGTCAAAGGTCAAATTTTTCAATATTTGGAATTTTTCATGGATAGAAATAAAATAGGTCCCCTTCTCACCCTTCGGAGGGTTAAAATCACTTTGAAAGTGTAAAATTTAAATGCATGACATTTAAGTCACAATGGGTTAAAGATGTTAGAAAATTTTTATATTTTATATTTTAACATCTATGAACAAATTTACTACAAACACTAGTTGATCGCACCGGCCCAGTAGCATTTACTAATGTTAGTTCTTCAACTTTCTCCAACCCACGCACATCAGCCTGTTCTTATTTATTTGCAAATAAAATATCTAAATTTGTACTGCATACTTTAGGGAGCTTTTTTTACAGTTGACTGGACTCACAGAAAAAAGAATTTCCGAGTTTTGCCCGGAATTTTTGAATTTATTTCTTTACAAACCATGAAAATTTCGAATCAAATATAAAAAAATCAGCTAAATCGCTCCAGCCGTTCTCACGTGATGGCATTACATACATGGACCATTTCATTTTTATATATGGGGAATTTCATGTCAAGTGAACCAACTTTTGAAATCGATGTCTTCCGATCGGGATGAAATTTGCACCAAGGTTAGCTCTATTGGATAGTAACTCAGACACAATTTTTCAACAACATCGGTCGAGAACTCTCTGAGTTATAGGGGGTAAAATTTTGACAATTTGGTCAAACAGGGGTTTTTTCTTATCCATGTAACTTATTACCTATTGTTCTTAGCAAAATGTGTCCCAAATAGTATAGATAGCTATTTCTTCGATCTTTCGAAAAAAAATATTTAAAAAAAAAAATAAAAAATTTTTAATATTTTTTTTCCGAAATCAAAAACTTTTTTGACTTTTTTTTAAAACTTTTTCTCTTTTTTTTTTTTATTTTTTTTTTCTTAAAATAAAGTTTAGATATTTTCCTTGAACACCTACTTGGTCGCTTAGTGGGATGCGAGTGGGATATCTATCAAAATAAATATTTTGTAACTCAAAACATAAAATTTTTGACTTTTTTTGCAAAATCAAAAACTTTGTTGACTTTTTTTTTCAAAATGGACCCTTTTTTAATCTTTTTTTTTAGGTCAAACAAAAGCTTAGATATTATCCTTGAAGACCCTTTTGGTCGCTTAGTGGGATGCGAGTGGGATATCTATCCAAATAAATATTTTTTAACTCAAGACTTACAATTTTTGACTTTTTTTTTTGCAAATACGATTTTTTTTCCAAATGGGCCCTTTTTTTAAAATTTTTTTGTAGTCAAAAGAAAGCATAGGTCCATTCCTTTAAGATATTTTTAGTCCCTTAGTGGGATGCGAGTGGGATATCTATCAAAATAAATATTTTGTAACGCAAGACATACAATTTTTTAATTTTTTTTTGCAAAATCAAAATTTTTTTCCAATATGGGCCCTTTTTTAATTTTTTTTTTTGCTCAAAAGAAAGCCTAGGTCCATTCCTTTAAGATATTTTTAGTCCCTTAGTGGGATGCGAGTGGGATATCTATCAAAATAAATGTTTTAACACAAAAATTGTATGTCTTGAGTTACAAAACATTTATTTTGATATATATCCCACTCGCATCTCACTAAGCGATCAAAACCATCTTAAAGGAATAGGCCTAAGCTTTCTTTATAGCAAAAAAAAAAAATTACAAAAAGGGCCCATTTTAAAAAAAAGTCAAAAAAGTTTTTGATTTTGCCAAAAAATCAAAAATTGTATATCTTGAGTTACAAAATATTTATTTTGATAGATATCCCACTCGTATCCCACTAAGGGACCTAAAATATCTTAAAGGAATGGACCTAAGCTTTCTTTTGACTAAAAAAAAATTTTTAAAAAAGGGCCCATTTTGAAAAAAAATTCGAATTTGCAAAAAAAAAGTAAATAATTGAATGTCTTGAGTTACAACATTTTTATTTTAATAGATATCCTACTCACATCTTCCTAAGTGACAAAATAGGTCTTAAAGGAAAAGACCTAAGCTTTCTTTTGAGCAAAAAAAAATTTTTAAAAAAAAGTCCCATATTGGAAAAAAATTTCGATTTTGCAAAAAAAAATTAAAAAATTGTTACAAAATATTTATTTTGATAGATATCCCACTCGCATCCCACTAAGGGACTAAAAATATCTTAAAGGAATGGACCTAGGCTTTCTTTTGAGCAAAAAAAAAAATTAAAAAAGGGCACATTTGGAAAAAAAAATCGTATTTGCAAAAAAAAAAAGTCAAAAATTGTAAGTCTTGAGTTAAAAAATATTTATTTTGATAGATATCCCACTCGCATCCCACTAAGCGACCAAAAGGGTCTTCAAGGATAATATCTAAGCTTTTGTTTGACCTAAAAAAAAAGATTAAAAAAGGGTCCATTTTGAAAAAAAAAAGTCAACAAAATTTTTGATTTTGCAAAAAAAGTCAAAAATTTTATGTTTTGAGTTACAAAATATTTATTTTGATAGATATCCCACTCGCATCCCACTAAGCGACCAAGTAGGTGTTCAAGGAAAATATCTAAACTTTATTTTAAGAAAAAAAAAAAAAAAAAAAAAGAGAAAAAATTTTAAAAAAAAGTCAAAAAAGTTTTTGATTTCGGAAAAAAAATATTAAAACTTTTTTATTTTTTTTTTAAATATTTTTTTTCGAAAGATCGAAGAAATAGCTATCTATACTATTTGGGACACATTTTGCTAAGAACAATAGGTAATAAGTTACATGGATAAGAAAAAACCCCTGTTTGACCAAATTGTCAAAATTTTACCCCCTATAACTCAGAGAGTTCTCGACCGATGTTGTTGAAAAATTGTGTCTGAGTTACTATCCAATAGAGCTAACCTTGGTGCAAATTTCATCCCGATCGGAAGACATCGATTTCAAAAGTTGGTTCACTTGACATGAAATGCCCCATATATAGATTACTTTACCCACCATCAAAAAAGATGAGGAATTGAATAATTTTTTCATTCTGTTTGTAACAGATCGAAATTTTCATCGTAGACCCACGAAAGTATATATATTCGGGGTCCTTTTGAAATTCTAAGAAGGTCCCTCCGTGTGTCATTCTGTTGAAAACTCGGTATAGCCCAAACGAAACTAGCTAGTTTTGCATGGTACTGAGAATGGGAAATTTCGGTCCATGATGTCATCTAGTCTCTATACAAATGTCTCAATGGAATACTTTTTGAGCATTCATAAATATGTGGATTATGGGGCAATCCCGATAAAATTTTGCACAAATTAGTTCTAAGTACTCTGAAATTGAACAGTAAAGTATGAAATCGGGTAACATTCGTTCCTAGTCCCCATATAAGGTCCCCTTAAGAACACGACTTGAATATTCATAATAATTAATACCGTGATGAAGTTGGACACAAACAAGAACCTTAATCTTTCTACCAACTTTTGTGAATATCGGTTCATAATTGACCCTACCCCTCATATAACACCTATATACGAAAAATAATTTTTTGTCACATATTGCTGGTGGTTATATAAGATGACGGTGACAAATTTTAGACCTTGGGAGCATCGAAAATCGACAAATATAGGGCCTCCCAAATAAGTACTATAGATGTTGCTACGCACTTCTTTATAAAACTCTCAAAATAGATGCCAAATACATGCAACACTTTTGTAGGCCACTTACATATATATGGTTATTGGATTGTCTTTACTAACCAACCCATAAAACGGAAACTACATACACAAATACAATGAAAACACCAACGCACATACACACAAGAAACAACACAATGACAACCAAAAACATTAACCAGCCTTCAACCAATCCGTCTAAATAGATGATATGAGTGAATATTAGGATGTCCTCAATGGTAACTACTAAAAGTAGTCGAAGTTTTTAATCAAAGAGAAAGTGTATTTATATAAGTTTGTTGTTCCCTGACACAAGACCTAGAAATATTCCTGTGATATCCAATAAAAAGTTTTTAGTCTGACTCCTTCGGGGCCCAGATTTTTTTTATTTTATTTTTTTTATTTATTTTCAACAACCTAGTCTTATTGGCCATAACCGGTTATAAATTTCTATTTAAGATTTCAGATATGTTACCCCCTATAATTTTGGATATGGGCCTTGTGGATATAATCATGGATCACTAGCCACACTCTACCCCACCATATTGGGGAATATTGAATTTTGGTTCAACGACCTATGACAAACCTCCTATCTTTTTGTTGGTGAGGATATAAAAACATGATATTAAAACAAAATAATATCTCAGTTTAGTTGGAATTATTATCAAATATTTTTGGGCCAACCTATTGGGTATGTATAGGCATGTGAGCCTGAGTGAATGTACTTAATGAGAGAGTATGAATTTAATAAGTGATGAAAGTACCAACAGCACAGTGGGGTGAAATAAAGAAGTCTAAAACACAAACATACAATTTTGTTTAAATGACAATCATGTTCATTATTAGGAGGATGACAATCATACTGATGATGATAATAATGGGTTATTCAATATTACAAGGGACTGACACTAACAAACACTCGCACATACACACTTATACTTTATATCTTCACACTGTTAATAACCCGGCTGTTTTAAATGTCTAGCATATCTTCGAGAGAATTGCAGTAATATCTAGTTACAACGATGACTCTTATTAATTTTATAAAATTTAAAAATATCTGACATCGATAACCAATTATAATATGATATCAAAAAAACATAAACTTGCATGCATATTTCAAATCCTAACCCACTTGCACGAACACTAATGAGAAGTAATGGCTACACCCGACTAAGAAGAAGGAATCCAACAGACCTGCGCTGATGATAGGATCTATAAATTAAACATAATTTTTCTTCAAACTGTGGTGGACGTAAATAAAAATTAATATATAGATTTAAGATTTGAAAAACTTATTGATAGTTCACATTATTTTGTGAATAAAAAATATTTCAAATCCCAAAGTTTGTAATTGTATTGGCTATTGTTAGATATGATATTTTCCATCTTTTAGGCAGCTCATGGATTCCAAGCCAAAAGAACTGCTCATTGTTTGATACCAAGAAAGAATCAAACCAATATCGGATACTGAAGTGTATCTCAGCGAGAGTGTTCTGCATTTCTCGAAACAAATAGTAGTAGGACGCGGAAAGATCTCGACTAAAGAGGCATACACTAGAGTGTCCCTTAGAATTAAATTTTTTGAAATGTTGAAACGGTACCCCAGTACAGTACAAAAATGGAAATTAACACTTAAGAGCACTTGGGGTCCAAATGACCCTGAACTTTTAAAATCATGAAAAACACAGTCATTTTGACCCCAAGTGCTCTTAAGGGTTAATTTCCATTCTTGTACTGTTATTGTAAATACTAGACTTCATGTTATATTTTTCTTAAGTTTCATCAAAATCGGCCCAAAAATTATATAATATTGAAAAATTTGACTTTTGACCTTCACGATTTAATGGTTAACGTTTTCCGATTTTAGGAAAACTTTCAGACAATATTCAAAATTACCTGGACTATAATATTCTGAACAGATTTTAGTTAAAATTAATAACAGTAAGGAAATTGGGCTCATTAGCCAAAATATGGCCAAAAAATTAGTTTTTCTCGAAAATCTCAAAATTCACATCGCTGGTACGGAATATATAGGAGGTATTGACATACTTTTTCACATTTTTATTCCTTATTATGTTGTAAATAAATCCCCATGTGACGATCAAAAAATTCTGAAATTTGTTTAACAAAATTTTTAAAAATTTGAAATTGGAGTTTTGAAACTGCCGTTAAAAAAAATATTTTTTTTGGTTGTACTTGCAAATAGGTTAACTGTATCCTATGAAGATAAAAACTCATACACAAGTAAATATGGATATATTTTAAGTAAAAATAAGCTTTTGTTTTAATATTTCTCAAAATATGTTAATTTTGTTCCTACATTACTGAGACACGTTAATGGCCTGGCGATGTTTTAATAACTTTAACATTTTTTAACCAATTTTTGTCATTTATATCTCATTAGAACGACAATTACGTACACATTTCGATTCTTTTAAATTAAATTGCAAAAGTAATTACTTAATAGCAAAATTTTTAAAAAACTGAAAAAAATGCATTTTTTTCCCTTGTAAATGCACCTCAAAACTTAATCGAAAGTCGTCACGGGTTGCCCTTCTTATAACAAGCTAAACATGTTTTTGGTGGTATTTTAGGTCATTACATTTCAAAAAATTTAGTTCTAAGGGACACTCTAGTATACACACTCTTCCAAAAAAACTCATCATTGGACCAACAAATTATTAGTTTTTAATCAATATTTCCTAAATCATTAATTTTCAACTGTTATTTCGGTCAAATGGTCACCGAAAAAAAGGTACTTGGAAATATAATTATAACTTTTCCAAAAAAATTAGAATATTTACTTTCAAAAGAAACCAATCATTTGTCTACAAAAACGGCTTTTACCTTTCTTAACCCTCTAATGAATAGCATGCATCAAGGCACTCATCGCATATAAATTCAAATATAACTGATTTTAGATTTCAAAAACTCTTGTAACAGTTGCTAAAAAACGTACTTAACTCTTTTAAAAGGCTTTCAATGTTTCTGAAATGAAAAATCAGTTGTATTTGCATTTATTGGCATTTTTGCAATGAGTGCCTTGAGGCATGCTTAGGCATTAGAGGGTTCAGACAGCACAGATTGCCGTCATATTTCTGGCCCGATTTGACATAATGTCATTATTGAAAAAATACAATAATGAAAATTTTGTACCACGGGACTTCGGTCCAAGGAAAGGTATCGGGCTCTTCTTAAAATATTATTAAAGAACACGGCAAGGTATCTCAGGACTTGTAGATAAATTTATAAATACCGAGTACCACCGTCCGACAAATAGAGAAAAAATTCGTTACACACGACCCGGATGATATACTAGACTTGCCAACCGTCCCGTTTTCGACGGGACAGACCAGTTTTAGAGTCGAATGTCCCGTGTCCCGGCGATACTCTGAACGGGACGCCATTTGTCCCGTTAAAAAAACATAGCTTTTTTATCAATTATCACAAAAAAAATTTAAAAAAATTCGAGAAATTTAACTCTAATTTTTTATTAGCAACTCTGTATTTTTTTTTCATTTAAACTAGGGTTCTATAAGTCAATTGTTCGAACAATCGACTTTTTGATGAAAAAAGTCGAACAATCGATTAATTTATCTCAAAAGTCGAATAGTCAGTCGATAAAAGTCGAATAGTCGCAAAAAGTCGAAAAAGTTTTTAGATTGTTAAAGAAATATTTCATTGCAACAGTATACTAAAATTATATATGCACACAATAACAAAAATTAAATAATAGCCTGCAATTTGGTACACTTGCATTTTTGATAGTGTATGCAAAAATAAATAAATGTTTATAAAATAATGCTCGATTTAAATAAAAAAGTCGGGTGTTAGAAAAGTCGACTTTTTAAAAATAGAAAAATGTCGAAATGTCTTTGTTTCAACTATAGAACCCTACTTAATACAGGTACCACAAATACAAAACAAATAAACGCATGCATTTTGTTGCTAGAAATATATCAAAATCTTTTGTCAGTGTGACGCACACATAAGCTCTATAAAATTTACTAAGTCTGCTGTTCTTCTGCTGCCTTGCATTTGTCTAAGTGTCAAACGAAAACTGACTTTTTAATTCATTTATCAACTTTCAAATAAAATTTAACGGAACGTTAGGTATTTATTTATTATTTTATTGAATATTATTTCATAATATTAAAAATATTAAACTTTGCATAGGAAAATGAACAGAAAAATACAAGCAGGTGTAAATGAAGCTACAGCAACACACGAAAAGGGGGAAAATAGAACAAAAAGGTATTGCAAATTTCAACCAGATTGGTTAAAGTTACCGGATTTTCAGAGTTGGTTAAGAAGTATGCCGGACGATGAAATGACTGCTTATTGTAGTATTTGCAAGCTAGTTTTTTCAGTAAAATTTGAAGGAGTTTTAATGTTAAAGAGACATGCTAATTCCAAAAAACATATACAACTCATAAATGCAATGAACGTTAGTACTAAGTTGACAAAGTTTTTTACAAAACCCAATACAATTGATGAGGATGAAGCTATAATATGTGAAATAGCATTAACGTATCATGGTGTGATGCATAATCATAGCTATATGTCTCAAGATTGTGGTATAAAACTCGTAAAAAAATTATTTAGTGATTCGGAAAAAAGTCAACGTATTCACTGCGGCCGTACGAAAGCTGAGGCTATTGTGGAGAATGTGTTAGCTCCATATTCTATTGAAAATGTTTTATCTGACGTTGGTGGTGGTCCTATATCTATAGCAACAGACGCTTCCAACAAGGGAAATAAAAAACTGTTTCCTGTTGCAATTCGATATTTTTCAATTAAGAATGGTCCAACCACATTTCTAATTGATTTTTATGAAGACAACGACGAGACATCGGAAGCCATAGCAGCAAAGTTGATTGAGTCCCTAGAAAAAGCTGGAATGTTGCGTAATAATAAATTAGTAGCATACGGAGCAGACAATGCTTCCGTTAACTATGGAAAATTTAAATCAGTATTTCAACATCTGAAACGAATACTGAATTTACCGAATTTAATTGCTGGACATTGTCATGCACATATTTTGCATAACACTGCTAAACAAGCTCTAAAAACCTTATCGTTCAATGTTGAAAGTTTTGTTATTGAAGTTTTCAGTGAATTTTCTTCAAGTGCTAAAAATCTGGCTGAACTGAAAGATTTTTTCATTTTTATGGAAACTGATTATATCCAATTATTAGGACATTCGCGTATTAGATTTTTAACATTAGTTCCAGCTGTTGATCGAATTCTTCAGTCTTGGCCTGTTTTAAAATCATATTTTTTGAGTAAAGGAGAAGAAAATGTTTCCAAACTAATTTGGAAATTTGTTGCCTGTGATCAAGATTCGGAAGTAAATAATGACGAGAATCAATTATGCGAGGCATATCTATATTTTATTCATAATATTATGAGCATATTATCATCACATTTAAAGCATTTAGAAAGTGACTACATCCAACCTACAGAAGTTTTTGATATTTTTCATAAAATAAAAATTGAATTTTCAAATAGATTGGAAAAAAAGTTTTTTGGATTTAAAGCAAATCAAATTTTGTTGCAATTAGACCAAAATAAAAAAGAATATTTTATTAAAGAATGCGTATCTGTGTATAAAAAAATTCTTGATTATTTGAATAAGTGGTTTGATTATTCAACTGAAGCTTTCTTTTATAAATGTAAACAGTTTAATTTGGATAATGAATTGAAATATGACGAAGTAGTTGAAGTTGCTCAAAAATTGGAAATACTTATAGACAAGGATGGTTTATTTTCCGAAATATGTGTCCTAAATAGTATTTTATCAAAACTGAATAGCACTATTGAACAATATTCTTCAACTTCTATGAGTACCGAAAAACCTCATTTAAACAAAGTAATCCAAAAATGGTTAACATTTTTTGATAAGGGGGAAAGTCCAAATTTGTTTATGATAGTGCAATATATTTTTATTGTACCGCCTAGTAATTGCTACGTAGAGCGTGTTTTTAGCGTCATGAAAAATAAATGGCATGATACTCGCTCTAGGATGCTTGTGCCTTTAGTTAAAGCTGAGTTGTTGGTCCATTTCAATTTCAGCTTAAGTTGTGCTGAGTTTGTTGAATTCATTACTTCAAATAAAGATTTAATAAAAGCTGCTAAAAGTGATAAAAAATATAAATTCAAAATTAAAGACTGAAATAATTAAACTTTATTAAATATTTTATGTTCCTATTAGTATTAACCATTCCTATTTTATTTACGTTTTTGTTTTGTTAATGTGTTATGAGTCTATATTTTATTTGAATTAATGTGTTATTGTTGATTTCAATAAATAAAATAATTATAAACGAATTTGTTTGAATTTTTCTCTGATCTTTTAGTGATGTCCCGTTTTGAAAATTTCAAAAGGTGGTAAGTCTATGATATACGTAAATTTAATGGAGAAAAACTGTGTTTTCAGTTTTTCATTTCGTGATCCTGTGTCCTTTTTTAAGGACTTTCAAGTTTCAAAGAAGTACAATTTTCAAAAAATATTTAAAAATACTCCTGCTATTCCAACAATGACAAATTGTATGTCAAAAGAACAAGAAGAGTTGTAAAATATTTTGTATTATGTTTATTTTATCCTGTAAGGATCAAAAGATGTCAAAAATGTCCTTTAAAATGTTTATCCTTTAATATCCTTTAAGATTGCCAATAAATTCATTTTAAAAAAATAGTGCGTTAAAGACCCAAATATTCTATACTAAATGTCAAAATTTCATCCTTTATATTATTAGTATACAAAAAAGTTTTATTAAGAAAAGTGCAGTTTATAAACTACACCACCATAGTGGGGGAGGTACAATGGGTTAGGACTGTTGTTTGCAACATACAAAAATATTGACCCAACACCCACCTTAAAGTATACCAATCTGCTCAGGATAACTTTTTGAGTCGACTAAGCGATGTCCGTCCGTCTGTCCATCCATCCATGTAAACCTTGTAATCAAACTACAGGTCGCAGGTTTAAAGATAATTCGACAAAATTTGGCACAAACCTTTATATTGGACAAAGGCTATTGAATTTGGTTAGAATCTGCCCATTATTTATCCTAGCCCCCATACAATTGGCCTATATGAAAATAGTTAAGCTCTCATAAATATCTTAATTATAAACATATTTAAACCAAATTCAGCACAATTAAGTTTTATGTAAGCCGAACTCTCACGACCAAATTTCGTGACGATCGGTCAACAGTATTCCATAGCTCCCATATAAGCAACATTCTCGAAAATGTCATTAATATACATAAATCTCTGAAATATGTCAGTATCCAAACAAAATTCAACACATATATGTTTCATATATTCGCAATGCATCCCACCAAATTTTGTGACGATTGGTTCATAATTAGTCATAACTCCCATATAAGGCCCACTACCGAAAATGTGTGTATTTAAATAAGATTCAACACAAATAAGTTTCATATCAAAAGAAAACTCTTTAATGAAATATTAAAATAAAATATAAAAAATCAAATAATTCAAATTTAAAATATTTTTTAACACTTAAGTAGTAGGATGAAATTTTGAAATTCAATATTTGGATATTTAACTCACTATTTTTTTAAAAAAAAAATATTAGAAATCTAAAAGGGTATTGAAAGATACAAATTTGAAAGGACATTTTTGCCATCTTTGGATCCTTACAGGATAAAATAAAAATAATACGAAATATTTTACAACTCTTCTTGGTCATTTGACACCAAAATTGAAATGGTAAGATGATCAGAAGTATTTTAAAACATTGACCTTTTAAAAGGAAACAGGATCACGAAATTAAAAACTGAAAACGCAGTTTTTCTCCATTTAATTTATTGTTTCAGACGTATATCATCCGGTTAGTGTCTAATATTGAGTGTCGTACGGTGTAGTATGCCAATATTGTAATGTTTAATAAATTTGTACAATATTTGAATAAATTTACGTATTTTTGAGAATTTTTTATATTGAACGGTTTAAGTTTTATTTAACTTTTTTTTTGATTCACTCTTTATAAAGCAGGAGAAGCAAAACTTCCCAACCACTTCCTTCTAAATACATTTAAACAGGTATTTCAACATGTGGCGTTGTCTTGATGGAATATTACGGTTATAAGTCTGCCACATATTCTGGCCGTTTTTCGGTCAATGCTCATTTTTAACGAATCAGTTGCATTCCCACTGATGGTCTGCTGAGATTTCAACAGCTCATAATATGGACCCTTTTGGTGTCGATTCGGCTGGTTGGCGGGCTTTACATACGATCTCGAACGTTTCGGGTTACTTTTCATCGCAAGTAATGATTCGCTACAAAAATTATTTTTTTTTACAGCGTTCAAGAATCATTTCCGTCATGTACAATCGTCTTGCTAGGTCTCTCGGCAACAATTCCAGAAAACACATACTATTAACGGATTTTTAAGAAATATCCGAAACATTCGACAAATTTTATTGGACTAGGAATCAGTCTGTCACCTTTTGTCTATGTAGGGTTATCTAGCTTCCTCCTACGACATCTCACATGTCAAAATAACCAAATAAATGTGTAAAATGATAAACAGCAGACCACTTTTTAAATGAGAGGTAGAATAATCACTACAACTGTTTGGACTATCGCTCACAAAAAAAGCTCTGTCACTGCTAAACTAGTTCCCAGCACTGCAGGGTTATTATGTTTATATATAAGTAAGTAGTATACGGGAGTTGTCGTTTAGGAGGCATTTAAGTAAAATCAATTGATTTTTTCCTTATGCAAGGTCGTCAACAAGAGAAAATTTTATAAAATGCAAATTTGAAAAGGAGGTGTAACAGTGGGAGGTGGTGAAGAGCAAAGAGAGTGAAATTTATCTGACAAAGTGTACTCGTATATTTATGTTTTTGAAAGGGACAAAGGTCTAATGATTTCTTTTTTGTTCATGTCACTGTAGCTCCCTTTTGCTATCTGTGTTAAAGCCACAAGTGGCAACTACACATTTCTATAATTACTTGTCAAGAAGACAACAACAGCAACTACTATAACAGCAAAACATATAAATTAGTTTAAATATGTAAGTTTAGTTAAAATCATTAGAAATTCAAATAAGTAGTAAAAGCCGAAGCAACAGTTTTTGTGACATCTGTTGTCGTAATGACTTATTTCCTGTTTTAGTTAATGAATTGTAATGAAAATTTCCGACGAAAAGTTTTCTACGTCAAAGCAACTTTCTGGTAAATTGTTAGAGACTATAGAATTATTTAGAGCGAAGTAACAAAACTAAAACAAGATAAACAATTCTATACAAATAGAGTGAGTAATTAAAGAAAATATCATTAAAAAGAATTACAGAATACTTTACATGTTTAATGGAATAAACAAACATTTAAATTTCTGTAGTAGATTGGTATTAAATATTACACTGAAACTTTGATTTAAACAAGATTGCTTAAATGGGAATTCCAGCAATTTTTAAAAAGTCAGTAGATGAGTTTCCATGTAAAAAGAAACTTACCCTTTTTTTGATTTTACAGGTTGCAATTGCAGGTTTTACTAATAAGATAATTAAAATTCAGTTTTTTTTTAATTTTTTGGCAAATGTATGTGGCTGTATTATAGAATATTTTGAATGTTTTATATCCGCTTCTGCTGCAATAAACATTAATTAATTAATTATAGCAATAATTAGCATATACACAGACACATGTGTATATTAGGGTTGCCATTGTTCGATATTTCTTGGATCTTCCCCCCTCCAAAGGTCTAAAATTTAAATTTTGGGTAAAAATAACAATACAGATTTTACCCATACATATCAAATTGAAAATTGTTTTCGTATTTTATTGTAAAAAAATTGGTTACTCTTAATGTTGATCAAAAATCCACCATCATATGGGCAATTCAACGAGAATGATTTTTTTCAAGATGATTTGAATAGGAGGAAACACTAAAATGTTACTAGAACTTATTACAACAATTTAAGGGCAAACATAATATTTTAAAGTGACTATTAGAGTGTCTCTCAGAATTAAATTTTTTGAAATGTTGATACATTCGTAATGACCTAAAATACTACCGACGCACAGAGGTGCCAAACATACAAATTTTGCGGATTAATTGAAAAAACAAATTTCAAGTATTGTGTCAGCTTAAAGAGCACAAAATTCTACATTAGGAGACAAAAAATTAATGTGAAATATTAAAATGTATTTTTATAGTCACGTGTTGAAATTACATATTGTGAGAAAAAAACCTAAAAAATTTAAAAAAAAAATAAAAATTGCGCAAATAAATACTATTTGTGATAGGTAATTTAAAAAATTAACAAACCTAATAATGCAACCATCAAGTTCAGGTATTTTTTCATATTGTTACGAAATTGTACTTGAATTCAAATATAACGATTTTAAGGCCTGATTTAAAAGTAGCATAATGCTTTCAAATAACAGTGCTGTAATTGCAAACTGTAACATATCTGTGGGCATTATTAAATAAAAGCTTTCAGTTGACCATTGATCGTAAGTTGGCAACGCTGTTTGAATTCGAATATTCAGTTAAGGAACATTGTAGAAAGTACACCACAGATGGCGTATGATCCAGAATATTCGAACTTTGACAGTTAAAGAGTAATCTAGAGTGCAGATGGCAGTGTTATAAATAGTGGCAGAGGTTGCAGTGACACTTTTCGAATAAACATCAACTGAGAGCCTTAAAGTGTGTTGTGTTTTTCAAGTAAATTCGTGTACATTATAAATTGTGTCTGTATTTCTGAGAATTTATAAACGTGTATAAAAAACATTGAGTGGCTATTTAATTCTGTGGTTGTTGTACATTTTGAATAAATAAAGAGTTGTTACAATTTTTAAACTACTAAACGGCTTTTATTTGCAATCAAAGTATCCGGTTTATTTAAAGGAAATAAACCAAACGTTTTGAAAAGGTTAAAACGTAACAATATGTTTTGGTTAAATTTAAATTTGAATTATTTGTGGAAGTGACTTTGATATTAGTTTTTATATTGGAAGTGCAAAAAAAATGGATTTTGTCAGTTCATATGGACATAATGTTATTAGCTGGGCTCAGCTGGGCAGAGAGAGAATTTAATATAATTTAAAAGCCTGGACAGTTAGGCGTTGTTTCAGAAAAAATTAGGTTGCGCATCGCTGCGCCTCATAAGTTATATGTAAATTAGTAAAAGCTTCACCTTTAAGTCTACCATCGAAAAGCACTTTGCGATTCTTATAAACGTTTTATTGCTGTCGTTGTTGTTGTTGTTGTTATTGTCATTGTTTTTTTTTATTATTTTATAAGAGATGTGCAAGTGTTGTGACTAATAATACGAGAGTCACGTGTGAGTCAGGCCTGGACGTGGCTATATTCTTGTACTATAATGAGATAAACAATAATAAACTTTTACCAATTACTATTCTTTATTTCAGTTTAGTTTTCCATCCATTGATTTTATAATCGTGAATGAATAACACGCGAAATTTTAACAATTTAATTCTCATGCACTCACGCTTGTATATGCTTGTTTAAAAGTTTTTTCTTGTGGTTAATACGAAGTCATCCGATAGCAGGCAATTTAGCTTAATAAAAAAATCATGTTAGTGAGCGCGATCGTGAGAATTTGAAGGTTTTATATCGGGAGCCAGTTATCACTCACGTTCAGATCTGTAGTTTTTATATTGTCTCATTTCAAATATTGTGTTGTATAAATTTCAAAGCAGTGCATTTAAACTTTGCAAGTCTTTTAGTGGCAGAAGTTGGGAAAGATCTCTATTATTCAACCTCCCATTAATAGTTAATATAATGATATCATTTTAAAACAATATGGTAGTTTTTTATCAATAACATGCATACATTTAGTGTGTCTCACTGATATAGTTCTATAAATACAGGAGAATTAATAATTCAATTGCATGGGGGGAACCCGATTCCACCCTCGTATACCCTTCCGATTTTGGCGGAACGTGTAGTTTGTTTTTAGAGTTACCCGCATCAAATTTAGTGTGCATAATTATTGTAGTTCTATAGATATAGTACAGTTAATAATTATTTTATATGGTGGGTAGAGTGTCCCAACATTTTTTATTTGGAATTTCGGAACGCATACCCTCTAATTTTTTTATATATATAAAACTATAGTTAAATATGAAATTTTGTCTTTCTATCATGATTGTAACCCGTGCCGACTTGCGATTTAGTTTTGTGGTGCATTTACAAGGGGAAAAAATGCAATTTTTTCAGTTTTTGTAAAAATTTTGCCATTAAATAATTACTTTTGCAATTTAATTTAAAAGAATTGATATGTGTACGTAATTGTCGTTCTAATGAGATATAAAACACAAAAATTGCTTAAAAAATGTTAAAGTTATTAAAAAATCGCCAGGCCACTAAAACAAGAAATGTAGGAACAAAATTAACATATTTTGAGAAATATTAAAACAAAAGTTTATTCTTACTTTAAATATATCCATATTTACTTGTATATGCGTTTTTATCTTCATAGAAAACAGTTAACCTATTCGCAGGTATAACAAAAAAAAAATATTTTTTTAATGGCAGTTTCAAAACTCCAATTTCAAATTTTGAAAAATTTTGTAAAACAAATATCAAAAATTTTTGATCATCCCATGGGGATTTATTTACAACATAATAGGATATAAAAATGTGAAAAAAGTATGTCAATACCTCTTATAGTTTTTCCGTACCTGCGATTTAAATTTGGAAGTTGTCGAGAAAATCTAATTATTTAGCCATATTTTGGCGAATGAGCCCAATTTCTTTACTGTTATTAATTTTATGTAAAATCTGTTCACAATAAATATCCAGGTTATTCTTAATATAGTGTGAAAGTTTTCCTAAACTCGGAAAACGTTAACCCTTAAATCGTGAAGGTCAAAGGTAAAATTTTTCAATATTTGGAATTTCTAATGGAAAGATAGCGAAATGTTATATATTTTTTGGGCCGATTTTGATGAAACTTAAGAAAAATATAACATGAAGTCTAGTATTTACAATAACAGTAAAAAAGTGGAAATTAACCCTTAAGAGCACTTGGGGTCAAAATGACTGTGTTTTTCGTGATTTTAAAAGTTCAGGGTATTGGTATATTTACAGAATATATGTATATTGTTTTACTATAAGAGAAAAATCTATCACATACGGTATATCACTTAAGATATTAAATTTTATTTATTATAAAATCATCCAAAGATTGTTTTTATTTAAATATGACGGATTGTTAAAGAAAAATATTTGAAATTTTTTTAAATATATTAGCCTCTGAATTTAACATAAAGACCAAGTTATTTTTCAGTTGGGTACTTTTATTTTTGCAAAACCTATTCCAATCTATAGGCGTACAAATGACACGTACGATGACATTTAATTGCTTATATGGCAGGCACGGATCCAAGTTAAGCATTTGGGAGGAAAATAAAGTTAAATTTGTCTTAAATTTTTCTTTTTTCTTTTTTTATATTAAAACTTTTCGGTTTTGCGGGTGATTTCCTTTCCCCCCTGGATCCGCACCTGTCATATGGTGCGGAATGTATACATACATATCCTGGATCCACATACTATTCTAAGACCATCTAGCTATGTCCGTCTGTCTGTTTGTTTGTCTGTTGAAAACAGGATAGGGTCCAAATGAAAGGAGCTAGCTTTCTAGTTTAACCCTTTCGGGACTACCGGGATAATAAGTCCCAGCAATTTTAAAACTTTCGTATTTTCTTTATTTTCAATGCAATTTATTATCTAAATATAATATGTGAATAAAAACATAACGGTACATGTCAGCGTCTTCATGCAGCTTGACAATGAATTTCACAACATTTTAGAAATTTGAGCAGTTTGGAAGACGGCCGCACAGTGGTATAGAAAAAAAATAAAGGGAAATATATCTGTAACTTCTAAACGCCTATTCCGATTTGAAAGAAATTTTACATTCGAAAATATGAAGTCTATATCCCAAAGTAGGACAGCTCGGGTATGTTAAATTTTAAAAACGATTCTATTTCTTCGTTTGGGTTCTGATTTCAAAAAAATTACATGCAAAGAATCTCCTTGTCAAGCACTATAAAAATTATCAATTATCTATTATAGCTTAGGAGATATTCGTATTTGAAAATTATATTTTCAAATATTTCTCGACTTTCTCCATTTTTATTTTATTAGAACAGTATCCCAATAGAGCAAGAGAAGCGTTGTTGCTGTGTTCCTTTGGCATCAGAAAGTCTGAAACAACGCTTTGTGTTACAAGTGTTTTGGACCATAACACAAATTAAATTCCTAATTACATTTCTAAAATGCTATAAATAAGCAAATAAATGTGTACTTTCATCTAAATTTATTAATATTTTGATGTGTTATTAATTTTTTAATTTCGAATCACCCATCAAGAACATGCTTATTGGGATTTTATGTACCAGCATTAAAGAACGATTTCAGGATTTCTGAGTATGCATTAATATTTCATCAAACTTTAATGAACGTCCTTTTCGTGGCAAACTTTCACATCTTTCAAATCTTTTATAGTTCCTAAGTATAGTATGGACTATAGATTTTTACAAACTAACGATATCTTCCACTTATGCCGTAAATTTTGCTTTATTTGGCAACTCGACAACTAATGTTCCGAAGTCGCGAACTAATGGCGCCTGTAGAACAAGTGAGGTTGCAAATATCAACAATTGCGTGTTGAATAAATGTATTTTACACGAAAATATACTACTATTATTACAATCAGATGTTTGCTTCAGAAGATATAGCCCTTCAAAGTTGACCAATTTTCAGTGTTTAAAAAAGCAGACCATTTTTAGGTAATTTGGTCCGCTTTCAGATACAGTATCTCGAAAACTAGATAACGGATCGTCATTCTTTTTGATTCTATTGATAGATCTATTTATTAAGAAAATAATAAAAAAATGAACTGCTTGCTTTTTATTTGTCCAGGTAAATCGATATTTATCAACTATCCATTTTTACAACATTTCTCAACATTAATGGAAAATAAAAAAAACTATAAATATCTATATTGCAATATTTTCAAAATAAGTTCTTTGGTTATTCCTTTACATAATGCAAAAATTTCCAGCTGCCCGTCCTTGCCCCATTTTTTGCTAGATGTAAAATTAAAAAAAAGATATGGTTCCAAAAAATGTATGCAACACATTTTTAACATAATTTATGATATATAACCGTGAAAACATTTTAAACTGCTTTCATTTGCAATCAAAAGAATGCCGTTACCGTTTTTAAAAGGTAAAAACGTAACAATATACGTATGGTTTAATAGAGTAAAAAAATTGATCTTAACAAACAAATTTCATCAATTTAATTTTCAATACATTTTAAAATTACAAATCCTAAGAAACAATCTGAAATGATATATAAGAAAATAGGCTATAAAATTTTCTTTTTTACGAAATAATTAAAACAAATTTGTGACCAAACTCGATTCAAGAAGTGCATAATAAGGGCCACCGTAATACATACACATGTCTTACATATGTATGCGTATAAACAGAATTAAATACATAAACATACTGTTGTATTTCTGTATTTTATTGTCGTTTGTGATTTTAAAATCATTTTGAAAATCACAGCAATAAACAATGCACATATTTTATTGTACTCCATTGTTTATTTATACACGCAGAGAAAAAACATGGTTCGATATGGTTACGACAACTTACTATGTTCTTTGTAACAGTATATTGTTGTCGTAAACATATAATTGTTGTTTTAATTTAATATCAACCATATTTTCGTTACTGTAAACGTTTATATTTTCATCGCAATTATAAATATGAATATGGTTTTCGGACAACTAAATAATGATAAATATGTAAACATATTATTATTTTGTACAACCATTAAATGATCAGTTACTATATGCGTAGTCATAATATGTTTAAGATGCAAAAAAAAATATATTTACTTTTAATAGTTTTTTTCCCATCATTTCTGAGTGTTGGTGTTTGTTAATTTTTACAAGTAAATTTTGAGTGTCTGTAATTCTCATTCGCTCTATAGTTTTATTTGTATAATATCTTAAACTTACCTAGAGCGAATAACAATAAATTTCAGTGAATTTATCAATAATATTTTAATTGGGAATTTAGTACCTTAAAACTAAAACCTATTAAAATAAAATTTTGTATTTCTGAAAATAAATTTTAATAATAATATGATTTCATTGGATCATAATATGATTATTTCAGAACATGTTATGATTGATTTGTATCATAATTTGATTATTTCAAAACATATTATGATACTTAATGTTACTAATAATGATCATAATATGTTTTGGACTACAAGCAAAAATCTGATCATAATATATTGCTCTTAGTTTATGGTTACCACAACCATGTTTTTTTCTGTGCGTGTATGCGTGCATGTCTGTTTATCAATGTTCGGCATTCATAGCCACCACATTGTGAACAACTCGACTGTCAACAAAGTTCATAGAAATGAACAAATTCGAAACAAAAATCACAATTATCCCAGAAGTTAAGCAAGTTGTCAATATATCCCTAAGCGACAGTAATTGTCACTAATGTCTGATCACTTGAATTTGAATTTGTAGTACAGAGAGAAGTTAATTAGTTACATTGTACATCCCACATAATCTAGCATGAAGTCAATTGTCACTTAAGTGTCTCTAAGTAATGTCGAGTGTAGTGATTTTACACGTTTATTTTGTACTGAACTATTTTATGAGCAATTCGTACAAACTGGTTGATACAACTAAGAATGAAGTGTATGACTTGTTATTATAATCCATGCTCCATGTTCTCGTTATGCCGAACACTGCTGTATACGTAGATATAAGCTGCATGCACACATGTTTATACATACATATACTCATTAATTATTTTAAATGCATTATTAACACTTATAAATATGTCTGTTTGTATTTGTTCATTTGGGTCATTAAATTAAATTACAATTAAAATGTGCAAATAATGGAATGCGACCAACCAACCAAACCAACCCACTTAAATAAATCGTATGAAATCATTGACCTCAAACGGAAAAACAATTAAATTTATATCATACAACTCAGATGTTGTCCATATTTGTCAATTTAATTAATGGCTTATTTGCTGCATATTGTTTTTGTGTTAATTATTAATAAAATTATCTGTATTTTTGACGCTTTTAATGGCTATTGATATTGTTACGTTTTTACCTTTTAAAAACGATGCACAGTGGTTTAGAAACTTTTTTTGGAGAAATATCTTGGGTATCTTGGGAACTATTGGCGAAATTGTTACGAAATTTCATATGGTTTTAGGTGAGGTGTCTTCGAGTTGACTTACGTTTGTTCAGCTTCCTAGCTCTAGTGGGGGCAAGTACATAGCCCCTCAAAGTTGGTCACCTCTGGTCCCAAATTTTTAAAAAAATCGCCAAATATCCATTTATATTGATTTATTTTTTTAATTTTGCTCGATCTTTTTATGATTTTTTAGATATGGCGGGCCTACGGAGGGTTGAAATTTATTTTTAAAATATCAGCTATATTGGTGATAAAAAACTAAATAAAATAAAAACAACTTTCTTAGAGTTATCTCTTCCGTATAAAAAGTTATACGCATCCAAAGTTGGAACTTGTAAAAAGGTCCGGAAAGATAACTTAATGCAAAAACGTGTAAAGCAAAATTTCGCTCACTTAAGCGGACATACCACCCCCCATTCCTACCCAAACTTGGCCAATTTTAAAAAAATTTCGTTTTGAGTAAAAAATTCTAAAAAGGCAAAGTACCGATCTATATTTGTATAACCCCATATGCTTCTTAAATACTTACTAAGTGTTTTTACTATCACACGGTAAATAACGTCACAGTGGACACTTTTCTAAAAAAAACTCAGTTTTTGGAACAAATTTTCCCCGTTTTAGGAATTGCAGTATTTGAAAATAAAAAATTTAAAAAATTCTAATGCCATTGATTTAAGGACATATGAGTATTGGTTTCAAATTGGTTCAAAATTTGGTAATGATATCTTTAATTTTTAAAATTTTACATTAATTCATATTTTATATTTTTATTCGTTGAAAATCACAATATGAATTTTTTTTAGTTTTTAAGGTAAATGAAGTCCCAAAATTTTATAAAATTATTTATTTTTTATACCACCGCTTAAGTGAGCCAAATTTGTCTTTACACGCTTTTGCATTAAGTTGTCTTTCCGGTCATATAAAAATTCTATATAGTCCCGAAGAAATTTTTTTTCTACAAAAGAAAAAATATAAGGGCTTTTTTGGGAAAAAACGTAAAAAATACAGCCCTTTTTACAAGTTCCAACTTTGGATGCGTATAACTTTTTACAGGGAAAGATAACTGTTTTTTTATTTCGCTTAGAATTTTATCGCCAATATAGCTTATATTTTAAAAATATATTTCGACCCTCCGTAGGCCCGCCATATTTTAAAAACCATAAAAAGATCGAGCAAAATTAAAAAAAATAAATCAATAAACCAGAATATCTCTTCAACTAATAGAGATAACATACACTTGTAAGCGTATTTTATACATGAAATTAAAGGTAATTTATTAAGCTTTAACAAAAATATAACTGTAGGTTTATGTGTCTTTATTTCGAATAAATTTTCTGGCTTTTCTTTTTATGCATCCCATTAATAGCTGCACAACTTTTCTTCCCACTCGATTGGACGAAGATTTGGGCAATTTGTTGAATTGATATGTTTTTCGAGCTGCCGAGACGCAAAATTTTTGACCTGAATTCTGCCGAAAATCAGATTTTGGCCATCTTTGAACCTGACGAAGTAGGATTTTCTAGATATTTGTGCACAATTTTATCTCTAGCTTCTTTTTCCATTGTGTCTACACTTTTTAAAACTAAACATAATGACTTGCAATTCATTGTAGAATAACGGTAGATTTGTTGTTAAAAACATATGTAAATCTTTTTCCATTTTGATAACAGGGGGCGTTGTTATGATTACTAAAGTGCGTACCGATTTTAAGTGGCCACTTCTTAAATTACATTCTTTAAAAAAGTTTCGGAAACCCTTTCCATTTCAAAAATTTCGCGATTTGAAAATGGAAAAATTTGTTAAAATTGTCTAAAATTATATATAGATAATTGTCCATAACATTGAAACTACTCAAAGTCCAACATAATTTTTGATTCCATTTTAAAGGCAAATATATTGTCTTTAAAATGGTGTGAATAAAATTATTTACTTCCAAAAGGTTGAAGGTCAGTTTTCAAAGTATATATTTCAATGTTAAAAATATCAAAGATCGCGCTGCTAAAAATTCAAAAAGAACATGGTATGAGGACATCTAAACTCTCTACTATATTCGTGTAAAAAAATTACGATGGAGACTCGATTAGTTCAAGAGTTATAAAGAAAAACGTTATTAAAAGTACGTTTTTTTCATTCATGTATGTTCAATTTTAAAAACGATCCTATATCAAAAACATATATAGAATCTTCTTGTCGAGTACTACATAAAACATAAAACATAAGCTATCAATTATTTCTTATAACATAGGAGATATTCGCAATTGAATATTAAATTTTTAACATTTTTACCAACCCTACTCCAGTTTTTTGATGACCGCGGTTCTAAATATTTTCCGATTTTCTCCATTTTTCTTCTATAGGACTAACAACAATTTGTATATCAAATAAAGAAAGAATTGTTTAAAAATCATGACTGGGTCCAAAGTTACATACATTTGAATTTAAAAAGGCGATTTTTCGCTATTTTTTTGGGAAAAAAGTACTTTTATTCTTTTTAAGTTATCTAAAAAAAATTTTAGAGGATGTATAACGAATTTGCACTTTTTGAAAAACTAGCTTTACATCAAATATTTTAAATGAAAAAAATATTGATAATTTTTGATACCGATCTTTTATGTAAAATTCAACTTTAGAGCAAAAATTCTCAAATCGTATACTCGATATCAAAATGCAGTAACCCATTGTAGATGGCCCAATATATTCTTAATTATTTTGTAATGGGATTACTCCGGCCTTGGTAGGATATTATAGCCAAAAAACTAAAAAATCCCGTTTTTGGGACTTTTCAACACTTTTTTAGGAATTGCGGGATTCTTAATTACAAATTTCAAAATTTGTTTTTAGTTTTCTATTTGCAATGGCAAAATGTATATAACTGTAAAATTTTATAAAAAAATATTCATAAATAAAAGTTTAATTTCAATTGAAAAATTTGTATCTTTGCAAAAACACAATAAAAATCAATTTTTGTCATATTTTTCAAAAAAGTATTCCATGAATTTTTTAATTGTCAAAAGCTATATATATTTTTGAAAAATAGACAAAACCACCTATCCATTGATATATATCGTGTCTACCTTATGTTTTTTACGTGGCAAATAAATTAGGGAAAACTTAACTAGAAGAAACCATGTCTTTGTTCAAAATTTTACCTCTAGCAAAAAATGGGGCAAGAACGGGCAGCTGGAAATTTTTGCATTAGGTAAAGGAATAATCAAAGAACTTATTTTGAAAATATGGCAAATATAGAAATTGAAAGTTTTTTTTTATTTTCCATCAAAGTTGAGAAATATTGAAAAAATGTATAGTTGGTAATATCATGTCTTTTTTCAAAATTTTACCTCTAGCAAAAAATGGGGCTGGGAATTTTTGCATTAGGTAAAGGAGTTGAGAAATATTGAAAAAATTAATAGTTGGTAAATATCGATTTACCAGGACAACTACAAAGCAAACAGTACAATTTTTGTTTATTCTTTTCTTAATTACGATCAGTTACATAGTTGTCGATATATTGTATCTGAAAGCGGACCAAATTACCTAAAAATTTTCTGTTTTTTTGAAAACTGAAAATCAGTCAACTTTGAAGGGCTACATCTTCTGAACCAAAAATCTGATTGTAATAAGAGTAGCATTTGAAATCGTTGGACAATTTACTGTAAAAGAGGTTTATTCCATATTTTTTAGGGGCACATGAAATTTTGATTTTTCCAACCTCACGTGTTCTACGGGCGCCACTTGATAAGAGACATTTGGAACGAAAGATCTGAGCTGCTAGCATCTAGAATCAAAGAAAGAAATCTTTTAACTCAAAGTACGAAGTCTCATTTTTTTTCATCATATTTTTTAGCTCAGAAAAGACTATAAAAGAAATGGTATAATGAAAAATGGATTCATTACGATAACTCGAAGCATAAGAGATCGTATGTGAAGACCGGCAAACCAGCCGAATCGATACCAAAACAAAATATCCATGGCGCTAAGATAATTCTCTGTATTTAGTGGAAGCAAAAAATTCCTATCTATTATAAGCTGCTGAAATCTGAAAAATTTCAAAGGAAATCTAAAGGCTGAAAATTACGAGGAATTATAACTAAACCGTTTAATTTGCTTTAAAACTCCTGGATCTACGCAATATGAGCATAAAATACCATAATCTGCACAGTCATTTAGACAAGTTTCCTGGAAATCAGCAAATTTTTGCAAGCATTTTACTACAAAAATTTATAAATAATTATTTATTAACTATCTTAATGTTTAATGTTTATTATAAAGTTTTATGTATTTAATGCTGATATTCTTTGATAAACATTTAAATGAATTCTTTTCTTGCACTTACCCCGACATTTTCTCAATTTTATGTCTCACATCATTGAAGCTGAAAAAAGAGAAGAAATCATAAGCATAAAATAAGATGAAATTAAACTTTAGCTTAAAGTTTATACTTAAATTAATTTAATGGAAAACTTTTGTTGTAACGCCACTTAAGTCTTCATATTAAATATGTTAGTAAATTTCATAGTTTATTCATGAGTGTTATTGAATTAAATCAGTTTGACACTCATGTCAGTCATAAAAAGTACACGAAATGTTACGAAATAAATTGGAGAATATTTTAAACACAAAATCTTTAATGGAAAATTCTTTTCTAATGAAAATATTGTTATAGACAAAATTTTCTATAGACATATTTTTATACAGAAAACTGTCTATAGAATATATTGTTATTGGAACGAAACGAAAAGTGTCGATAAAAAACATTACATTTTTAACCTGTACTCTTCGGAATTCGCTCAAATTTGTTATAAATGTTTTTAATGACCATAAAATATTTTATGTTCTGCAGAATTTCGAAATTCGCTTTAGTTTGGTTTTTATATAGATATTTTAAAGACCTTTGCAACAAGTACGTCTGATGTACAATTTGTTAAAATCGGGGAAAAAAAATTAACCAACATTTTTTGGCAATAATTTTTTTTTACTAATAAATTAAAAAAATTTTTTCTAAAAAATTAAAAATGTTGAAAAAAATTAATAAATTTTTAACATTTTTAGTTTGAAGTATAACACCGCACGACACTCAATATTAGACACGAACCGGATGTTATACGCCTGAAACAATAAATAAAAACTGTGTTTTCAGTTTTTCATTTCGTGATCCCGTTTCCTATTAAAAGGACTTCAAATTTTTAGAGGAGTACATTTTTAAAAAAATGTTTTAAAATACTTCTGATCATCCTACTATGTCAAATTTGGTGTCAAATGATCAAGAAGAGTTGTAGAATATTTCGTAATATTTTTATTTTATCCTGTAAGGATCAAAAGATGTCAAAAATTTCCTTTCAAATTTTTATCCTTGAATATCCTTTTAGATTTCCAATAATTTTTTTTTACAAAAAATAGTGAGTTAAAGATCCAAATATTGAATACCACATGCCAAAATTAACTATCTATATTAACTACTTAAGTGTTAAAAATTTTTTTTAAATTTTAATTATTTTATTTCTTATATTTTATTTTAATATTTCATTCGAAAAGAAATATAACAAAATCCGTTGTGAAAAGCAACGAAGAAGACTTTTTAATAAACAAGTAAAATGGTAAAATGGGCCTTATGATACCCTACACCGGTTATATGATTATAAAGAGTTTTCTTTTGATATGAAACTTATTTGTGTTGAATCTTATTTCAATACACATATTTTCGGTAGTGGGCCTTATATGGGAGCTATGACTAATTACACTATGCAACAAATGAAGACTTTTGGAAAAACACAAGATCATGACAGTATAGGTTTGACTCTACTATCAAAGGGTAGTAAAACCCTATACTCAGTTTGTCCATTTTGGTGACCGATTTTTTTTTATGGGCCCCCAAAGTTTCTGAAAATCAGGTGGGCCTCTAAAAAAGGTGTCATTAGTTTTTGGTTAACAGCTAATTCAGACTTTGTGATACGGCTTAACTTTATATAGCAATAATATAGCTAAGAGTCCGCCAAATAAATTTAGTTAAAATTTTTTTTGCAAAAAATAGCTTTTTCGTGCACTTTTGTTGAAAAAATATAGGAAGAAAAATTTATTTTTTTCTTTTTTTTGAATAACTTCCAGGGACTCCTAATTTTGATGACACCTTTTTTAGAGGCCCCACTGATTTTCAGAAACTTTGGGGGCCCATAAAAAAAAATCGGTCACCAAAATGGACAAACTGAGTACAGGGTTTTACTACATTTTGGTAGTAGAGTCGAACCTATATAGTCATGATCGTGTGTTTTTTTCACTGTTGCACTGTGTTATGGACCAATCATCACAAAATTTGGTGGGATGAATTGCGAATATATGAAACATATTTGTGTTGAACTTACTTTGGATACCAACATATTTCAGAGATTTATGTATATTAATGACATTTTCGAGAATGTTGCTTATATGGGAGCTATGGAATATTGTTGACCGATCGTCACGAAATTTGGTCGTGAGAGTTCGGCCAAATTGGTTTGAATATGTTTATAATTAAGATATTTATGAGAGCTTAACTATTTTCAAATAGGCCAATTGTATGGGGGCTAGGATAAATAATGGGCTGATTCTAACCAAATTCAACAGCTTTTGTCCTTGGGGCAATATAAAGGTTTGTGCCAAATTTTGTCGAATTATCTTTAAACCTGCGACCTGTAGTTTGATTACAAGGTTTACATGGATGGACGGACAGACGGACGGACATCGCTTAGGCGACTCGGAAAGTGATCTTGAGCAGATTGGTTTACTTTACCCATAATACCTCCCCCACTATGGTGGTGTATTTTATAAAAATGCACTTTTCTTAATAAAATTTTTTTTTATACTAATAAATTTTTATTTTTGTATTTTAATTTGACATTTATATATACATATAAAGGATGAAATTTTGACATTTAGAATAGAACATTTGGGTCTTTAAAAGGAATTTATTGGCAATCTTAAAGGATATTAAAGGATAAACGGATTTAAAAGGTTATATTTGACATCTTTTGATCCTTACAGGATAAAATAAAGATAATGCAAAATATTTTAAAACTCTTCTTGTTCTTTTGACACACAACTTGTCATTGTTGGAATAGCAGGATTATTTTTAAATATTTTTTGAAAAATATAAAAAGGACACAGGATTACGAAATGAAAAACTGAAAACACAGTTTTTCTCCATTAAATTTATAGTTTCAGACGTATATCATCCGGTTCGTGTCTAACGAATTTTTTCTCTATTTGTCGGACGGTGTAATATGGTAAATTTTATATAAGATTCGACATAGCCGAATATGTATCTTTTACTTGTTGAAATATATTTTGTTCAATATCCTGTGTTCAAAAGAAAAGTACAGCAATACTATGATAAATAGGATAAGCGGCTACAAAGTTGGGCAACTTCAAATTTTGTATGACTATAAAGAAGGTTTTTAATAAACCTTGTCTAACATGTAGAAAATAAAAATACAAACTGAGCTATAAAAAATACTGTTAGTAAAAGCAGTACCAGGGTACTTTCAATATGAAATATGATGAAAAATAGCGTATGCCAGTTCTCTACCTATAAGTATCATCTCGAGTGTTGCGTCATACGTATGTTATTTTGTATACCTGGTTACATTTTCTGCTTGTTTGTAAAACGTAGACGGCTTAATGTCTCGAACTTAATGTCTGAACTCTACAAATATAAATCAACCATTTGTTTGTTAATTTAATCTGTATCTAACAGGATTTATTAACCAACATTTATATTCATTACTGACATGAGTGAATGTTACTTTAACATTCACCACACTACCACACAACCAATAATAACAACAACAAAAGCCAAAACTAAGAAAGAAACATTTGTTTTTTTTTTGTGTTCATCAAAATTCATCCATAAATATTTATGTTTTGTAGAAACGAATGGAAGAGAGAGAAAGACCTTTTAAGTTGGTCGTATTTATATATAGACTGTCGGAGACAAACAGCAACTTTTATTTTTATTTATGTTTATCAATACAAACCTACACCAACTTATACATACTTTATACATCAGTGGTCGGCTTTATTCGCCACCAGGGACGAATAAAACAAACTTCATAAATATCAACGATGTTCATAAATTTTATTGAGAAGGAAATAAAAATCAGAATCCATACAAATAAATAAAGTGCAGAACATGTTATTATTAACCATGTTCTCTTTATGCCGGCCACTGTTATAGATGTTTATACAAACTTGAACACAAACAAACATTTATTTATTTGTATTACTGAATATAAATTCATTCATAGAAGAATAAATACGAAACATTTAATCAATTGATTCCTATCATCAACTCAATTCTCAATGTGTACATTAGAGTGTCCCAATTTTTTATTTTTTTTTTTTGGAATTTTGGAACGTATACCCTCTATATATATAAAACTATAGTTAAATATGAAATTTTGTCTTTCTATCATGATTGCAACCCGTGCCGACTTGCGATTTAGTTTTGAGGTGAAATTTTTTCAGTTTTTTTAAAGAAGAAAATTAATATATTTTGAGAAATATTAAAACAAAAGATTATTCTTACTTAAAATATATCCATATTTACTTGTATATGAGTTTTTATCTTCATAGGATACAGTTAACCTATTCGCAGGTATAACCAAAAAAAATATTTTTTTAACGGCAGTTTCAAAATTCCATTTTCAAATTTTTAAAAATTTTGTTAAACAAATTTCAAAATTTTTTAATCATCACATTGGGATTTATTGTGAACATAATAGGGAATAAAAATATGAAAAAAGTATGACAATACATTCTATACTTTTACAGCGATTTAAATTTTGCGATTTTCGAGAAAATGTAATATTTTGGCCATATTTTGGCGAATGAGCCGAATTTTCTTACTGTTATGATTTTTAAGTAAAAGTTATTCCGAATAATATAGTCCAGGTAACTTAAAATATCGGAAAATAGTCTGAAAGTTTTACTAAAATCGAAAAACTCTAACCCTTAAATCGTGAAGGTCAAAGGTAAATTTTTTCAATATTTGAAATTGCTAATGGAAAGATAGCGAAATGTTTTATATTTTTGGGCCAATTTTGATGAAACTTATGAAAAATATAACATGAAGTATAACCCATAATAGCAAAATTAAAATTAACCCATAATAAAAATCATAACAGTAAGGAAATTCGGCTCATTCGCCAAAATATTAGTTTTTCTCGAAAATCTCAAAATTTAAATCGCTGGTACTGAAAAACTATAGGAGGTATTGACATACTTTTTTCACATTTTTATTCCCTATTACGTTGTCAATAAATCCTCATGTGATGATCAAAAAAGTTCTGAAATTTGTTTAACAAAATTTTGAAAAATTTGAAAATGGAATTTTGAAACTGCAGTTAAAAAAAATAACTTTTTTTGGTCATACCTGCGAATAGGTTTACGGTATCCTACGAAGATAAAAACTCATATACAAGTAAATATGGATATATTTTAAGTAAAAATGAGCTTTTATTTTAATATTTCTCAAAAAATGTTAATTTTGTTCCTACAGTTCTTGTTCTAGTGGCCTGAGACACGTTAATGGCCCGGCGATTTCTTAATAACTTTTAATAACATTGTTTAAACAATTTTTGTGTTTTATATCTTATTAGAACAACAATTACGAACACATTTTGATTCTTTTAAATTAAATGGCAAAAGTAATTATTTAATGGCAAAAACTTTATAAAAACTGAAAAAATTGCATTTTTTTCCCCTTGTAAATGCACCTCTAAACTAAATCGCAAGTCGGCACGGGTTGCAATCATGATAAAAAGACAAAATTTCATATTTAACTATAGTTTTATATATATGGGGCATTTCATGTCAAGTGAACCAACTTTTGAAATCGACAAGATCGGTCGAGAACTCTCCGAGTTAGAGGGGGTCAATGTTTGACATTTTGGTCAAGCAGGTGTTTTTTCTTATCCATGTAACTTATTACCTATTGTTCTTAGCAAAATGTGTCCCAAATAGTTTAGATAGCTCTTTCTTCAATCTTTCGAAAAAAAGTATTTAAAAAAAAATACAATTTTTTTTTTCCGAAATCAAAAACTATTTTTACTTTTTTTTAAAATGGGCCCATTTTTTCTTAAAATAAAGCTTAGCTATTTTCCTTGAACACCTATTTGGTCGCTTAGTGGGATGCTAGTGGGATATCTATCAAAATAAATATTTTGTAGCGCAAGACATACAATTTTTAAATTTTTTTTGCAAAATCGAAATTTCTTTCCAATATTGGCCCTTTTTAAAATTTTTTTTGCTCAAAAGAAAGCTTAGATCTTTTCTTTAAGACCTATTTTGTCGCTTAGTGGGATGTGAGTGGGATATCTATCAAAATAAAAATTTTGTAACTCAAGACATAGAATTATTGACCTTTTTTGCATATTCGATTTTTTTTTTTCAAAATGTGCCCTTTTTAAAAAATTTTTTTTTTAGTCAAAAGAAAGCTTAGGTCCATTCCTTTAAGATATTTTAGGTCGCTTAGGGGGATAACCTTCGGCAGACATCGATTTCAAAAGTTGGTTCACAAAAGTTAAAAAATTCCCAAAAAAAAAATATTGACACTCTAATGTACATTATTATGCACTTTTCGGATTTTCGATGCTTTCAAGGTCTAAAATTGTCCTCCGTCATTTAAAAGTCTACGCATTTTATTTGAAGTTTTGAATTTTGGGTAAAAATATGAATATTTCCCAAAAAATATAAGAAATTAAATGGTGAAAAAAACGTTCAATTAAAACAAATGAGAGTGTTATATTCGGCTATGCCGAATATTTAATACCCACAATCAATATGTGACAATAAAGTATTTTTCTGATATAGGAGTTATATGGGAGGTAGGGTCAATTATGGACCGATCATCAAACAAAATATAAAGATAACTACTATTATTAATGGTAAATCATGATTTTGACTTAAAAAAAAGGTATGTTTCTAAAGTAAAATAAAATCTTCTATGAATGAATTTATGTGTGGAAAACAACACAACAAGGTGTAAGTTTTTCCTTTTTAAACCTTAGCCGAATTATAAATAACGAAGAATAATTTTAGAAAATAAGGGCCATCCTAATGTTCATATAATATATATATATACATATACATATATTTATCTATCTGTATGGTTGCTTAGAAGTATATGTGTGTGTTCGTTTCTGGCATAATGGCAAAAAGTAAAAGCTCTTTTTTTTTGCAGAATCATCTAAATTGAATTTCTTAAATTACTATAACTTTTCCACTTTTAACTCACGAACTTGTCTTTATTACTATTTTATTAGAAATAGGAAAACTCACAAGTTTTAAACAAACAACATACAAACGAAGCATCTATTCAAATGTTTGTAGTCGATAGTGTTTTTTTAATTAAATTTTTTTTAAAACGAATTCAATGGTCTAACATTTCACCCAGCAACCAAGATTAAATTATTAAACAAAATATATGTTTTTTACTCATAGACTGTCTTCTTGAAAAATTTAGTTTTCACTTTTCGATTTCCTTTAGGATTTGTATATTTATTTGTTGTATTGTATACAATATTTATGAATTTCTTAAAATTCTGACGTAAGTACTGTTCATGTACAGGGCATAGTTGCTTCTAATTACTGGTTTGAATTTAATTAAGGAAATGTAAGGTTAAATTACATTCTAAAAGATTCCATTTATAGAGAAAAGTGTTTGTAACTCATCCTAAAATGTCTCACTTGGGATGTTTTAGAATTCCTTAAGTAAAAAGTAAATGTAAATAATAATCTTTTAGGATATTTTAAGATATTTTTAAAATAACTTAAAAACAGGTATATTATTTTCTTGGTTAGTTATTATAAAACGGACCTTCTTCTTCATTATTATTTTTCGAAAATTACACTGTGCAACAAATGAAGAGTTTTTAGAAAAACACACAGACTAGAAGGCTTGACACCTAATAACAGAGGTTAGTAAAACCCTATAAAAATCAGTAGGCCCTCAAAAAAGGCTTTTTTGCATAACTAACAGGGACTTCTAATTTTTCAGTAACAATATTTAGCAAAGTTTTAGCTACGGAAAAGCAGAAAATATCAATGCAATCTGAACGTGTCTAGGTACTCTAATAAACTATAGATGCGTGTAACTTTTTATTGGGACATAATAACTGTTAGCAAGTTTTTTCTATTTTATTCATCATTTTATCGCAAAGAAATTTTGGCTCTCCTTAGGTCCGCCATAACTAAAAACCAAAAAAAATCGAGTAAAATTAAAAAAAAAACAAGTAAGCGAGCTATTCGCCTGTGCCGAATCTTATATACCCCTCACCAAATTATACTTCAAAATAAAAATTTTAAATATTTTTTTAGGTAAACAAAATTTAATTTTTTAATTTTTTGTAAAAAAAAAAAATTTTGAATTGTTATTTTATTTTTGTTAAATTGGTTTTTTAAATTTTTTTATTTTTGGTGAAAAAGAAAATTCGGGTTAAAAAATATTTTTCCGATCTTGACCCATTGTAGGTTAAAACTTATTATGGTCTTATATACGTCGTTGCAAAGGTCTTTTAAATATCTATCATTAGATATCCATATTGTCTATATTAATGACTTAGTAATCCTGATATACAGTGAGCCCCAAAAGTGAGTATAGACCAAAAATTATTTGATTTTTTTAAGATAATGAAAATACTAATATTTATCCATCGATTAAAATTTTAAAGTTTTGGTTTGTTGGAGATTGGGGTGAATAATAGATTCGGTTGTAAAAAAAAAAGATTTAAGTCGGTCTATAATGATTTTCATGATCTTAAAAAAATCAAAAAATTAGCTGGTGTTTGAGGCTGTATGTAGGTCAAAAATCGATTAGTCATTTGTAGACCGATTTTGCTGATTTTAAATAGGAATCTTCTCGGAAGCATGTGTGACAGAATTATTGAAGATTTGGATCCCGAAGATATCTGAGGTTTTCAGAAAAATGATTTCAACAGACATACATAAAGACAGACGGACATGGCTTAATCGACTCCGATATCTATAAGGATCCGGAATATATATATTTTATAAGGTCGGAAAATTATATTGTGGAAATTACAAACGGAATGACAAACTTATACACATATACCCTTCTCACGAAGGTGAAGGGTATAAAAATATCTCTTGAACTAAAAGCATATGTAGGATTATTTTTAGCTTATCCGGATCATAAATTTGATTTTTGGCGATTTTTTTTTTTAAAAAAATATAAGACCCGAGGTGATATACTTTGAAGGGCCACCCACAGGCCCCCATTCCGCATAGCAATTTGAACAACTGTAAATCAACTCTAAAACACCTCGGTTCCCACTTTGTGAAATTTCGTTGCAATATAGCTCCAATAGTTCCCACAAAAAAAAAAAAGTTTCTAAACCACAACGCAGTGCTATTCACATTATTCCACTACAAAATATTGACGTATGAGTATTTTTAATTATGTATGAATTAAATATTTATCATTCGTATCTACTAAAAAAGACAAAATAGTTGGGGGATTCAAACGGTCCCAGTGGTATGAGAAAAAAAAAGAGGGAAATAAATCCCTAAGCCCTTACTTCGATTTGAATGAAATTTCACATGCTCAAAGGGAAAGTGTTGTCGAGTTTAAGTTTTGAATCTGGTCCTCATGAGCCCACCAGGAGCTGGGCCAAGGGTCCCCAAAGTAGGACACCTCGGGTATGGTCAATTTCAAAAATGATACTATTTCTTCGTTTGTGTTCCGATTTCAAAAAAATTATAGAATCTTCTCATTGAGCACTGCATAAAACCTCGTCGTACGTATCTTAGGAGATATCCGCATTTGAAAATTAAATTTTCAACATTTTCACCCACCCTACTCCAGTTTTTTGATGACCGCGGTTCCAAATATTCACCGATTTGCTCCGTTTTTCTTTTATAGTATTAACAATAGATGTATATATCAAACAAAGGAAGAATTGTTTAAAAACCATGACTGAGTCCAAAGTTACATGCATTTGAATTGATTTTTCGCTATTTTTTTGAGAAAAAAGTACTTTTATTCTTTTTCAGTTATCTAAAAAATTTCTAAGATGATGTATAATGAATTTATACTTTTTGAAAAGCTAAATTAACTTCAAATATTCTAAATGAAAAAAAATATAATTTTTGATACCCTGGGAACCAAGTCCACTCAAAAAATGCCTATTTTTTATGTAAAATTCAAATTTATGGCAAAAATTCTCAAATCTCATAGTCGATATCAAAATATAGTAACCCATTTTAGATGGCCCAATATGTTCTTAATTATTTTGTAAAGGGTTCCGTTAACCCCGCCCCTGGTGTGGATATTATAGCCAAAAAACGAAAATATCCCATTTTTGGAATTTTTCAATACTTTTTTTGGAAATTTTGGGATTCCTGATTACAAATTTCAAAATTTGTTTTTATTTTTCCATTTTCAATAAAAAAAAGTCTATATAAGTGTAAAATTTCATTAAAAAATATTCATAAATAAAAATTTTATTACAATTTGAAAAATTTGTATATATGCAAAAACTTAATAAAAAACATTTTTTGTCATATTTTTCAAAAAAGTATTCCATGAATTTTTTAATTGTTAAAAGTTATATACATTGTTGAAAAGTAGACAAAATCCTCTATCCATTGATATATAACACGCCGACCTTATGTTTTTTACGTGGCAAATTAATTAAGGAAAACTTAACAACTCACAGAGAATATACCTAACATAGAAATTCATAAAAAAGTATGTTGCCTACATAACAAGATTTTTATGAATGTATGTATATAACAGTGTTAGGTAAATTATATACGAGTTGTTAAGTTTTTCTTAATTAATTTCCGTAATTTTTTTTTGAAATCGGAACACAAACGAATAAATAGTATCATTTTTAAAATTGACCATACCCGAGGTGTCCTACTTTGGGGACCCTTGGCCCAGCTCCTGGTGGGCTCATGAGGCCCAGATTCAATACTTAAACTTGACAACACTTCCCCATTGAGCATGTGAAATTTCATTCAAGTAAGCGTTTAGAAGTTACAGATTTATTTCCCTCTTTTTTTTTTCTCATACCACTGTGCGGTCTGCTATTAGGTAGTATTGTCATAATGTAGTAAAATATTTCTTTAGTTCAAACAAATTCTTGTTGTGCTGCAAACAAAAAAAGTGTTATTTTATAACAAACCAGTAAATATAGTTCAAAAAGTCTTATTAGTTGATAACTTTTTTGTTTAAAACCCAACAAAAATTTGTTTAAACTAAAAAAATATTTTAGCTCATTATGACAATACGACCTAATAGGAGACCGTTTGAATACCCCAAGTATCTATAAGCAGGGATTATAACTATTTATTATAAAAACGCGTGTTGCAACATCCCAAAATTCGTTTTAGAGTTTAAAAATGATGAATACTCATATGAATGTATGATGATATCATTTGTTAAACTTTTAATTGAAACTAATTTATGTATTTTTATGTAGGTTATAACAAATTATGGGGTGATCGTCACAAAATATCTACGTATCTGATGCTAATTTTGATTAGATTTCGTCTCAATAATGAGAAATATTAACAATAGTTTTATGGTTGCTACAGCTATACTCAGAAGTGGATCCTATGTGGGAGCTATGGCCAATTATGGACTGATCGTCACAAAAGCCATATAGCTTGATCATAGCTTGCAAACAACTAATTCTGTGTAAAATTTTGATTCGATATCGATAATAGTAAGTCATTTAAGTTGGTTAATGTGTTCGGTTCGGTAGTGATCTTTATATGGGAGCTATGACCAATTATGGACCGATCTTCTTTAAATTAGGTAATGTGTACATGATGATTATTGATGTCCAATTTCAAATAGATTATGACATTTATAAGAGACTTATGAGTATTTAAGAGATTTTCGTAAGCGGACCTAATATGAGGGATATGATCACATATGGGTAATTCCACGAGAATCGCTATCACGACTGTAAACACAAAAACCCTTGAAACTTTTTTTCAAGATGATTTGAATAGAAGAAAATAATAAAATCATTTTCACATTACAACATTTTAAAGACAAAAATAATAGTTTAAACTGATTATATTTAATTTTTTAATGTTTTAGGCTAAAATTGAGGCAAAAACTAGGCTCCCAATTAGCTTGTAGTATGAAATAAATTTGACTCTGATTGTTTTTTTTGGCTATTGTCAAATTGTTTATTGAAACCGATTGTATATTTTCTATTCACTTTTTTAGTTTTTTTATACATAGTGTTACGAAATTGTACTTGAATTTAAATATAACGATTTTAAGGGCTGATTTAAAAGTAGCATAATGCTTTCAAATAACAGTGCTGTTTGAATTCGAATATTCAGTTAAGGAACATTGTAGAAAGTACACCACAGATGGCGTATGATCCAGAATATTCGAACTTTGACAGTTAAAGAGCAATCTAGAGTGCAGATGGCAGTGTTATAAATAGTGGCAGAGGTTGCAGTAGTTAGTGAGTTTATCAAAGACGCTCTTCGAATAAACATCAACTGAGTGCCTTAAAGTGTGTTGTGTTTTTCAAGTAAATTCGTGTACATTATAAATTGTGTCTGTATTTCTGAGAATTTATAAACGTGTATAAAAAAAACATTGAGTGACTATTTAATTCTGTTGTTGTTGTACATTTGAATAAATAAAGAGTTGTTACCATTTTCAAACTACTAAACGGCTTTTATTTGCAATCAAAAGTATCCGGTTTATTTAAAGTAAATAAACCAGCGTTTTGAAAAGGTTAAAACGTAACAATAGTATATTGTTTTATTATAAAAAAAAAATTTGTCACGTACGATATTAAATTTTATTTATTATAAAATCATCCATAGATTGTTTTTATTTAAATAAGATGGATTGTAAAGGAAAAATATTTCATTTAGTGTAAGAAATTAAAAGAAAACATAACGCCTCTCACGATTCCAATATTTTCGCATATTTCTACATGTACCTCAAAATGAGTTCCGTTTTATGTCACGTACGATATACCCTTATTTCGCTCAATATTTTGGACAACAATATTTCGAAAGAACTTTTTATTATTTTCAAATATAGTACCATCTGAATGGAAAATAAAGACCAAATTATTTTTCAGATACTCTTATTTTTGCAAAATCTATGCCACTCTATAGGCGTACAAATGTCGCGTACGATGATATGGAAATGCCCATATAGACCTATATTAATTTTTGTTTCAAATCAATATATAAGAGATATTTATGTTATATGTAATTTTCGGAAGTGGTTCTTATATAGGAGTTATGGCCAATTATGTACTGATCTTCAAAAATTCAGTATGTCAATTTCTATTAAAATATTAAAATAATTTTCGTTAAATTTCAACCTGATATCGATATTTGCAAGATATTTATGCCTTCTTTGTGATTTTAAGGTGTGGGGTATGGTCAAATATTGATTTTCTGAATTTTGTATGGATATATATTGCTATTCTATAGGCATTTATGTACCATAGAGCCATATTCCGGGGTCCATAACATTTTCAGAGCAAAATATGTTGGATCAACAAAGAATATTTGGGGAAATTTCATCCCCATGCTACCTTTCCTCGAAGCCCTGTTGTGCTAAATAAGGACCACCCCAATGTACATACTTTAGAAAAAGTGCATCCAGTTTAATATTATTAATTTCGATTCTCTATTTCGTACACCGGCAAGTTTTACAACGATAGCAAGACGGACATAGCTAAATCGACTGATAATTCCATAAATATCTACAATGTATGAACTGTGTTGTCTTATCATTGGAAAGATACATAGTATCTTCAAGAAGTAATTAGTTTCCTAGAGTATTTGCATAATAATCTTAATGACATTAGTTTCTCTCTTTGTTTATATGCAAGAGTTAAATAAAAAATTAAATTCTTTGACTTAAAATTAAGTCAAGCATTTGTTAAGTTACTTGTACAACATCTGTTAGACGCATTTCCAGCAAAGCTTGTCTATTCGTTGAAAAATAAAGCGACACAATTACAACAAAATATATAAATTGTTCTATCATGTAAATAGAGCATTTCACAGAACAAGAACATTTGTTGCAAATGAATAAACGGACAGAATGAATGAATGGATAGAGGAACAAAACGAATGAAAATGAATAAGGAAACAAATATTTAAGAAAAAAAGTTATGAAACAAGAGAGACCAAGTGCAACGAAAGCTTTACTTATAATGTAATGAAAACAACAATCATAGAACTTGTAAAAGTCCAATAAAAATCCAGATTAAAAAACATAAAAAGAACAGCCATAGTTGGCAATTAAACTAATATTTAGCCACCTTAGTAGCTGCGCTTGTAAAAGGATTACTGTAAGCATTACATGGATGTTGTGTTAGAACCGATTCAGTAGATAAGAGTAGTGATTAACAATACAAAAAACTGAATACAAAGAATAAACTTTTTCTTATGGCCACCCTCAACATTTTGTCAGCATGACGTCTTTAAACAAAACGCATTGAAAGGAACAGAGCTGAAAATAACTTTGACAAAACATTCCTGCATGTACGCGCTGAAACATGTACGTAGAATACAGCTGAATGTTTAAGTTGGCAACAAATGTTTTTCAAAATTAATATATTTTTTATTCACAGACACTTAAACATAGACGCTAACATTTCTCACGTTTTAAGGAGTACGCAGCCAGTCAAGTCAGCGATTCTTGAAAAAAAGAAAATTAAGCAAATTTTCTATATTTTTAAAAGAAAGTATTAAATTTAATCTAATAAAATGTAAAATACAAATATTTTAAAGGCCAAAAATTAAATAAGCAAAAACTATATATGTATATCAGTATCTTAATGCCATCAAAAGGTATAAACAAATTTAAAAAAATAACTTCCTCTAACTTATCCTTAAAAGATTGTCTTTTTGACTTTTACTGCCTGGTTGATTTTCTCACTATAATCTTCAACTGTTTAGTATTTCTTACATGTTTGCCAAAAAATAAAAAACATTAAATGATCAATGTAACCCCACTTTTTTCCTTTCATGCGCTTGTGTGATTTTTGTCTATGTGGGGTTAAATTAAACCCTAACGTTTTCGCTGCATTACACGGAAATGGAGTGAGACTGTCTGTGCGGTTCATATTTAACCACAAAAAAAATATTTTATTTTTCATACCTTGTATATGAATACGATGTATATCCTTTATCATGCTGTCATTGTTCAGCGCTATTATTTAGAAGATAAAAAATTTAAAAATATAGGGTTGAACATTGATAATATGGGCAAATGACACTTTTATGATACCTCAAAAAGGTGGATGTTTTGTATATAAAAGAATATACTGACAGTAGTATAACACTCTTATGAAAATATATTATAGTTGTCAAAAATTCGAGAATATATGTTTTTTTTTTAACGACTACTCCTAAGGAAACATATTTTACTTCAATGCGACATAACAATGGAAATAAAAACTTGAGCTTCATTTAGGTTATTGTAACATATTTACTAGAACAGAACTAGAACAGAACTAGAACAGAACTAGAACAGAACTAGAACAGAACTAGAACAGAACTAGAACAGAACTAGAACAGAACTAGAACAGAACTAGAACAGAACTAGAACAGAACTAGAACAGAACTAGAACAGAACTAGAACAGAACTAGAACAGAACTAGAACAGAACTAGAACAGAACTAGAACAGAACTAGAACAGAACTAGAACAGAACTAGAACAGAACTAGAACAGAACTAGAACAGAACTAGAACAGAACTAGAACAGAACTAGAACAGAACTAGAACAGAACTAGAACAGAACTAGAACAGAACTAGAACAGAACTAGAACAGAACTAGAACAGAACTAGAACAGAACTAGAACAGAACTAGAACAGAACTAGAACAGAACTAGAACAGAACTAGAACAGAACTAGAACAGAACTAGAACAGAACTAGAACAGAACTAGAACAGAACTAGAACAGAACTAGAACAGAACTAGAACAGAACTAGAACAGAACTAGAACAGAACTAGAACAGAACTAGAACAGAACTAGAACAGAACTAGAACAGAACTAGAACAGAACTAGAACAGAACTAGAACAGAACTAGAACAGAACTAGAACAGAACTAGAACAGAACTAGAACAGAACTAGAACAGAACTAGAACAGAACTAGAACAGAACTAGAACAGAACTAGAACAGAACTAGAACAGAACTAGAACAGAACTAGAACAGAACTAGAACAGAACTAGAACAGAACTAGAACAGAACTAGAACAGAACTAGAACAGAACTAGAACAGAACTAGAACAGAACTAGAACAGAACTAGAACAGAACTAGAACAGAACTAGAACAGAACTAGAACAGAACTAGAACAGAACTAGAACAGAACTAGAACAGAACTAGAACAGAACTAGAACAGAACTAGAACAGAACTAGAACAGAACTAGAACAGAACTAGAACAGAACTAGAACAGAACTAGAACAGAACTAGAACAGAACTAGAACAGAACTAGAACAGAACTAGAACAGAACTAGAACAGAACTAGAACAGAACTAGAACAGAACTAGAACAGAACTAGAACAGAACTAGAACAGAACTAGAACAGAACTAGAACAGAACTAGAACAGAACTAGAACAGAACTAGAACAGAACTAGAACAGAACTAGAACAGAACTAGAACAGAACTAGAACAGAACTAGAACAGAACTAGAACAGAACTAGAACAGAACTAGAACAGAACTAGAACAGAACTAGAACAGAACTAGAACAGAACTAGAACAGAACTAGAACAGAACTAGAACAGAACTAGAACAGAACTAGAACAGAACTAGAACAGAACTAGAACAGAACTAGAACAGAACTAGAACAGAACTATAAATAGATCATGACGATTTACCTAAGAACAAACAAAGCGGACTATGATTCTCTTTACATGATAAAAATAAACTGGTTATTTTACAATCATTTATCGTTATGACAACAAACATTTTGTTAAATGTCAGCATAATTTTGCAAGTATTGTCAATTTTTATTTTAAAGTATTTTTAACCAGCTTAATGTTACTCGTAGTATTTTTAAACCTTTTCAAATTATAATATAACACACATAAACATTTAAAGAATAAGAGGCAAATAATATTACAATAGAAATTTGCTTCTCTGCTTTTTCAATGTTTTGTTTACATAAAATACAACAAAATTCAATTTGATTAAAGGTATTTTAAAGAATATTTTACAGCACCTATTAAAAAGTTATTTAAAGAAAATGTCAAACTTCTGTGGTTTATTTTTATCTTCTGTCTACCCTTTTATCCAAAGGCGCGCCCTGTCTTCTTAAAATAATTAGCAATGGATTATTACCTTAAATGGACTTATCAACTGACTAAAGTGTCGTTTGTTTAAAACAACTAATTACTTTGTTTAATAAGGATGATTCAAAGGTATACAAAAAAAGCTGATTGTAATTTCCTTAAAATTAAAGTGATTTTAAAAATTAACTTTGTCTAGAGGGACTCCAGCACAGACTGACATGGATACTTTTTGTATACTAAATAATCAAATTCACGAAGGTACAAGTTTTTCTGTTTTTCGATTGTTTGTTTAGTACTTTTATTGCGCATTTTTATGTTAAATCTCATTTAAAATGCACAAAACACAGACACTTTAATAAAAGAAATTTTAAATTAAAAAGGGTTTACTGAAAATCAAGTATTTTTTTTACATCTAACAAAGAATTGACGTCACTAAATTTTAATAAATTTAAAGACGTAGTAGACCTAAAACATGACTAATGTAAAATTTTATTTTTTTTTACTTTTTAAGTGTAAACATTTCAAATATTGCTAGGCAGACATTACAAGGAGATTTTAAATTTAAATGCATTGTTTAATTTTAAAACATTAATTTGACATACATATATAAAAGATAGGGCAGATATACACGAAGGGTACTCATTTAAATGCTTTAGTTTCCCATTTGTACAAATTTGCCGACGTGTTTCATGAACCCACCTTTTTAAATGTTGTATCTACATAGATATTGTTTGTTTAAAAAGGGTCTATCATCACTTTTCAAAATTTTACAGAAGAGACAAAAAACTGAATAAAATTAAAAGTGTTGAGGTTATAAATATGATTTTCTTTCTTTAATAAAGTCGCTATTTTCAAAAATAGCTAAAAATTTGTGAAGGCGGCGCTACGAACAAAGTCCCCAAACCACAAATGAATTAAAACCCCAAAATTGGGGGCTTAATTCATTATCAATTAAAACCCAAAAGTTCTAAATGAAATAAATCCCCAACCAAAATGAAAAAGAAACCGTCTTCGCATACTAAGAACTTTGAAGCATTGGAGGCCTTCAGCCGGGCGCAAAGGTTTTCTCCTCTGGGGTGTATCAAAAACCGGCTGTGCGCAAAATGTGCAATGCTAAACAACTTTTCTGAGCGAAGCCGATTTTTGATACACCCCAGAGAGAAAATCTTTGCCGGCAATGCAAAAAATCTTTTTGAATGAAGCTAGTTTTTGATACACCCCAAAGGAGAAAACCTTTGCGCGCGGCCGAAGGCCGGCAATGCAAAACAACTTCTCTGAGCTAAGCCAATTTTTGATACACCCTAGAGTAATTTCATTATGAATAAAATCACCAATTTTAGAAATGAAATAAATCCCCAAAAAATGAACGAAGTCCCTAATTTCGTTGTTGGTTTTTTCTATATTAAATTTTGGGGCTTAATTCATTTGCGGTTTGGGGACTTAGTTCGTACAGACGTTATATGTAGGCATTTGAATTTTAAAAATTTTAAAAACACCATTTTTCGCTTGTTTTTTTTACAAATATGTATGTATAAGGAATATATACTTTTTGAAAAGCAAACTTAACATCAAATATTTTGAAAAAAAAAAATTTAAATTTTTGATACTGAGGAGACCAGGTCTGCCTATTTTCTATATAAAATTTAATTGTAGGGCAAAAATTAGCAAATCGCTTAGTCGATATCAAAATATAGTAACACATTGTAGATGGCCCAATATTTTTTTAATTATTTTGTAATTGGTTCGGATAACCTCGCCACTTGTTTGGATATTATAACCAGAAAACTAAAAAAAAATCCACTATAGTTCAAAGTATCACTTTTTCCGTGCGAAATTCATATTTCGAAGTTGTTATTATTCATTAGTTTTTGTTGTCAATCTGTTACTAAAACTCCAATGCAATCAAATTCGCAATTGGTTTTTGTAAAATACAAAATACTGCTTGACAGCACGCCTTCAAAGTCAAAGATTCGATACATTTTTAAAAAAAATGTGAATAGTATCAATATTGTATTGTAACTTTTAACCGTTAATTGTGGAAAGTGTGTGAATAATTTAAATAATGTTTAAAATGGAAAACAACGAGACGTCTAAGTACTTAATTTTTCTTTCCTAAATATTTGACAACTATTTCCCTTTATATTAAAAATTACAATTTTTAAACATAACCTTAAAGTAATTTCTTTTGATTACAAAACTTTAACTTTATAGAAGCTTTTAAAAAAATGTTAACGTTTGTTAAACTTGAAATAAAAAGAAATAAATATATTGAAATGTTGTGAATTCAGTTCACTTTATTTCATACTACGCATTTTTGCGCTTTCTGAATAATTTAATTTTTTCTAGGTTACTGTGCTATAAAAAAAATGAACTTTTTGAAATTTGGCTAAAAGAACGCCCAAAAGACACAACATATGATGCTATTATTAAATATAGTGTGAAGAAAATTAGTGCTCCTGTTATTCCTAAGGGCTGTAAGAAATTATTGGATGAAAAAGTCCGCCATTTTGTCTACAATTACTTAAAACTAAAATGTCAAAAATGCAGAAAAAAGGAAGATAATTTTCGAAATGAAAACACTATATGGCTTAATGGTGATATATGCTTTCAGATTTGTATCTTTGGTTACCAATGACATCCACAGCACACAAGGTATTAATATAACACACAGACGAAGAAATAGGATCGTTTTAAAAATTGAACATACTCTAATACATATCCTAATATGGGGACCCCAGGCCGCACCCGTCAACACTTCTTCTTTGCACATGTCAAATTTTATTCAAATCTAACTAAGGACTAAGGATTCAGAAATTACAGATTTATTTTCCTCTTTTTTTCTATACAACTGTGCGAAGTTTTATTTGATACTTCAATTAATATATATTGAATCAAATGTGTTTACAAAATGAATTACTGATTCAACTAATTTGACTGAAAACTAATATGAAATAAATTTTTTCTAATCAAAAGCAATGAATCCACTTTATATTTCTCCTGATGTGTTAATGGTCGAAAAAAAAAATATAAGTATTTCTACCTATGGTCCAATTTTGGTATCAAACAGTAGAATACTTTAATAGATATTAATTTCGCACGGAAAAAGTGATACTTTGAACTATAGTGGAATGGCGGGATTTCTGATAACAAATTTTAAAAATTTGTTTTTATTATTTCACATACAATATAAATGTAAAATTTCATTAAAAACAATTCATAAATAAAACTTTAATTTAAATTTGAAAAAAATTCATCTTTGCAAAGATTCAATAAAAAGCATTTTTCGTCATATTTTTCAAAAAAGTATTTCATGAATTGTTTTATTTTCAAAAGTTATATATATTTCTGAAAAATAGACAAAATTCCCTATATATTAATATAAAACATGTCTGTCAACCTTATGCCACACGCCTTGTGGGCCCATGAGGTCCAAATTCAAAGCACGACAATACTTGCTCCTTGTGTATGTGAAATTTCATTCTAACCGAACTAACCTATTAGAAGTTACAGATTTATTTCCCTTCTTGACGAAGAGAAAAACTTAATATTTTACTTAAAAAATTTTAATTATTCGAATAATTCGATTAAATTTAAATATGTGATCAAATTATAAGAAAAATTTAATAAATAGGATACCCTAGTATTAATAAAGGAAGATGATGTCAACATGTATTGTGTATTAACATTTATTAACTTTGAAAATTATATGTAAATAATCTAGTTATTTAAATATAAAGTATATTTAATATAACATACTTAGGAAAATACGTACACAAGTCTTCGTAAATGTGTTTACACCCAGCAGCACTTGGCACTACACCTTGAGATATCCTCATATGTTACTTACATCTGAATAGTCGTTCGCCTTCAGCCCTATTAGTTTTTAAGTTTCTATTTGTAGGCGTATTAACCCATTAATTTTAACCAGAAAACTTAAAATTTAGCTGGGTGTGTCACATTATTACGTCAAACTTACTCAAACAACTCAGATTATTGTTAGATTTGGCACCTTACTACAACTGTCGGGCCTATGCAGACATACTATATTCCTTTCTAAATATTATTTTTATAGTCTCCCTTTTGTATATGTTCGAACGCACAAATTCAACATAATAAATATCATGATGAATAAACAAGTCAGATAATTTTTCAAATTGATTGATAATACTGTTATTGAAATGAAATAAAAGAAAATTAATATACAAACAAAAATCTATTATCACTGATGATTTTGTAAATAAATTCCGGCAGATGTTTATAAGTAAAAAACCAAATTAAACTGAATTTACTTACATTTACGATGACTTAGAAAGTGTATGTAAATAAGGAATTAACAAAAAAAAATATGAATAAATGAATTCTGAATATAATGATGACATGTTTATTTTGAGATGAAGCATATATTTAAATTTATGTTCAATATCTACAAAAGAATTCCAGAAATTAATAAAAAAAAATTCGAATTTGTACTTGTTTAATAATGTTTTTTAAAATCTTTGTCTTCCTTATGTTATTTTTGGAGACATATAAGAAGTGAGTTTTAAATAGAAAACTTTTGTACTAAAGCACAGTGGGAATTCTTGGCAGACCAATCGAGAAGAAAACAAGTTACAGTGTTATACTCGGCTGTGGCGAATCTTGTATAGCCACCTTTAATATGTGATAATAAAATATTTTTCTGTTATATGAGAGGTGGGCTCAATTATGAACAAATCCTCACAAAAGTTGGTAGAAGGATTTAGCTTTACATGAAACTTGTTTATGTTTAATTTCATTACGATATTAATTACACAGGGCAACAAAATCGAAAAAATTTTATAGGTTTTTTAAACCACTACACAATTTTGAAAAGGTATTTCCAATATTACTGAAATAAACTTGGAAAAGTTCAAATTTACATAACCTTAGATCTGTTTATATTGTTTTTTAATCGGCTCAGTAGCTTCGGCGTTATAATAACACGGTGCTACGATGGAAAAAAAACTTGGAAAACTACCTAGCGTGGGTTATAGGTCTTGCTGAGTAGATTAGAAATTGTGTCAAAAAATTTAAGAAACACCCTCCAATTTAGAAGTTATTCTAAAAAAACCGTTTTCAGTGAAATTCGTCAACTTATCGACCTGTGACTCAGACAGTTTTTGTCCGATTTTTAACGTGTTTGGAAAGAAAACTGATCACGCTTTACAATGACATGCATTTATTGATACATTTGAAAGTTATAAGTAGTGTTTTTGTTAATAATATCTAAAAACAAAATAAAATTTATCAACTTTTTTGAATTTAGTAGCTTTCCATTGACTATTTTGATATGAAAGCTTATAAAAATGTATATCAATGTATAAAGAAAATTTAGTTCTTAACAAGACATGGTTTTAATTTTTCAAATCAGATGAAAACTGTAGAAGTTATTCAACTTTTCATTAATACCTTTTTTAGTATTTTCTCCCCCAGTGCATATGAATAAAAAAAAACAAAAAACTATACAAAAAACAAATAAGAAAGTATGGTCGGTCAAGTCCGACCATATAATACCCTACACTAAGTAAAAGAGCAAAAACATTTTTCTTTTAAAATTTCAATAATTTATATTTTTGAGTGATTTTCGGAAGTGGGCCTTATATGGGGGCTATGACCAATTATGGACCGATCACCATGAAATTAGGTCGTGTGATTTATGGCTCTATGAAAGTTTACTATGTTGAATTTTGTGAGTATACCAACATTTTTAAGCGATTTATGCACGTTAAAGTGATTTTCGGAAGCGGGTCTATATGGGAGCTATGACTAATTGTGCACCGATCGTAACAAACTTTGGTGACATGAATTTTGTATATATAAGACTTATTTGGAGCGCAATTTATGGAGATACATTTATAAATTAAACATTTATGACCGATAAAGTCCAATTTCGGAAGGACATTTGTATGGGGGCTAGGTGAAATAATGGCCCGATATCAGCCGTTTTCAATAGGATTGGTCCTTGGGCCGAAAAAATAATATGTAACAAACTTTTTCGAAATATCTTCAAAATTGCGACCTGTACTCTGCGCACAAGGTTTACATGGACAGCCAGCCAGCCAGCCGACCAGACGGACTGACGGGCAGATGGACATCGTTTAATCGACTCAGAAAGTGATTCTAAGTCGATCGGTATACTTTAAGGTGGGTATTATACTAATATTTTTGGGCGTTACAAACATCTGCACAAACGCATAATACCCTCCCCACTATGGTGGTGTAGGGTATAAAAAATATTTGTAAAATTTTTAATTTACAAGGTAAATTTTTTTGAACTTTTTACGAAAAAGTTTAATAACTTTTGCAAATAGAAACCGATTTTAATAAATAATTGTTGAATTTGAAAAATTATGAAAAAAATAAAAAATTAAACTTTTTATGAAAACTTGAACAAATTCTTGAAATATACATTTTATGCCTACATAAAAGGAAAGCTTAATTCTTTATCTATCCATAATTGTTTAAAATTTTGAAAGTCGTCTAAAAATGTGTAAGTTAGAGGTAATAAAGTACTACGACCTACCCTAAAACAGTTTTTTCAAAATATCTCAAAATTTTGAGCGTGTTTCAAAATCTTTGAAAACGGTTTAAGTATGTCCTCACCTAGGCCTATAAGCCCCATTAGATCGCTTTTCAAGTTCTGACAAAAAGTGTCATTTTGTAGCAGAGTGTAACAAATTGAAGCAAAATATAAATATTTTTTAGTGAAAATAGCAATTTTTTTTGTTTTAAAAAACTCATGAAAAATCCAAAACGGCAGAAATTGTTCAGGTTTATCACTGTATCACAAAGCCACATATAATAGCAATAACACTACTATATACCCCTGGCGCCACTCATACAGGAAAAACTAAATCACTGCATTAAACTTTGTATTTGTTAAGAAAAATTTGTATAGGAAAATAAATTCTTACAAAAATCTTAAAATTTCCATTGTCTGCTTAAGCAAGTAATTTAATATCAAAATATTTTTTGCCACCCTCTAAACTAATTACAGAATTTGCTAAAGACTAAATAAGATAACACTTGTCAGACTGTCTGGATTGATTAAATTGTTGGTTTAATTTTTCTTTTACACACTATCATAGGCTGAAGATTAAAATTATGAGAAACAAAACAAAATTCTAACACGAAATTAGAATTTCATCTAAAACACCAACTCCACCCTCCCCTTCTTTTTCAAGTATTAATGTTGTAGCTATAGCTTTTTATTTAGGCTAATAGCAGCATCTATTTACCAAAATAACTAAAATACCTTAAGGTCATGCTTTTATTTTAAATGAAACAAAGCAAAAAAAGTTAGAAAAAAATATACATTTTAATATTACTACAAAGCTTTAAATATAAAAAACAAAAATATGTATAAATTTATAGAAATATGTAATGAAACAACAGCAAGAGAAAAAAATTTCTAAAAAATACCAGGCGATATTGTTTAGCTACCAAGGCCTGCTTAAGCCGGAAGTGCCACAAGCTGTGAAAATATTTTAACAACTGAGATACACGTACACATTCACTCACTGATACTCAGATACACACAAACAGACAGGGATAGAAAAACAATAGTTGCTATAACTGAGACCAGTATAATAAAATAAACAAAAAGCCAACCATCATTGAGCCTGTACAAATATTAACAAATCTAGCACTGTTCACACATATTTAAACACAAACATTCTCTAGATATTATTATCTAGTAAATACATATGGGGCATTTCATGTCAAGTGAACCAACTTTTGAAATCGATGTCTTCCAATCGGGATGAAATTTGCAACAAGGATAGTTCTATTAGATAGTAAAACAAATTTTTAATAGTAGATATTAAAATTTTTTTATTTTTTTTCGAAAGACTGAATAAAGAGCTATCTAAGCTATTTGGGACACATTTTGCTAAGAACAATAGGTAAAAAGTTACTTGGCCAAAATGTCAATGAAAAATTGTATCTGAGTTACTATCCAATAGAACTAACCTTGGTGCAAATTTCATCCCGATCGGAAGATATCGATTTCAAAAGTTGGTTCACTTGACATGAAATGACCCATATGTATGTACACTTTAGTTTTAGAGGTAGCAATTATTTACTTTCCATCAACTATTCGTTACTTACACATGTCTTGCAGTGTAACTTAATATGATCATCATTGTTATTTTGTAAGTATTTTGTAAGATAGTGTAAAGTTTACAGAGGCATTTAAGTGGTTCCCCACATTCCACCAAGGGCTCTACATTTACTAGTCCATAGTTATGCCGAGGGTATCAATTTGGGTTGTCATTCGAATAAAAATTAGTCGAATAACCGCAAAAAAAAATATTTTTATTAGAATGAATAAAATGTTTCATTTTGGATAATAATCGAATAAATTTATTTCCAAGAAAAACATTTTTCTTTTAAAATATCAATAATTTACACTCGTGAGTGATTTTCGGAAGTGGGCCTTATATGGGAGCTATGACCAATAATGGACCAATCACCATAAAATTAGGTCGTGTGATTTATGTCTATATGAAAGATATTTCTGGTGAATTTTGTGTGTATACCCATATTTTTAAGCGATTTATGCGCGTTAAAGTGATTTTAGGAAGCGGGTCTATATGGGAGCTCTGACTACTTATGGACCGATCGGTACAAAATTTGGTGACATGAATTTCGTATATGTAAAACTTATCTGGAGCGAAATTTGTGGAGATAGATATATAAAAAGTCCAATTTCGGGAGGACATTTTTATGGGGGCTAGGTGAAATAATGGACCGATTTCAGCCAATTTCAATAGGCTTGGTCCTTGGGCCGAAAAAATTATATGTACCAAATTTGCGACCTGTACTTTGCAGTCAAGCCAGCCAATCAGCCAGACGGACGGACGGACGGACATCGTTTAATCGACTCAGAAAGTGATTCTAAGTCCATCTGTATACTTTAAGGTGGGTGTTAGACCAATATTTTTGGGCGTTACAAACATCTGCACAAACGCATTATACCCTCCCCACTATGGTGGTGTAGGGTATAAATCAGGGACCCGAAATAACTGTTATTTTTTTTTTAAATAAGCAATTGGTTATAGAAAAAATAACTGCAAAAAAATAGGTCTCGTAATAACAATTATAAATTACTCCAAAAAATTTTAGTCTATAATAACCATTATGAAAAATTTAAATTTTTTTAGGTCTTTGATAACCATTATGAAAGATTTTTATTTATTTCGGTCTCTGATAACCATTATGAAAGATTTTTATTTTTTTTGGTCTTCAATAACCATTATGAATGAATTTAATTTTTTTGGTCTTTGATAACCATTATAAAAAAAATTTATTTTTTTGGTCTTCGATAGACTACAGCCATTACAAATATTTTTACACTACACCACCATAGTGATATAGCGTATAGTGCCCCAAGGACGAAGTCTATTGATTTTGGTTAGAATCGGTCTATTATTTCTCCTAGCCCCCATACGATTGTCCTATCTGAAAATAGATAATCCCTCATAAATATCTTAGTTATATAGATATTCAATCCAAACTCAGCACAAATAACTTTTATGTAAGTTTTTGTGACGATTGGTCCATAATTAGTCATAGCTCCCATACAAGGCCCACTTCCGAAAACCATTTTAACGAGTATAGGTTTCTTAAAAAAGTTGGTATTCAAATAAAATTTGGCACAAATATGTTTCATATATACAGAAGACATGTCACTTAATTTTATGCCGATTGGTCCATAATTAGTAATAGCTCGCATATATTGCACATTTTAAAAGAAAACTGTTTATAATCATAAATATTCTTGATTCTTATTAAATTCTGAACCGATTTATCTTTCTCTGTCTATTTTAAAATACAAGAAAACCAGGTCCATGCGACCAAAAAGCTTTGTTAGTACTCATAATGTTTACGGAAGACCAAAAAAATAAAAATCTTTTATAATAGTTATCAAAGACCTAAAAAAATAAAAATATTTTATAATGGTTATTAAAGACCTAAAAAAATAAAAATCTTTCATAATGGTTATTGAAGACCAAATAAAATAAAAATCGTTTATAATGGTTATCAAAGACCAAAATAATATTGGTTATTTTTAACTGTTATTCAGAGACCATTTTTAAAAAATTCTTGATAAACAATTATTTCAGGATTTTTTCCAATATTGGTTATAACAGTTATGTCCCTGGTATAAATAAATTGAAATAAATCGGTAACTTCTTTATTTATTTATGAATATTAAAAACAAATTTTCATATTTGTTATCAGGAATCCTTCCATCCCAAAAAAATGTTTGTAAGATCATAAAAATGGGATTTTCTAGTTTTTTGGCTATAATATCCATACCAGGAACGGGTTTATCGGAATTCTTTACAAAGTAATTAAAAACTTATTTTTCTGAAATTTCAGCACTGGTATTTAGATGACTGTAAACAATTTTAGACCTTGGTAGCAACGAGGATTTCTTATACATCAATCAGTTACATGGGTTGCAGGGCATCAGTATAATAATGTTGATATTTTTACGAATTTGTATTAGCGATTTGATATTAGGTCATTTTAATATTAGGACATTATGACATTACGACATGGTAAGAGACCTTGTGAATTGACCAATTATATACTTTAAAAAGAGTTATATTTTCTGGTAACCGTTTAAGCATTTCTTTTAAAAGCTTTTTAAGTACAAAAAAACAATTTTCTTTTAAAATTTATACATTATATTCCTCCACTTTTATATTTTGTAATTCCATTTCAAATTCAGTGCCAAAGAAGTTTTTGGTCGCCAAAGGCAATGAAAAATCGCCACGTTTGGCGAGAAATCGTCACATCTGACAGCCCTGGCAGAGGTTGTAGTCGTTAGTTCAAATAAACATCAATTGAGTGCCTTAAATTGTGCTGTATTTTCCAGTGAATTCGTGTACATTATAAAGTGTATCTGTATTTCTGCGAATTTATAAACGTGTACTTTTGTACTGAGTGACTATTTAATTCTGTTGTTGTTGTACATTTGAATAAATAAAGAGTTGTTCCCATTTTTAAACGACTAAATTTAAAGGAAATAAACCCCCGTTTTTAAAAGTTAAAAACGTAACAATATTGTTAAGGCAAACAATGGAGTCTTTACTGAATCGTTTGAAGCAATCATAGCTACATCATAATAATGGCAAATTTAAATTTGCACTTGTTAAACCATAAACTGACAGAAAACTTAATTAATATTTCAGCCAGTGCTATTACTTTGTAATGTATTAATCTCGTATATAATTATAATTTTAATATCATGTAAATAAATAAATAATATTTTCTATACTCCAAACTATGTTCGATTTAAGATATTTGTTTTTAGTCATTCAATACAAAAAAATCATTTTTGAGATTATGTGTGAGTTTAAGTTTCTTATGTACCAATACTGTCTTGTTTTTTTAAAGCGCAGTAGTTGGAACAATAAATAAATGTAAATTTCAATATCCAGGATTTATTTGTTAAACTATTGGTTTACAGGAATCAAAAATTATACTTTATCAACAATTGACAGGAATCAAATGTCCAATTCAGTTTAACATTGCCTAAAACAATAGCTTTGTTCCAATACATTTCTAGTGAAAGTAGTAAAATTAGAGAAAAATAAAAATTATTCTCAGAAATACGTGGAAATTACTGCTATACTTTATTATTTTTTGCGCACCAAAGCGGAATATATTGAAAAAAGCCAATAAAAATAGTAAAAACTAGTAAGAAAGTATTGCGGTCAAGTATGGTCGTACTTGACCCGACCCTACACTAAGTAAATGAGCAAAAACCTTGTTAAAACTTCAATATGAAATTTATTTTCGTGAGAGATTTTTTGAAGTGGGCCTAATAAGTAATGGAACTTATTTCTATTAAATTTTATTTGCATACCAACATTTATAAGAGATTTATGCTTGTTAAAGAATATGGAGTTATATGGGGCATTTCATGTCAAGTGAACCAACTTTTGAAATCGATGTCTTCCGATCGGGATGAAATTTGCACCAAGGTTAGTTCTATTGGATAGTAACTCAGACACAATTTTTCAACAAGACCAGTCGAGAACTCTCTGAGTTATAGGGGGTCAAATTTTGACATTTTGGTCAAACAGGTGTTTTTTCTTATCCATGTAACTTATTACCTATTGTTCTTAGCAAAATGTGTCCCAAATAGTTTAGATAGCTCTTTCTTCAATCTTTCGAAAAAAATATTTAAAAAAAAAAAAATAAAAAATTTTTTGACTTTTTTTTTAAATGGGCCCTTTTTTGCTTAAAATAAAGCTTAGATATTTTCCTTGAACACCTATTTGGTCGCTTAGTGGGATGCGAGTGGGATGCGAGTGGGATATCTATCAAAATAAATATTTTTTAACATAAAACATGCAATTTTTGACTTTTTTTGCAAAATCAAAAACTTTGTTGACTTTTTTTTTTTCAAAATGGACCCTTTTTTAATTTTTTTTTTAGCTCAAACAAAAGCTTAGATATTCTCCTTGAAGACCCTTTTGGTCGCTTAGTGGGATGCGAGTGGGCTATCTATCAAAATAAATATTTTTTAACTCAAGACTTACAATTTTTGACTTTTTTTTTCCCCAATACGAATTTTTTTTCAAAATGGGCCCTTTTTTTAAAATTTTTTTTTAGTCAAAAGAAAGCTTAGGTCCATTCCTTTAAAATATGTTTAGTCCCTTAGTGGGATGCGAGTGGGATATCTATCAAAATAAATATTTTATAACTCAAGAAATACAATTTTTGAAATTTTTTTGCAAAATCGAAATTTTTTTCCAATATGGGACCTTTTTTTAAAATTGTTTTTTGCTCAAAAGAAAGCTTAGGTCTTTTCCTTTAAGACCTATTTTGTCACTTAGGGCCCATATTGGAGAAAAAATCGATTTTGCAAAAAAAAAAGTAAAAAATTGTATTTCTTGAGTTATAAAATATTTATTTTGATAGATATCCCACTCGCATCCCACTAAGGGTCTAAAAATATCTTAAAGGAATGCACCTAAGCTTTGTTTTGACTAAAAAAAAAAATTTTAAAAAAGGGCCCATTTTGAAAAAAAATTCGTATTTGCAAAAAAAAAAGTCAAAAATTGTAAGTCTTGAGTTAAAAAATATTTATTTTGTTAGATATCCCACTCGCATCCCACTAAGCGACCAAAAGGGTCTTCAAGGATAATATCTAAACTTTTGTTTGAGCTAAAAGACATCGATTTCAAAAGTTGGTTCACTTGACATGAAATGCCCCATATATAAATTAAACAATTATGTCCGATAAAGTCCTGTGAGTGAGGACATTCGTGTGGGGACTAGGTGAAATAATGGACCGATTTTTACCAATTGCAATAGGATCATAAGACAATTATGAATGTTCAAGTCATTTTCTGAGGAGGACCTAGTATGGGGACTAGAGACAAATGTTGCCCGATTTTCGCCATACTTTACTGTACAATTTCAGATTACTTAGAACTAATATTTACATAATATTATATCTTCGGGATCCAAATCTTTAATAATTCTGTCAGTTATGCTTTCGAAGTTTTCTATTTAAAAATCAGCCAAATCGGTCCACAAATGGCTGAGATATGAGGAAAAATCCAGGACAACCTCGATTTTTACCTATTTTTGATATAAATCTGAAATACTAAGTCATTATTAAAGACAATATGGATATCTAATATCTAATAGATATTTCAAAGACGTTTGCAACGACTTATATAAAACCATATTAAGTTGGACGTACAACGGGTCAAAATCGGAACAAATATTTTTTAACCCGAATTTTTTTCACCAAAAAATATTTAAAAAACAAAAACTTTTTTTTTAAATTTAAAAAAAAGATATAAAATTAAAAAAAAAATTAAAATTTAAAAAAAAATTTCCAAATAATGAAAAAAACAACTTTGGAACAAAAAATTTTGTTTACCTAAAAATATTTATTTTGAAGCATAATTTGGTGAAGGGTATATAAGATTCGGCACAGCCGAATATAGCTCTCTTACTTGTTTTCATTAAAGCTGGACACATTTATAATTTTATATCTATGTTTATGCAAGATATAGAAGTACAGATTTGACCCAATTTTGTCCCCTTAGCGTTCAAATTTCCAAAAATTCTTTCTTACTGAATCTAAATGATGTAAAAAGAACTAATTACCAGAATTTAAAATTTCTAGCTTTAGAGATTTGGGCTGGGCCTTGTATTTTTATATATATAGCTGTGGATATTCCTTAAAGCTATATTAAATATGAAACTAATTTTGTGTTAAATACTTTAACTTTTTCACTGTTCGTTTCTTTGTCTGGAATTAATTCCGTATTTCGCTTCTTCAGAAAAAGTAAAACGAGAATTTCTTTCGGAATGAAACCACTTTTAGATTTGAAAGTGTAATTATTTGTTTTTCTAAATTGATTTTTAATCAATTTCCGCACCAAAAACTTCATTTTTGTTTTAATATATAAAACACTGTTAAATTAAAATCAGCAATACAGAATTATTAAAAATTTTTGGAATTAATAAATTACACGGAATCTAAGGAACCTAAAATTAAATCGATCGGAATAAAAACTACGTAATTGAAACCATTCCGAAGAAAATGTATGACAGGCCTGAAAGAAATTAGTTTCAAATGATCCTTTTTATAGATTCTAAAGAGTATGATTATGAAAAGTTCAAGTGTATCGAATAGATTGTGAATGTTGCTCTTTACTTGAAATAAAATAAATCAACACTTCGATTTCTGTCGTTGATTTCTTTAACATATAACTTAATATTAATTGTTTTCAATTAAATATTAATCATACGCTTACAGTACTATAACTATTGAAATTTTTTCCAAGAAAAATAAACAAAATGCATTAACATTGCTTACCGCAAAATTTTCATACGAATTTTTATAATGAGGGTAAATTTGTTTGTGAATAAATTTTCATATTTTGTTCTGAGTAAATTTGTGGTACAAATTTTACACAATTGTAGTTCAATCTTCAGTTTATATGTATTAAGTTTGTTTATATTTTTCCATGAATTGGAAAAGGCATACTTTACAAATAATGATTTAAGTCTGTTCAATAGAAATGTAAAAAGTACTAGCTGAGATATACATACATACATATTTTCAAAATAAAAACCATTATGCTTTGATATAATCTTATTATATCTGTGATCATTATAAAATACTCAGAAACACTTATTTGAAAACTTGCAGGATGTAATGTACAAATAAAATTTTCTCGAATTAAATTGCATAAATATGAATGCACTGGCAAATGTTTACTAAAGAAATCGTAACAAAATTAATTAAACGAACAAACTATAAACAGTTATATTTCCATATAAATTCAGTTGCAATAACTTATACCTATGAATTACTTTAATGTTTGCAACAGATTCTAGTGTTAGTCAGAAAAACTAAGAGACTCATTAATTCCATGGCAGAATTTATGGTCATGCTGAGGGCCAATCATGAAAAACTAACAACAGAAATCTTGTTCAAACACAAATTTATTTTTTGTTTAAATTAAAAACAACATAAGACAAATATTAAAGCTCAAACAGTCACTGATAAGCAAAACTTTTCCAATAAATTTGTATATTTCTTGTGTTTTTCTTAAGTTTTTGCCAACGTATTTTATCCTCTATTAAGTTCCATTGTCATTGCATAAATTGGAAAGAAACAAAAATAAAATAGATCATAATTTTCCTCTGCCATTCATAGGGAAGTAACCTTAAAGGAAAACACGGTTCTTTGGTTTTTTGAGTACAAATGAAATAATATCAATTGCGTATTCTACGACAACCGAAAACTTCAAATTTCAGTCATAATTATACAAGATAAGAAGCCGCAGAAAGGTACTTTTTCGAATTTTTTTACAAATGGATTTTTTTATATTTTTATAATATTTGGGTTGAAATCTTCTAGAAAAAATCAATTTCCCAAAATTTTTAAATTTTCAAAACAGTACCTTTTGTAATGCGGCTCCTCATTTGTTTCTTTTTTATTAGAGTTGTCATAATATTATCACCCTACATCACGATAGTGGGTAGGGTATTATAAGTTTGTGCTGATGTTTGTAACGCCCAAAACTATTAGTCTTAATTTATACTGACTCAGAATCACTTTCTGTGTCGATCTAAGTCATGTCACCTACTATTATGATGACCGGTCCATAATTAGTCATAGCTAACTTATAATGCCCACTTCCGAGAACACTTTATCGAACAAAAATCTATTAAAAAAATTTGCTATCCACATAAAATTCAACAGAATAACACACGATCACTACAGAATAGGTTCGACTCTACTACTAAAGGGTAGTAAAACCCTGTACTTAGTTTTTCCATTTTGGTGAAACAATTTTTTTTATGGTCCCCCAAAGATTCTGAAAATCAGTGGTCCCTCAAATAATGGTGTCATCAGTTTTTGGCCAACAGCTAATTCAGACTTGGTGATACCGCTTAACTTTATATGGCAATAATATAGTTAATTGTCCGCCAAACTACTTTTGTTAACACTTTTTCCCAAAAACTACCATTTTTTTTGCACTTTTGTTGAAAAAATATAGGAAGAAACTATTTTTTTTTTTACTTTTTTTAGAATAACTTCCAGGGAATCCTAATTTTTCACTAACAATATTTAGAAAAGTTGTAGCTACGGTAAAGCTGAACAACTCTTGTGAACATATCAATGCACAGTGGGACAGAATCAAAAATTTTTGGAAATAAATGTGGCATTTTTAAACGGATGGTCCGATCACGATAAAATTTCACGTTTTCGTAGCCAAGGAGCATTCGAGTTTAAGATATTAAAATGGGCCATACAAATAATCCAGGGGCGGAGATATGGGGGCTCAAAATAGGGTACCTTCGACATGTAAAATTTTTAAACACGTGCAATTTTTTTGTTTCCTATCGGATTTCAATGATTTTTATATTTTTGAAAAGCGCTCGGCTCTTGAAAACTTGGTCCGCTTTTTTAAAAATATGGGTCGTAATTTTCGAATTTTTTTTATTAGTTAGACAACTAAATTACGAATAACATACAAAAGATTTCAGAGCAATATTCATTATGGAACCAAAAATAAACGATTTTCAATTTAAATAGTTAATACAAAAAAATAAAATATTTTTGCTGTTTTTTGGGCGAAAATGTGACTTAACTCTTTTTTAATTAAAAAAAACTCTCTTTAAGAACATAAAACAATTTTATCTTTTTCTGAAAGATATCTTTACGGGGAACATTTTGATATAAATAACATGTCCTATTCTTAGAATGTGTTGCCTCCCGAAGGAAATGTGGACCCTATAGGCAAAATTGTAAAAAATTAATTTTTTTTTTTTTCGCTCCAATTTTTAGGAATTTCGGGATTGCCTTTGGCCTTTTGACAAGTTTTTTTACACCTTATTATGTAGAATGACAAACATAAAAGACGTTAAAAATTTCATTGAGTTTCGTTAATAAATGAAGATTTTATTACATATTCATTGAGTTTCTAAAACTAAAATTTATATCAAAATTTTAATAGGATTGCAAATATTGGGAAAAATTTGATTCACATTTAATCCGAACCAGTTTTTGTTTAGATAAGTTAATTTTTGGTCTTACAAAAAAAAAATTTCAAGTCAATATCTCAATTAGATTCAAAAATATGCCACTTTAAAACTCCGTCCTTTAAAAATATTGCACTTTTTCATACACAAAAATTTGTATAAATTTTCTTAATGTGACTAATGTGACCAATGACTTTTGTTGAATAAAATATTAAAAAAATTTATAAGAATTTTTTAGTATGAAAAAGTGCAATATTTTTGTTAGACTTAATTTTAAATATTGAAATTTAAAATTGATAAGATCTACAAAAAAAATGCTAGTATCTGTAGGTTACCTCATTTAGTTCAAGAGATATTTAATTTTGAATTTTTATTTAAATATCACTTATATTTACTATAAAATTCTAAAGAAATTAAAACAAACCTGATAACAATTATCTCGTCTCTATAGAAAGTTACACGCATATAAAGTTGAAGCATCTTTTTATATATTTAAACTTTTTATGCGTCTGTTTTTTAAGTTTTTTTCTACAAAAAAAGTCCCTAAATTTTTTCTTTTATAGAAAAAAAAAATTTTCGGGACTATATACAATTTTTCATGATCTGAAAAGAGAACTTAATGGAAAAACGTATAAAGTAAAATTATACTCACTTAAGCGGACATTGTCCCCCCTAGACCTATCCAAACTTGGCCAATTTTGAAAAAAAATATAGGTTTGAGTAAAAAATTCTAAAAACGCAAAGAACCGATCCTCAAAATCTCTTCATATTTGTATAGCCCTATATATTGTTTATATATTTACTATCAGTCTGTAAATAACGTCAAAGTGGGCATTTTTCTAAAAAAAAAAAAAACTCAGTTTTTGGAACACATTTTCCCCGTTTTAGGAATTTCGGTGTTTGAAAACAAAGAATTGTAACAATTGTGATGCCATTGACTTAGGAACATTTAGATCTATATTACTTTAAAATTTTATTGTGATGTCTGTAACTGTTAACATTTTAAATTAATTCAAAGTTTATATTTTTCTTGATGGAAAATCACCATTTTAAAATCTTTTTAGTTTTTAAGGTAAAAGACGTCCGAAAAAAACTCAAAATCATTTCATTTCACTAAAATATCAATCTTAAAGTCCTAAGGTTTCCACCAATATCAAAAACTTATATAAAAAGCTTATATTTACTCTTCAGAAGCTCCTGAAAGCCCACTTTCAAAAATTTTAACGTTTTTTCATATCTTGAATCAAGATGGTCTATTTTTTTGGGGAAAAATGTTAACAAAATTTTTTTGGCGGTATTTATTTATTTTTTATTTAATTCATTTAAACTAAACTTAAAACTAAATTAACATTTATAATAAATTATTTAATTGGGATTTAAAAATATTATTAGTATCAACGTGTTTGAAGTAGCTCTTGGCCAAAAACTGATGACAAATTTGTTTGAGGGTCCACTAATTATCAGAATCTTTGGGGGTCCATAAAAAAAAAATTGTCACCAAAATGGATATAGGGTTTTACTACCCTTTCGTTGTAGAGTCGAACATATACTGTCATGATGGTGAGTTTCCAAAAGTCTTCATTTGTTGCATAGTGTTATTAGTCATAGCTGTCTTATAATGCCCACGTCTCTAAAAAAATTCATAGAATTCAAGAATAACTTTCATATAGACATAAATCACACGACCTAAATTCATTGCGATTGGGCCCACTAAAGAAAATTACTTTAACGAGCATAAATTTCTTCAAAATGTTGGAAACCAAATACATCACACAGTTTAGTCTAATGGCGATCTATCGAAAATCACTGATTTAATTTTAAAAAATAAATTGTTTTGTCATTTACTCAGTGTAGGGTATTATATGGCGGACCATACTTTCTAACTTGTTTTGGTATCAAACTGTAATGGGCTATCGATATTAGAAAATTGTTAGATTTTATATTTAAAAATCTATTTGAATTGAAATGTTGTTCAACATTTAATTTTAATTTTTTTATAAACTTGAAAATTTAAGTAAAATATGCAACCTCTAAAAGTTATCCGATTTTGCTCAAATTTTCATGATTTATTGTTTATATAATGGACAACTTTTCTAGTACTTGGTAGCATCGAAAATTAAAGTAAGAGCCATCATATCGAGCCCTTAGCTCCAAATTATCGTAAGCGACAAAACACAAATTTTACAGGAGAAGGTTTTTTGATTATTTTGAAATTTATACATAGAATTAAAAATGATATGATGCGATATAATATAATTTCGTTCAAGCTATTTGCTTATTTTTCAAAAATTTTTGCATAGATACAAATTTTTCGAATTGAAATTAAATTTTTATTTATGAATAGTTTTTAATGAAATTTCACAGTTGTGTAGATTTTTCTATTTAAAATGGAAAAATAAAAACGAATTTTAAATTTATTATCAGCAATTCCGCAATTCCCAAAAAAGTGTTGAAAAATTCCAAAAATTGGAATTTTTAGTTTTTTGGCTATAATATCCATACCAGGGTCGGGGTTATCGGAACTCTTTACAAAATAATTAGAAACATATTAGGCTACCTAAAATTGGTTACTATATTTTGATATCGAATATGCGATTTTAGAATTTTTGCCTTAAAATTTAATTTTACATAAAAAATAGGTGTTTTTTTGAATGGACCTGGTCCCCTCGGTAACAACATTTTTTAAATTTTTTTTTCATTTAAAATTAGCGAAAAATCGATAATTCGAATGTATATAACTTTGGGCTTAGTCATTATTTTTAAACAATTCTTTTTCTATTTGACACATAAATGTGTTGTTACTCCAACAAACGATTTAAGAAAATCGGAAAATATTTGGGTAAAATCTTTTAAATTTTAATTTTCAAATGCAAATATCTCCTAAGCTATAAGAGATATTTGACAGCTAGGACAAGGTTTTCTATAATGCTCGACAGGAAGATTATATGTGTGTTTTATAATTTTGTTTAAAATCAAAACACAAACGAAGAAATTGGATCGTTTTAAAAATATAACATGCCCGAGGTGTCCTACTTTGAGGAACCTTAGTCGCGCCCCTGGTGGGCCCATGAGGTCAAGGTTGAAAAGTTAAACTCGACAACACTTTTTCTTTGCGCATGTGAAATTTCATTCAAACCAATCTAACCATTTAGAAGTAACATATTTATTTCCGTCTTTCTTTCAATACCAGTGTGTGTCGCTTACGATAAAATTCGTTTTCTGTAAAATATAGACACTGACTTACGATAAAATCTTACCCCCTATAATTTTTAAGTTATTAACAATTTTGATATTCTGAGAACGCTAAAACATCAGTCGGTCCATAAAATTTTAATTTTTGCAATAAAAAAAAAAAATTAGAAAATGTCGCTTGGCGCTAAGGGCTCGATATTGTACATGAAGTGGTTAATATCACATGTAGTGAAACTATTTTCCTCCTTTAACTATGTATAATTAACATATCTGTCAGTTTTATAAAAGACTTGCCAATTTTTCTTATTGAGGATTAATATTATTTTGATATTTCTCACCGCCCGCTGAAAATGTGTTGGCAAATTTAATAACGACAGCAAAATACAAGGCAAAATATAAAGATTGGAATTTTCTTTAAAACAATCCTTCCGCATCAGCAAAAGAAAAACACAACAAAGTACAGAAGAAAAACAGAAGTTAAAAAAAATAAACATTTATGAAACCGTGTTGTACATAATTTTTGATTTTTTGTTCATTCATATTTTTTTATTTTGTTTTTATATGTTTTTTTTTACTCCAGCACTTGTTTAACAAAATGCCATTTTGCCAACTTTGGGGATCATGCTGGTTAAAGTTAAAAAGCCAAAAAAACGCAACAAAACAGGAGAAAGCAGGGACAGTAGAGCAAAATAAATTTAAAAAAAAAATATGTGAAAAGATGGAAAATAAACATTATGACTGACAGCAGCCTGCTAAAATAGAGATTTAAACATGAAAAATATTTCATGTTGTTAACTATTTTAGGTAGGGAAGCAAAACAGAATTCTTACATAAAACTCCCACTGACTAACTGCTATTTACACAATATTATGAAACTTACGACGGAAGGCTAAAATGACTACAAAACAGACGAAAAGATTATTACAAAAATAAAATGTTTCAGAAAGAAGGAAAGACGAAAGAAACTAGTCAAACAAACCCATAAAGTAAAGATACATAGATAGATAGTTGATGCATGCAACTTTTTAAACAAAAAAAAAAGTATTTTTAAAGAATTCCTCTGCAGCAGCTGCCACCCAGAGAAAAAGATACAAATGCTGTGAACAAACTGCCGTTTAAAGAAGAGCAATATTTCATTTATGAAATTTGCTGCTGGGAGGAAACAGAAATTTTCGGCAAGGCTTTGGACCTTAACTGTTCCAAATTTGTTAAAACTTGGTACACAGCTTCTTTATGGCCATAGAAAACTTGAAGTTGCTCAAAACTTTTAAATTCGAGTTGGTTTGTCTTTTATGGAGCTTCAAAATTCATTGAACTAATTCCGTCACGTCGAAATATTTAGCCACTGAGAAATACTACTACTTCACTATTAAACTTAATTGTAAAAATACTCCAGCATTTGAGAAATATAAAGTTTTTGAAATTGAAAAAAATGCTCAAAACGGTTTCATTAACTTTACAATTGATAACACGAATTAGAATAAATTTATATATTATCAGCATTTTATGTTTAATTATGTGTTGTAAACTTTCATTATTTGTATATATTTTTTCTTTCCATTACTTTGGCAATTGAACGCTATAAAAAAGATTTTAAAAATATGATGTTGAAAAATCGACTTTTTGCCGCAATATTTGGAAATTTTGCCATATTTGATATGGGAATACAATTTTGTAATTTCCACAATTATAATTCTGTAGTCCATTTGCGAAATTAATTAATTGTTATTTGAAATATCCAAGGATAAAGGACATTTCCAATTTTGTTGGTCCTTTTGTTAACAAGATTTGTACTTTTTTTAAAATATTTTTAAAGATGAAACTAAATCCTTTCAAAAGATACCACGTTTCTTCAAATCGAATTACGCATTCCAAAATTATTCAATCCTAAACATGGTTATTTTTTCAAATATATGTCCGAGGTGTCCAATATTAGAGATGTTTAAAATATAAACCATATACGATATGGACCTGGCTTATACGCCATAAAATCCACATTTAAATAAAATATACTTAAATTTAAATGAAATCAGAAATGGTAAAAATCCAAACTGGTTCGCAATAAATGTATATTATCGAATTCTATTGAAATTTTTTGTATTGTCCCTGCTAATAAATATATTTGATTTTATTTCAACGTATTAGAGTCATAAAGCAGCAACGCACAGTGGGGCAGAATCGAAATTTTTTGGAAATAAATCTGGCATTTCTAAACGCCTGGTCCGATCGGGATAAAATTTGAATTGGGCGTAGCGAAGGAGTATTCGAGTTCAAGTTATTAAAATAGGCCCTACAAATGCTCCAGGTGCGGCGCTATGGGGGCTCAAAGTAGAGTACCTTCGACATGTAAAATTTTTAAACACGTGCCATTTTTTTGTTTCCAAATAAATTACCAACAACATACAAAAGATTGCAGAGCAATATCGATTACGATTCCAAAAATAACCGATTTTAAATTTAAAAATTAAAAAAATAGTATATTTTTGCTGTCTTTTGGACAAAAAGGTGACTTAACTCTTTTTTATTAAAAAAACAACTTTTTTTAAGAACATATAAGAATTTTATGTTTTTCTATAAAATTTCTTTACGGAAAACATTTTGGTATAAAAAACATGTCATATTTTTGGAATATGTCGGCCCTATGCCCTTTAGAAATTGGCCTATTTTTTATCAAAATTTCAAATTTGGACCACATGTTCAAAAATCCCAAAGCAGGGATCAGAAAACGGAAAGCAGCTTTGGAAACCCTGATGTGTTCCCTATTTATTTTTATAGTATTTTCCCAGCACCGAAGGAAATATGGACCCTATAGGTAAAATTGTAAAAATACCATTTTTGGGATTTTCGATCCAATTTTTAGGAATTGCGGGATTCCCTTTGACCTTTTGAAAAGTGTTTTTACACCTTGTTATTTAGAATGAGAAACCTAAAAAAGGCTGAAAATTTCATTGAGTTTCGTTAATAAATAAAGATTTTATTACATATTACACATTCATTGAGTTTCTAAAACTAAAATTTATATCAAAATTATAATAGGATTACAAATATTAGGAACAATTTGATCCACATTAATTCCGACATGTTTTTGTTTAGATAAGTTAATTTTTGGTCTTACAAACAAAATTTCAAGTCAATATCTCAATTAGATTCAAAAATATGCCACTTTAAAACTCCGTCCTTCAAAAATATTGCACTTTTTCATACTAAAAAATTTGTATAAATTTTCTTAATGTGACTGAGTCAGAACCAATGATTTGTGTTGAATAAAATATTAAGAAAATTTATTTAAAAAATGTAGGGACCATTTTAATAACTTAAACTCGAATACTCCTTGGCTACGCCCAATTTAAATTTCGATTCTGGCCCACTGTGCAACGGCAAAGAATAAAAGGCCAATTATTATGTAACCAACTGCAACAAACAAGTGTCAAGAAAGCAAAGTTTCTTTTAAGTTTATTTAATAAAATTAAACTTCATTAGATCAAATCAAGTAATAGAGCTACATCTTATATACGCTTCACCAAATTATACTTTAAAATACAAATCTATCAATATAAATTTAAATCAAATGTAGTTCGTTGGTAATTGCATCAGTAGAGAACGGCCGAATCGATTTAGAAAAATTTTTTTTAAAATGTTTGTCCAACTTAGGTTTTTAGGGAATGAAAAATTGACCACGCCCACTTTTTTCGATTTATCTAAAATCGGAAAACAGCTACATCGATTTGGCTAATTTTTTGTTTAAATGATCATAGTAATCCAATTTAAGTTTTTACTGAAAGAGCAATTGACCACGCCAATTTTTTTTTTCGATATATCCAAAATCGCAGGACGCCTGGACCGATTAAACAAATTTTTCATTAATGTTCGCAGTATATAGTCCGAAAAAGTTTTTACATTAATAAAAATTGTACACGTCCACTAATACGCCAACTTATTAAATACATCTGCAAAATACATTGGTCAGTGATCAATCATATTTCGGACCAAAATTCGATTACTTATATAAAAACTCACAATAGCTTAAATCGCTAATAACTTGGCCAATAAGCGTTTAATCAAGAAAAGGAGCTCGATTTGTGATCATATTTCTGCAAAAACATTGATTTTTTATATAAAAATTCAAAATATCTATATTCGCTAATAACTCGGCCAATAACCGTTGAATCAAGAAAAGGAGCTTGATCTGTGATCACTCATATTTCTTAACAAAAATCGGTTTTTTATATAAAAACTCAAAATATCTAAAATCGCTACTAACTTGGCCAATAAGCGTTTAATCAAGAAAAAGAGCTCGATCTGTGATCACTTATTTTTCAGACCAAAATTCGATTACTCAAAATTTAATTACTTACAGTGTTGGAAAAAATAATAGGAACGAATGCTTTTTTTAAACTTTGAAAGTATGTTAGTCAAATTTAGTTTTGTTTAAAAAAATGTATATGCAGTTTTGTTTATCAGACATACAACATAAGAAAAAACATAATCATTCCTATTTTCATCTATATATTAATAAATTATATGACTAACAATGTATAGAGTCAATATTTTTACTGGAAAAAATAATAGAAATGCGTAAAAGGATTCAACTTTTCGAGGGACATCTTTATATTTTTTGTTAAAAAACTATCTTATCTTAATATTTAGTTGCTCTACCTTTGTTTTTCACAACTTTATTGCATCTGCCGCTCATGGAATCAACCAATTTCTATGCAAACGTCCTTGTCAATGTCAAATCACTCTTCCTGGATTTGTTCCCATAATTCGTGCTTATTTTTCGGACTGAAACCCTCTAGCTTCCTCTTGAGCACTCCCCAAAGGTGTTTCATTAGATTAGGTGTTTCATAAGAGGTACTTTGTTAACAGCAAATCAGTATTTTGCCAATTTTGAGGAGTGCTTCTGACTATTGTCCTGCTGAAATTCCCATCTGAAGAGCATCCCTTTCTCAGAAAATGGAAGCATTAAGCTTTGCAATATATTTACGTAGTCCTGGATGCATATTTCGTTCTTTATCCAATATACTGGACCGACACCAGAAGAGGAGAAACACCCCCATATCATGATGGATCCACCGCATTGTTTTACGGTCTTCTTGGTGTATTTTGGATCATATGCCTTATTGTCTGGGCGCCTAACATAATATTTTCCATCGGATCCAAACAAATTTATCTTTGTTTCGTATGACCACAGCCCAAGAAGAACGTAAACACCCCATATCATGATCAGCAGGACAATAGTCAGAAGCACTCCTCAAAATTGGAATGACAAACTTATATATACCATTTATTGCCACTCATGGTAAAAGGTATAAAAATTGACCGCAAATTTTTCATACATTTGCGAATATTTTAGGGTAAAGGATAAGATAAGAATTTAAAGTAATTTCTATACTACAATCATTATTGTAAAATAACTTTATTAACGCTTAATCCCCCGCATTATTTCAATTAATAAATAAATGATTCAATAATTGAATATATTTTATGATAAAACAATAAAAAGCCAAAGATTATAATATTTAATTAATACTAAAACCATAGTGACAACATAATTACAAATACATATTATTAAATTTAATGAAACCAACCTAATTAGTTATTAAACAATTGAACAACACACTAGTGCAAACATAATTATAATTATATCCTCCACACATAAACACAATCAAATGATCACAAATTAAACCAAATTAACCCTTGTCTTGTACTTCACAAATTAAAGGCAAATGACATTATTTCAAGTCGTGTAAAACTTGTCTCGAAATGATTCTTACAAATAAATTTATTACCTTCCGCATATTTATTTCAATTATATATCGTGATATTTGACCGATTTGTACATAAGTACGAAATTCCTCTTTTAAAGCATAAACAGCTAATTGAGCAATTTTAACCCATGAGTACAGGATAAGGTTTAATACAATGACAGTTGAGCCTTAAGGGGAGTGTAGATTGTTCTGTGAGCGAGTAGGTGTTGTGTGTTTTAATTAATAAAAATGAAAAGAGTTAGTATTAGAGTGCTCAAAAATAATTAAGTGTAATTTCTTCTTTCTTGTTTCTCCTTTGTATACTTTAAAAAAGGCAAGTAAATAGATATTAAAGAAATCCTTCCATTAAAGATTTTATAGTTGATTCCGTTACCTTTTTGTATGAGGAAGTCCACTAACGCTTAAAATTGGACATATCTTGGGATGCCTTTTCTGTATTCTTCAATTTTATTTTGGTTTGGGGAAATAGCTTCAGATTTTTGGCTTTTTATAAAATATACCGTTTTTTCTTTTATTTGATAAAAAAAAAAGTTTTATGGCAAATTTATTTTCAAACACAATCGAACTTAATATGTATATATCTGCGAGTTTTGCGTCAAATTCGAATAAACATTTTATTCAATTATATTGAAGGTATTTTTTAAAATTAAATTTAAAATAGAAAACAGTGCATGAGGAATATAAATGGGGGATTTCACGTCAAGTGAACCAACTTTTCAAATTTTTCTCATACATGTAACTTATTACCTATTGTTCTTAACAAAATGGGTCCCAAATAGTTTAGATAGCTATTTCTTCAATCTTTCGACAAAAAATATTTAAAAAAAAATATTTTAACATTTTTTTTCCGAAATCAAAAACTTTTTATTTATTTATTTTTTTTTTCTTAAAATAAAGCTTATATATTTTCCTTGAGGACCTATTTGATCGCTTAGTGGGCTGCGAGTTCGATATCTATCAAAATAAATGTTTTGTAAAACAAAACTTGCAATTTTTGAAATTTTTTGCAAAATTAAAAACCTTCTTGACTTTTATTTCAAAATAGGACCTCTTGTTAATTTGTTTTTTTTTTTTTGCTCAACACAAAGCTCAGACATTTTCCTTGAAGACATCGCTTAGTGGGATGTGAGTGCGATATCTATCACAATAAATGTTTTGTAACTCAAAATATGCAATTTTTGACTTTTTTTCCAAACTTTTTAAACATTTTTAATTTTTTTTTGCTCAACAGATAGCCCAGATATTTTCCTTGAAGACCTATTTAGTTGCTTAGTGGGATGCGAGTGGGATATATAACAAAATAAATGTTTTGTAACTCAAGATATACAATTTTTGATTTTTTTGGCAAAATCGTACTATTTTTCAAATTGGGCCCTCTTTTTAATTTTTTTTTTGCTCAAATGAAAGCCTAGGTCTATTCCTTTAAGAGCTTATTGATCTCTTTTAATTTTTTTTAAAATGTTTTGGACAATTTTTTTATTTGAAAAGTTTTTTCCAATTTTTTTTTTTTAATTTAAAAAAAAATTGTTGGAAAAAAGAATCGCTGGCTTAACATGCAAAGGCTCTAAGTCCACTTTTTTTAGAAATTGAGAATTTAATACAGTAATGTACAATAAGTAAAAATACATTGATTACAAAGAAAAAAATTGGAGTTATCTCGCTTTTTGTTGTTGTTTTGTAGTGATGAGCAAAAGCGCTTAGTCCAATTTATCACAAGAAAAAGCTATAAGTCCCTATAAAAAGTATAGTTTAACCATTTCTATCAAATTGTTCAATGACATGTATTAAAACTAGTAAGAAAAAATGGTCTGTCAAGCTCAATCATTTAATACCCTACACTAAGTAAATGAGCAAAATTATTTTTCTTTTAAAATTTAAAAAAGTTATTTTCGGAAAAGGGTCTTATTTGGGAGCTATGACTAATTATATTTGCACTGAATTTTATGTGTAACCAACATTTTTAAGAGATTTATGCTCGTTAAAGTGATTTTGGGAAGCTGGCCCTATATGGGAGCTATGACTAATTATACACCGATCGGCATGAAATTAGGTGATATGATTTTCATAGTATAAGGTAATTCGGGAGCACATTTATATGGGAGCTAGGGGAAATAATGGACCGATTTCAGCTAGTTTCAATAGGCTTCGCCCTTGAAACTAGGCTTCGCCAGATTTTATCGAAATGTCTTCAAAATTAATCGACTCATAAAGTGATCCTGAGTCTATCGGTATAATTTAAGGTGGGCGTTAGACTATTATTTTTGGGCGTTACAAACATCCACCGTGCCGAATCTTATATAACCTTCACCAAATTGTACTTTAAAATACAAATTGTAAATATTTTTAGGTATACAAAATTAAAAAAAAAAAACATTTCATATTTGTTTTTTAAAATTTCCAATTTTTTTTTTCAAGTTTTTTTAATTTTTTTTTTAAATTATTAGTGAAAAACAAGTAGGGGAGCTAAATTTGGCTGTGCCGAATTTTATATACACTTTTAAAAAAAGTTTTTTTCCAATTTTTTTTTTAAATTTTTAAAATTTTTTAATTTTATTTTTTAATTTGACAAAAAAAAATTTGTTTGATAAAAAAAAATTGGGTTAAAATATATTTTTCCTGATTTTGACCCATTGTAGGTCCATTTGGCTATAGCATTATGTACATCGTTGCAATGGACTTTGAAATTTCTATCATTAGATACCCATATTGTCTATATTAATGACTTAGTAATCCAGATATAAAAACTAGCAAATAAAAAATGAAAGACAAGTTCTAAGAAAAAGGCCTAAGTCAATAGAAAAAATACAAACTAAGCAATAGACAAAGCTCTAAGTCTAAATACCTTTTATATCGGCAAATACTTATTTTATCATTTTGCTTTTACGCACATAGAAAACAAAGAAAAATACAAAAAAAAAATGCGTTTACAGAATTCAAAAATATTTACAGAAAACAAAGTTTGAATGTTTTTTGTCTCTCCTGTAAAATTTTAAAATATGGACTTAGATTAGAGCCATGGTAGGCGTTCATATTGTTCAGGTTACGATGATTTTCATCAAACAACCCGAATGTGAACAATAGAGCGTGTAAAAATACACACAATTCATTCAGTTTCTTGATGTTGTTGTGGATATTTTAGTTTTTACCCAAAAGAGAACACAAATTAAATGCCTCTTTTTGCCTACCAATGGATTAGAGCCTTTGCATGTTAAGCCAGCGATATGACAAAAAATTTTTTTTTTAAAAAAAAAAATCGGTTTTAAAAATATTTTTCCCAATTTTGACCTCATTACTAAAGCCATGGACTTTGAAATATCTATCATTAGATATCCATATTGTCTATATTAGTAATCCAGATATAGATCAAAAATGGGCCAAAAATCAAGGTTGTCCGGGTATTTTCCTTATCTCAGCCATTTGTGTACAGATTTTGTCGATTTTAAATAGCAACCGAGCCGGAGAAATTCTCGATATATGGCCCTTTTTTTCTCAAAAGAAAGTTTCGATCTTTTTCTTAAAGACATATTTGGTCGCTTAGTGCGATGCGAGTGGGCCCATTTTGAAAATAAAGTAAAAAAAATTGTTGATCTTTAAATGACAAACAAAATAATAGACGAAATATTTTGTTTCAAAAAGAGTTTAGGGTCATTTGTTTTCACTAAGACTAAATATTAGTATAGGAGATATATTTGTACATCAATTATTGGCCAATTGGCAGTATTCTCTTCCATCAGTAGCAGTGTAAAATAGGCAAATTGGTTTCCAACAGCTTTTTCTAACCGATAATATCAGAATCATCATTACATTAAGAATATCAACGTAGTAAAACCCTTAATGTCATTCCTATACTAAAATGTCTCAGCAAATCTCACAAAACAAAAATGTCTTTTAAAATAATTTAATTTCTTGGCACAACTTGTTGCATATTTTAAGGAGCAAACAAATATTTATTCTACAACCAAGTTTTTATTTAATTTTGCCAAGAAATTTTATTTAATTTTCTTAAAGAAGAGAAAATAAAATTAAAAGTAAAAGTAAAACAAGAATTTAAATAAGAAAAAAAGAAACATACCAAAAATCTCGGTTGGTTTTTTACATTTGTTGTCTGCTTTGCTTAAAGTTTTCTATCTTGTGGGATTATGATTTTGACCATAAATATTTAAAACGCAAAGCATGTAAAAAAAAAGGAAAATTTATAGATTTTTTTTGCTGTTACCACTACGGTTTAAGTGTAACTGAGTATTTGTGTGAGTGTGTTTTGTCGAAAAATTATCAGAGCATTGAAATGAAACGTATAAATAACAAAAGCGTGCTCAGATTATTTAAAAAGATACAATATGGATTTTTTTCCATCTTCTTTTTATATTTCATTCTGGTTGATTTTTCGGTTAGCTAACGGATAGAAATGATTTCGTTGTGAATTAAGAGGTGTGAGTTTTCAAAAATATATATTTCTTATTTGTATAAAAGAATCTTGTAATTTAGATTTTCGTATTTCTTTTTGCTGTTAGGAAGGAACACATACAGAGAGGTTCATAGAGGTTGTGGAAAATAAATAGAAAAACTAAACTTTAGTGAAGCATGACTGAAAGGAAATGTTACAGAAATTCTATACAAATAAGATTTATTTGTTTCGTAGGGCGTATGAGTGTTATTAACATGAAAATTGCATATGCCGGCTATTAATAACAATCATACGCCAGCGTGTATGTGCGTGCTGTTGAATTAATATTTCTCATGTACATATGTACATTTCTCTAAACATTTTTAAGGATTTCTTTGTATATTTGTTTTCTTTATGAACATTATTCATTTAATTAATTGTCTAATATTTGTGGCAATCGTGCTTTAACTTAATCGTATTACAAATTAAAACAGCAATCAATAAACTGTGCAATATATGTTTTTAGCTAATGGCACAAGTAAAAGCCAATAAGTTGTAGCAAATTATTCAATTTATGGATGAAATTAATAAAAATTAGTCATTGTCAGAATCCATCCCAAAGCGGCTAGAAAATAGCACTTTCTCAAATTTCTCATATCCAATTTAAATGAAATCTACCACAGCAAATGTTTATCAAATCACTGAATCGAGAGAAATATAACGTCTTAAAAATTTAAGCATAAAAAGGTCTTTCGGCCTTAAACTGGTTTATAAACCCATATAAGCAACATTTTATTAAATATACCTTTATAAACCATTGCACATTGGGGCTGAATCAAAATCTATAACTTCTAAACGGCTAGTCCGATCGGGATAAAATTTGACGTGAGCTTTGCCAAGGAGTTTAAGTTATTAAAATTGGCCAGGAGCGGCGCTATTGGAGCTCAAAGTAGGTTACCTACGATATGTAAAATTTTTAAACAAGTGCCATTTTTTTGTTTCCCATCCGATTTCAAAGATTTTAATATTTTTGGAAAGCGCTTGGGTCTTGAAAAATATGCTTGCGTGTTCAATTTATCTCTTATAATTTCCGAGCAACAGGCATTTGAAAATTGAAATTTTAAAATTTTGCCATATCTTGGTTCGCTTTTTTAAAAATATAGGTTGTACTTTAGGACCGAATTGACTCAAATTTATTTTGTTAGTTAGACAGCTAAATTAGCAATAATATACAAAAGATTTCAGAGCAATATCAATTATACAGGGCAACAAAATCGAAAAAAATTTGGAGGCTTTAAACCACTACACAATTTTGATGTATTGTAGGTCCAGTAATACAAAAATGGTAAAAAATTTTAATTCTATGAATAGATTTTTTAAAAAATCTTTTGTTAGATGTTTTTCCACATAATCTATGATAACTCAAAAACGATTCAACCGATATAATTGAAGTAAACTTAGAAAAGTTCAAATTTACATAGCCTTTAAGCCGTTTATATATATCGGCTCAGTAGTTTCGGAGTTATATTAAACAAGTAAGAAAGTATGGTCGGTCAAGCCCGACCATATAATACCCTACACTAAATAAAAGAGCAAAAAAAATGTGTCTTTTAAAATATCAATAATTTATATTTTTGAGTGATTTTCGGAAGTGGGCCATATATGGGATCTATGACCAATTATGGACCGATCACCATGAAATTAGGCCGTATGATTTATGTCTATATTAAAGATAAATATGTTGAATTTTGTGTGTATACTAACATATTTAAGAGATTTATGCACGTTAAAGTGATTTTCGGAAGCGGGTCTATATGGGAGCTATGACTAATTATGGACCGATCGTAACAAAATTTGGTGACATGAATTTTGTGTATATAAAACTTATTTGGAGCGGAATTTGTGGAGATACATATATAAATTAAACATTTATGACCGATAAAGTCCAATTTCGGGAGGACATTTGTATGGGGGCTAGGTGAAATAATGGACCGATTTCAGCCAGTTTCAATAGGCTTGGTCCTTGAGCCGAAAAAATATGTACGAAATTTCATCGAAATATCTTCAAAATTGCAACCTGTACTCTGCGCACAAGGTTTACATGGACAGCTAGCCAGTCAGCCAGCCAGCCGACCAGACGGACGGACGGACATCGCTTAATCGACTCAGAGAGTGATTCTAAGTCGATCGGTATACTTTAAGGTGGGTGTTAGACTAATATTTTTGGGCGTTACAAACATCTGCACAAACGCATAATACCCTCCCCACTATAGTGGTGTAGGGTATAAAAATTTATGCAAAAAATATATTTTTTACGTGAAAATAGCTAATTTTTGTGTTTTAAAAAACTCATGAAAAATCGAAAACGGCAAAAATTTTTCAGGTTTATTGCTTTATCGCAAAGCCACATTTAATAGGAATAAAATGAAATATCGATTATAAAAATCGATTGACTCCTTACGAATTTATTTGCAATTAAATGAATTCGCTTATTTTCAGAAAATTGTAGTACATTTTACATGGGTTTTGTTTTTGTTAAGATTTTTGTTACAATAACAAAACACATGTAAAATTTACACTCAAAGTACACGCTTGTACGTGTAAAATTTACACTCAAAGTACACGCTTGTACGTGTAAAATTTACACTCAAAGTACACGCTTGTACGCACATACAATTTTCTGAAAATAAGCGAATTCACTTAATTGGGAATAAATTCGAAAGTAATCCATTGATTTTTATGATCGATATCTCATTTTGTTCTTAACAATTTCTTCCGTTTTCGATTTTTCATTATTTTTTAAAACAAAAAAAAATTAGCTATTTTCACGTAAAAAATATATTTTTTTGCTTAAATTTATTATTATAACTCCGAAACTACTGGACCCATTGAAAAGCAATATATATACGAAAAAATGTACATAGCATGGTGAAAATGTTTTTAATATTCAATCAATCGAAAGATGAAGATTAACTTCTCAATTTTATGTATATCAATCAAAAAAGTTAAATTTTGTGAAAATGAGCGAATTCACTTAATTGTGAATAAATTCGAAAAGAATCAATCGATTTATATGATCGATATCTCGTTTTGTTGCTATTATATGCGGCTTTGCAACAAAGTAATAAACCTGAATAAGTTCTGTCATTTTAGATTTTTTATGAGTTTTTTAAAACACAAAAATTTGCTATTTCCACGAAAAAAATAGCTTTTTTGCTTAAATTTGGTGTTATAACAACGAAACTACTGAGTCGATTAAAATGAAATATATTAACAGATTAAAGGTTATGTAAATTTGAACCTCTGCAAGTTTACTTCAATAATATTGGTCAAACTCCTTTTGAGTTATCATAAATTATGTGGAGAAACATCTAACAAAATTCATAATTTTAGAAAAATTAAAAAAAAACAAGTAAGAGAGCTATATTCGGCTGTGCCGAATCTTATATACCCTTCACCAAATTATACTTAAAAATATTTTTATTTTTAAATATTTGTATTTAAACAAAATCAAAATTTTTTTTTTAATGTTTTAAATATTTTTTTAAAAAAATTTTTTTTTTCCAAATTGTTTTTTAAAATTTTTTTTTTAAATTTTTTTCATTAATTTTTTTGGAAAAAGAATTTAACAAAAAAAAAATTTTTGATGAAAAAACAAATCGGGTTAAAAAATATTTTTTTCCAACTTACTTTGGCCTTATATACGTCGTTGCAAAGGTCTTTGAAATATCTATCATTAGATATCCATATTGTCTATATTAATGATTTAGTAATTCAGATATATGTCAAAAATAGGTCAAAAATCGAGGTTGTCCTAGTTTTTTCCTTATATCTCAGCCATTTGTGAACCGATTTTCTCGATTTTAAATAGCGACCGAGCCGGAAGCATTTCGGAGATATTGATGTATGAATCGTATATGTAAGTTATTTGGGGGCTTCGGAAAGTTGATTTCAACACACAGACGGACAGGCGGACATGGCTATATCGATTCCGCTATCTATAACGATCCAGAATATATATACTTTATGGGGTCGCAAATGAAAAATGTGGAAATTACAAACGGAATGACATACTTATATATACCCTTGCCACTCATGGTGAAGGGTATAAAAATCTATCCATAGAATTAAAAAATGTTACCATTTTTGTACGTAGATAACAATGATGCATCAAATCTATATAGTGGTTAGTGGAGCCTTTTTTTGCTGTTGACCTGTGTTATGAATCCAAAAATAAACGATTTTCAATTTAAAAATTAAAAAAATAGTAGATTTTTGCTGTTTTTTGGACGAAAAGGTGACTTCAATTTTTATTTATTAAAAAAGAACTTTGTTTAAGAACATATAACAATTTGATGTTTTTCTGTAAGATATCTTTTCAGAGAACATGTTGGTATAAAAAACATGTCCTATTTTTCGAATTTGACCATTTTTTTATCAAATTTTCAAAAATCTCAAAGCTGGTATCAAAAAACGGAAAGCAGCTTTGAAAACCTTAAAGAGTTCCCTATTTATACCCAAAGTATTTTTCCAGTCCAGAAGGTAATGTGGATCCTATGGGAAAAATTGTAAAAAAAGACCATTTTTGAGATTTTCGCACGAAGTTTTTTTTACACTTTGTTATTTAGAATGACAAAATTTAAAAGAACATTGAAAATTTCATTGAGTTTTGTTAATAGAAAAAGATTTTATTTCATATTACATTTAGTGAGTATCTAAAACTAAAATGTTAATAGGAACAATTTGATCCACATTTATGCCGAACTTATTTTTGTTGTTTAGATAAGTTAATTTTTGGTCTTACAACTGAACATGGGGTCAATCACCTCCCATACAAAGAAAATAGTTATCACTAAATATCTTGAGAATAATAATTGCAAGATTATTCAAACTTTGTCCGAATATGTCAATTTTGAATTGACTGGAACTTTTTTATAATTTACCTGAGAGGGTCCGGTTTTTATTAGTTGACATGGAACTTCAAATACAAAATAAATAAATATTATTAAATAACTTTAAGCCTTGTCTGAATCACTTTGTAAAAGATGAAAATTAGACACTTCGGATGCGCATCGATAGGCCTTTCAAACGAATGTGATCTCACACACATTTAGTTACATTTAAATTGAATTATAGGAAGCACCTAATGATAAACCCTTTATTTAAATTTCTCCTTGACAATTTCGCCACTTTATACAATATAAATGAATTCTTGCATCCTCCCCTCATTATCATACTTTTGTCATTCTCTTTCACTAGACTGCTTTAAACCAAAACAATATAAAACCAAGGAACAAAAATCCATTCAGTCTTCCTACTAACAAATGGGGTTTCTTTAAGTGGAACAGAATAAAAATCAGTAAACAAGTAATTCAAATTTCTTCCCACTCAATTTAAACGTTGCAGTTTACTTCTCAAATAGAGCATCCTTCTATTCATCATTATTCTTTTTTGCAGAGTTTTTAAGGTTTTTTTTCTTATTGATAATAATAAAAATAGCTCACTTAAGGAAACAGCAAAAGAAAATAGAAGAATTCAGAACATAATGATGGCATAATTGATACACAAATGCTAAACGAAAAAACGAAGAAGTTACTCAAGATGTTTGTAAAATAATTTCTTTAATAAACAGACTTATTTTATCAAGAGCAACTAATAAACTGGCATGAAATTACTTTCTCAAAATAGAATATTGGTTTATGAAACCAGAAAAAAAGGAAATTTCTAAATGAGAAAAGCAATAGATGCTATTAATAAAGAACAAAGGCATTGTGTTGGGCTTGTTAAAATGCTGAGTGTAAACATAGCTACTGGCAACAATTCATTTAAGAACAGCGCTATTCCTGTTCTCATATTCATTATATGGATGAAATGGATTGTAAGTTCCAATGTAGCTTTATTAATTTGTATTTATCAGTTTCAGTTTTTGTGATTTGAAAATACGAAGAATTTTTTTTCTCGAATAGGGCAGAAACTTAATTGACTTGACCAAATACAACAATTTCAGTACCAAAAACAAGATTTTAGAAATTACCAAAAATTTCAAACGAAAATTATCTACTATTTTCAGCTTTTTTTAGACAATAAGAAAATAAAACAAGTAAGAAAGTATGGTCGGTCAAGCCCGACCATATAATACCCTACACTAAGTAAAAGAGCAAAAAAAATTTTTCTTTTAAAATTTCAATAATTTATATTTTTGAGTGATTTTCGGAAGTGGGGTTATATGTGGGCTATGACCAATTATGGACCGATCACCATGAAATTAGGTCGTGTGATTTATGTCTATATTAAAGTTAACTATGTTGAATTTTGTGTGTTTACCAACATTTTTAAGCGATTTATGCACGTTAAAGTGATTTTCGTAAGCGGGTCTATATGGGAGCTATGACTAATTATGGACCGATCGTAACAAAATTTGGTGACATGAATTTCGTGTATATAAAACTTATTTGGAGCGGAATTTGTGGAGATACATACATAAATTAAATATTTATGACCGATAAAGTCCAATTTCGGGAGGACATTTGTATGGGGGCTAGGTGAAATAATGGACCGATTTTAGCCAGTTTCAATAGGCTTGGTCCTTGAGCCGAAAAAACAATATGTACCAAATTTCATCGAAATATCTTCAAAATTGCGACCTGTACTCTGCGCACAAGGTTTACATGGACAGCCAGCCAGCCAGCCGACCAGACGGACGGACGGACGGACGGACGGACATCGCTTAATCGACTCAGAAAGTGATTCTAAGTCGATCGGTATACTTTAAGGTGGGTGTTAGACTAATATTTTTGGGCGTTACAAACATCTGCACAAACGCATAATACCCTCCCCACTATGGTGGTCATCCATCAATTGTATGTAAAAAAAGTGTGATGAAAGTCTTTTTTTACAGCTTTTGTTTGAACTTATAAGAATCGCTTTTTCCTGAAAAAATTTAAAACTGTAAATAAATTTTCATCAGTATCTCTTAACGTCAAATGAATCAAATTTAGAGTCTCCCTTTCGAACTCTTCTACACAGCAGTTTAACAAATCATATTACTTTTACGACAATGTATGAAAAATTAAAATATTTTTGAAGGACGGAGTTTTAAAGTGGCCCATTTTTGAATCTTATTGAAATATTGACTTGAAATTTTTTGTTTGGAAGACCAAAAATTAACTTATCTTAACAAAACATAAAATAGTTCGGAATAAATTTGGATCAAATTGTTCCTAATATTTGCAATCCTATTCAAATTTTGATAAAAATTTTAGAATCTCAATAAATATGTAACAAAATCTTTATTTATCAACAAAACTCAATGAAATTTTTAACTTTTTTATAAATTGTCATTCTAAATAACAAAATGTAAAAAGACTTATCAAAAGGTCATCCCGCAATTCATAAAAATTGGAGCAAAAATACCAAAAATTTTAATTTTTTATAATTTTGCCCGGGTTCCTTCGGGACTGGGAAAATACTTCAGGTATAAATAGGGAACTCATCAAGTTTCTTAAAGCTGCATCCCGTTTTTTGATCCCATCTTTAGGATTTTAGAACAAGTGGCCCAAATTTGAAATTTTTATAAAAAATAGGTGACATTTCGAAGGGCGTGGTAGCGTCATATTCGAAAAAATAGGACATGTTTTTTATACCAAAATGTTCTACGTAGATATACCTTATAGGAAAACATAAAACTGTTATATGTTCTTAAAGAAAGTTTATTTTTAATACAAAAAGAGTTAAGTCACCTTTTCGCTCAAAAATCAGCAAAAATCTAATATTTTTCTGAATATTTAAATTGAAAATCGTTTATTTTTGGATTCATAATTGATATTGCTCTGAATTGTCTAACTAGCAAAAAAAAATCGAGTCTAATCGGTTCAAAATTACGACCCATATTTTTAAAAAAGCCAATAAAAAAAAACAAGTTAGAAAGTATGGCCGGTCAAGCCCGACCATATAATACCCTACACTAAGTAAAAGAGCAAAAACATTTTTCTTTTAAAATTTCAATTATTTATATTTTTGAGTGATTTTCGGAAGTGGGCCTTATATGGGGGCTATGACCAATTATGGACCGATCACCATAAAATTAGGTCGTGTGATTTATGTCTATATTAAAGTTAACTATGTTGAATTTTGTGTGTAAACCAGCATTTTTAAGCGATTTATGCAAGTTAAAGTGATTTTCGGAAGCGGGTTCATATGGGAGCTATGACTAATTATGGACCGATCGTAACAAAATTTGGTAACATGAATTTTGTGTATATAGAACTTATTTGGAGCGGAATTTGTGGAGATACATATATAAATTAAACATTTATGACCGATAAAGTCCAATTTCGGAGGGACATTTGTATGGGGGCTAGGTGAAATAATGGACCGATTTCAACCAGTTTCAATAGGCTTGGTCCTTGGGCCAAATATGTACCAAATTTGATCGAAATATCTTCAAAACTGCGACCTGTACTCTGCGCACAAGGTATACATGGGCAGTCAACCAACGGACGGACGGACGGGCATCGTTTAGTCGACTCAGAAAGTGATTCTAAGTCGATCGGTATACTATAAGGTCGGTGTGGACGACATGTCCAATTTTTAACAATTCAGTTACTGCATGAGACATTTTCTGACGGTGAACTTTCTCATTTCGGTGATGAAAATTGGCCCACTAGATCATGTGATTTAACACCATTGAATTATTATATGGGGTAATTTGAAGTCAATGGTATCACATCAGTTAAGCAAATGGTCGATTTATCCATTATATACAGTAATTGCCACTGATGTCTGATCACTTGGCTGACTGCAATTTTTATATATGAGGGATTTTAGGTCAAGTGAACCAACTTTTGAAATCGATGTCTTGCTATCGGAATGAAATTTGCACCAATGCTAATCTTATTCAGACACAATTTTTTAACAAGATCGGTGGAGAACTGTCTGAGTTAGAAGGGGTCAAAATTTGACATTTTGGCCAAACAGGTGTTTTTTCTCATCCATGTAACTAATTACCTATTGTTCTTAGCAAAATGTGTCATAAATGGTTTAGATAGCTATTTCTTCAATCTTACGAAAAAAAAATTTCATCCCGATCGGAAGACATTGAAAAATTGGTTCACTTGACATGAAATACAGATAATAAGGATTAATTAATTGCTATTTGCTGGCAAAGACCTTAAAAACCATTTAGAGTTTCAGATGTACATATGAGAAATTAAGTTGTTTAAACAAAATTTAAAAGCATTTGCAGTTGTTGGTTTTTGGATTTTTTTTTGTTAAATATAAATAACTAATCCTTTCACACAGACCTTTTAACGAAATTTGAAAACCAAAAAAACACAAACCACTTCAATTTGTAATAAAGCAAAAAAAATACATAAAAAAATCAAGATTTTCGTTTAGTCATACAAAGTATTCAAACAACAATTTGTCCAATTTTAACTTTTTATACACAAACAGAAACTCACATACATTTAAAACAGCTTTATTTTATTTATTAGATGTAATATAAATATACAAAATTTATATAAAACATAATAAAAATAAAATCCTTTTAGTAAACGACCTTTTTTGTAAGGAATAAATATGTAGCAATGAAAATACCCAAATCCACAAATATGTATAAAAATAAACAATAAGTATACAAATATCTATATGCAACCTTATAACAATATACATATTTAGAACTTTAAAAGTCCAATTTCAGCTAGAAATCTACAAATGTAAGAGTTAAATAAATAATTTATGCCCAACAAAGTATGAATGAAAAATAAAATAAAAACTAAACACATTATGACCAAATGAAAATAACAACAATATTCTCAAATGTTTATAACAAATTTATATAAGTTTTATTTTTTATATTGTATTATTCATTGCTCTTATTTCTTTAAAAAAAAAACCTAAACCTCAAATAAAGAACAACAGGAAACCGGAAATGGGAAATGAATAATAACACCTTTATTATACAACAAAACACAAGACTTTTTTCAGGTATATAGTAAGTATTTGTATATACCCAGCAGTTGAGCAAGTAGTCAATGTAACAGTAGTTGTCACTAATGTTTGATCACTTGGCTGACTCCAATTTAAATATATTTTGGATAAATTGACACATAGTGCAGAGAGAAGTCAATTGGCTACTTTATATATCCCAGGTAATCTAGTGTGAAGACAATTGTGACTTAATTGTCTCTAAGTAATGTAGAGTACAAACTGGTTTTATAAAAATTGTGTTCATATAATTCTCATACAGTTTATTTTCTTTTAACTTAAGTATACCATCATTCAATGTCAGCATTGTAGTCAATAGTCACTTTAAGGTCTCTAAGTAATCTAGAGTGTATTCACTTTTTTTTTTTAATTGATCAACAGCAAAAAAGGCTTGACTAACCACCATATAGATTGTAAAATTTTTCAATATAGATAGGATCGACTTTATTTTTCAAATTTTTAACCCTCCGCACATAGGGTTGAAATGTACCAAAAGTGGCGATTAATTCAAAAGCTGAACTTTATCTGTTTCAGTCATGTTTGGTATTGGATTAAAGTGCATTAAATAATACATCACAAACTTACTAAAATTACTTACTTTATTGGCAGTGAGCGGTCAAAGTTAAATAATTTTTACAAATTTTGCGTGCTGTGGTTAAAATTGAAAATTGTGATATTTCGAGAGCTTATATTTTTTGTTAAATCTGTTAAAAGTAGAAATATTAAAAAGGAACCATCAACTTCAGATATTTGAGAACATAAATAAATAATTTTTTTTAGATAAATGTTTTGAAAATATTTTTTAAGATTTTTTTTAAAGTTCTCCATTATTGGGGTTTTTTCGATATATAGATTGAGTTTAAAAAAAATCAGGGCGAGATCGGGTAAATTCCATTATATGCTCTAAAATATGAACTTTCAGCTTCTATATACAGAAAAAAAATCGTGCGGGTTTATTGAGGTTTTTTACTTATTTAAGTTATAGTGAAAGAAATCCTCTTGGTAAAAAACATATTCTAATACAAAATAGGTTAAAACATTTTTTTCTTACATTTTTTTTAAAGTTGTGTTTTTATATATTTATGATTGTTCATTACAAAAATTTATAATATTGTCTTTTGTGGCTTTTTTTAAAAAAATTTGTACATTTATAAAATTTTGTGAAAAACAAAAATTAGATTTTAAATTAAATTTATGCTAATGTAAATACATATAATAAATTTATGTTTTGAATTTTTTAATAGCACATTAAGTATGCTTTTATTTCCAATTTTATTCAATAATTTATCGCTTTCCATTCCAAAGTTACAGCATAAATTTAAAAAAAGGTATTTTTTCCAAAAAACAATAAATCCCTTAAAGGGTTAAACAAAATTTTTTTTAACCTTTTTTTTTTTTAAATGTTGTGTTTTTATGTGCTTATAATAACTCATCAATAAAAAAATATAATATTTTAAAACTACGGCTTCTATGAATTAATCGCCACTTTGGGTACCATTCAACCCACTGTGCTCCGTTAGTCGCAATCATTTTCAATCGAGACTAGTCGCAATGTATCAAATTGATATCAATAAAAGAAAGGCGCGTTTGAAAATAGTCTCTTCACTTTTTATTTCCAAAACATAAAAACAATATTAAATGCAATGTATTTTAAAGAATAATACAAATAAAATTGCAGTATAAATATATTTTGATCAAAAAATAGCTTAAAACTTAAGGTGTTTAAAAAAATTTTGCCTGTATCAACTAGATCGGTTGCGAGTAACGGAGGGTTAAGTTAAATTATAAATTTTGTGAGACATTTCTTCATATAATTAATGATAAATCAAACAGGGTTAGCCGATGTCGTTAAAATAAACTTAGAAAAGTTGAGATTTACATAAGCACATACAATTTTGTGAAAATGAGCGAATTCACTTAATTGTGAATAAATTCGAAAAGGATCCATAGATTTTTATGATCGATATCTCACTTTGTTCCTATTACTTGTGGCTTTGCAATAAAGTAACAAGTCTGAACAATTTCTACTGTTTTCGATTTTTCATGATTTTTTTAAAACGAAAAAAATTGCTATTTTCACGTAAAAAATTAATTTTTTGCTTAAATTTGTTATTATAACTCCGAAACTACTGAGCCGATTGAAACGCAAGATATGTGTGAAAATTTTTACATAACATGGGAAAAATGTTTTCAATATTCAATCATTCAAAAAAAGAACATTAAATACACAAGTTTATGTATATCAAATAAAAAACTAAAATTTTTGGAAAATGAGCGAATTCGCTTAATTGTGAACTAATTCGTAAAGAATCAATGGATGGTTACTATCGATATCTCATTTTGTTGCCATTATATATGGCTTTGAGATAAAGCAATAAACTTGAATAATTTCTGCCGTTTTCGATTTTTCATGATTTTTTTTTTGTATTAAAAAATTTGTTATTTTCACGTAAAAATTATATTTTTTGCTTCAATTTGGTATTATAACTCCGAAACTATTGAGCCGATTAAAACGCAATATATAAACTAATTAAAGGTTATGTAAATTTGAATTTATCAATAATATCGAACTAACGCTGTTAGAGGTATCGTAAATTATGTGTAGAAATGTCTAACAAAATTTATAATTTTACTTAAAATTTTTTAAAAAAAAAAATCTATCCTAGAATTGAAAAATTTTACCAATTTTGTACATAGGTAGCCATGATGCATTAAATCTATAAAATGGTTAGTCAAGCCTTTGGTTTTGCTATTGAACTGTGTTATTAGAGGCCAATTAGTACAATTGCATATCAAGATGATCAAGTAACCAGTTAGGTAGCTAGTAAGGTAGTTGAACCTACTTATGCTGTTGCCTAGCTATCAATCAGTCTCATTGTAAAAATCACTAGTTCGGCACTGTCACCAAGAACTGCTGGGTATGCATGTAAAATAAAAATTGGAAACAACAACCATGAAGGTTGGTTACCACATTTGCCATGATAATGATAAACAATTCCTAACAATTGACTTAACATTATTTGTTTTTTGTATTTTATTCTTGTGTTGTTTTTTTAACAATAGAAAACCAAATATAAACATAGAAATAAATAGAAAGTAAGAGAAAAAAGATTCCAAAAAATAATTTCGCACAAACCACAGCCATTTATGCTGGCTTCTCGGATGCCATTCAATATCATTGAAATATTATTACAGAACTCGTTCAGTTCAACTCAACTCGTCATAAGCAAATGCGCTTTGTCAGCGACAAGGACATCCGCCTATTTCTTTCTTATTTCAGCCATCTTCTATACACATAGATACACATTAGGGAGGCCCTAATTTTTTACTATTTTAATGCTCCGAAGATCTAAATTGTTTTTGCCAATTAAACTTTCTTAGAATTTTGTGTAGATTTCGAATTTGCTATACGCCTGTCATGTTTTTTCTCACCCGAACAAATTGACACACCCTAATATACACGTTGAATGATGACCTAGGAAAGAGTTATTTTCCCAAATGTTATTTGTTTATTACACTCGAGAAAATAAATAAAAGAAAACCGTTTAGTTTAAAAGCAAATCACCATGATTTTGTTATTGTTTATAATCAAATTCATTGCGAAGTTTTAATATTTAAAGCAAAAACTCTACTAACCTAGTGGGCCAGCAAGTAATACTGGAGCTAAATGATAACTAGTTATTATTTGAATAAAACACTAGCTTATCGCTTACAAATGTACTCAAATTCATCCCAGAAATATATACTTAAATTTACCCCAAGTCTACCTTAATTTACTACTTAGTCTACAGTAACTAAAAAACAACAAAATGTTGCCTTCACGCAGAGAAAAAACTTGATTGTGCTAAACAAAATCTAAGTGCATTTTATGATCACTATTAGTATCTTAGATCAAATATTGTCGTAATATCATTGTCATACATGATCATAATATGTTCTGAAGTAATCATAATATGATCCAATGTAATCATATTATGATTTCAACAAAGTCATATTTATGATCCAAATATATCATATTTATGATGCAATGAAATCATATTATGTTCCAACAATATATTGTTACAAAGAACATAGTGTAGTTGTCGTAACAATGCCATACCAGGTTTTTTCTCTGTGTGTTGTATGGGAATTGAACCAGCATGCTGATTGATTTTTGAAAGTCTAGCTGCTTAGTCACTTTTCAATGTGCATTAGAGTGTCCCTTAGAATTAAATTTTTTGAAATGTTGAAACGGTACCCACTGAAAACTTTCGTAATGACCTAAAATACCTCCAAAAAAATGTTTAGCTTGTTCTAAGACTTTCGATTTAGTTTTGAGGTGCATTAACAAAGGAAAAATTTTTTTTTTTCCGTTTTTTTGTTTTGCTATTAACTAATCTTTTGCAATTTAATTTAAAAAAATCTAAATGTGTACGTAATTGTCATTCTAATGAGATATAAATGACAAAAATTGGTTAAAAAATGTTAAGGTTATTAAAAAATCGCCAGGCCATTAACGTGTCTCAGGCCACTAGAACAAGAAATGTAGGAACAAATTTAACATATTTTGAGAAATATTAAAACAAAAGTTTATTCTTACTTAAAATTTATCCATATTTATTTGTATATGAGTTTTTATCTTCATAGGATACAGTTAACATATTCGCAGGTATAACAAACGGCAGTTTCAAAACTCCAATTTAAATTTTTTAAAAATTTTGTTTAACAAATTTCAGAATTTTTTCATCACATGGGAATTTATTGACAACATAATAGGAAATAAAAATGTGAAAAAAATATGTCGATACCACCTATAATTTTTCCGTACCTTCGAAATAAATTTTGTGATTTGCGAGAAAAACTAATTTGTTGGCCATATTTTGGCAAATGAGCCCAATTTCTTTACTGTTATTAATTTTAAGTAAAATCTGTTCAGAATATTATAGTCCAGGTAATTTTAAATATTGTCAGAAAGTTTTCCTAAAATCGGAAAACGTTAACCCTTAAATCGTGAAGGTCAAAGGTAAAATTTTTCAATATTTGGATAGCGAAATGTTATATATTTTTTAGACAATTTTGATGAAATTTAAGAAAAATATAACACGAAGTCTAGTATTTATAATAACAGTACAAAAATGTAAATTATCCCTTAAGAGCACTTGGGGTCAAAATGACTGTGTTTTTCGTGATTTTAAAAGTTCAGGGTCACTTGGACCTTAAGTGCACTTAAGGGTTAATTTCCATTTTTGTGCTGTTATTGTAAATACTAGACTTCATGTTATATTTTTCTTAAGTTTCATCAAAATCGGCCCAAAAATATATAATATTTCGCTATCTATTCATGAAAAATTCCAAATATTGAAAAATTTGACATTTGACCATTAAGATTTAAGGCCTAGCGTTTTCCGATTTTAGTAAAACATTCAGACTATATTTAAAATTACCTGGACTATAATATTCTTAATTGGTTTTACTTAAAAATCATAACAGTAAGGAAATTCGACTCATTCGCCAAAATATGGCCAACAAATCGCAGGTACGGAAAAACTATAGGAGGTATTGATATATTTTTTTCACATTTTTATTCCCTATTATGTTGTCAATAAATTCCCATGTGAAAAAGTTCTGAAATTTGTTAAACAAAATTTTTAAAAATTTTAAATTGGAGTTTTGAAACTGCCGTTAAAAAAAATAAATAAAACTGCATCATTACTTTTACTTATTATGGTTTAGAAGTCCGCGAGTTACGAAAATAATGGTCGTATGTAGACTTTTGTCGGTTTTTTTGGTAAGTGCTTTTGGAGAATAAAGAGTTTTAGGAAGAAAAACAAACAGTTTGTCGGCTGCGTTTTTTGTACAATAGAAAATGCGTTTTAGGTAAGTTGGAAAATTGTTTTTCGATGACATAAGTTATTTTTATGAAACATGAACGGTATTCACAATGTAGAGTAATTGGCCTGGTAATGTAGTAAAAGAGCACAATATCAAAAAAGAATAAAAACAAAATACATTATAATTTGAAATGTTTGTCAATAAATAGCTTTTCTGCTTTTTTACTAGGCCATGTACTATACATTCTGAATACCGCTATGATTTTCCGAACTAATTTTTTTCTGAAAATCCTTATTTTGGAAAACAATTTTTGAAAACAGCTTTATCTAAAGAATAAGCCTATTATAAGCGTATTTAGGGTAAAAACTCTTTTTAGTAGAAAAGCGGTTTATCGCGGAGCTTTTTGGAATAAAGAAAATATCTATTTTTACAAAATAAGACTATTGGGAAAACTTTAATTTCATGAAAAGTTTTTTAATCCCTGTAGGAAATGTCAATAGTGAATCTGTACTGACTTACTATTGACACAGTCACCAGTACTAGTGACTTCTTATACCCCAGACAATGTTATTTACTATAGACATTTAACATGTGCTTGTCATTGAGAATGAACTACTGACTTCGGCACTATAGACTATGTAGTTCTAATGCGACCATATGTAGACATTGGTCCAGAGATTCACTAGTACATTTTAGCAATTCTAGTCCACACTTTTGAATCTTTTTATTGGATTTTCACTCTATTAGTAATCCCGTTAGAACTATTGCAGTTCTTATGGGACCATATGGAGACATTGGAACCAGATATTCAGTAGTACATTTTAGTCATTCTAGTCTACACGTTTTAAACATTCTATTGGAAACAAACTCAATCCATACATTTGCATATATTATTTTAAATTGCATGTTTTATTGAATTTAAAAATATTTTTAACATATAAAAGTAAAAAAGGTACTAGTTGAGTTCTTCTTCTTTGCCAGAAGATTCGTTTTAGTTCTTTTTTGACTTGCTGCGACTTGTTTACTTAAAATTTTTTTCTTCTGACGTTGAAAAGGAGTTTTTAATGTGCAAATTCACTGAAGCTGCTGCTGGGTATTTTAATCAAATATGCATAATGGAAAATAGTTTTACACATTTTTTACCTATCAGAGCCAAAAATATATTGCGGAAAATATATATGCCGAATGATCCGTCAGCATTAAAATTCAGAATTATATTGGATCCAAATATGTTCGGCATTACCACCGAGAAGTATCATAATTTGTCGTATCTAAAGAATATAAACTTTCAATTTTAAATTATTCGTTAATTTTAATCAACATAAATAGCTAAAATATCGTCCAACTCTTTAAATTTTACCTCAAAATTAATTGGGAAAATGTCCATTATATTACTTACAACAGCTTTTTTATTTTAAACAAAACAGAAAATAAATTAATATTTTTTCAGTTGTCAAACATTTCTCTACACATAAACGACAAAGTAAAAAGTGTAGACGATTTGTAGACAATGTCACCAATTTATTCGACAAAAGTGGTGACTTGGAGACACTTAACACCAGGTTTACTTCAGGGATAGGACTAGTATAGTTTGACACTGCAATAATTTTTCGAGTGTATTATTAAGCAGGCAAAGTATTTACGTATGTTAAGGTTTTTACAATAAATAACGCTATTTTCATTTTGTATTTTATTTTATTTATTTATGTATTTCCATCTTCTTGAATTGGGCGTTCGATTTTTGTGTTATTCTATTCCTGTTCTTGATACTCAAGTATCCCATTTTATACATACACACAGCCTTACAAATAATGCAGCTATAACTAGCTCCTCCATAATTCACATATTGATTCAATATTGTACATACATACCTAAGTATATATCGTCACCTAAAATGCAAAACAACGTATCATCAAAAAATTTTAAATGGATTTTATTATTGTTTACGATTCACTACATCATATTACATGTGCACAAAATTTTACTATCAAAAATAACGAAGTTATAACCAAAATTGAAACTAAAGTATCATCAAGTGCATGATTTTCTTTAACAAAATAACGTATACGCGTTGAGTAATTAATTAATAAATCGTTTTTACCTTAATTTTTTATACCCTACACCACCATAGTGGGGAGGGTATTATGCGTTTGTGCAGAAAATATTAGTCTAACACCCATCTTAAAGTATACCGATCGACTTAGAATCACTTTCTGACTTAGAATCACAGGTCGCAATTTCGAAGATATTTCGATCAAATTTGGTACATCGATCAAATTTGGCCTATTGAAACTGGCTGAAATCGGTCCATTATTTCACCTAGCCCCCATACAAATGTCCTTCCGAAATTGGACTTTATCGGTCATAAATATTTAATTTATAAATGTATCTCCACAAATTGCGCTCCAAATAAGTTTTATATATACAAAATTCATGTCACCAAATTTTGTTACGATCGGTCCATAATTAGTCATAGCTCCCATATAGACCCGCTTCCGAAAATCACTTTAACGTGCATAAATCGCTTAAAAATTTTGGTTTATACACAAAATTCAACATAAATAACTTTCATATAGACATAAATCACACGACCTAATTTCATGGTGATCGGTCCATAATTGGTCATAGCTCCCATATAAGTCCCACTTCCGAAAATCACTCAAAAATTTAAATTATTGAAATTTTAAAAGAAAAATGTTTTTGCTCTTTTACTTAGTGTAGGGTATTATATGGTCGGGCTTAACCGACCATACTTTCTTACTTTTTTTTAAATACATTTTTTGCAGTCTTTATAAAAATTTAATGAAGTAAATTTTTTAATTTAAAAAAGTAGTTGTTAGTAACTAAAATAAAAATAACATACAAAATTTTAAAATGTACATATAAACTGCTTTTATTTAAAATAAAAAATATATTTTTATTTAAGTTTTTATTTTTTCATAAAATTTTATATTGATGATACGTTATTTTGTTTCAGAAAATAACAATTCAAAAAAACGTAAGCCACATATCTTAAAGTGTGCTTTGAAAATATTAGTTTTTTTTATAAAATATATTTCTAGTGTCATTGTTATTCAGATTTGAAAATTTTGTTTTAATATCTCAAATAGTTTTCATTTTATATAGTTTTTTGCTTCTCCTATAAACTTATGAAAAGTGATGTTACGTTATTTTGCATTTTGGGTGACTATATGTATTTATAGAAATTGTATAATAAAACTTTTAGCAAATATTTTCTTATTTGATTTCATAATAATGTCAACCTTTTTTTCTGGTTTGAATGTTCTTTAATACTACATAGATGAGACTCTTTAGTACAATAGAATACAATACTGAAAACGAAAGTTGAGATGAAAAAGGAGAAGGAAGGAATTGGCAGTGTTTTTTTTTTGCTTTGTTTGGTTGATATTTATTGTAAATGTGTTCAATATTGCCAGCAGCTGGGGGTGGGACAGAGATTGTTTGCAAATAAAATGCAATGAACCATAATTTTGGTTAAATTTTTTTTGGAATTGTTTGTTATATGGACAAAACGAAAAAAATCGTTTTTGACTTTTGAAAATTTTGTGATAAATTTGACAAAATTGTATTTACATTTTATTGTAATCTACATATTATGATTAGAGTCCTTTGATGAGGGATATCTCGAAATTAATGTCCTTAATTTTATTTTCATAAAAGTTAGTTTAAACTGTTAAAAAACAATGCCTAAAATTGGAAATGACAAATTTTCTAATATTTTTTTTTTTATTTAAGATGGATATTTATATTCAATATATAATAAATATATTACAATATTTTCATTTAGGTTAGGTTGATAGATGGATATATTATGCTACTACAAATTCGAAGAAATACACCTATTCAACTATGGGCAGTGTTGTACGCTCCTTTTCATGGAAAAAGTTTTTTGGAAAAACAAAAAAAAAACTTATAGGACACTGCCATACGTTCAATATATATTGTGAAATTTGGATCACGATCCATTGTAATGGATCACGCAAAATTAGGTTATTCTGCGATTTGGATCCCGATCCATCAATACTGCATGCTACACGTTCAATAAATATCGCAATACTGGATCGCGGTCAATATATATTGAACGTGTAGCAGTGCCCATATAGTGATGTGTGAAGGTATTCTCGTCTGGTGTTCAGAAACTCAATTTCCTGGACATAATTCCTGAGAATTTTCCAATCAGTGTTCGTGACGGATGTTATATCCAAGATATTTGGATCTCATTACAATAAAAACCTGTCAATGACAAAAAAACAAGTAAGAAAGTGTGGTCGGTCAAGCCCTTATAATACCCTACACCAAGTAAATGATGTAATGAGATAATTTATATTCGTGAGTGATTTTCGGAAGTGGGCCTTATATGGGAGCTACGACCAATTATGGATCGAGCACCATGAAATTAGGTCGAGTGATTTATGTCTATATAAAAGTTAACTGTGTTGAATTTTGTGCATATACCAACATTTTTAAGAGATTTATGCACGTTAACGTGATTTTCGGAAGCGGGTCTATATGGGAGCTATAACTAATTATGGACCGATCATAACAAAATTTGGTGACATGAATTTTGTATATATAAAACTTATTTGGAACGAAATTTGTGTAGTTACATAAATAAATTAAACATTTATGACCGATAAAGTCCAATTTCGAGAAGACATTTGTATGGGGGCTATGTGAGATAATGGACCGATTTCAGCCAGTTTCAACAGGCTTGGGCCTTGGGAAAAAATTATATGTACCAAATTTTATCGAAATATCTTCAAAATTGCGACAGAGTACAGGCGCACAAGGTTTACATGGACAGCCAGCCAGCCAACCAACAGCCAGACGGACGGACGTGTAATCGACTCAGAAAGTGATTCTAAGTCGATCGGTATACTTTAAGGTGGGTGTTAGACTAATAGTTTTGGGCGTTACAAACATCTGCACAATCGCATTATACGTCCTTCGCGTCCTGCTCTCATTAGGGTTTCCCCATAGGATCTAAGTGGTTTCATTATTCAAAGCGAAATTATGGGATTCACTAGTTCATATTTTTAATACAGCCCTCGTTGCGTCCTGGGGAATAAGCCCTAGGAATGCGAAATGGCTTTTAGAAAGGCTCTTAGTAAATCCACTTATTGTGCGATGACTGAGAGATTCATCGAATCTCTACACTAATGATTACGGTTGCGCAACGCAGGACACCGTCTTGGGTTTTATTCGTTATCTAGCACTGGCTACCAGCTGATCTCATGGCCATAAATTCGGCACTGTAAGACCATGGAAGTCTGGTTGTAACGGCCATGCGTCTATTCTGTGAACATTGATCATTCTCTGTATCGATAGCTTGCGATCGATTGTCATCTATACAGATGATTCCAAGTCTGCGGTTGGGGTGGGTGGTGTCTGTTATATTCCCCATCTTCAGAAGAGGGTGTGTTTCAGGCTACACGATCAAAGTAGTGTAATTCAAGCTGAGATTTCAGCGATTACACTGGATGAAGTACTATAGGCTATTTGGTGTGAATATCCATATCTGTACTGACAGTAAGCCTGCTATCAAATTCATATCTGATATCTACTCCACATCCAAATTTGGCACATGAATACCGGGTATCTCTTAACTAGAAGACAAGACAGTCTAACCTGTAGTTATTCTGGGTGCCGGATCACTCTGGTGTACTTGGCAATGCTGTTGTGGATGAACTGGCCAAAATAAGGCTGACGTCTGCAAGCAGCGGAGATCGATATTTTTTGTCGGTTTTGAGAAAGTTTATTATCTCGAGATCTCATTGTGCCACCATGAATTATTTATGTGTTGCTAACCACACAATGGATTATAATTGAGGAAAATCTTTAGAAAATGGATGATCCATCAGTAGATACCTCTACTTATGTACTTATCGCCAATGTTAATAACACGCAGTTATTGGCATTGTTTGTAAGTACAGCAACATTGACATTGAAGCAGCTAAAAGCTCTCGAAATAGAACAATTTAGCTTGGTCCGTTAAGATAATTCATGAAGCTACTGGCAGATGGCGATTGCAGTCGGTTTAGTTGATAATAGGCGCTGTTAGAATTAACATCAACGGCATTAACAGTGTATTCGTGTACATTATAAAGTGTGTAATATAAGTGTGCGTAAATTTAAATATGTAATTAAAGAGTTGTTACAATTTTTAAACCACTAAACTGCTTTTATTTGCAATCAAAAGAATACGGTTTATTTATAAGAAATAAACCACCGTAACAATATCTTTTTTGTGATATCCTTTGTTCAAGCATAATTTTCTTAATTGAATTTCAATTCATTTCCAATTCAAATGAATTTGTAAAAATGAGTTGCAATTCGTTTTCAATTCAAATAAATCTGTAAAATGAATTGCAATTCGTTTTCAATTCAAATGAATTTGTTAAAGTGAATTGCAATTCATTTCCATTTCATTTGAATTGATTTTGACTTCATTCAAATGAATGAAATAAGTTACAATCAATCAAATTAAAGAGTAGATCTAAGGGAAATGCAAAATAAAAATGTAGGATTCTTTTAGCAAATATACAAAATTTTCTCATTTTTATAGGATTTTCACCGATACCTAATAATTCAATTCCTATTCTGCCGCTACCTGACAATTCCAGTATAACATAGGAATTTCAAATGTCTTTGGACTATACTAGGTGATATATAAAACGAGAGTAATGTTTGCTGTCTTTTACATAAAAAATTTGTTGAATAACAAAACGGCAGTGCTTACTGTAGATTTACTTAGAATTTACTTACAAACTTCAATCAATTCAATTAAAATGAGTTTTCTTTCTAAATGAATTAGAAATGAATTGCGATTAACTTTGACAAATTCATTTGAATTAGAAACGAATTGCAATTCATTCTACAAATTCATTTGAATTGGAAACGAATTGCAATTCATTTAACAAATTCATTTGATTTGGAAATGAATTGCAATTAATTTTTATCAAATGTATTTGAATTGGCTCAAATTTCATTCAATTATTTTTTTTGTGTGAAAAGAATTAATTCAAAATTTGCTAATTCATTAACAGCTCTGTATGAGACCAATATTGTAAAAGTAAGCCATGAAAATTTGAACATCGATAAAATTTTGGGGCAACTTAAACATTTATATGACCATAAAGAATGGGAACGGACAGGCGCGGATCCAAAACCGAAAAGTTTTCATATAAATAAAGGAAAAAAAGGAAAATGTAAAACAAATTTTAATTAGACGAACATACCCCCGCCCCCGCAAATGGTTGAGCTGGATCAGCGCCTGGGAACGGGTAAGGTCCGATGTCTTGTCAAAAAATTTTGTTTCCTCCCATATATACACCATAACAAGCATTTAATCATTGATATGAGGAGCCGCAGAACAAAAAGGTACTTTTTTGAAAATTTAAAAATGTTAAGAAATTAAATACCAAAAAATCAATTTGTAAAAAAATTCGAAAATGTATCTTTTGTACTGCGGCTCCTCATATGTATGTATGTACCCAGCAGTTAAGCAAGTAGTCAATGTATCAATTATAGACAGTAATTCTCATTAATATCGGACCACTGGACTGACTCCAATTTACATATTTTGGGTAATTTAACACGTATGTGCTCTTTGTAGTGCAAAAAAAAGTCAATTGGTTACTTTATACATCCCATGTAATCTTGTGTGAAGTTAATACTCACTCAAGTGTCTATAAGTAATCAAGATTGTAGTCACTTTAAACATTTATTTTGTACTACACTTTTTTGTGAGTAATTCGTATAACAGGTTTTATAAAAATTGTGTTGATATAATTCTCAAACATTTTATTTTCTTATTCTTATTTTGCATTCATTCCATGTCAGTATTTTAGTCAATTGTCACTTTTGGGTCTCTAAGTAATCTAGAGTGTAGTCACTTTAAAAGTTTATTTTGTACTGCACTTTAGAAAATAGTTATTTTATTCTTCAGATGTAATTTATTGGAGCGTTGTTGTAGGTAGGTTTGTTTACAAGCATTCGTTTATTGGCCTGTCTATCAGATGTATTTAGCACATGTTCATGTAAAAATAACTAGTTATGTAGTGGATCAAGTAACCAGTTTGGTAGCTAGTAAGATAACTGGCTCTATGTATCCAATCAGATAGACGGGCAGTCTCTTTGTAATCCAAAAGGGTCAATTGACCTCACATCAGGACATGCACATCTTAAAATAAGTAGTCAATTAGCTAGTTATGTAACTAGTTGTAACCCAATATGATAGGTAAAATCAGTAATTCGGAACAGTCTCCTAGAACAGCTGGGTATATACATATTTATATACGTCAATGTCAAGGTATTGCATGGGTGTATGAATGTTTTATTACGAATATGATGCCATTTACCCACAATCGGCATCATCGTCGTCGTTATTAATATAGTACAACAGTTATACAAAACAAGAAGAAACGAAAAATTACAAACACAACAACAAAAATGTCATACAATTTTAACACGTGTGTCAAACTGTTTGTCAACGTACTTGACATTATTTCACAGTTTCCTTTCCGAGCGCTCACTGGAATAACAGAAAGCAAAAAAACTAAATAAAAAGACAAAATGGAAAACAAACACACATTGAACTTTGTTACCACACACACCATATATCAATTCTTAAATGTGCACAAAAAATAAATAAATAAATTATTATGCAATTTAAAATAATATGATTTTGTAAAAGCAACATACGTACATACAATAATAGTATTATTATATTTATTATTTGCTAAGATAGTAAAATGAAACCATATCTATACAATTAGATGGAAAAGAATTCTAATAAAGTAAAGTTCAACGGTCGAATCGAATAACATACAGAAGATTTCAGAGCAATATCAATTATGGATCGGTCTTGACCGACCATACTTTATTTTTTGTTTAGTATGAAAAAGTTCAATATTTTTGAAGGACGGAGTTTTAAAGTGGCATATTTTTGAATCTAATTGAGATATTGACTTGAAGAGATATTGAAGAAGACCTAGCCGAGCACTTTTCAAAAATATTAAAATCTTTGAAATCGGATGGGAAACAAAAAAATTGCACGTGTTTATAAATTTTACATGTCGAAGGTACCCTACTTTGAGCCCCCATATCGCCCCTGGAGCATTTGCATGGCATATTTTAATAACTCGAATGCTCCTTGGCTACGCCCACGTAAAATTTTATCACGATCGGACCAGCCGTTTAGAAATGCCAGATTTATTTCCAAAAAATTTCGATTCTACCCCACTGTGCGATGTAACAAATTGCATTCCTATAATTTTCGTTCATCATAACTGGGCAGATTCGTAGTGGAGACTAAATTGTCATGCTATCTAAGACCGGCTAGCATTATACATCGAAAAAATACGTCGAAAGCTGGACAATGTAAATTGACTGACATTAGAGTATTAGAGTATATATATACATATTTACTTGTATATGAGTTTTAGTCTTCGTAGGATACCCATAACCTATTCGCAGGTATGACCAAAAAAAATTATTTTTTTAACGGCAGTTTCAAAACTCCAATTTAAAATTTTTAAAAATTTTGTTAAACAAATTTCAGAATTTGTTGATCATCACTTGGGGATTTATTGTCAACATAATAGGGAATAAAAATATGAAAAAATTATGTCAATATCTCCTATAGTTTTTCCGTACCTGCGATTTAAATTTAGCAATTTTCGAGAAAAACTAATTTTTTGGCCATATTTTGGCGAATGAGCCGAATTTCCTTACTGTTATGATTTTTAAGTGAGAGCTATTCAGAATATTATAGCCCATGTAATTTCAAATATAGTCTGAAAGTTTTAATAAAATCGGAAAACGTCAACCCTTAAATCGAGAAGGTCAAATGTCAAATTTTTCAATATTTGGAATTTCTCATGGAAAAATAGCGAAATGTTATATATTTTTGGTCCGATTTTGATGAAACTCAAGAAAAGTATAACATGAAGTCTAGTATTTATAATAACAGCACACAAATTAAAATTAACTCTTAATAGCAATAAAAGTCGAAATGCGCAAGATAGGATTTGATTTTAGACCTATGGTTTCTTGGGGAAAATTTCTTAGAATTTTCCGTAGAATGCGTTTCTGCTCTACGATTTTTTATGAAAAAAATCGACCCAGGCTAATGAGTATACTTCTTTGCAATATAACGTAATAAATATTATTTTTTTTGTTAAAAAAAATCTAATAATTCCATGTAAAGTTCCGCTTAAAGTTCGCAAATTCATTTAATTGAGAATCCCTAGTCTACAGACACTTTGGATTTTTATACATTCCAACTATATTTGCCACAAATATTGTTAATGCAACAAGCAAAACTATGTTATCATTTGACCCCTGGCAATTGCAAGTGTTTAGAGCACGTATTATAGATAATCATGATGACATTACACTGATTCTGTTCTTTTTTTTATACCCACCATCAAAATAGATTGTGTTATATTGATTTTGTCATTGCGTTTGTAACACATCAAAATATTTGTAGCAGACCCAAATTAGTATATGCAGTATACACTCGGTATTCGCAACTAGTAGGGTATTCATTCGACTAATGTTCGATTAATCGAATAATTTCTTACGAATAATTATTCGAACAATTTAAAAATGGCCATTTTCGAATAACGAATAATTCGAACAATTTTATGTAGAACAAGTAAGAGAGCTATATTCGGCTGTGCCGAATCTTATTTACCCTTCACCAAATTATACTTAAAAATATTTTTTTTTTAAATATTTTTATTTAAACAAAATCAAAATTTTTTTTTTAATGTTTTAAAATTTTTTTCAAAAATTTTTTTTTTCCAAATTGTTTTTTAATTTTTTTTTAAAAAAGTTTTTTCAAAATTTTTTTTTTTTAATTTCATTAATTATTTTTTTTGGAAAAAGAATTTATGACAAAAAAAATGTTTGATGAAAAAAAAATTCGGGTTAAAAAATATTTTTTTCCGATTTTGACCCATTGTATGTCCAACTTACTATGGTCTTATATACGTCGTTGCATGGGTCTTTGAAATATCTATCATTAGATATCTATATTGTCTATATTAATGACTTAGTAATCCAGATATAGGTCAAAAATCAAGGTTGTCCTATTTTTTTCCTTATATCTCAGCCATTTGTGGACCGATTTTCTCGATTTTAAATAGCGACCGAGCCGGAAGAATTTCGGAGATACTGATGTATGAATCGTGTATGTAAGTTATTCGGAAAGTTGATTTCAACACACAGACGGACAGACGGACATGGCTATATCGACTCCGATATCTATAACGATACAGAATATATATACTTTATGGGGTCGCAAATGAAATATGTGGAAATTACAAACGGAATGACAAACTTATATATACCCTTGCCACTTATGGTATAATAATCGAATAAAACGAATAAATGTTCATATATATTTAAATTTATTAAATTGCTTAAAATTTTTCATAATTTCAAATTTAAATAAGTAATAATGACTCACAAAAATTTTTTTGTTTCTGAAATTCGACAAATAACTAAAGACAAAGGGACTTTCGATCACTGTAGATGAGTGTTCCGATAGCTCCTTCTATAAATATATAAATATTACTGCAAGAAGTTACAATTCTAAAAACAAATTTTTCAAAATTTTTAACTTAGGACTTGAACCAATGAAAATAAAAGGTACGGAATAAAATATTTGCTGGAAAATATTAGAAGAATCGCAATTAATAATCAAAATTTTAACTTAGATTTAAGTGGAGTTGAATGTGATGGAGAATGTGATTTTGAAACGGTCGTCGAAAGTGATATTGAGGATGAAATTTATAATAATTACATTGAAATAGATGAAGGTCGAGATCTTAAAATATATGTATATAAGTGATGTTATAAGTGTTGCAAAATATTTAATAAATCGAATGATGAACACAAATATTGCAAACTAACGTTTGTTGCAAGAAAACCATGGAATTCGTCTTATACATGATATTGAACACCGTTGAACATCTTTGTCTAACATGGTAATAAACTTTTTGCGTATTTGTAAATGCGTCAATCATGCACTGCCTGACATTGATATCAAACTTTGGACAGATTCCCTTTATTGTGTAATTCCCTAAGACCACTTTATTAAGCAAAGATTCGTCAACGTTGATAGAGCTTGATGTATAATACAATTTGTTATAAATAATTTAGAAATTGTGAATAATTAATTTACTAAAGAATTAGTTACTCAATTTAAAACCCGAATTAATGAACGACATAAAAAAATTCTTAATACGTTTATATTGTATTTGAATTCAAAATCATGCCCAACTTGCTCAAATTTTTCAAAGCATAGCTCCAAAACGGAAACTAAAGGGTTTGCTAGCCAATTGTTTTGTGGATTGTTCGGGAGTTAATCTGATCAGAATATTTTGGGTGAAAATTTAATAATGAACTTTGTTTTCGAACGTTTTTTAACATTATCATTACTTGAATTGTTAACCTTAACGTTATTTTTGGTTTTTCTTTAACAATAAAATATTAAAAAACCGACATCAAAACTTCATTCTTTACTTTATTAAAAAATTTAAATTATTCGAATAATTCGATTAATTTTAAACGTGTGATCGAATTATTCGAACAAGTTAAAAACTCTTATTCGAATTATTCGTTTTATTTAAACAAGAGAAAAATCGAATAATTCGAATACCCTAGCAACTACCCATTATTGCGACCAACAGCTTAATTTTTAACATTGCTATCTCGACATCGTTTGTTTTTTTTAAATTTGAAATGTAAACATTTTTTAGTTCACAATTACACTGCGCTTATTCAACCATTAGATCAAAATCATGTAATTCAATCAAGTTCACTCAATTGCTAGGCGAAATGGCCACAAATTTGGATTTCAAACTAAAAAAAATTTAATCTTAAAAATTCAGTTCAAATTCTGGATATGTCCAATATCAAATATCCAATAATTCTGGAACACCCTGCCCAAATATAAATCGGGAAGAAAACGAAAATCTTTAAACTTGTTGCTCAAATTAGTACGGAACATCTCTTCACGAATGCTGGCATAAACAACTGGATTCACGAAGAATTTAATGAGGAGCAAATTATACGGAATCGAATTTAATTAGTCGCGAATAGATCTGGGCCCTTATAAGATTCATGGAATATCTAGCAATGTCCTTCTGTCTGTCTGTTTAAAATACGATAGGGACCAAACAAAAGGAACTAGTTGGTTGAAATTCCACAAATACTCTCTGTTGATACGCTTGGGATATATAGTCTCATATCCTCCCGGAATACTTTTTGAGCGGTCATACATATGTTGATTATGCGACAATCCCGATAAAATTTTGCACTTAGAAGCTCTAAGTACTCTGAAATTATGCTGTAAAGTATGACGACAAGGTCCGCCTCTGAAACTTACTTGAACATTAATAATTGTCTTATAATAGTTAATATCATGATGAAATTGGAAATCAACTAGTTTTATATGAATCTTAATCTTTCTACCAACTTTTGTGAGGATCGGTCCATAATTGACTCTACCGCCATATATCCCCTATATCATATAATGTTGGGTATACAAGATTCGGCATAGCCGAATTTAACACTCTTACTTAGTTTTTCTTGCATTTCTTTACTCTACTCGTGTTCATATATAATACAATTGAATGTGATGATGCCATGCCCAGCAGTTAAGCAAGTAGTCAATGTATCCCTTATCGACTGTAACTGTCACTAATGTCAGACTACTTGGGTGACTCTAATTTATATATTTTAGGTAATTTGACACGTATGAGCTCTTTGTAGTGCAGAGAGAAGTCAATTGGTTACTTTATACATCCCATGTAATCTACCGAGAAGACAATTGTCAACGAAGTATATCTAAGTAATCTAGAGTGTAGTCACTTTAAACGTTTATTTTGTACTACTGTTTTAATATTACAAATTGTTTTAATTTTTTTAATTTTACAGGAGAGACAAAAAACTTTCCATCTTTTTTTGCTTTCAATATTCTTTAGATCTGTAAACGCAGTTCTCTCCTATGATCTGTTGGCTTTAAGTATCAGTTGACAAAATAAAATCATTGAAATGACTTTAGAAACTGAAGCCATTTTTAGGGACTTAGCTCTTTTGATATTTATGATTTTGTGTTTTTTGGCTGGACTTAGCACATTTTCTTATAATAAATTTTAATTTCTCGTTTTATTATTTTATATTATTTAAATACATAACAAAAGACAGTCTTATTTCATTGCTGTAAAGGAAAATAACTCAAAATAATAAATTAGTTTTTTATTATTATTTCTTCAAAATTATTTTTTTTTTATTTTACAGTGAATTGTGTAACCATACTATAGTGATTACATCGAAAAATGTTAATCTTCAAAGTATTATAGCAAATAGTATTGAAAAAGTAGTTTTATTATTATTTTTTTTTTTTTGTGGAGTTAGCACTTTTGCCTATCACTGAAAAATCATCAGTTAGAAACAAAATAACGAAATTTTTATTGCAAAATATGTATTTTATGTTTTACTATCTTTCTGCATCAAAATCTTAATTTCAATCAAAAGTGGACTTGTTACGTTTGCGTACTAAGCTAACGATATGTAGATGATCAAGTAACCAATTAGGTAGCTAGTAAAGTAACTGACTCTATGTATCCGGTATGAAAATTCAATACGTTGACTACAGATAAACTTATTGTAATATTAAAGAGTCAATTGACCCTCATCTTAGGACACGTCTTAAAATTACTTGCCATGTAGGTAGTTATGAACTAGTTGTCACCCTAAGTGATAGGTAAAATCACTAGTTCCGGACAGTCTCCTAGAACTACGGGATATTGCAAAAACCAAATACAAGCATGCCAGTGCACTCATACGAATTCCAGTATGTATGTACGAGCAGTTAGTTGCTTGCAACAAATAATAAAAGTAAAAATAAAAAACACAAACTTTGTATTAATATACACAACACTTACTACAATAGCAGCAGCATTGGTAGTAGTCATTGTAAATAAATATTGATATTAAATGTTTTGTGTGGAAAAATTCGATTGGCAACAATTGTAGTAAGCAGCAGCAGCAGCAGTAACAAAACTAAATAACAATCAAATAGAATACTTATGGCAAACATGTGGAAAAAGATCAATAATGAAATGAATGAAAATAAACGGATTTAATGAAATGAATATTATTTTAGTGTGCACTTGTATAGTACTGTTTACTTATTGTATTATTAGATTACAGACAGCGTTGTCAACTCAGTGATTTTGAGCATTTAAAAAAAATATTGAATCAGTGGTCGATGTTTTTAGAGCTTTCTTTGTGTGACATTAAAATCACAATTGTTTAAACATTGCAACATTATTCTAGTAACAATCAAGTGCAAAAAACGTTATTTTAGTAAATATTCAACATTGCATTAGGTCTATTTTCGAATTATCACAATTATAGATTCACTAAGAAGGGTTTCCTGGAAATTCAATTATCTATAGGAGAAAAAATGGGACTTAAAAATACGGGATTTTTTAATGATGAATCCATAAATTTGACTAGTGGAAAAAAACATATACATATTATATATCAACGTGTAGAAAATGATGCCTTCTTTTCAAAAATGTACAACATTTTTAAGAATTAAAAAAATTATAGAAGACTTTTTTCAAAAATATGGGAATAAAAAATGGTAGCTAATTTTTTCGAAAATTTTAATTTTTAAAAGTTTTCTTTATGAATCGTTTATAATGAAATTTTACACTTATATAGAAACTTTTGATTCAAGTCCAAAAGTGAAAGTGATATTTGTGAATTGTTAAGGACAATCCCATAATTCCCATAAAAAACTTTTCAAAAATCCTAAAATTTGGATTTTTGAAGAACATATTGGGACATACACAGGCGCGGATCCAGGTCAACCATTTGGGGGGGGGGGAAATTAAAATTTGTTCTACATTTTTCTTTTTATTCCTTTTTTATTTAAAAACTTTTCGGTTTTGGGGCATTTTATGTCAACTTTTGAAATCGATGTCTTCCGATCGGGATGAAATTTGTACCAAGGATAGTAACTCAGATACAATTTTTCAACAAGATCGGTCGAGAACTCTCTGAGTTAGAGGGGGTCAAAATTTGACATTTTGGTCAAGCAGGTGTTTTTTCTTATCCATGTATCTTATTACCTAATGTTCTTAGCAAAAAGTTTCCCAAATAGCTTAGATAGCTCTTTCTTCAATCTTTCGAAAAAAATATTTCAAAAAAAAAAATAAAAAATGTTTAATATTTTTTTTCCGAAATCAAAAACTTTTTTGACTTTTCTTTCAAAATGGACGCTTTTTTAATTTTTTTTAGCTCAAAAGAAAGCATGGGTCTAATCCTTTAAGACCTATTTGGTCGCTTAGTAGGATGCGAGTAAATAAATATTTTGTAAGTCAAGAAATACAATTTTTTAAATTTTTATGCAAAATCGAAATTTTTTTCAAATATGGGCCCTTTTTTAAACATTTTTTTTTGCTCAAAAGAAAGCTTAGGTCCATTCCTTTAAGATATTTTTGGTCGCTTAGGAGGATGCGAGTAGGACATCTATCAAAATAAATATTTTGTAACGCAAAACATAAAATTTTTATTTTTTTTTTGCAAAATCGATTTTTTTTTCAATATCTATCAAAATATTTATTTTTATAGATATCCGACTTGTATCCCACTAAGCGACCAAGAATATGTCATTTTTAAAAAAATGTCAAAAAAGTTTTTGATTTCGGAAAAAAAATTTAAAATTTTTTTATTTTTTTTTTTATATTTTTTTTCGAAAGAATGAAAAAAGTGCTATCTAAGGTATTTGGGACACATTTTGCTAAGAACAATAGGTAATAAGATAAATGTCAAATTTTGACCCCCCCCTCTAACTCAGAGAGTTATCTACCGATCTCTTTCAAAAATTGTGTCTGAACTAACCTTGAATATTTTTTAATGAAATTTTACCTTTATATAGATTTTTTTATTGAAAATGGAAAAATAAAAACAAATTTTGAAATTTATAATCAGGAATCCGGCAATTCCCAAAAAAGTATTGAAAAATCCCAAAAATGGGATTTTTTCGTTTTTTGGCTATAATATCCATACCAGGGGCGGGGTTATCGGAACCCTTTACAAAATAATTAAGAACATATTGGGCCAGCGATTTGAGAATTTTTGCCCTAAAGTTGAATTTTACATAAAAAAAGGCGTTTTTTGAATGAACCTGGTCCCCTCGTTATCAAAAATTATTAATTTTTTTTTCATTTAAAATATTTTATGTAAAGTTTTGCAAAGAATTGCCTTTTTTAATTTTTTTATATTCAAATGCATGTAACTTTGGACTCAGTCATGATTTTTAAACACTTAAACATTTGATATATACATTTGTTGTTGAACCTATAAAAGAAAAATGGAGAAAATCGGGAAATGTTTGGAACCGCGGTCATCAAAAAACTGGAGTAGGGTTGGTAAAAATGTTGAAAATTTAATTTTAAAATGCGAATATCTCCTAAGCTATAAGAGATAATTGATATCTACGACGAGGTTTTATGTAGAGCTCGACGAGAAGATTCCATATACGTAATTTTGAAATCGGAGCACAAACGAAGAAATAGAATCATTTTTAAAATTGAACATACCCGAGGTGTCTTACTTTGGGGACCCCTGGCCCCGCTCCTGGTGGGCCCATGAGGTGCAAATTCAAAACTTAAACTCGACAACACTTCCTCTTTGCGCATTTGTAATTTCATTCAAAGCAGACTAAGCGTTTAGAAGTTGCAGATTTATTTCCCTCTTTTTTTCTCATACCACTGTGCAGCGGTACAGTGACACATTAACCACTTTTTTTTAATTTTCCTTTTCAAAATATTTTTTTTAACATTTTTGTGAATCAAATTTAAATAGCAACCGAACCGGGTCTATAGCTTTTATATTGATGTATGAATCATGTATGTAAGTTATTTGGGGGCTACGGAAAGTTGATTTCAACAAACAGACAGACAGCTCTAGAATATATGTACTTTGTCGCAAATAAAAATATAAAAAAATTACAAACGGAATAAAACTATTTTAAATTTAAAACTTATTTGGATGAAGTTTGTTTAATTTTCAAAAAAGTCCACTCTATTTTTAAACAAAAATAAGCGATTTAATATTTTTATATTATTATGAACGGGAACTTAAGAGAACAGTTTCTGGTATCAAAAAATAAAAAAATAAAAAAAAAACATTTATTGGCCATTTCGAGTTAATAATATTGGTATGTTTCCTTTAGTTATGGTTTTTATTGGCTGTGAGATTGTATGGTTGTTTTCTGTTTTTGCCATTTTACAAGAATTGTTCCAATATTTATTGGCAATATAATCCCAAAAACAATTGTTTATTTTCAGGGGCTTAACAAAAAGACACGCTACTGTAGAAATGTATTTGTAAAAAACAAGTTAGATAGAATGTATACAAAAATTATTAAAAAAAACACTGCACATTGTTCATACATAACTTCTGGAAATTTTGGTTTCTTACTGAACCAGATAAGTCAGTAGTTCAGAATATGCTAAATGCAAATGTGGTGGGCCCTAAACTGCCATGCTTAACAGTCTAATTGTGGATTGTAGATTTGTTACTAAATGTCATTCAATTAATGATATTATAGGTTACACATGTAGGGTATAGCTGTTGTATCTTACGCACTTTAAATCGTATGAACATTAGACAGCTCCAAAACACTAAATTGTAAATTTTTACTTTAACTTCCATCAGTTAGTTTATTTTATTGTAACAATCAAGCTGTCCAATTGAGTGATCTAATAATATCATACATTCTCTATCTTGATCCATCACTTCAGATGTCTATATTCCTCCAGTAGCTGTGACTTTACATGAAAAGCTGCGACAATAATTGCCGAAAGGAAGTTGAAGTCTACAACATATATTCGTACCATGATATGGTATTTTACCAGAATAATAGTATTTTAATTAATTAATAGAGTTCGTAGCTACATAACTACTGAAATCTTGGAATTTGTGGCTGTGACGGAAAAATTAATTTTCAATTTGTCTTTTTTAAAATGCATACCAAATTATTCCAAAGCGAAATGTTCGCAGATCAAAGCTGTAAATATGAATGAAAAATGAATCATATTTAATTTTATATTCAACATGAATTAAACAAATTTCAATGAAATGAATGAATGAATTCATCATGAATTATAAATTCTTGAAAAATTCTCAAAACATTATTTTTTTTTTCTTATTATTCCAGCAATCAGGGGATCATGCAAAGCATTGTGTTGAAACTAGGAAACTATGTTATGGGAGTGAGGAAAGAGAGAGTAGTGTTGAAATTAAGTTTGGACTTTCCTACATTGAATATCACGGGAAAAACATACGTACAGTAAGTTTAAATAACGAATGTTGCCTGCAGTATGTTGTGCGGTATTCTGGCCAATTGATCACAAGGCGATGTGTTCTTGGCGAAAAACGTATATTACGTAAAAATCAGAACACATTCGATTGTAGTACCGATAGAACAGTGAAATGCAGCTCATAGAGTTGGATACCCTGCTGTCACCAATAATCACTTTCGCCCTATCCTGTATGCGGTCGAGAAGCTATAAAATAAAGTACCGGCCCATACATGGGAGTTGTATTCCATTTTCGGTCATATATAGATGGAGTGATGTCATGCCTACACCGTTTCAGAAATCCGAGAAAATGAATGCTTCTTACGACACATGAAAAATGTGTTTAGACCAACGGATATTGTATTCTCATACCCAGAACATCAATAGCGTCTGATTCCACAATATTTACACCACCCATACATACAGATGAAGCGACATGATCTGTCGTTCGGTTCTGTGGCAACACTGAGTCTTACTAACTATTCGCATGACCCCATTCAGAGATTATCAGAAGGTTCCGACTAAGGGAATCATCATGTTGCTGTCATCTGCAAAAGAATATATAAGGTTGGAAGATTGACGTAGAAGGTAGTTTAGAAAAATAAGGAATAAAGTAGGAGAAAGTACGGAGCATTGCGGTACCCCTGAATTTAACTTGAACTCGTTTTCCGACATTCCATCTATAACAACTCGTATAGTGCGATCTCTGAGAAAACTCGATAAAATCGAGAGAAGTTAATTCTGACACCAAAAGCAATACGTTTTAATAAAAGTGCACCATGTCACAATCTATCGAACGCCGTGTGGTATGTGGTATGAGAAAAAAAAAGAGGGAAATAAATCTTTAACTTCTAAACCCTTAGTCCGATTTGAATGAAATTACACATGCGCAAAGGGGAAGTGTTGTCGAGTTTAAGTTTTGAATCTGGACCTCATGAGCCCGTCAAGAGCGGGGCCAGGGGTCCCCAAATTAGGACACCTCGGGTATGGTCAATTTTTAAAATGATACTATTTCTTCGTTTGTGTTCCGATTTAAAAAAATTACATATATAGACATTTTTAAGTGGCAAATTAATTAGGGAAAACTTTACAACTCGCAGATAATTTACCTAACATAGAAATTCATAAAAAAGTATGTTGCCTACATAACAACATTTTTATGAATGTAAATAACAGTGCTAGGTAAATTATCTACGAGTTGTTAAGTTTTCCCTAATTAATTTGCCACTTAAAAAACATAAGGTAGACACGTTATATATCAATGGATAGAAGATTTTGTCTACTTTTCAACAATGTATATAACTTTTGACAATTAAAAAATTCATGGAATACTTTTTTGAAAAATATGGCAGAAAAACTTTTTATTAAGTTTTTGCATAGATACAAATTTTTCAAATTGTAATAAAATTTTTATTTATGAATATTTTTTAATGAAATTTTACACTTATATAGATTTTTTTATTGAAAATGCAAAAATCAAAACATGTTTTGAAATTTGTAATCAGGAATCCCGCAATTCCCAAAAAAGTGTTAAAAAATTCCAAAAATGGGATATTTTTGTTTTTTAGCTATAATATCCATAAGAGGGGCGGGGTTATCGGAACCATTTACAAAATAATCAAGAACATATTGGGCCATCTAAAATGGGTTACTATATTTGATATCGACTATGCGATTTGAGAATTTTTACCCCAAAATTGAATTTTACATACAAAATAGGCGTTTTTTTAATGGACCTGGTCCCCTCGGTATCTAAAATTATAATTTTTTTTCATTTAAAATATTTTATGTAAAAAGAGCTTTTCAAAAAGTACAAATTCCTTTTACATCCTTTTAGAAATTTTTTAGATAACTTAAAAATAAAAAAGAGAACTTTTTTCTTAAAAAAATAGCGAAAAATCGCTTTTTTAATTTTTTTTAAAATTAAATGCTTGTAACTTTGGACTCAGTCATAATTTTTAAACAGTTCTTTCTTTATTTGATATATACATCTGTTGTTTATCCTATGAAAGAATAATGGAAATTGGGAATTTTTTGGAACCTTGGTCATCAAAAAACTGGAGTAAAAATGTTGAAAATTTAATTTTCAAATACGAATATCTCCTATGCTATAAGAGATAATTGATAGCTATGACGAGTTTTTATGTAGTGCTCGATGAGAAGATTCTATATATGTAAGTTTGAAATCGGAACACAAACGAAGAAATAGGATCATTTTAAAAATTGACCATACCCGAGGTGTCCTACTTTGGGGACCCCTGGCCCAGCTCCTGATGGGCTCATGAGCTCCAGATTCAAAACTTAAACTCGACAAGACTTTGCGCATGTGCAATTTCATTCAAATCGGACCAAGGGTTTAGAAGTTACAGATTTATTTCCCTCTTTTTTTTCTCATACCACTGTGCGCTCGTAGAGCGGACTCCAAATATTTAACCAGCTGGTAGTTTACCATACTTTCCATAACTTTGGAAATTGCAGAACAAATTGCTATTGAAATGCTGAAAAGGTCAACTAATGGACGAGCTAAGGTCGAAGAGCACTGCCTAAAGACCTGTGCTGGTGTGCCATCTGGCCCAGGAGACTTATTTACATTGAGATACGATAAAACCCTTTTTACAGCACGTGCTCGAAAGAATATATTTGAAATAGTCACTAATACTCTTTCTTGTTCAGGCAATGGTTGAGCACTTTCCGGCAAGTGAGAATTACTTGCGAATAATTCAGCTAAAACGTTAGCTTTATCAACCGGATCAGTGAATGATTGGTCATCCTTTAAAATATTCGGAATTGAGGAACTAGCATTATCCTTTACTATTTTAACGAATGACCAAAAAGCTTTTAATACCCCGGGGAGCAGTAAGAACTTTAGTACGAAGGAGGTGCTCGTATAGAGCTTTTGGCATCAAAAATACTTCCTCTTTGGGTTTAATTAAACCAAGATTATTGTCTAGGGTCTAATCAAAGATTTCTTTGATTGAATGAAAATTTTCATTTAATCAAAGATTTCTTTGATTGAATGAAAATTTTCATTCCCAATATGATTACTTTTCAACCATTTTCGTCATGGCATTCGCGTTATTGTCTAGGAAACAAAGTTTCCAATTCAAATGCCGAAAGAAATCATTGAGCTCAACCCAACGATTCTTTTCGTAGATAAAAATTTAATTGTGAAATAATGCGAAGTTCCGAGAGCGGAAATTGTGCAATGATCCGAATTGCGAGAGGTGTAAAAACATCCACTTCATACTTTTCAGGGTGTGAGGTGAGAAGAAGGTCAAGAGTTTTATGTAGGTGCCCTTCAACACATGAAATGTGTCTTAATTGGTTCATTAACCAATTGCGCAAATGAATGCATTCAAATAATTTCAATTCAATACATGAAAGGTTCAAAAGTTCATTTACAGCTCTGTCACAGATCTCTTTAGTGTTTTATTAATGTGATCGAGAACTTTTGGATATCAACGCACTGGAAGCGATAATTTTTACTAAAGTTATATCTTTAGATCTCAAGAATCAATCAGCTGATTTTGAGAAACCAGTTATTTCATAATAAATCGGAAATATTTAAAAAATTTTACCTTTGACCTCTTCAGTAAATGCTCTAAATTTATAGGTGAATTTTAATGAAACCTGTGAAATATACTTCGTTAGGATTACAGTTAATATAGGAATTGTGAAAACAACTAAATTAACACTTAAAAACTGTGGGGGTTCCAAATTGCCCCAAACTTAAAATTTGCGTAACTTTGAACTCATGTGTATAAAATGTTTCATTTCCAAGTTGAAATCTTAAACATCTACAAGAGCGCATACCTAAAAATCTGTCTTTTTAATAGTTAAAAATATGAACTCCTTTTTACCCAAAAGCAATAAAAGATTAATTCTTAATAAATTTGACCTTCGACTCCTACCCTGAATGACATAAAATGTTGATGGTTTTTAGTGAAACTTTTTAAACAGTATTTGCTTAGGATTAAAATTTATATGGAAAGTAAAAAAGAGCAAAATTAACCCCTTAATACAATGGGGACCAAAAATACCCCAAACCAAAAAGTTTATTTTCAATATATTGTTTTTAAAACCGTTCTAGGTTCTTGTTGCAATTATTTCAATCAGTTTGGAATAAAGCTTGCCTGCAGCTAATAGGTTTTTTTCTCCCTAAAATTATGGAGCAGTTTAATGAAATTTTATGTATATTTTGGATTGTTTTTACTACTTCAACCTTCTTTTGTTTTCTTTTCATTTTCACACAGTTTTTATTAACGCTTTTTCTTTATGTTCTGCTTGTTTTTATCCCGATTGACTGTTTTTTTGTATTTTTTTTTTTTTATTTAAGTTGTGTCAACAATCGATACCCAGTCAGTATATGAGCAATTTAAACCTCTTTAATACAATACATGATGTTGATTTTTTCCTCTTTTGTTGAATTTTACTCTTGTTATTACATTAATACTCACTCGTAGAGAAAACAAAAGGCACCAAGGGAGAGGAAGTTGTAAGCAAAAGCTTAATATTTGAATTTTTAAGCCCAAATCATGTTTGGCAGGATGATAATGAAAACCAAAAGAAGAAAAACAATGAAAAGACATGATAAAGGAAGGATTTTCCATGGTAATTGGTTTTGTTTTGTTTTTTTCTTAGTTTTTTTGCTTTTCTTTTCTACATTGTTGTTGGAAAATTGTGATTTTTTTCTGTTTAACTTTTGTTTGCCATTGAAAGAGTCCATTTTTGTGGAAGAGTAATTTTGGGTTTAGTGTTGTTGAAAGGGAAGTAATAATACTTGTAACCTTTTTAACTGTTTTTGAGTCAGTTAATTATTGACAGTTTTTTTTTATTATTTATTTTAATAAAACTCAAGTACTTGGGCTGTTCAAGTATCATGGCTAACCTTATGTTCTTTTTCTTTCTTTTTTTTGCATTAAAAGCATTTCTGTCTAGCTTTTTCTATAAATTAGACAATTGAGTTGTTCTATTGACACAAACTGAAAATGTAATTACTAGCAAGTAATTAAATTTTTAATCAACTTCGAAATTGTGTTTCTAACATCAAGGCTACCCAGCAGAGTCAAAAGGAAATACAATAAGAAAATCTAGGATAGGAAAAAGGATCTCTGACATCAAATGCTTACAAACATACAAATAACATTTGACATTGCTGTCGTTTCTATATTTTTTTTTTTTATATTTAATACAATATGACAAATGAGTTTTGCAATTTCTCTTTACTATTCACAACTTTATTTCTATTTTTTTCTATTTTTCTCATCGTGTACACAAGTATTCTTTTGATACCCTTCAGCATGGTGTAATGGCGGTGTATTGTAAGTTAGTCAATCCGTTTGTAGTTCTATAACGTAAGTAGATACATTTTGGATGTTTACTACCAGCCGTGATGTATAGCAGCAGCGACATGGGCATGAGCATGGGCGTTAGCAGCGGCAAGAGCTTGAGCATTCGCAGCAGCAGCGATTTGAGCATTGGCAGCAGCTTGGGCATTAGCAGCGGCAGCCTGAGCATTAGCGGCAGCCTGAGCATTTGCCAGAGCTTGAGCATTAGCAGCGGCAGCAGCTTGAGCATTAGCAGCAGCTGCAGCATCAACAGCAGCCTGAGCATTGGCAGCGGCTTGGGCATTAGCAGCAGCAGCCTGAGCATTAGCAGTAGCCTGTGCATTTGCAGCGGCTTCAGCATTAGCAGCGGCTAGGGCCTCGGCGGCAGCTTGGGCATTAGCAATAGCAGCAGCATTGGCTGCAGCTTGGGCTTCAGCTGCAGCTGCCACTCTCTCGTTCGCAGCTTGGGCGGCATCTACAATAGCTTGAGCATTCACACCAGCAGCATCGGCAGCTACTTGAGCTTGAGCAACGGCCTGATTGCCGGCTTCTTGCACACTATTGGCAACATTTTGAGCTGCTTCAGCGGCGGCTGCTATTGCAGCAGAAGCATCTGGACCTCCATGTTGCTGCAGAACAACTAAACCTCCATGTAATGGTATAATACTAGCTTTGGCATGACCGCCATAAATGGCCAGAACTGCAACAACGGTTAACAATAAAATCTAAAATATGTTAAGAAACACCACAATAAAAAAAATCACTTAATCCTTTAGGAATATTTCACCACGAATCTTACCGATGATTTCCTCATTTTGTAAAATGCATTGAAATCTCTGCGACTTTGTTCTTTAATTATTTTTTTGCAGTTAATTTTATTTAAAAATTACACGGCTTGTTTATGAAAACACGTTGTTACTTGCACTTGGAGATCAATAAAACTGTGAGTTCTTTAAGAATTTGTTTTGCAATTTATAGAATCCAAGATTGTTCCAGCCAGCTAATAAAATGCTGTCATGTAGACAGATACCTTTACAATACAAGTTATGAGCATTTCAACTATTGTGTTGTAATTAAAATTGCGTTTGTTTTGTTGTACTTAAGTATTTACCAAACAATGGAGAATAGAATTGGTTCAATTTTCTCTTATTTAACACGTTTTTGCAATAATTAAAATAATAATAATAATATTCTAGTGTCGGTCGTGTAGGTAGCATTAACTTCATTTAGAAAGGCATTCAATAATTGTTTTCTTTTATGTCTACCTTGTAAATAAGTTGATTACAAATTGAACCGTTTTAAATAAAAACTAATTGCCACAAACTGGTTTCTCAATTCGATTATGTGATATAAAGAGGTTTATTTGATTTTATCTAATAACAAGAACTAAATGATTTCAGTGTTTTAGTTGACCAAGTTTTTTTCGCTTAGTGAAATTCTCCTAACTGTATCACATAGTGCCCCTAAACAGGCTAAAATCTAAAATCCCGAAAATTATAAGAAAGAAACGTACATAATTATGTCTTTACAATTGAAAGTAAATTTTTTATTTAGCAATTAATTTTAATTAGATACTAAAAAGCACACTATTGCATCTATGGTTTCGTTTGCCTTTCTGGAACGAATTTTGTTTCCGACATATGCTGCTGCCGAAAAACATCTTTCATATTGGCAAAAATGTTTGCAAATACCTATAACAAATCTGCAAGTATTTTCCTTCAGAAATAAAGTGATCTATTGCTTTTGCAAGTTGCAAATCTACATTATAACTTGGTTTCGTTATTGTTATTTGGGTTTTTTACATTTATTAATAATATCTTTTAGCCTTTGAGCAATCGAAATATTTTCATTTTGTTCGAGCTCCTCATCTGAGATAAAATCAATTTCGTTTGAAGAGGATTTAAATTGAGTTTTGTTAGACCCCTTTCACACTAGGCAATTTAGTTGCGCAAGTCTCTTGCCCAACAACAAAATAGCATGCAAAATTTTCTTCTCCTTAACGCGACATTACCTCTGTCATCAACAAACACAAGAGACTTGCGCAACTAAATTGCCTAGTGTGAAAGGGGTCTTAGATAACTTACAAAAAAAATGTGAAGAATTGATTTTCCAGAGCCCCACTCTAGGAAAACCGAAAATACCGCTTTCCTTTATTAACTATGTTGTAGCAGGAGTTGAGCTTAACAAACTTTGCTGAACATCACTCTGCGATATTCGGGCATGTAAAATGTCAATATGCATAAAAAAGGCACACAAAAATGACAATTTCCCCTATTTTTTATGAAAAATGGGATTTGGAAAATCCCGAAATTCCCGGGATTTAAAATTAAAAAATCCCGGGCTTCCGGGTTTAAGAAACACCGAAAATCCCGGGATTTTAGGAAACGGGATTCCCCGTTTGGCATCTCTAGTGACAAGTTTGTCATTCCGTTTGCAATTTTTACATTTTTCACTTGCGACCCCACAAACTATATACATATGTTCTGGATATGCTAGTCATGTCCGCTTGTCCGTCTATATGTTGAAATCAACTTTCCGTGGCACCCCAAATAACTTATATACATGATTCAAACTATTTAGAACTCGTCCCACAAATGGCTGAGATTCATACATTTATACATCAATATATTCGCTATGTATGCAGTTCAGTTGCTATTTAAAATCGAGAAAATCGGTCCGCAAAGTGCTGAAATATAAGGAAATAACCGGGACAACCTCGATGTTTGACCTATTTTTGATCTATTTCTGGATTACTAAGTCATTAATATAGACGATATGGATATCTAATGATAGATATTTCAAAAACCTTTGCAACGATCTTTAGTCGTACCAAAATGAGTCAAAATTGGAAAAAAACATTTTAACCCGAATTTTTTTTTCACCCAAAAATATTTGTTTGTCGTAAAATTCTTTTCACTAATAAATTAAAAAAAAAAATTTGTCACAAAATTTTTTTCGCTAAAAAATTTTGTCACACAATTTTTTTCACTAAAAAATTTAAAATTTATATTTTAAAGTAAAATTTGATGAACGGTATATAAGATTCGGCACATTCTCTTACTTGTTTATACCAAAAATCGATTTTTGTTACAAAAAAATGAGAGATAACAGATTGTATTGGATTGGATTTATCTACAGCTTCACACTCGACTTCCACACTTTTAGTTATTTTTTGTATGACTGCAGGAACCAGTGTTTAAAATTTTATCAAAATTGGCTGGATAATTTTGGCAAAATTGGGGGCAAAAATGTAACCCTTTTTGGTACATTTTTGCCCCCAATTTCAGTATTGTAGATGAACAATACTGAAATTGGGGGCAATACAATACAAATATAACACTTCGTGTTATATTTTTCTTATGTTTCATCAAAATCGGCCCAAAAATAAATAACATTTCGCTATCTTTAAATTAGAAATTCCAAATATTGATAAAAATTTACCTTTGAAAAAAACTTTCAGAATAAATTTAGAATTATCTGTACTATAATATTCTGAATAGGTTTTACTAAACTTCATAACAGTAAGGAAATTGAGCTCATTCGCCAAAATATGGCCAAATAATTAGTTTTTCTCGAAAATCGCAAAATTTAAATCGCAGGTACGGAAAAACTATAAGAGATATTTCCATAATTTTGTCATATTTTTATTTCCTATTATATTCTCAATAAATCCCAAATGAGTTGATCAAAAAATTCAGAAATTTGTATAACAAAATTTTTAAAAATTTGAAAATGGATTTTTGAAACTGCCGTTAAAAAAAATAAATATTTTTGGCCATACTACTAAGACAAAAACTCATATACAAGTAAATATGGATATATTTTAAGCAGATACCGAAAATAACGGGTTCACTTTCATTTCAATGGTAAATTCTCATTCGCAGCCTGAGAGAGTGATTTATTCGAGAACATTTTAGGTTTGGGGTTGAGAGAAACAGAAAAGAAACAAGCTCAAATAATCTAGATGAGTGATTTATAATTTATTTTTTTCGTAAAGGTCAGCTTGTGACTTTTATTTGCGAACATGAAAAATAAATCGCAAAAATGCATTTGAAGCAAATCAACGCTTAAATATATAAAATTTATCAAAAGATTAATAACAATTTTAAAAAAAAATCTCATTTCTGTTACTCAGACTTCATTACTTCATACTTATCATATTATTTCCAAAACTTCAAACTAAAATTTTTTCAGGATGATTTTTTACCAATGTTCACCAAACTGGTGGGGTGAGAATGGCAAAAATCCAACATTCGTTTATTAAGGGCAACCTTACAAAAATATTCTGTCACTGTCAAAAGTTCCAAAAATAAATAAAATTTGTACAAAACAAACCTATATTTGTTATTTAGTAAGAGCCTATTTAAATTGTCAACTTTTCTTACAATAAGTTGCAGCAACTTTTTTGTTTGTTGTGTAGAAGTGTAGGAGTAGGAAAAGTTGCATGATGTAGCATGGATTGCGATTGTAGGGGATTTTTAATGTTTTGCTTTTGAATTGTTGTTAGATGTCAAAATTTATTATGAAAAGAGCCAAGGTACAATTTTATATGTGTAAATGTGAAAGAGATTTCGAAGCAATTCTGAAAGAAAATTAAAATAAATTTCCTGCGATTAATCTCCAATGTAATAAGGTTCTAAGGAATATGATTTGAAAATTATTTCTATGCTTATTGGTTAAAAAGATACATGGGATAACAAAAATCTACCAAAATACAGTTTTTATTCGTTTTCTCCCCTTAAAGGTTCGAATTAAAAAACACCTGTCTCTATAGTAGTTTAGAAGATGAGATTATGGAATTGAACCCCCAAACACTAGAATTTTCAAAAATTCTCCATAGTGAATCTTCATATGGAGAGGGGAACGTATAGTGCAAATTGCATGTATCTACCTTTTGGTGCTCTTTGGTTACTCTTTTATATATCTCTTATTGATCAAGTAGGATATGTTCTTGTTAAGAAGATACATAATAAAATTGTTAAGAAGATACAATGAAAACTTGAATTGCATTCGACATTGCCGCATTTTGACATAACGAGCATTTTTGAAATACATAACATGACAATGTTTGGTGTGACACATGTCGCCGTATATAAAAAAAGAAGTACTTGTATCCATTCTCTTAAGCCAATGTATAACACTTTTACTTATTGCATTTAAACTTTGATGTCAACTTTGTTTTTTTTTTAATTCTCTTCGTTTTCGACTTTATCGCAGTCGTATGACTTTTAATTATGAAACTAACTAGAAATCACCAGCAACAACAAACATTAACAACAGCCACAACATCAGTTCCACAAAAAAACACTAAGAAATAAGAAATAATTTCCTTGTCAGGATTAAAAATAAATTAAAACCACTACAGCAATTTTCTTGTCTTATATGTATGTATGTATGTATTTATAATCCAAGACATTCCAAGTAAGAAGAAAACAGTGAAAGGAAAACTTGCCAGTTAAAACAGAAAAAGTTGTTGAAGAAAATTAAAAGAAATTAATAGTCTTAGTTGCATTTTACATAAAAACCTAATTAAATGCACACTGTATAAATAACCTAAAGTTGCTTTGCAAACCCTCTCTCTCTCTCTCCTACAAACTTACTCCTCTTATAAAAACGCAAACAGATATTTAGACATATAAAAAAAATGGTGTAAGAGAAAATTAATAGAAAAAAAACGGAAATAAAGTTTGGGAAAATTATAAAAGAAGGCAAAAAGAAGAAAACATGAAATTGTGTAAAAAAAATATGTTGAAGTTCAAAGGAATTAAAAAGCGGAGCCATAAGAAAGTGTAAAGGATTGCAAGTAATGTGGTTTGAGGCTATTTAATTAATGTTGTATAAAAAGATTAATTTAGCGTTAAAAATAATGTTTTAAGAATTTACATACTTTTAAACAAATTGAAAAACATAGCAAATTGATTTTATAATATGTTACGCTAAATGTTGCACGAAAAGAAGGCGAAAAAAATGTTAAAAAAATATGGAAATTATTAACTACTGGTTATAGTTCTACGAAATAGAGAAAATGTCTTATACTGGAATTCAAGTAAAACAAATGTTCATAAGGAATATTAAATATGATGCATATTTTGTTTAGTAGTAGATTTAGTACTATTTTAAATGTAATAATTGGAAATTTACTAGATGTTAATAATGAAAATGAATCAATAATAAAAATAAGTATATTTTATTGAGTTTACTACTTTTTGACATTAGTAGTAGATTTAGTACTATTTTGAACATTTTCAAATAGTAATATAACACCGTCCGACAAATAAAGAAAAAATTCTGAAACTAGACATTTAATGGAGAAAAACTGTGTTTTCAGTTTTTCATTTCGTGATCCTGTGTCCTTTTTTAAGGACTTCAAAGTTTCAAAGAAGTACATTTTTCAAAAAATATTTAAAAATACTCCTGCTATTCCAACAATAACAAATTGTATGTCCAAAGAACAAGAAGAGTTGTAAAATATTTTATGTGTGTGAAGTTAAATTTCGAAATTTATAACCCTAGACACAAACCAGTTGAGTTAACAGAGTTCTGTTTAAAGGCTAACATAGCACTGTTAAACATTGGAAATCAAGGTAGGTGTATTCAAAATGGAATAATAATCACACGGTTGGACCAAATGGACCACTCACGTTGGAAACGGGAACTCATCTCCCGCTTTTTCCAAAAACTAAGTCAAATCATAAATTTCAAACATATTTTTACATTTTTTCGGAATTTTTAAAATTTACTTATAATGGATGGATGAATCTAAATTCCTGGAAATTGGGAGAAGATGGGCGGATGAATCTTGCTGGAATATTTAGGAAGGGTGTTGGTCTATTATGATCCGTGGTCATAACCTTTAACAGTGCGTGTTCTGATAGAGAAATTTAAATTTTTCGGAAATTTAAATTTCTTGGGAGGATGAATCTAAATTTCTTGGAAATGGGAGAAGATGGGCGGATGAATCTCTCTGGAATATTTAGGTAAGGTGTTGGTCTATAATGGTCCATAGTCATAACCTTCAACAGTGCGAGTTCTGATAGAGAAATTTAAATTTTTCGGAAATTTAAATCTCTTGAGAGGATGAATCTAAATTTCTTGGAAATGGGAGAAGATGGGCGGATGAATCTTGCTGGAATATTTAGATAGGGTGTTGGTCTATCATGATCCGTGGTCATAACTTTTAGCTGTGTGAGTTCTGATAGAGAAATTTAAATTTTCCGAAAAAAATTTTTTTTTTTTGGAAGATGAATCTAAATTTCTTGGAAATGGGAGAAGATGGGCAGATGAATCTTGCTGGAATATTTAGATAGGATGTTTGTCTATCATGGTCATTGGTCATAACCTTTAACAGTGCGAGTTCTGATAGAGAAATTTTAATTTTTCGAAAATTTTAAATTTCTTGGGAGGATGAATCTAAATTTCTTGGAAATGGGAGAAGATGGGCAGATGAATCTTGCTGGAACATATAGATAGGATGTTTGTCTATCATGGTCCGTGGTCATAACCTTTAACAGTGCGAGTTCTGATAGAGAAATTTAAATTTTTAGGAAATTTAAATTTCTTGGGAGGATGAATCTAAATTTCTTGGAAATGAGAGAAGATGGGCAGATGAATCTTGCTGGAATATTTAGATAGGGTGTTGGTCTAAAATGGTCCGTGGTCATAACCTTTAACAGTGCGAGTTCTGATAGAGAAATTTAAATTTTTCGAAAATTTAAAATTTCTTGGGAGGATGAATCTAAATTTCTTGGAAATGGGAGAAGATGGGCAGATGAATCTTGCTGGAATATTTAGATAGGGTGTTGGTCTAAAATGGTCCGTGGTCATAACCTTTAACAGTGCGAGTTCTGATAGAGAAATTTAAATTTTTCGAAAATTTAAAATTTCTTGGGAGGATGAATCTAAATTTCTTGGAAATGGGAGAAGATGGGCAGATGAATCTTGCTGGTATATTTAGATAGGGTGTTGGTCTATCATGATCCGTGGTCATAACCTTTAACAGTGCGAGTTCTAATAGAGAAATTAAAATTTTTAGGAAATTTTATTTTTTTTTTTGGAGGATGAATGTAAATTTCTTGGAAATGGGAGAAGATGGGCAGATGAATCTTGCTGGAATATTTAGATAGGGTGTTGGTCTATCATGATCCGTGGTCATAACCTTTAACAGTGCGAGTTCTGATAGAGAAATTTAAATTTTTAGGAAATTTAAATTTCTTGGGCGGATGAATCTAAATTTCTTGGAAATGGGAGAAGATGGGCAGATGAATCTTGCTGGAATATTTAGATAGGGTGTTGGTCTATCATGATCCGTGGTCATAACCTTTAACAGTGCGAGTTCTGATAGAGAAATTTAAATTTTTCGAAAATTTAAAATTTCTTGGGAGGATGAATCTAAATTTCTTGGAAATGGGAGAAGATGGGCAGATGAATCTTGCTGGAGTATTTAGATAGGGTGTTGGTCTATCATGATCCGTGGTCATAACCTTTAACAGTGCGAGTTCTGATAGAGAAATTTAAATTTTTCGAAAATTTTAAATTTCTTGGGAGGATGAATCTAAATTTCTTGGAAATGGGAGAAGATGGGCAGATGAATCTTGCTGGAATATATAGATTGGATGTTTGTCTATCATGGTCCGTGGTCATAACCTTTAACAGTGCGAGTTCTGATAGAGAAATTTAAATTTTTAGGAAATTTAAAATTTCTTGGGAGGATGAATCTAAATTTCTTGGAAATGGGAGAAGATGGGCAGATGAATCTTGCTGGAATATATAGATTGGATGTTTGTCTATCATGGTCCGTGGTCATAACCTTTAACAGTGCGAGTTCTGATAGAGAAATTTAAATTTTTAGGAAATTTTATTATTTTTTTTGGAGGATGAATGTAAATTTCTTGGAAATGGGAGAAGATGGGCAGATGAATCTTGCTGGAATATTTAGATAGGGTGTTGGTCTATCATGATCCGTGGTCATAACCTTTAACAGTGCGAGTTCTGATAGAGAAATTTTAATTTTTAGGAAAATTAAAATTTCTTGGGAGGATGAATCTAAATTTCTTGGAAATGGGAGAAGATGGGCAGATGAATCTTGCTGGAATATATAGATAGGATGTTTGTCTATCATGGTCCGTGGTCATAACCTTTAACAGTGCGAGTTCTGATAGAGAAATTTAAATTTTCCGAAAAAAAAATTTTTTTTTGGAAGATGAATCTAAATTTCTTGGAAATGGGAGAAGATGGGCAGATGAATCTTGCTGGAACATATAGATAGGATGTTTGTCTATCATGGTCCGTGGTCATAACCTTTAACAGTGCGAGTTCTGATAGAGAAATTTTAATTTTTAGGAAAATTAAAATTTCTTGGGAGGATGAATCTAAATTTCTTGGAAATGGGAGAAGATGGGCAGATGAATCTTGCTGGAATATTTAGATAGGGTGTTGGTCTATCATGATCCGTGGTCATAACCTTTAACAGTGCGAGTTCTGATAGAGAAATTTAAATTTTTAGGAAATTTAAATTTCTTTGGAGGATGAATCTAAATTTCATGGAAATGGGAGAAGATGGGCAGATGAATCTTGCTGGAATATTTAGATAGGGTGTTGGTCTAAAATGGTCCGTGGTCATAACCTTTAACAGTGCGAGTTCTGATAGAGAAATTTAAATTTTTAGGAAATTTAAATTTCTTGGGAGGATGATTCTAAATTTCTTGGAAATGGGAGAAGATGGGCAGATGAATCTTGCTGGAATATATAGATAGGATGTTTGTCTATCATGGTCCGTGGTCATAACCTTTAACAGTGCGAGTTCTGATAGAGAAATTTAAATTTTTAGGAAATTTAAATTTCTTTGGAGGATGAATCTAAATTTCATGGAAATGGGAGAAGATGGGCAGATGAATCTTGCTGGAATATTTAGATAGGGTGTTGGTCTTTATTGTATTAGCAATATTAATTGCAATATTTTTTAGAACAAACAAATAATTTTTAATAATCGCCTATAATGAGATTATTTACCGCCGGTTTTATTTTAATAATATATACCTACTTATTTTCAAGTATTTTCTCATTTCTTTACCTTTCCCCAAATTTATGAATTGACATATGTGGCATCTTTAATATAGAGTAAAAAAGAAATGAGAGGAGTATAATAAATTGTAGGAAATTTGTCTTTGATTTTGTACACAACTACAGAAACAATCAACAGTATGAATTGTAACTGTCATTTTGGATTTTTTTCACACACACGAAATCATTCACAAAAAAATGAAACGATCAAAATTTAACAGCAACAATAGTATGGGTATTAAATTATGCAATATTAAACATTTGTTGTTTTAAGAATTTAATTGAATTGTGCAAAAATCTAAACTTTTGAAAATGTTTTATATTATTTGATACCAATTAATGTGATATGATATTTATCTCACCATAAAAAAGTCTGAATTAGATAGTTTTTTAATGAAACTGCAAATTAAAAAAATCATTATTTTTCAGTATCAATTTTTTTAAAAGAATGTATAGTTTATAATTACAAAAATTAAGATTATAATAAACTCATTTTAGTAATGGGTTATAAAATATACAACATTTTATATGTTTAAGAGAACAATAATTACAATATATCGCGAATACCATAATATGTATGTATAATAAAATAATAGAAAAACAAAACAGTGAGTGTATGAAAATACATATTGCTACAAATTGAAACGTAGAGAGTAACTCAATTTTTAAAAACAAAAAACATTCATAAAAAGCTACGCAAGAGTCCTCTTTGAGAATTATTCTTGTTTGAGTGCTTTTTGATTTTCAATATTATATGCCAATCTCTCTCTCTCTCTTTCGCAGTTTTTGTAGAAACAAGCTCTGTTAAATATTATGACCACTGAATATTATAGTGGGACAGATGATCTATAAATTCTCGCACTGTTAAAGGTTATGACCACGGACCATTTTGGACCAACACCCTATATAAATATTCCAGCAAGATTCATCTGCCCATCTTCTCCCATTTCCAAGAAATTTAGATTCATCCGCCCAAGAAATTTAAATTTCCTAAAAATTTAAATTTCTCTATCAGAACTCGCACTGTTAAAGGTTATGACCACGGACCATTATAGACAAACATCCTATCTATATGTTCCAGCAAGATTCATCTGCCCATCTTCTCCCATTTCCAAGAAATTTAGATTCATCTTCCCAAGAAATTTTAAATTTTCGAAAAATTTAAATTTCTCTATCAGAACTCGCACTGTTAAAGGTTATGACCACGGACCATGATAGACAAACATCCTATCTATATATTCCAGCAAGATTCATCTGCCCATCTTCTCCCATTTCCAAGAAATTTAGATTCATCCTCCCAAGAAATTTTAAATTTTCGAAAAATTTAAATTTCTCTATCAGAACTCGCACTGTTAAAGGTTATGACCACGGACCATTTTAGACCAACACCCTATCTAAATATTCCAGCAAGATTCATCTGCCCATCTTCTCTCATTTCCAAGAAATTTAGATTCATCCTCCCAAGAAATTTAAATTTCCTAAAAATTTAAATTTCTCTATCAGAACTCGCACTGTTAAAGGTTATGACCACGGACCATGATAGACAAACATCCTATCTATATGTTCCAGCAAGATTCATCTGCCCATCTTCTCCCATTTCCAAGAAATTTAGATTCATCCTCCCAAGAAATTTTAAATTTTCGAAAAATTTAAATTTCTCTATCAGAACTTGCACTGTTAAAGGTTATGACCACGGACCATTTTAAACCAACACCCTATCTAAATATTCCAGCAAGATTCATCTGCCCATCTTCTCCCATTTCCAAGAAATTTATATTCATCTTCCCAAGAAATTTAAAATTTTCGAAAAATTTAAATTTCTCTATCAGAATTCGCACTGTTAAAGGTTATGACCAATGACCATGATAGACAAACATCCTATCTAAATATTCCAGCAAGATTCATCTGCCCATCTTCTCCCATTTCCAAGAAATTTAGATTCATCTTCCAAAAAAAAAATGTTTTTTTCGGAAAATTTAAATTTCTCTATCAGAACTCGCACTGTTAAAGGTTATGACCACGGACCATGATAGACAAACATCCTATCTATATATTCCAGCAAGATTCATCTGCCCATCTTCTCCCATTTCCAAGAAATTTAGATTCATCCTCCCAAGAAATTTTAAATTTTCGAAAAATTTAAATTTCTCTATCAGAACTCGCACTGTTAAAGGTTATGACCACGGACCATTTTAGACCAACACCCTATCTAAATATTCCAGCAAGATTCATCTGCCCATCTTCTCTCATTTCCAAGAAATTTAGATTCATCCTCCCAAGAAATTTAAATTTCCTAAAAATTTAAATTTCTCTATCAGAACTCGCACTGTTAAAGGTTATAACCACGGACCATGATAGACAAACATCCTATCTATATATTCCAGCAAGATTCATCTGCCCATCTTCTCCCATTTCCAAGAAATTTAGATTCATCCTCCCAAGAAATTTTAAATTTTCGAAAAATTTAAATTTCTCTATCAGAACTCGCACTGTTAAAGGTTATGACCAACGACCATGATAGACAAACATCCTAGCTAAATATTCCAGCAAGATTCGTCTGCCCATCTTCTCCCATTTCCAAGAAATTTAGATTCATCTTCCAAAAAAAAAAAATTTTTTTCGGAAAATTTAAATTTCTCTATCAGAACTCACACAGCTAAAAGTTATGACCACGGATCATGATAGACCAACACCCTATCAAAATATTCCAGCAAGATTCATCTGCCCATCTTCTCCCATTTCCAAGAAATTTAGATTCATCCTCCCAAGAAATTTAAATTTCCTAAAAATTTAAATTTCTCTATCAGAACTCGCACTGTTAAAGGTTATGACCACGGACCATGATAGACAAACATCCTATCTATATATTCCAGCAAGATTCATCTGCCCATCTTCTCCCATTTAAAAGAAAATTAGATTCATCCTCCCAAGAAATTTAAATTTCCTAAAAATTTCCTAAAAATTAAAATTTCTCTATCAGAACTCGCACTGTTAAAGCTTATGACCACGGACCATTATAGACAAACATCCTATCTATATATTCCAGCAAGATTCATCTGCCCATCTTCTCCCATTTCCAAGAAATTTAGATTCATCCTCCCAAGAAATTTTAAATTTTCGAAAAATTTAAATTTCTCCATCAGAACTCGCACTGTTAAAGGTTATAACCAATGACCATGATAGACAAACATCCAATCTATATATTCCAGCAAGATTCATCTGCCCATCTTCTCCCATTTCCAAGAAATTTACATTCATCCTCCAAAAAAAAATAAAAAATTTCCTAAAAATTTAAATTTCTCTATCAGAACTCGCACTGTTAAAGGTTATAACCAATGACCATGATAGACAAACATCCTAGCTAAATATTCCAGCAAGATTCATCTGCCCATCTTCTCCCATTTCCAAGAAATTTACATTCATCCTCCAAAAAAAAAAAAAAATTTCCTAAAAATTTAAATTTCTCTATCAGAACTCGCACTGTTAAAGGTTATGACCACGGACCATGATAGACAAACATCCTATCTATATATTTCAGCAAGATTCATCTGCCCATCTTCTCCCATTTCCAAGAAATTTAGAATCATCCTCCCAAGAAATTTAAATTTCCTAAAAATTTAAATTTCTCTATCAGAACTCGCACTGTTAAAGGTTATGACCACGGACCATTTTAGACCAACAACCTATCTAAATATTCCAGCAAGATTCATCTGCCCATCTTCTCCCATTTCCAAGAAATTTAGATTCATCCTCCCAAGAAATTTTAAATTTCCTAAAAATTTAAATTTCTCTATCAGAACTCGCACTGTTAAAGGTTATGACCACGGACCATGATAGACAAACATCCAATCTATATATTCCAGCAAGATTCATCTGTCCATCTTCTCCCATTTCCAAGAAATTTAGATTCATCCTCCAAAAAAAAATAAAAAATTTCCTAAAAATTTAAATTTCTCTATCAGAACTCGCACTGTTAAAGGTTATAACCACGGACCATGATAGACAAACATCCTATCTATATATTCCAGCAAGATTCATCTGCCCATCTTCTCCCATTTCCAAGAAATTTAGATTCATCCTCCCAAGAAATTTTAAATTTTCGAAAAATTTAAATTTCTCTATCAGAACTCGCACTGTTAAAGGTTATGACCACGGACCATTTTAGACCAACACCCTATCAAAATATTCCAGCAAGATTCATCTGCCCATCTTCTCCCATTTCCAAGAAATTTACATTCATCCTCCAAAAAAAAAAAAAAATTTCCTAAAAATTTAAATTTCTCTATCAGAACTCGCACTGTTAAAGGTTATGACCACGGACCATGATAGACAAACATCCTATCTATATATTTCAGCAAGATTCATCTGCCCATCTTCTCCCATTTCCAAGAAATTTAGAATCATCCTCCCAAGAAATTTAAATTTCCTAAAAATTTAAATTTCTCTATCAGAACTCGCACTGTTAAAGGTTATGACCACGGACCATTTTAGACCAACAACCTATCTAAATATTCCAGCAAGATTCATCTGCCCATCTTCTCCCATTTCCAAGAAATTTAGATTCATCCTCCCAAGAAATTTTAAATTTCCTAAAAATTTAAATTTCTCTATCAGAACTCGCACTGTTAAAGGTTATGACCACGGACCATGATAGACAAACATCCAATCTATATATTCCAGCAAGATTCATCTGCCCATCTTCTCCCATTTCCAAGAAATTTAGATTCATCCTCCCAAGAAATTTAAATTTCCTAAAAATTTAAATTTCTCTATCAGAACTCGCACTGTTAAAGGTTATGACCACGGACAATTATAAGCAAACATCCTATCTATATATTCCAGCAAGATTCATCTGCCCATCTTCTCCCATTTCCAAGAAATTTAGATTCATCCTCCCAAGAAATTTTAAATTTTCGAAAAATTTAAATTTCTCTATCAGAACTCGCACTGTTAAAGGTTATGACCAACGACCATGATAGACAAACATCCTAGCTAAATATTCCAGCAAGATTCGTCTGCCCATCTTCTCCCATTTCCAAGAAATTTAGATTCATCTTCCAAAAAAAAAAAATTTTTTTCGGAAAATTTAAATTTCTCTATCAGAACTCACACAGCTAAAAGTTATGACCACGGACCATGATAGACCAACAACCTATCTAAATATTCCAGCAAGATTCATCTGCCCATCTTCTCCCATTTCCAAGAAATTTAGATTCATCCTCCCAAGAAATTTTAAATTTTCGAAAAATTTAAATTTCTCCATCAGAACTCGCACTGTTAAAGGTTATAACCAATGACCATGATAGACAAACATCCAATCTATATATTCCAGCAAGATTCATCTGCCCATCTTCTCCCATTTCCAAGAAATTTACATTCATCCTCCAAAAAAAAATAAAAAATTTCCTAAAAATTTAAATTTCTCTATCAGAACTCGCACTGTTAAAGGTTATAACCAATGACCATGATAGACAAACATCCTAGCTAAATATTCCAGCAAGATTCATCTGCCCATCTTCTCCCATTTCCAAGAAATTTACATTCATCCTCCAAAAAAAAAAAAAAATTTCCTAAAAATTTAAATTTCTCTATCAGAACTCGCACTGTTAAAGGTTATGACCACGGACCATGATAGACAAACATCCTATCTATATATTTCAGCAAGATTCATCTGCCCATCTTCTCCCATTTCCAAGAAATTTAGAATCATCCTCCCAAGAAATTTAAATTTCCTAAAAATTTAAATTTCTCTATCAGAACTCGCACTGTTAAAGGTTATGACCACGGACCATTTTAGACCAACAACCTATCTAAATATTCCAGCAAGATTCATCTGCCCATCTTCTCCCATTTCCAAGAAATTTAGATTCATCCTCCCAAGAAATTTTAAATTTCCTAAAAATTTAAATTTCTCTATCAGAACTCGCACTGTTAAAGGTTATGACCACGGACCATGATAGACAAACATCCAATCTATATATTCCAGCAAGATTCATCTGTCCATCTTCTCCCATTTCCAAGAAATTTAGATTCATCCTCCAAAAAAAAATAAAAAATTTCCTAAAAATTTAAATTTCTCTATCAGAACTCGCACTGTTAAAGGTTATAACCACGGACCATGATAGACAAACATCCTATCTATATATTCCAGCAAGATTCATCTGCCCATCTTCTCCCATTTCCAAGAAATTTAGATTCATCCTCCCAAGAAATTTTAAATTTTCGAAAAATTTAAATTTCTCTATCAGAACTCGCACTGTTAAAGGTTATGACCACGGACCATTTTAGACCAACACCCTATCAAAATATTCCAGCAAGATTCATCTGCCCATCTTCTCCCATTTCCAAGAAATTTACATTCATCCTCCAAAAAAAAAAAAAAATTTCCTAAAAATTTAAATTTCTCTATCAGAACTCGCACTGTTAAAGGTTATGACCACGGACCATGATAGACAAACATCCTATCTATATATTTCAGCAAGATTCATCTGCCCATCTTCTCCCATTTCCAAGAAATTTAGAATCATCCTCCCAAGAAATTTAAATTTCCTAAAAATTTAAATTTCTCTATCAGAACTCGCACTGTTAAAGGTTATGACCACGGACCATTTTAGACCAACAACCTATCTAAATATTCCAGCAAGATTCATCTGCCCATCTTCTCCCATTTCCAAGAAATTTAGATTCATCCTCCCAAGAAATTTTAAATTTCCTAAAAATTTAAATTTCTCTATCAGAACTCGCACTGTTAAAGGTTATGACCACGGACCATGATAGACAAACATCCAATCTATATATTCCAGCAAGATTCATCTGCCCATCTTCTCCCATTTCCAAGAAATTTAGATTCATCCTCCCAAGAAATTTAAATTTCCTAAAAATTTAAATTTCTCTATCAGAACTCGCACTGTTAAAGGTTATGACCACGGACAATTATAAGCAAACATCCTATCTATATATTCCAGCAAGATTCATCTGCCCATCTTCTCCCATTTCCAAGAAATTTAGATTCATCCTCCCAAGAAATTTTAAATTTTCGAAAAATTTAAATTTCTCTATCAGAACTCGCACTGTTAAAGGTTATGACCAACGACCATGATAGACAAACATCCTAGCTAAATATTCCAGCAAGATTCGTCTGCCCATCTTCTCCCATTTCCAAGAAATTTAGATTCATCTTCCAAAAAAAAAAAATTTTTTTCGGAAAATTTAAATTTCTCTATCAGAACTCACACAGCTAAAAGTTATGACCACGGACCATGATAGACCAACAACCTATCTAAATATTCCAGCAAGATTCATCTGCCCATCTTCTCCCATTTCCAAGAAATTTAGATTCATCCTCCCAAGAAATTTTAAATTTCCTAAAAATTTAAATTTCTCTATCAGAACTCGCACTGTTAAAGGTTATGACCACGGACCATGATAGACAAACATCCAATCTATATATTCCAGCAAGATTCATCTGCCCATCTTCTCCCATTTCCAAGAAATTTAGATTCATCCTCCAAAAAAAAATAAAAAATTTCCTAAAAATTTAAATTTCTCTATCAGAACTCGCACTGTTAAAGGTTATAACCACGGACCATGATAGACAAACATCCTATCTATATATTCCAGCAAGATTCATCTGCCCATCTTCTCCCATTTCCAAGAAATTTAGATTCATCCTCCCAAGAAATTTTAAATTTTCGAAAAATTTAAATTTCTCTATCAGAACTCGCACTGTTAAAGGTTATGACCACGGACCATTTTAGACCAACACCCTATCAAAATATTCCAGCAAGATTCATCTGCCCATCTTCTCCCATTTCCAAGAAATTTACATTCATCCTCCAAAAAAAAAAAAAAAATTTCCTAAAAATTTAAATTTCTCTATCAGAACTCGCACTGTTAAAGGTTATGACCACGGACCATGATAGACAAACATCCTATCTATATATTTCAGCAAGATTCATCTGCCCATCTTCTCCCATTTCCAAGAAATTTAGAATCATCCTCCCAAGAAATTTAAATTTCCTAAAAATTTAAATTTCTCTATCAGAACTCGCACTGTTAAAGGTTATGACCACGGACCATTTTAGACCAACAACCTATCTAAATATTCCAGCAAGATTCATCTGCCCATCTTCTCCCATTTCCAAGAAATTTAGATTCATCCTCCCAAGAAATTTTAAATTTCCTAAAAATTTAAATTTCTCTATCAGAACTCGCACTGTTAAAGGTTATGACCACGGACCATGATAGACAAACATCCAATCTATATATTCCAGCAAGATTCATCTGCCCATCTTCTCCCATTTCCAAGAAATTTAGATTCATCCTCCCAAGAAATTTAAATTTCCTAAAAATTTAAATTTCTCTATCAGAACTCGCACTGTTAAAGGTTATGACCACGGACAATTATAAGCAAACATCCTATCTATATATTCCAGCAAGATTCATCTGCCCATCTTCTCCCATTTCCAAGAAATTTAGATTCATCCTCCCAAGAAATTTTAAATTTTCGAAAAATTTAAATTTCTCTATCAGAACTCGCACTGTTAAAGGTTATGACCAACGACCATGATAGACAAACATCCTAGCTAAATATTCCAGCAAGATTCGTCTGCCCATCTTCTCCCATTTCCAAGAAATTTAGATTCATCTTCCAAAAAAAAAAAATTTTTTTCGGAAAATTTAAATTTCTCTATCAGAACTCACACAGCTAAAAGTTATGACCACGGACCATGATAGACCAACAACCTATCTAAATATTCCAGCAAGATTCATCTGCCCATCTTCTCCCATTTCCAAGAAATTTAGATTCATCCTCCCAAGAAATTTTAAATTTCCTAAAAATTTAAATTTCTCTATCAGAACTCGCACTGTTAAAGGTTATGACCACGGACCATGATAGACAAACATCCAATCTATATATTCCAGCAAGATTCATCTGCCCATCTTCTCCCATTTCCAAGAAATTTAGATTCATCCTCCCAAGAAATTTAAATTTCCTAAAAATTTAAATTTCTCTATCAGAACTCGCACTGTTAAAGGTTATGACCACGGACAATTATAAGCAAACATCCTATCTATATATTCCAGCAAGATTCATCTGCCCATCTTCTCCCATTTCCAAGAAATTTAGATTCATCCTCCCAAGAAATTTTAAATTTTCGAAAAATTTAAATTTCTCTATCAGAACTCGCACTGTTAAAGGTTATGACCAACGACCATGATAGACAAACATCCTAGCTAAATATTCCAGCAAGATTCGTCTGCCCATCTTCTCCCATTTCCAAGAAATTTAGATTCATCTTCCAAAAAAAAAAAATTTTTTTCGGAAAATTTAAATTTCTCTATCAGAACTCACACAGCTAAAAATTATGACCACGGATCATGATAGACCAACACCCTATCTAAATATTCCAGCAAGATTCATCCGCCCATCTTCTCCCATTTCCAAGAAATTTAGATTCATCCTCTCAAGAGATTTAAATTTCCGAAAAATTTAAATTTCTCTATCAGAACTCGCACTGTTGAAGTTTATGACCATGGACCATTATAGACCAACACCTTACCTAAATATTCCAGAGAGATTCATCCGCCCATCTTCTCCCATTTCCAAGAAATTTAGATTCATCCTCCCAAGAAATTTAAATTTCTGAAAAATTTAAATTTCTCTATCACAACTCGCACTGTTAAAGGTTATGACCACGGATCATAATAGACCAACACCCTTCCTATATATTCCAGCAAGATTCATCCGCCCATCTTCTCCCAATTTCCAGGAATTTAGATTCATCCATCCATTATAAGTAAATTTTAAAAATTCCGAAAAAATGTAAAAATATGTTTGACATTTATGATTTGACTTAGTTTTTGGAAAAAGCGGGAGATGAGTTCCCGTTTCCAACGTGAGTGGTCCATTTGGTCCAACCGTGTGATTATTATTCCATTTTGAATACACCTACCTTGATTTCCAATGTTTAACAGTGCTATGTTAGCCTTTAAACAGAACTCTGTTAACTCAACTGGTTTGTGTCTAGGGTTATAAATTTCGAAATTTAACTTCACACACATAAATATTTTGTATTATCTTTATTTTATCCTGTAAAGATCAAAAGATGTCAAAAATGTCCTTTAAATTGTTTATCCTTTAATATCCTTTAAGATTGCCCATAAATTCCTTTTAAAAAAATAGTGCGTTAAGGACCCAAATATTCTATACTAAAGTCAAAATTTCATCCTTTATATATGTAAAGGTCAAATTCAAATATAAAAAAAAATTATTAGTATACAAAAAAGTTTTATTAAGAAAAGTGCATGTTTATAAACTACACCACCATAGTGGGGGAGGTATAATGGGTTAGGGCTGCTGTTTGCAACATACAAAAATATTGTCCCAACACCCACCTTAAAGTATACCAATCTGCTCAGGATCACTTTCTGAGTCGACTAAGCGATGTCCGTCCGTCTGACCGTCCATCCATGTAAACCTTGTAATCAAACTACAGGTCGCAGGTTTAAAGATAATTCGACAAAATTTGGCACAAACCTGCTGCTGTTTGCAACATACAAAAATATTGTCCCAACACCCACCTTAAAGTATACCAATCTGCTCAGGATCACTTTCTGAGTCGACTAAGCGATGTCCGTCGGTCTGTCCGTCCATCCATGTAAACCTTGTAATCAAACTACAGGTCGCAGGTTTAAAGATAATTCGACAAAATTTGGCACAAACCTTTATATTGCTGTTGAATTTGGTTGGAATCAGCCCATTATTTATCCTAGCCCCCATACAATTGACCTATTTGAAAATAGTTAAGCTCTCATAAAAATCTTAAGTATAAACATATTCAAACCAAATTCAGCACAATTAAGTTTTATGTAAGCCGAACTCTCACGACCAAATTTCGTGACGATCGGTCAACAATATTCCATAGCTCCCATATAAGCAACATTCTCGAAAATGTCATTAATATACATAAATCTCTGAAATATGTCAGTATCCAAACAAAATTCATCACAAATATGTTTCATATATTCGTAATTCATCCCACCAAATTTTGTGACGATTGGTCCATAATTAGTCATAGATCCCATATAAGGCCCACTACCGAAAATGTGTGTATTCAAATAAGATTCAACACAAATAAGTTTCATATCAAAAGAAAACTCTTTATAATCATATACCAGGTGTAGGGTATCACAAGGTCGGGCTTGCCCGACTATACCATTTTACTTGTTTATTAAAAAGTCTTCTTCGTTGCTTTTCACAACGGATTTTGTTATATTTTTTTCGAATGAAATATTAAAATAAAAAAAATTAAAAAATCAAATAATTCATATTTAAAATATTTTTTAACACTTCAGCAGTTAAGATAGAAGAATGAAATTTTGGCATGTGGTATTCAATATTTGGATCTTTAACTCACTATTTAAAAAAAAAAAAAAAATTATTGGAAATCTAAAAGGATATTCAAGGATAAAAATTTGAAAGGACATTTTTGACATCTTTTGATCCTTACAGGATAAATTAAAAATAATACGAAATATTTTACAACTCTTCTTGATCATTTGACACTAAATTTGACATAGTTGGATGATCAGAAGTATTTTAAAACATTTTTTTAAAAATATACTCCTCTGAAAATTTGAAGTCCTTTTAAAAGGAAACAGGATCACGAAATGAAAAACTCCATTCTCCATTTAATTTATTGTTTCAGACGTATATCATCCGGTTCGTGTCTAATATTGAGTGTTGAAAATAAGAGACAAACATGCATAAATTTAAAAAGGAAAATCAAGTAGTGTTTTTTAAAAAAAAATAATTTTTTACTTATTTAGTTTAGTAGTATATTTAGTGCTTTTTTCAAAATATCGTATACAATTAGTTAAACAATAAATAAAAACATCATATAATCTTGTAAACCCACCATCATTATATGAAAACAAAATATTTTTCTGATATAGAAATTATAAGGGGCTAGGGTCAATTATATGTCGTAGACCAACTATATAAAGTCCAGAGATCAGCCTGCATTGGTATAACTGGCGCACTAAGAACTAGTCCTAGAGGTACTGAACACTATACTACACTTTGTGCCAATAGAGCTTCACATAATGACCACCTCTGCCTCCAGCGCAGCGAAGCTTCACGCATGTGGATGTTGGACGCATGTGGTCGTTTCCCAACCTTCTGACTATATTATTCCATACACAGATTTTGATAGGGTGTTCAAGGTCTTAATTCGTCCAGGAGTGAATGGGGCAGGGGCAATATAGTGTACGAATATGACACCAGGATATATAGAAACGGTTCAAAAATTAGCTGTGACGAACTTGGGTTAGGCATCTCATACCGTCTTCCTAATGAATGTAGTGTTTTCCAGGCGGAAATTTTTGCAATCATGGCAGCTTGTAATACACTATATGATCATAATACTCGCGGCAATATAGGTATTTTTGTCGACAGTCAGAGGCATTTCTCTTGGAAGTCCTGCACAACTTCATCTTCATTAGTCAACATTTTTATGAAATCAGTACTGGTTAAAATGATTTTCAGAAGTGGGCCTTATAGGGGAGCTATGACTAATTATGGACCAATCGTTACAATATTTGGTGAAATGACTTTTGTGTATAAACAACTTATTTGTGTTAAATTGTATTGGAATACCAACATTTTTAAGAGATCTGGTTAAAGTGTTTTTCGGAAGTGGGCTTTATATGGGAGCTATTTGGTGGTGCGAGTTAGGCTTATATAAAACTTATTTGTGGTGAATTTGGTTTAGATATCTTTATAAATAAGATATTTATGAGAGCTTAACTATTTTCAGGTATGGCAATCGTATGGGGGCTATGAGAAATAATGGACCGATTCTAACCAAATTAAATAGGCTCCGTCCTTGGGGCAATAGAAAATCTTTTTGTCGACTTATCTATGAAATTGCGAGTTTGCTTACAAGGTTTAAATGGACGGATGGACATCGCTTAATATACTCTGAATGTGGTTCTGAGCAGATTGGTATACTTTATGGTAGAGTTTCGTGTTCGATTTTAATCGAAACCGAAACCGCGGTTTTTCAAGGCCTAAAACCGAAACCGAATCCGACAATTATTCTTCGGTTTTTACTCTTAATAGAAAAAAGCTTCGTTTTAAACTTCTAATTTTTCTGTTTTTTTCCAAAAAATGCATGGATTTAGCAAGTTTTTATATAAAGATAATTTTTAAATGAGAAATAACTTGTAAATTATGTAATCTCAGTTTTCTCAAAAAGTGGAATAGTTTGTTTTTTTACACATATGAACTGGGAGAAAAAATACTAAAAAAGGTGTTAATGAAAAGTTGAATAACTTTTACAATTCTCATTCAATTTGAAAAATTAAAACCATGTTTTGTTAAGAATATTTTTTTCTTTAAACATTTGTATATATTTTTATAAGCTTTCATATAAAAATAAGCAATGAAAAGCGACTAAAATCAAAAAAGTTTTTTTTTTAGATATTCTTAACAAAAACAATGCTTATAACTTACAAATGTGTCAACAAATGCACGTCATTCAGTTTTCTTTTCAAACCCGTTAAAACATTTAATGTCGGACAAAAACTGACTGAGTTACAGGGCGATAAGTTCTAAATTTTTGGGTGTTTCTGAAATTTTTAGATACATTGTTGTAAAACTCAACAAGCGAGTGCAAAACCATTGGGAGCTACTCAGGCTGGAACCTTCAAAACGTTTGCGAGCAGCAGAGAATTGAAGCCAAGAGACCTTGAAAGACGATTTATGCATGTCCGAAATGTTGCTTGAACGCTATAAAAGAAAATATTTTTTGCACTGAATCATTACTTGCGATGAAAAATGGATCTATTACAATAACAACCATTATAAGAAAACTTTTCGGAACAAAGAATTTACTTCTAGAGAATGATGTTACATTGTTTTAATTAACTTTCCGACGATATCAAACACAAGTCTTTAACTTGATAATTGCTACGCCAATGTGAAGTTACTGATTTATTTCCCAATTATGTTGATACTCTAACACTGCACAGTGGGGCAGAATCGACATTTTTTGGAAATAAATCTGGCATTTCTAAACCGCTGGTCCGAGCGGGCCAGTTATTAAAACGGGCCCTACAAATACTCCAGGTGCGGCGCTATGGGGGCACAAAGTAGGGTACCTTCGACATGTAAAATTTTTAAACACCTGCCATTTTTTTGTTTCACATCCGATTTCAAAGAATTTTATATTTCTGGAAAGCGCTAGATCTTGAAAAAACATGCTTGGGTGTGCTATTTATCTCTTATACTTTTCGTGTTAAATTGAAATTTTAAATTTTTTCTAACACCCACCTTAAAGTATACCGATCGACTTAGAATCACTTTCTGAGTCGATTAAACGATGTCCGTCCGTCCGTCCGTCCGTCTGGTTGGCTGGCTGGCTGGCTGGCTGGCTGTCCATGTAAAGCTTGTGCGCAGAGTACAGGTCGCAATTTTGAAGATATTTCGATCAAATTTGGTACATATTACTTTTTCGGCCCAAGGACCAAGCCTATTGAAACTGGCTGAAATCGGTCCATTATTTCACCTAGCCCCCATACAAATGCCCCCTCGAAATTGGACTTTATCGGTCATAAATGTGTTATTTATCTATGTATCTACACAAATTTCGCTCCAAATAAGTTTTATATATACAAAATTCATGTCACCAAATTTTGTTACGATGGTCCATAATTAGTCATAGCTCCCATATGCACGCTTCCGAAAATCACTTTAACGTGCATAAATCACTTAAAAATGTTGGTATACACACAAAATTCAACATAAATAACTTTCATATAGACGTAAATCACACGACCTAATTTTATGGTGATCGGTTAATAATTGGTCATAGCTCCCATATAAGGCCCCTTCGAAAAATCACTCAAAAATATAAATTATTGATATTTTAAAAGAAAAATATTTTTACTCATTTACTTGGTGTAGGGTATTATATGGTCGGGCTTGACCGACCATACTTTCTTACTTGTTTTTTACCTTGGTCCGTTTTTTTAAAAATATAGGCCGCACTTTTGGACCGAATGGACTCGATTTTTTTTGTTAGTTAGACAACTAAATTACCAACAACATACAAAAGATTTCAGAGCAATATCAATTACGAATCCAAAAATAACCGATTTTCAATTTAAAAATTCAAAAAATAGTATATTTTTGCTGTTTTTTGGACAAAAAGGTGACTTAACTCTTATTTTATTAAAAAAACAAATTTCTTTAAGAACATATAACAATTTTATGTTTTTGTATAAAGTTTCTTTACGGAGAACATTTGGGTATAAAAAACATGTCCTATTTTGCGCACATGTCGGCCCTATGTCCTTTAGAAATTGACCTATTTTTTATCAAAATTTCAAATTTGGGCCACATGTTCTAAAATCCCCAAGCAGGGATCAGAAAACGGAAAGCAGCTTTGGAAACCCTGATGTGTTCCCTATTTATCCTTAAAGTATTTTCCCAGCCACGAAGGAAATGTGGACCCTATAGACAAAATTGTAAAAAATACCATTTTTGGGATTTTTGCTCCAATTTTTAGGAATTGCGGGATTCCCTTTGACCTTTTGACAAGTTTTTATACACCTTGTTATTTAGAATGACAAACTTAAAAAACGCTGAAAATTTCATTGAGTTTCGTTAATAAATAAAGATTTTATTATATATTACATATTCATTGAGTTTCTAAAACTAAAAATTATATCAAAATTTTAATAGGATTGCAAATATTAGGAACAATTTGATTCACATTCATTCCGAGCTATATTTTTTTGTTTAGATAAGTTAATTTTTAGTATTACAAAAATAATTTCAAGTCAATATCTCAATTAGATTCAAAAATATGCCACTTACTATTTTATTCAACACAAGTCACTGGTTCTGACTCAGTCACATTAAGAAAATTTATACACATTTTTTAGTATGAAAAAGTGCAATTTTTTTTTTTATTTCCAAAAAATTTCGATTCTGCCCTACTGTGCACTGTGTGATGTAAAACTGATCATGTAAATGCAAGACCAGATACTATGGAAAATTAATTTTGAAGTCTTATATTTGGATTATTAAAATTACATTAACTATGTCACCTTTTTCCATTCTCATGTATTATTCAATAATTGAATGTGAATTAAGTAGGAACATGTTTTGCGAATTGTAAACCATAAATGTAAATTGTTAACCCTTTAAGCGATTACCATATCAATTGCTAAAACTAAAGCTTAAATTGTTTGTCATGTGTCTTAATCTTGATATCTTAATTTATACCAAGTAATTCTGAGATTTATGTATAAATTTTATTACAAAAAGGCCAGTTTAAATATAGACCTTCATTAAATAGTTTTGTCCATGTCATTTCCACTATTTTAGTTGCTGCCTAGAACTTTGTTGCTTTAAATTATAATGTTAAAATCAAAATCCCAAAAAAGGTCAAATAATAGAAACAAAAAATATATTTTAAAATTCTGATAATGTCAGACAACAACAGAGCAACTAAAAAAGACCTTAAAAGGCTATACTTATAAACAAATACAAATAGATTCATTGTTATTTAGAATGAGATTGGATAACATGAACAAATAACCAGTCAACATTTCAAAATAACGATGATAATTGACATTTTGGCAAGGATTCGTAGACACGTTAAACCATTACAATGTGAAATCCTTTGAAATGTAAAACCGAAACTCAAAAATACACACTGATGTAACTGTGTAGATGCAAAACTATAAAGTCACCCTTTAAATGAAAACCAAAACAGAAACGGAGACAAAACTGAACATAATATTATGCTACGTGTTTAATAAAGTTAGTTTTGTTACATTTAAACCTTGTTAAACAGGCTAAATTGTTACAATTTCTGCATACTTTCAGATAAATATATAATTTTATTGAATCAGAATTAACATGTGAGACTAAGAGTCGATAATAAAGTGTAGCTGTTCATCGGCTGCTTTAGATGTAGATCTATAATCGGCATAAAGAGAACATGGAACAAGAGTTGATTAGCATTTGATTGGTAATTTTGTTTCTTATATGATCATTTCTCTGCATTTCGTTGACATTCGTGTTATTTAGAGGTAAATAACCGGCCGTGTTCACCTCTTGGTGGCTAGTAGTGCCGACCACTGATGTAGACTGAATACGAATCTAATAACTGAAATGGTTTTGCAATGAATTCGAACTAATTTTTAATAGTCGAATCAGTCCTATAGTTTAAAGTATGTTTTATTGTTCATTAAATTATTCCAAGAAGCTTTCAAAGAATTTGTAACTTGCAAAATTTTTGCTGAGATGTAACTTCTAAAAATTATATAAAATATATTTCATGAGGATCAAGTGTTTAGGTTGACCTCATGTGTAACTACTAAATTTGTAAATACATAAAATTTAAATAAATATTGTGTTTTGTTTTTGGGTTGAAAAGTTACTGCATATATGTAACTATAAACAAATATTAACTCCTAGTTGCATGTGTGGTTATTGTCCTTTTCACATTAAATTAGATGAAGCTAATGAAAGTAATAAAAATATTCAGGTTATGTAAAATTAAATATTTCGAAAAAAATGAATTTTTCAACCTTTACTCTTCTGCACTTGATACGAGTTGGTGCATATGTTTTTCATGGCCATACAAAATTTAAAGTTCTGCACTATTTCGAAATTCACATTAATTTTGTTTTTTATATATTGAATATAAGTAGATAGGCTCTCGCAGAAATGTGAGTTAGAATTTATTTTCACCCATCAAAAACTCATTGTCTTCAAAATTTGAGTTAGCACATTTTGAATATCTATATCGAACTATCGATATATAAAATGGAGAAAATATTATCACAAAGAGAATAATTATGATGATTGTGGTCCTTTTAAGAGGAAATTCGAAATTCAAGACCATTATTATACCCTTCACAATGAGTTGCAAGGGCAGGCGCGGATCCAGGTCAACCATTAAAATTTGTTCAACATTTTTCTTTTTATTTCTTTTTTTATATGAAAACTTTTCGGTTTTGAATATTCTATTTCACACCCTCTGGATCCGCGCCTGGGCAAGGGTATATATAAGTTTATCATTCCGTTTGTAATTTCTACATTTTTCACTTGTGACCCTACAAAGTATTTATATTCTGGATCGTTATAGATACTGTCTGTAACTTACAAACATGATTGATACATCAATATATCAGGAATTCTTCCGGCTCGGTTAAATCGGCCCAAAAATGGCTGAGATATAAGGAAAATACGGGGACAACCTCGATTATTTTTTATCTATTATTACTAAGTCATTAATATAGACAATATAGATATCTAATGATAGATATTTCAAACTCCATTGCAACGATGTATATAAGGCTATAGTAATTTGGACCTACAATCATTGGCGTAGATAGGGTGGTGCTGGGGTGGGCAAAACCACCCCAGACTCGCATCTGCCCACCCCAAATAAAAATTAATTTTTGATGCTGAATCCATTGGTGAAATCAGATTTGCAATATATTCAACCGTTTTTGTTCTACAGAAAAATGTGCTCAAAATCCACGTCTGATACCCGAAAAACAAATGAAGTGACCTGGTCACAAATGAACTCTAATATACACACAACCTCAAAAGTGAATAAACACCAGTGAATTTTTTGATTATTCTAAGATCATGAAAATCATTATAGTCCGACTTAAATCTTTATTTTTCAGAGCCTAATCTATTATTCAGCCCAATCTCCAATAAACCGAAACGTTTAAATTTTAATAGATGGATAAATTTTAGGATTTTCATTATCTTAAAAAAAAATTAAATAATGTTTGGTGTTTACTCACTTTTGAGGCTCACTGTATATACAATATTCCATTTTTAAATATAGAGAGTTAGATATAAATAAATCTTTTCAACTCAAAAATTGTATTTTGTCTAACTAATATAATAAGGAACAAATAACAAGACGTAAATTAAAATTAAATTTAAATATAAAAAAAAAATTATAAAAATATTTTATAAAATAAATTAGCAGATTTAAATATTGAAAATGAAGTAGTTATGTTAGCAAACTGAACTTTTGTGATATTTTAGTTTTGTTTTAATAAAAAATAATTTTTGTTTATAAAAAAATTGTTTATTTTTACTATTTGGGAAGGGCACTTGCCCACCCCAGAATAATAGTCTTGCTACGCTTATGCCTACAATGGTTCAAAATCGGGAAAAATATTTTTTAAGGCGAATTTTTTTTACCAATAAAAAAATTTTCTCATAAATTTTTTTCACTAATAAATTTAAAAACAAAAAAAATTGGAAAAAAAATTAAATTTTCAAAAACAATTTTGAAAAAAAAAATTTTTAGTTTACTTTGATGAAGGGTATATAAAATTAGTTTTCATGTAAATATTTTTATTCAATATATAAAGTACTAGCTTAACCCGTTAAGCCTCGCTACCCCAATTGTAGTAACATAAAAAAATTTGAAAGGATTTTATAAACAAAATTAAATAAATATATCACAAGTAGGGTTTTTAACCCGGGTATTCCCGGGATAAATTTCCCGAGAATTTTGCCAATTTTTCACTACCCGATTCCCGGGATTTTTGGTCGAGATTCCCGGGAATTAAAAACTGACGAAACTACAAAGAAAACAAGTTATAACTCTATTTTTTCCACCAACAAAAAACCTGAAAGTTTTTTTTTACAATTTGTATCTCGGCAATAGACAGCTTATTATTATTATTACTATTCTTATTAATATTTATTTGGGATTTGTCGAATGAACCTTTAAAAAGACATATGGAAAACTGCACGATTTAGAAATAAAGGTGAATAGTCTTCAATGCCAAGATGTACCGATGCGAATTATTCCAGAAACCTCTAGTAGAACAAAGGCCCCAACTTTTGATGGCGGCACACTATTTGGTATTTTCAAGTATAGAATTGATTTTGCCCTTGAAAGGAAACACAGCAATATTTTTTGAAAGCGTATCTATTTCCAATTAGAAATCGATATTGTGCCATCGATTTTCCGATAGCTTTTAAAAAAAATCAAATTTCAGAAAAAGTCAAAAAATTTAAAGTTATTTAAAAATTAAAAAATTTTGTTTTATGAAAATCTCAAAAAAGTCATAATTTTGATCATTTATTTTCTTGAATACGTACTGCTGTCGCTTATTCAATAAAAATGTTTTGGTAACAATGACAGCTTTATAATGAGTGTGTTTTGCAGGTATTGTATTCATAATCGTCTTGATTTTGTGAATGAACACCATTAAATCCAATAATTTGGAAATTTTTATCGTTAATGTGCAGTTTTTCTATAGCGAATGAGTGTTTTGAGTGGACGTTTTACATGTATTTTGTTTTTGTTACAATAACAAAACACATGTTAAATTTCCACTCAAGGTACTCGTTAGCTATAGAAAAACAGCACATAAGCTTTCCGTCATTATCTTTTTTAAAAGTTGTTTACAAAAACTTTTATATTTTGTAAATAACAAGGCATTAAATGAAGACTTTATGTATATATGTATGTACATTTAACAAACATAACAAAGAATCGATAGAATTAATTCTAAATTCCGTTCTCCGGAACAAATTAATTTTATCTCTTAATGATTCAATTAATAAATGTATTGAATTCATTCCTTTTACTAAAAGGCTTAGGAAAATTTTTTACAATTCATTTTCGAAATGATTAAAAGCTAATTAAAACTGAATGAAGAAAATGCATTTTAACTCATTTTGTAGTAGATTTGAATCAAAATTAATTCAATTTAAATTAAGCTTTTGAATGAAGTTAAAAAATTAAATTATGGGAATGGATTTATGAAATAAAAGGCTGACATTTTTTAATTACGGATTAAGGATTTAGTGAATTAAGCTCAAATTGAATTAATTAATACGAAGCCCTATATATAATGATTATAACACTAAGTTTTTATATGTAATTTTGCTATAATATTCATAATTTGCAGTATTATTAAATATTTCGGGAATAGCCGGGTACCCGGGAATGTAGAAACAAATTTTCCCGATGGGAATCAAAAAAGGTCGGGAAATTAAAAACCCTAATCACAAGGCAACAAAATCGAAAATTTTTTAGAGGCTTTTTAAAACACTAAAATTTTGATGTATTGTGGTTCCAGTAGTACAAATATATTCCAAATTTTAAATTCTATGGACAGGTTTTTTTTAAAACAAAATTTTAAGTAAAATTGTGTATTTTTTTTGGACTTTTCTCCACATAATTAATGATAACTCATAAACGGTTAGTCCAAAAATATAGAACGCTCCAGCCGTTCTCACGTGATGACATTACTTACATGGACCATTTCATTTTTATATATATAGATTAAGTGAATTCGCTCATTTTAAAAAAGTTTCCACTCAAAGTACACGATTTTTATGATCGATATCTCATTTTGTTCCTATTACATTTGGCTTTGCGATATATGTAGCAATAAATCTGAACACTTTCTGCTGTTTTCGATTTTTCACAATCACCATTAGTTATGGTAAACAATCGATGTGTTGCAGCTGCACTGGTAGAGAAATAAAGCAAAACTTCCCGCATATTACGCCTTGTTGACACAAAATTCGACATTTTCGAAGCCAAAAAAAAACTTTGTTGTTTAAAATATAATGATGAATATATTAAAAACAAAAACCGCCATCTATTGTAAATATTTGTGGATATATTTAACTAAAATTATGCTTTGATTTCTTCTTTCTTCATCTACTTATCAGTTTATTAACGGTTCAATATTCGTCCTTATTGCTCAACCTCAACCTCTAACACTTAAACTTTAACTTTTATGTAATCTTAACTGTATTATATCATTTTTTATTTTGTTATTTAATAAATGACCTTAAGGTTTTTTCCTGTACTATGTAGAATCGTAGTAGATTTTTCCAAGAACTTGCTACCTTTGTGTTTTTTGTATTATTGTTGTGGTGGCAGGTTCAAAAGTTCAAGTATTTCTAAAATGTTTGTTACACAATTTTCTGTGACGGCAAAGTGTTGGCGTGTTGTTAACTTAAGTAGGCAAACAAGGACAGGGGTAAAAAGGAAACAATAAGCATTTTTATAATTTTAAATATACAAAATTTACTTTTGTAACTTAAATTTAAAGTGAATGTTGTGAAAATGAATTTATATTTATATTTTGTATAAAGAGTTGTCTGGCACTTAGAGCTGATTTGCATGACATAATCGCGTTTTAGACTTAGGATTACAAGGGAGTAAATGTATATCTAAGATATTATATTTGCTTGATATTACTGGGATAATAGATGTAATTCGTGATAAAAGATTTCACATTATTGCTACTGAACACCAGGCAAATCATTCATCAATCTTCATTCAAACCTTTTTCATACAAAACTCAAGTATTTCATAAAGATTTTCAAAACTGTAGCAAATGTAATTCAAAGCAATTTAATAAAGAATCCTTGTAATCGTATGTCTTGTATTTTATTTTAGAGTTTTTGTTACTTTAAATATTGTTCATTTGTTCAATGTTATCAATAGTATTGTCCTCACCAACGTAGCCTTGGCTTGCAATAAAATATATAACACTTTTTGTTTTACTCTATAAAATGTCGCCAATTGTCTGCCAAACTGTTTCTTTTTTTTCTGTTTTCAATTTAACTTATTTTCATTGTTCCCATTTTTATCTTATTAAATTTATGAACTTTTTGTTGGCTTTAAATTGAAACTATATTTTGCTTTAAGCGGATTTACATAAATTCTTTTGGTTAATTTTGTATTTTTTTTTTTTGTTTTTATAATTTAGTTAAGGAAATTTCTTTTGATTTCATACAATTACTTTTAGTTGGTTTCTTTATTTCTGGGAAAAATATTAACTAAATATTTATTTATTTCTTTAAATACGTTAATAAAACGTCATTGTCGTATTACTGTGTATTTATTAACATTCAAACTGGTCGTTTAGAGAACTTTTAATGTGGCTCCAAGAAAATGCTTAGTTGTAAGTAACTAATAGGATTATTTACTAAATTTAGCAGCAATAAAGGAATAAGAGAAATAAAATTATTGTATTTGGTTATTAAACTTAATAACAAAAATGCTAAGAATTTTTTTGATTTAATCAAATAATGATGATAAACAAATTTATGGGTTGGTTTTCTTGCACTTTCTCATTTACCGGGAAATCGGGATTAATTTTGAAATTTCCAGGGATCCACGGAATTCCCGCCTAAAACAAATTATGCAATTTTAAGAAAAATATCTTTATTTTCAAATGTAATTGGATACAAATAAAATAATTTTGGTTACATGCAAACCTGTTACCAATAATTCTCGCACAATTTCCCTTGAGTTCGGGATTGAAAATTTTGCAGAATTCCCGGGTTTTACAGTGAAAAACTCTAGTTAGGTGGTCAAAGAAAAAAATCAGCCAAATTGCTCCATGTATGTAATCGCATGACGCGATTACATACATGGAGCATTTCATGTCAAATAAACCAACTTTTGAAATCGATGTCTTCCGATCGAGATGAAATTTGCACCAAGGTTAGACCTATTGGATAGTAATTCAGACACAAACACAAAAATTTTATGTCTTCAGTTACAAAACATTTATTTTGATATATGTATCCCACAAAGCAACCAAAAAGCTCTTAAAGGAAAAGACCTAAACTTTTTTTTGAGCAAAAAGAAAATTAAACAAGCAACAGAGCTATATTCGGCTGTGCCGAATCTTTTATAACCTTCAGCAAATTATACTTTAAAATAAATTTTTTAAAAGATTTTTAGGTAAACAAAATTAAAATTTTTTTAAAAAAAAGTTTTTCAAAAATTTTTTTAAAAAATTTTTTTTTGGAAAAATTATTATAAAAAACAAGTAAGAGAGCTATATTCGGCTGTGCCGAATCTTACATACCCTTCACCAAATTATACTTTAAAATAAAAATTTTAAATATTTTTAGGTAAACAAAATTTAAATTTTTTTCCAGTTGTTTTTTCGAAATTGTTTTTTAATTTTTTTTTTTAAATTTTATAATTTTTTTTTTAATTTTAAAATTTTTTTTTTTAATATTTAGTGAAAAAAAATGTTGGTGAAAAAAAAAATTCGGGTTAAAAATTTTTTTTCCGATTTTGACCCATTGTAGGTGCAACTTACTATGGTCTTATATACGTCGTTGCACAGGTCATTGAAATATCTATCATTAGATATCCATATTGTCTATAATAATGATTTAGTAATCCAGATATGGGTCAAAAATCGAGGTTGTCCTAGTTTTTTCCTTTATCTCAGCCATTTGTGGACCGATTTTCTCGATTTTAAATAGCGACCGAGCCGGAAGAATTTCGGAGATATTGATGTATGAATCGTGTATGTAAGTTATTTGGGGGCTTCGGAAAGTTGATTTCAACACACAGACGGACAGACGGTCATGGCTATATCGATTCCGCTATCTATAACGATCCAGAATATATATACTTTATGGGGTCGTAAATGAAAAATGTGGAAATTACAAACGGAATGACAAACTTATATATACCCTTGCCACTCATGGTGAAGGGTATAACAAGTAAGAGAGCTATATTCGGCTGTGCCGAATCTTATATACCCTTCACCAAATTATACTTGAAAATAAAAATTTTAAATATTTTTAGGTAAACAAAATTTTTTTTTGTGGTTTTTAATTTTTTGAAAAAAAAAATTTTTCGAATTGTTTTTTTTAAATTTTTTATTTTTTAAATTTTTTTTAATATTTAGCGAAAAAAAAACTTTTGGTGAAAAAAAAAAAATCATTTAAAAAATATTTTTTCCGATTTTGACCATTGTAGGTTTTATATACGTCATTGCAAAGGTCTTTGAAATATATATCATTAGATATACATATTGTCTATATTAATGACTTATTAATCCAGATATAGGTCAAAAATAGGCCAAAAATCGAGGTTGTCCTGGTTTTTTCCTCATATCTCAGCCATTTGTGGACCGATTTTGCTGATTTGAAATAGCAAACTTCTCGAAAGCATGTCTGACATAATTATTGAAGATTTGGATCCCGAAGATATCTGGGGTCTTCAGAAAAATTATTTCAACAGACAGATGGACGGACAGACAGACAGACGGACATGGCTTAATCGACTCCGCTATCTATAACGATCCAGAATATATATATATACTTTATAGGGTCGGAAATGAAAAATTTATAAATTACAAACGGAATGACAAATTGTTTGATAAAAAAAATTTGGGTTAAACATTTTTTTCCCGCTTTTGACCCATTGTAGGTCCAATTTAGTATTATAGCTTTATATACATCGTTGCAATGGACTTTAAAATATCTATTTCTCTTTAAATTCGTACATTATCTTTTAAAAATTTCCTCTTTCTTTGTCTCTTCTCTTTGCAGATAAAACAAACAAATCAATTGAATCAGCCCAAGTGAGCTACACCAACTGCCTACCTGTTAAAATAAAAACTTTTGTCATCAAAAATATCAAATTTTAGAAAAATTTACTTTTAGCCTTTGCAATAAATAAAATATATTTATTTAGTTGTTCAAATTTTGCATTTTAGCACTAAACAAAGACAGTTACCACAAGTAACTTGGATTTTTTTTTGTTCTACGTACAACCTTGAAGTAATCAAATGTACCTACATAATCAACTGAAATTATAGCTGATAAAGGAAATGGGAATGTAAACCAGTACATATTAATAAACTTAAATCAAGATGACGCAATTTATGTTTAAGGCGCAACCAAAGTTTAATATATTTTCTAACCACGACAATATCTTGTTTACAAAACCTATATTAATGAAGTAGTTTTACTAGTTTCACTTACGATTTCCACATTTACATTCCAGAATTCAAGTTCATATGCCATATAAAATGATTTGAAATACAATTCTGTTACAATTTGATCATGGACAAACATTTTAATAGAAAATATCAAAATAAAACAAGAGCATGATGAAATTTATTTAATATTAAAGATTTGCATAAAAATGCAATTTCTTTTTTCTTACAGTTAAATCATAATAAATGAATGTATTAAATTCTCTAATTTATGATCCAAATAAATGTATGTAGTATGTATTGTTCATGTAAGTATGCTGAATAATCCCAATCCACCATATTTATCCATCTCGTTTTAAGTGCAAAAACCAGAAAAATATTGTTAGACAAACTTGTTGAACCACTTAAGCATTCAAAATCTCTAGCAATTATTTGCCAACCACAATTCTACTCCCATTATTCGTAGTTTTGGTAGTTGTAGCTGTAGTTGTAGTTATAGTTGTACTTGTACCCGCATTCGCTGTACTCTAGTATGTACTTGCTTTGGTACTTCAACTCATTCATTCATGACTAAACATTTCATTATAAACACTACATACACTCTTTACTAAGGTGCCTGTCAAAATGATAAGATCACATATGTACCATTAGAGAATTATACATAGAGACGAAACATTCTTATTATATATTAATTCCTGTTGTTCCTATAAGGAGCATAGGGCCGTATCAAATACTCTTATTAGTCAAACAAAAATAAACAACAAAATACATTAACATTACATACAACTAACTTGTATATTGTTGTTGCAGTGGTGCTAACCATTTTTTTTTTAGGTTAGCTCTTGTTTTCGAGATATACCGTTATTTCAAAAATGGAGGAGGTTGCACAACATATATTCGAGTAACTCAAAAACGGTTAACCTAAAAAAAAATGGTTAGAACTACTGGATTTATCGTACTCGAAATAGGTTAAATTGTCGGACGGCGCACGGTCTGCACCATAAAGCGGGTGAGGCAAAAGTTTCCATTCACTTCATTCTAAATATTTTATAACAGGTATTGCAACATATCGTCGAGCGTTGCCGTGATGTAATATTACGGTTTCAAATCTCGTTTCAAATGAATCAGTGGTATTCAGTACAGGTTCCCTGTGATGGTCTGGTTAGATTTCAGCAGCTCATTAGGACTCTTTTGCTCCCACCAAATACAGATAATTAGCGCCATGGATATTTGCTTTGGTGTCGATTCAGCTGGTTGGCCGAAGTTATCGTAATACATACAGTTTTCATCGCTATAAATTTATAGCGTTAAAGCATCATTTCGTCTTTCTTGGCTTTAATACGTATGGTACCCAATTTCCCTACTTTTGGATGAACCCAGCTGATTGCAAAAGTTTTTCAATTGCTGCTTGAGTAGTTCCCAATGATTTTGCAAGTCTTGTTGAGTTTTACAACAATCTTCATGTAGTACTACCTCCAATTCTTGGTGTTCAAACTTGTTCGGCTGGCCTTTGCCTTTCGTGTCAAAATCACCACTTCTGAACGCATGTTGAAACCGATGGCACACATTCACCATAAGCTTTGGTGAGAAATCGTTGCGCTTCAATTTAAAGAAGTAAAGCAAAACTTTCCGCATATAACGCTTATTGGCACAAAATTCGACATTTATCAAGTGAGAATAAATGACAGATATGTTCCCTTCAAAAGACGTATAAGTTATTAACATCAAAAACCACGATCAAAAAATACGCCATCTGTTTTTATAACCAGCACTCAGAGAATACTCATATATATGCAGTGCATTGTGTTGATGTTAGGAAATAAAGTTATGAGAAGGAGGAAAGAGGGAGTAGTGTTTGTTGACGTTTGACATGAATTGATAAATATTATATTCAGACGGGAATACGTTGGCAGGTAATAGATTCCACATACGTATGATCTGTTGAACAACATCCGTGATAATATCTGTAAAATAAGGATAAGCTGCCCATATTCCGATGATGTTCTAAAATATCGATAAACCGGGTAACAGTTTCATCACCTATAAGATCAACCGTCCTTCTTTTGACTCGGTCCAGCAGCTCTAGACTTGACCTTGCAGCTCCGGCCCATATGTAGGTATATTCCATTTTTGAACGAACGAAGCTTGTGTATATAAGAAGAAGGTCGGAAGGGGAGAAATATGTCCGACACCGTCTCTAGAAACCCAAGCACCTAAAAGTTTCCTGCGCAACATCGAATATATGACGATTCCAACGGACGTCACACTGTATTCTCGTACATAGAATCAAAAACTTGTGTTACCCGTAGGAAAAATTGATTGTGGTTCAATCTCAAGACGTTTGTGTGTCAATAGGCAGCACTGAGTTTTGAGTGCATTGAAATTAACGCAATTCAATTCACCCCATTTAGAGATTGTTGCAAGGTCACGATTTATCGAGTCATCCAGAAAGAGTTGGTCTATGGTCGAATGAATATGAGTTACAGATATTACTGTCATCCGCGAAAGAATAAATCGGATTTGAGGTGATTGTTAGTAAATCGTACATGAAAATTAAAAAAAGGGAAGAAGAGAGAACAGAGCCCTGGGGTACTCCAGAGCTCAATATGAAGTTCTCGCAGCAAACCCCATCTACTACTACCCTTATAGTACGTCCACGAAGGAAGCTAGAAATAAAATGAGAAAATTCAACACCCTATCTATCATTCCACACCCGGTCGAATGCTTTCGAAATATCGAGTGCGACTTACTCTCTCCCATTAGGTACCCAGATGAACGACTACTACGGAAGCCATATTGTCTGTCATTCAGACGATTGTTCGATTCTAAATAATTGACAAGGTGATAGTTTAAAATGCTCTACATAAACTTCGAGAGATCCGAACAAATTGCGATTATGCGATCATTTTCCGGATTGGTGGGGTCACCATTTTTGGGGATTTACTGATGGCTTTCAGAATAAACTTGCCTTGCCGCACTAGCAGTTTCAACATGTTCTTTATAGCATTAAGATGTTGCACAAATCAGGTCTTAGTTGATCAGGAAACATGGATTGAACGGTAGTTTTGTTGAAAAGTAAATTCTTTTTCGCTTTCAAAACGATTTAAGAGCACTCCATGCTCTCCAACTATGAAGAAAACCATAGTTTTATGATTCCCCTTGAGCTTGTCAATAGTACCAAACAATACTACTTATATTTTTGGATTAACACAACGAAAAGTATGTGACCTTATGATTTTGACATACACCTTATACTGCGCTTTACTATACTTTACTTTGCCTTGTTCAAAACTGCTGGCATCTACTTTGGTCTCTTACAGCAATAAATACTCTTTACATTTACACATTCGCAAACACTTTGACATAAACAACAATGCATTAGTAGCTTGAGTTCCGTTCCCGTTCCCCTTCCCACTTTTGGCGAAGTGTCAACATGACGTTTTTAAAGATTGAGTGAATGAAATGTTAAGAAGAAAATACGTCTATAGAAAATAATAAAGAGTTTTTTTCACGAGGGTCATTCAGGACTAGTCACTTGGCTAGTTCCATGGGATAGATGGTTTATTTTTTAACATATTGAATTTCACAATGCACAGGACTGATGCTTTTAGTAAAGGTTACTATAGTGTTGTATCAAACGTATAGCTATTAAATAACAAATACGTATTTGCAACCTTCAAGCAATATTCAATGAATTCATTTCATGCCACTTCACCTCACTCACAAACCCTCGCATAAATGTTGCTATTTATAATAAACTCAACTGTCAAGTGCACATGTTATTTTATTTTACTTTATTCCTAGGTATTTTAAGCTGAATTAAAAATATAATAAAAGTATACAACTTATAGATAAACTAAGTATGTACGAGTATCTACACAAAATGTAAAAGAAATAAATCCCCGGCATAGATTTGGGTGGATTGGGAAATTAAAACCCACACTTGCCTGAAATGCTAAAACAAATTTCCTCACTGTCTTACTGCCTGTCTGTATGTCTTACCATTTAAATAAATAGACATAATTATTTTTATTTTTGTACGTTAATTAGAAATGCAAATAAGGGTGAACAAAAAAAAAACAAACTATAGCAATTATAAAGATAAATTTCATAATTAAAATGAGATTAAATGATTAAAACCACATCGATTTACAAGTTGCTTTTAATAAATAAATAAATATTGAAATTATACAAAATGATTTAATGTTATTAGTTCTTTTTCTGTAACAAAAAAAAAACATTAATGTAAATTGTATTATGCATTTGCTGTTATATTAAGTACATTATTGGCAAGGTAAAGTTCTTTTCCTTTACGTAAAAGAATAAAAGGTAGACTAAAGTGCTGCGTAATTTGGTTTGTTGTTGTCGTACAACTAACGCCACTTTTGCACCTGCAGTTTTGATCACTTAAATAGCACACCCACTTCTTTGATTATATAAAAAATGCGGTTCCAGTTATTATGTTTTAATACCCTACTATGGTCCTATGGTTCTTATATAAAACTAGCTGACCCGACAGACGTTGTCCTGTCCAAGCAACAACAGCCTACATGTAAATCAATGTACATATTTTGAGTTTTTATATAAGTAATAGAATTTTGGTCTGAAATATGAGTGATCACAGATCTAGCCCTTTTTCTAGATTAAACATTTATTGGACAAGTTGTTAGCGATTTTAGATATTTTGAGTTTTTATTTAAAAAATAGATATTTGGCCAGAAATATGAGTGATCACAGATCGAGCTCCTTTTCTTGATTAAACGCTTATTGGCCAAGTTATTAGCGATTTTAGATATTTTGAGTTTTTATATAAAAAATAGATTTTTGGCCAGAAATATGAGTGATCACAGATTGGGCTCCTTTTCTTGTTTAAACGCTTATTGGCCAAGTTATTAGCGATATTTTCAGTTTTTATATAAAATATCGATTTTTGGCCAGAGTTCCTTTTCTTGATTCTACGCTTATTGGCCAAGTTATTAGCGAATTTAAATATTTTGAGTTTTTATATAAAAAATCGATTTTTGTTCAGAAATATGAATGATCACAGATCGATCTCCTATTGGCCAAGTTATTAGCGAATTTAAATATTTTGAGTTTTTATATAAAAAATAGATTTTTGGCCAAAAATATGAGTGATCACAGATCGAGCTCCTTTTCGTTATTAAACGCTTATTGGCCAAGTTATTAGCGAATTTAAATATTTTGAGTTTTTATATAAAAAATAGATTTTTGGCCAAAAATATGAGTGATCACAGATCGAGCTCCTTTTCGTTATTAAACGCTTATTGGCCAAGTTATTAGCGAATTTAAATATTTTGAGTTTTTATATAAAAAATAGATTTTTGTTCAGAAATATGAGTGATCACAGATCGATCTCCTATTGGCCAAGTTATTAGCGATTTTAGATATTTTGAGTTTTTATATAAAAAATAGATTTTTGGCCAGAAATATGAGTGATCACAGATCGTGCTCCTTTTCTTGATTAAACGCTTATTGGCCAAGTTATTAGCGAATTTAGATATTTTAAGTTTTTATATAAAAAATCGATTTTTGTTCAGAAATATGAGTAATCACAGATCGAGATGCTTTTCTTGATTAAACGCTTATTGGCCAAGTTATTAGCGTATTTAGATATTGTAAGTTTTTATATAAAAAATCGATTTTTGGCCAACGCAAATAGAAACACTCATCGTTTCTCTGATGGATCTAATGTGTGGTTGGAAAATAAATGCGGAAACTTTGAACTGGAATGCCATGTTTCCGCCGTTGAAATTTCTTTGACTATTGATTCCAAGTATAATATCTTGGCATTTCGGTGTATAGCATTCCGGCACATATCAAAAAATCTGGGCAATATTGCACATGGCGTGGGCGTAAAAAACTTTTGTGGACTATTGCTAACATTTAAAAAAATAGCCAAATCGGTCCAGGCGTTCTGCGATTTAATATATATCGAAAAAAAGTGGGCGTGGGAAATTTTTCTTACGAATTTTACCACGAACATTTAAAAACAAATTAGCCAAATAACGGCTATTCCGATTTTAGATAAATCGAAAAAAGTGGACGTGGTCAAATTTTCCTTCAGTAAAAACTTAAATTGGATAACTACGAACATTTAAACAAAAAATTAGCCAAATCGGTGTAGCCGTTTTCCGATTTTAGATAAATTGAAAAAGTGGGCGTAAAAGTGGGCGTGGTCAATTTTTCATTCCGTAAAAACCTAAGTTGGACTATGACCAACATTTAAAAAAAAAATTGTCTAAATCGGTCTGGCCGTTCTCAACTGATGCAATTACCAACGAACGACATTTGATTTGTATTTATATAGATTAGTTACTATAGTAGCCTTTACATAAATCCATTTTCGTTACATGTCCCCAAAGCAAGGCTTCATTTATGTATCTCGGTTTCCTGTCAAGAAGATCTGGCTTAGTCATTACATAGCTTTGGTGATAGCTTATTTAGCTCAACTATGCGCCTTTTAATCATCTATACTTTTTTAATTCAGTTAAACTATATTAGATTTAAAATATTAACTAATTCAAAGACACAGGGTATAAAGGGTTGTCCAATAAGAGTTCGATGTTAAAATTTAATAAAACAAGCTGAATTTGAGGCATTAACGAAATTCTTCTTCTCAAATGTCTGCAGCGACTTCGCATGGTAGTACGGATGGCAGAGTTGGATTTTGAGTTTGATGGCATTTGTCAATTGAGGATTATGGAAATATACCTGCGACTTTAGAAATCATCATCAAGAAAAAGTCTATCGGAGTTAAATTGTAGTTACTAAAATATGATAATCTAATCGTTAATGCAGAAATCCAATTGAATGTCGCTTTGAGGCAAGTAGAGCCGCGGCAATGACAATTGGTTCCATCCGCTAAGTGTTGGATTATAGTTTTTTTTCTTGGACCATAAATAGGGGATGACCCCTACTTATGCAAAGCATTGTGTTGGAACTAGGAAAATGGTTTATGGTAGGGAGCATAGAGGGAGTAGTGTTTGTGGACATTTGATTTGAATTTTCCTATATTGAAAGTGACAGGAAAGACTTCAGGAGGAAGTTTATTCCACATACGGACAGTACGGTTAAAAAACAAATTTTCCCTGTAATGTGTTGTGCGATCCATTGTCCAGTCGAATTGATGTGCCCTTGCCGAAGAGCGTGTGTTGCGTTTAAAACTACGGGTTTCGCGAAAAGTTCCCTAATTTCAGCAGAGCACATACCATTGTAGTATCGGTGGAACAGTGAAACACAACCCACATTGCTACGATGTTCCAGTGATTCAATAGAGCTGGATACCCTACTGTCACCGATAAGCATCTTCGCTCTCTCCTGTACGCGGTCGAGTAACTTTAAAATAGACATCGAAGCACCGGCCCACACATGAGAGTTGTATTCCATTTTAGGACGGATATAAGTGGTGTAAATAGTTACACCGTTTTAGAAAACCAAGGCACTTGAATGCTTCTTTCGACACACGAAAAATGTATTTTTTCCAGCGGATAGCGGACATCGCACTCAATACTCATGCCTAGAACATCAAGAACTACGGGTTGGTGTTATGTATGATGGATGGGGGCTATTTAGAGGTCAAAGCTCGCCAGAAACTGGCGGTACAGCTTCTACCTGAGCTGAGTTATCTCTATCAGCAGGGAATTCTTAATATTATTTTCAACGGGCACAATTTAGAATTCACAAAATCCATTCATACCAAATATATACAACACGGCGATGGAAAATTTCAGTGAAACTTAGGGTGAACTTTGGTAAGTATTATTGAATCAAGTGTTCAGAATACCTAAGACGGCTGTGATGGGGAAGTAGAAAAATAGATCAAAACATTAAAAAAACCACCCCATTTCAAGGGTTTTTGTGGAGTAAAGTGGTTAGTTTACTAACCACCATTTTTTCGAAATCGCATGTTTTTGACTAAATTTTTTGACCAAACAAACGAAATAGCAAAGTAACACTGAATTCGATGAATTCAAAAAGTATAACTGTTTAGCAAAATGCCAATAAATTATGTTTTAAAGACTATAGAAAAGGTGGTTAGTAAAGTGACCACTAAACCGCTAAAACAGTTAACCGACGAACCGGTTTTTATAAACACTACAAATTCGACTGCATTAAATCTTATATACTCATGATCTAGGTATATTTTACGATAAAAATTAAAAACAATTTTTTTGCTAAAAAATTGTAAAAAATAAACATAAAATTAAAAATATGTCTAAATATTCTCTTAAAAGACTAAATATGCCCTTAAAATATGCTGTAAAAATGCAAAGATATGCAAAATAAGCTCTAACAAATCGATGTAAAAATTCTTCGAATATTTTTGAGATAACTTATAGAAATATGTATGTAAGCATCTTGCAACATCAGGTGACCACAAGCGAAATCTTATGTAATAGGAATAGGTTATAGGCCGACAGATTGCATCTAATTATGACTACTAAAGACTACTTATTGTTAATTAGATACATTGCAAAATTTTCTATTTAATAATAGCAATTGCTCTAGTTCTCTTATACCCAAAGTAGAGTAACTGTTTTTATTTATAAAACACTAAATCGCATTATGACCATTTCATGTAACATGTTTTTGTCGCCATTGATTAATATAACAAATAACGTACAACAACAAAACGTACCACTTCAATGTCTTGTCAGTACGAGTAATAAAATATTTTATTACATTTTTCAAAATAGTTTTTTTTTAAGCTGGTTTTTTTGTATTTTCAAATTCTATTTCCAGTTATAAGACCCTGAACAGCAACAAGTTGACACCTTGTTCTTAACCGCAGGTCATAATTACACAGTAGCAACAGTTCTTACTTTATAATACAAAAACATTTACTACTTTAAATGGAATTTCATCTTATTAAATCGAGTATGAAAGAGTAAACCAATAATTCAATATTATTAACTATTGAATATATGTTGTCTGAGTTGTAACATATTGCTCAAAGATTTGCCAGCAGCAGCAGCATTGTCATGTACTTACTACTCGTTATATGCAACATATATTGTATATATAAACATATGGGCAATTCCATGTCATCGTACGTGACATTTGTTCGCCTATGGAGTGGACTAGATTTTGCAAAAATAAAAGTATCTGAAAAATAATTTGGTCTTTGTGTTCCATTCAGTGGGTACTATATTTTAAAAAAATAATAAGTTCTTTCGAAATATTGTTGTCCAAAATATGGGTAGTAATTATGAGGTACATACATTTTAAAATATGCAAAAATTTGCGAATCGTGAGCGACTATTTCATTATTTTAATTTCTTATAATAAACCACATATTTCACCTCTACAATCCGTCATATTGTGATGCAGTTTTTGTTTCAATCTGGGGTATGCTTAGTCTGTTCAGGTTCTTCAAAGGTCTACTTCCTTTAGAATCTTTACCACAGAGTTGTCTTGGATCTTTGGAATATTTTGGTTAATGGGCGAAGCTTCTAATAGCGAATTGGACTTATTATTGATTAATACGGCTTATGGATGCAATCTGAGGAGATAAGTTCTTCAGTTTTACCGCCATCTTAGCCTAAAACATATTTGAAAAAAGTTTTAAGGGTTTTTGTTTTTTTAGTCTGGTTGTCATTCTCGTGGAATTGCCCATATATATGTAGTATTGTAAATTGCAGTGTTTGGCTGTGTGTGGTACGAATGAGTAAATTTTGACAGATTGGTTAGAAGCACATGAACAATTTCAAGTTCACGTCATGGGGTATAAATTATTATGAAAGAATTATTTATAAAAAATATATAGTTTTTCGTGTTTTTTCTTCATACTGAATGAGAGCGGAAAAATTTTTAAATGTTTTTTTTTATGTTTTATTGGAAGACTAAAATTAAAGTTATTTTAAAATGAGAGAACAAAAATTGAGAACAAGTGATTAAGTATAAATAATTAGCTGGTTTAAATTGACTTTTGGATTTGGATTAATGACTTTTTAATGAGCTATAATAATTATATTAATAAGATAAAATCATTACACATTAACTAAGAACTGTTTAATAAGATTTTCTGTTTTCAATTAGTTAAATATCAGAAATAATGATATTCATTCTGAAACTTTTAAAATGTAATGTACACAAAATAACAGTTAGAGGATATTTGGCAGAAGATCTTTACGAACTTGTGACTTGTGTGAAAATCTAAAAGGAATAAGTCTCCATCTCGGAGCCTCGAAAACGTTTTTTTTTAAGTCGTAGTGGAAATTTGTTTCCTTATACCAAAAGCTATCAAATAATCAATGGACACAATATCAAAAAATGTTGGCCTTACAAATCGAACCATCCTAATACATGGGAGATTTCATGTCAAGTGAAACAATTTTTGAAATCGATGTCTTCTGATCGGGATGAAATTTGCACCAAGGTTAGTCTTATTAGATAGTAATTCAGACACTATTTTTAAACAAGATCGGTTAAAAAGCTTTTAAGGGAATAGACCTAAGCTTTCTTTTGAACAAAAAAAAATCAAAAAAGTTTTTGAAGGATTTTGGACAAAAAAGTTCTGATAGGGAAATGGCTATCGCATGCTGTTTATGATATTCCAGAATTGAATTTTTAAGATTTTTTAAAAATTTTGGAAAAATCGCATTGAGAATTTTGGAGTTCTATGAGGGATATGGTGGTCAAATAAGACAGAGGCTTGTATAACCACTATATATGTAATGTAGGTAATGGTGATGGCTATTGCATGCTGTTTATGGAATTCCAGAATTGAATTTGTGAGATTTTTAACAAATTTTTGAAAATTCACATTGAGAATTTTGGAGTTCCGGAGTTCTAAACCACTATACCGCTCGCTCCTCTTGAAGTTTTTGCTGTATATTTCTCTATAGTATATCTTGAAGAAATAATACACTACTTTTTATTTTGAAATTTCAAATGGGAGTGGCGCTTCACATAAAAAGTAAATAGCTATTATGCAAACTTCGTGGAATTTACTTCGGTATCGTTGAGCACTTCTTGGCTGAAAGTGGTAGGAATTGGAGTAACGGGCGTGAAACTACCCAAGATACCAAGTAAATAGTTATATTCGAATATCTGGATAACTATTGTTGTGAATATCTCCATTATTATTGTACATAGTTTGGCTGAAAATGGGCGGGATTGAATTAGTGGGCGTGGCACCTATCATACAAAGTAAACAGTTATTTGCAAATATCTGGAGTACTATAATTGTAAACTTCTTCAAAATTTATATGAATCAATTTCATATCACGGCATGAAGTTTAACCAATAACGGGAAGGATCGGAACAGGGGGTGAATTACCTCTCAAAGTAAATAGTTATTTCTGAATACCTTGAGAACTATAATTGTGAGATACTTGGCTGAAAATGGTCGGAATTAGATTAGTGGGAGATGTGAAAGAATTTCGAATATCTGAAGAACTATACGAAGTACAAGGTCCACAGGGACCTTTAGCGAATTTTATATGAAAACGCATTTTTTAAAAATTGTTTTTGTTTTGATTTATTATTATTTACTAATTATACATGTATAATGAATGTTATAAAAAAAAGTCTTTTATATATAACATTATTAATTTTTTATGAGTTTTATATGAAAAAAGCATAAAAAACTATTGTTGAAATTTCAGTACAAGTACCTTTTCACACGTTCCCGTACTAAACACATTTAAATCTCAATAGAAACTAAACTAAACGATTCTAGATAAAATTTCTTTGGAATACATGTGGGGGGCGGGTATACTTCCCATGGACCATCAAGGAGTAATTTCTCACCCGCCGGAGGGTTAAACTTTGTATGAATCAATTTCTTCTCACTGTACGGAGTTTAGCTAAATATGGTCTAGATCGAAACAGTGGGTGTGACACCTTCCATACAAGGTACATAGTAAATTTTCAATATCGGAATAATTAAAATTTTTCTGAAACTTTTTTTTATAATTTTAAGTAGTTATTTCCTGTAAGTGATTGAGATACTCAAAAATATACTTTGAAGCTCTGGTCCATTTCTTGTCAGAATATGTGGTGATAGGGGATCAGTTCATTTAAAACAATTGCAGCACTGAATTGCTCCATGAAATACTTGAATTTTGTTCATAAAGATGAAGTAGAATAATTTTAATGATGATCTCGTTTAACCCAAAAATGGTATAGATCTCTATGAGACCGGGTGTTAAAAAAAATCAAATAACTTGATTCTTCGTTATTGTTTTTAAAACATTTTGTGAATTTTAATATTGAATTGAAAGTGTTTAATTTTAGATCATAAATTAAAAAAAGTTAACTATTAGTGCGTAAGACCGGTGTCACCATTCTTGAAAGTTAAATTTGCGTCACCATTGACGGGTTAAGAGTGAACATCAGGAATGTTCCGCCAATCATTCGAGTTTGGAAGTTCGATATAGATTGAAAATAAATGAAATAAAATTTTCCAATACCAAGTCTATATATTCCTAAGTACTATAATGAAAACACCAGTTCTTCTTCTACACAACAAAACATTTACAAAAATGTGTGACGGTTTTTATCCCCCTCTTGAATATGATTACTCGCCCATAGAATATAGAAATTTCAAGGACCAAAAAGAAACCCAACAATGAGTCGAAGATCTACCAATCACAGGATCCTACCGGATGACTCAAACTAATTTGAGTTCGAGTTTGATTACCCTTAATATCCTGTGATAAAGTCTTCCTTAAACACAGGTCCCACCTGTGTTTAAGGATCATTTTATCGATCATTTTACACCTGATAAATTTTGAGGATTAACGTAGTAGAATATTTAGATGATTGTTAATCTTTTTATACACTTCACCTTCGTGAGAGTTTGTCATTCCGTTTGTAATTTCTACATTTTTCATTTCCGACCCTATAATGCATAGGTGGCCAAACATGCCCTTGAGGGCATTGTGTTATTCTCACTAATACACACGCAATACGAATGTTCTCAGCAAAAATTCAAAATAAACACAAAACAAAAACAATTTAATTTAATTTTCGGTGCATTTTCGGTGCAAAGTACACATATATTCATTTGTGTTCTCTTTTATATTTTACACTACACCATATGCATTTTAAACACTCTCTTTCTGGCCACCTCTGCTATAAAGTTTATATATTGTGGATCCTTATAGATAGCGGAGTCGATTAAGCCATGTCCGTCTGTCTGTCTGTCTATCTGTCTGGCCGTCTGTCTGTTGAAATAAGCTTTCCGAATCCCCCAAATGAATTACATACACGATTCATACATCTCCGGAATTCTTCCGGCTCGGTTGCTATTTAAAATCGACAATATCGGTCCACAAATGGCTGAGATATATTAAAAAAATGTGGCGGCATGGTGTAGTGGTTACAGTGCTTGCCTACAAAACCAAGCACCCCATGTTCGATACCTGGCAGAGGACGAAAAATTTAAATCATGGTTTTCGAGTTTTTAAAATTAACCTCCCTCTAAACAATCCATCCAAGAAGCCCCCTGACCACTCCTCCACCCGGAAAAGAGGATAACATCATGGAAAAAGGTCAGAGAGACCGCCACCCACCCCCTGGGAGAAAAAGGTAGGAATCAAAGATCAGCAAGGTTCCCCACCACTACACCAAATACACAGAGGGCATTGTTTCTAGGCAACGACAAATGGCAGCATCATTATCCTAAACCAGCTACAGCATACCAATCATCTACTTAGCTGGATCAACAACCGATTAACGAAACTGACACAAGGCAATAATAACAATCGATTGAATCCCTATGGCAACATCATACATGTATCCGAAGATCCGCTACAGCAGACCAATCATCTACTTAGCCGGAACAACAACCGTTCAAAACTACAATGGCTCAAAATCCAAAAAAAAATATTTTTTAACCCGAATTTTTTTTCACCAAAAGTTTTTTTAAAATAAAATTTGAAAACACAAAAAAATAAATTTGAAAATTTAAAAAAAAAAAAATTTATTCAAAAAAAATCAATTCGAAAATTTTTTTTTTACAAAAAATTAAAAAACAACTTTGGAAAAAATTTAGTTTACCTAAAAATATTTGAAATTTTTATTTTGAAGTATAATTTGGTGAAGGATATATAAGATTCGGCACAGCCGAATATAGCTCTCTTACTTTTTCAGGATAAGGTCGCTATGCGAATCCTTTTAACCCTCACACCTTAACAGTCTACATTATTTTCCCCTCATTGCTTTGATTGCATATCCTATAGAATTTTAGTATGGAATTGATTCGGTACGTTGTCATATCCAGCAGATTCCTAAATAACAAGGTATTTATGATGGATATAAGTTTCATGGATATATCAATGATATCTATAAGGTTTATCATTGTAATGTTTCTAGGATAGATACAAATTGGAAATTTTCTAAATTGTACTAGTTCTTGGAATCCAAATTGAATTTTTTAAAACATATAAATAAACTAATTCACCCATTCCATCAAAAACAAAATACAAATCGCAAATTGACCAACTATTTTTTTTAAATATGAATTCCTCCATACTGCACCACAGAGAGCCTAAACTTGCGATTTGCATTTTGTAATTTTTTGCCACTGAAATCAATCTGATCTTATTAGGTAAAATCAATAAATCCTCTTTCTATCACAAACTACCATCGGGAAACCTGTTTGTAGCAATTACTTTTCATTTAAAATGGTTAAATTTTGTTATCTACTTATTTAGAAGGTAGAAAAAAGAAAACATTAAATAAATGATTTATTAATCAATCCAATTTGTTTATTTTATTTAAAATACCCTCATAACCAAAGGTAGTTCTACCTACACGACAATAGAATATTATTATTGCAACAACGTGTTAAATAAGAGCAAATTAAACCAATTTTATTCTCTATTGTTTGGCAAAACAAAAGCAAAATCACAAGTTCAATACAAGTTGAAATGCTCGTAACTTGTATCTATCTGCATTACAGCATTTTATTAGCTTGTGGTACAACCTTGGATTCTATAAATTGCTAAACAAATTCTTAAAGAACTCACAGTTTTATTGATCTCCAAGTGCATGTAACAACGTGATTTAATAATCAAGCCGTGGCATTTTGAAATAAAATAAACTGAGTAAAGCACTAAAGAAGAAATCGCAAAGATTTCAATGCATTCAACAAAATGAGGACATCATCGGTAAGATTCGATGTGAAATATTCATTAAGGATTTAGTGTTTTTTAATGTAGAGTCTCTTAATATATTTTAGGTTTTATTGTTAACCGTTGTTGTAGTTGTGGCCATTTATGGCGGTTATGCCAAAGCTAGTATTATACCATTACATGGCGGTATAGTGTCACCATATGTTATTCTGCAACATCCTAATGTTGTAGTGGCAAGCGCTTCAGATGGTTCTGCTGCAGTGGCAGCCGCCTCTGAAGCAGCTCAACACATAGCCAATAGTGTACAAGAAGCCGCCAATCAAGCCGTTGTTCATGCTCAAGTTGCTGCCGATGCTGCAGGTGTGAATGCCCAAGCTATTGTAGATGCCGCCCAAGCTGCAAACGAAAAAGCAGCAGCTAATATTGCTGCTGTAGCTGGTGCTCAAGCTGCAGCAAATGCTGCTGCTATTGCCAATGCCCAAGCTGTGGCCGATTCTCTTGCTGTTGCTAATGCTGAAGCCGCCGCAAATGCTGCTAATGCTCAAGCAGCAGCTAATGCTCAGGCAGCTGCTGCTGCAAATGCCGCTGTCGCCGCTAATGCTCAAGCTGCTGTTAACGCTGCAGCCTCAGCTAATGCTCAGGCTGCTGTTAACGCTGCAGCAGCAGCTAATGCTCAAGCTGCAGCTGCTGCCGATGCTCAAGCTCTAGCAAATGCTCAGGCCGCCGCTAATGCCCAGGCTCAGGCTGCTGCCGCTGCTAATGCTAATGCCCAAGCTGCTGCCAATGCTCAAATCGCTGCCGCTGCTAATTCTCAAGCTCTTGCTGCTGCTAATGCCCAAGCAGCTGCTGCAGCCAACGCTCAGGCCCAAGCAGCAGCTAATGCTCAGGCAGCAGCTGCTGCGAATGCTCAGGCAGCTGCTGCTGCGAATGCTCAGGCAGCTGCTGCTGCTAATGCTCAGGCCGCTGCTAATGCTCAAGCTGCTGCTAATGCCCAGGCAGCTGCAGCCAATGCTCAGGCCGCTGCTGCTCAAGCTGCCCTTGGATCTGGCATAGTTGTATCTATTGTACCAGCTGTTCCCGGTTTGCCTGGTGCTCCTGGAAGTCCAGGCGCTCCCGGTGGTGGTGGAGCTCCCGGTGGTTTAGGCGGTGCTGGTGGTTCTGCCCTTGGAATTGCTGGAGCTGGTGGTGCTGGATCGGCCGGAGGTGCTATTGGTGGCGCTGGTGGTTCAGGAGGTTCTGGTCCCGCAGGAGGTGGTGGAGGAGGTGCTGGTGGTGCTGCTGCTGGCGGTAGTGGTGGAGGAGGAGGTGGTGCTGGTGCCGGTCCCTTAGGTGGTGGCGGAGCTGGAGGTGGTGGTTCAGGTGGTGCCGCTGGAGGCGCCTATATTTCAGGCATAAGTGGTAGCAATGGCGGTAATGGTGGTGCCTCAGTAGGTTATGGCTGCGGACCTGATGGTTTGGATGGTGCTGATGGCCTCGATGGACCCAGCGGACCCGACGGATCTCTAGGTGGTAGAGGCGGTAAAGGTGGTAAGGGAGGTAAGGGTGGTTGCATAGGTGGTGGTGGAGCTGGTGGCGCTGGAGGTGCCGGTGGTGCTGCTCCTCGACCCGGTCCCGCTCCTGTTTGGCCCGAACCCATTATTCTCAATACCATTCAATGGTAATACGATTTTAAGTTATTTCTTCTTATTTCGTTCAACTATTTTTTAACATTGCGAAAATTTCACTGAGGCAACATTAATTAAGAAAATTATTTGAATTTTGTATGATTTTAATTATTATTTTTCTTTTGTTTTTTTATGTTTTTCTAATTATTTTTTTGTTCTTCCAATTCATGGAAATGAAGGTGCATACACATACAATGTTTACATACGTTTTTTCTTTTAAGTTAACCTTAGTTTAAGTCTAGTCATAAATAACACCTTAAACGAAAACTACACTGTGTTTGTTTGTCTTTGCATGCGAATATAAAAAATATTCAAAAGAAAAAAAAATCTTTTGTGTTTTGTTTTATTTATTCAGAATATGAAATGTCTATAGAAGTGAGAGTTTAAAGACATAATAAAATGTTGACAACTTCTGAGTTTGTGCAAGTGTTAGCAGGACTAAACCATCTGTTTGTCAATCATTAGTTATGTATCAGTTATGCCATTATTGTTGCTCAGTTTTAATAAAACAAATACATAATATTATTATTCATCCTCTTTAGACTACATAATTAAAACAAAAGTTATTCAAGAGTGTTTTATCTTTAGACATTTTTAAAAGAGAAAAAATTATAATGGTGAAATACGAAAAAGCCATGGAGCATTTAGAAAGTCTAGCTAAGAAGATTATAAATCTTAGGGAGAAATTTCCTTTGAACTACATTAAATACTTACAAACCTTGCAGAAAACCAGGATATGCAGAATTTGAATGATAGAGCAGAGAAGTAGTATAAGGAGCCGAGCGAGATTTCGGCTTCATTCAAGACAGCAATGAAGCCAGCTACAGCATCGAAGACCCTAAAAATTTAACTCTTCCCGAAAAAGCTAGCAGAATAAGAAATATCAGATGAAAAAAAATGTACAATCTGAAGAGTGAAGTTGGAAGAATGATCCAACAACTACACGTGACAGATGGCAATTATGAAGCTGCTTGGATTATTCTCAAGAAAATACAAGCTATAGGATCAGCCTAATATAAAAATAGTCAAGATGCGGCTAGTATAAAAAATGGGGATATAGTTAACTGATGATAGCCCTTTTCATAGCAAGGCTTTTAATCAGAAAGCTTGATCATTTTTGTGGAAGATCTTAACCCTCTAGCTTCTCTTTTTAGGGATCACTTTGACCCTTTTTTCGAGAAAGTCAAATAAAGTTCTTTAAAAAAAGATATTTAAGGATTAAAATATATTTTACGAAAATGTTTGCAGAAAAATTTCAGTGGGGGTCACCAAAGTTGTAAGTAAAGCACTTTACGGTTAATTAGAAAAATTATACGGCACCTTGGGTCTCACATTTTTTTTAAAAAATCGTCATAAATCTATTTATGATCCGAATGAGCTGATATCTATCTTCTATATTCTATATATGTAAATAAAAATCAAATGCCGTTCGTTGGTAATTGCATCAGTAGAGAACGGCCGAACCGATTTAGAAATTTTTTTTTAAAATGTTGGTCATAGCCCAAATTAGGTTTTTACGGAATGAAAACTTGACCACGCCCAATTTTTCGATTTATCTAAAATCGGATAACGTATACATCGAGTTGGCTAATTTTTTTTTTTATAAATAATCATAGGAATCCTATTTAAGATTTTACTGAAAGAAAAATTGACCACGCCAAATATAACTAACTTTTTTTTAATGTTCGCAATACATAGTCCGCAAAAGTTTTTAAATAAATAAAACTTGCCCACGTCCACTAATACGCCCACTTATTATATACATCTGCAAAATTCATCGATCAATCATATTTCAGACCTAAATTCGATTACTTATATAAAAACTCAAAATATTTAAATTCGCTAATAACTTGGCCAATAAGCGTTTAATCAAGAAAAAGTGTTTAATCAAGAAAACTAGCTCGATCTGTGATCACTCATATTTCTAACCAAAAATCGATTTTTTATATAAAAACTCAAAATATCTTAATTCGCTAATAACTTGGACAATAAGCGTTTAATCAAGAAAAGCAGCTCGGTCTGTGATCACTCATATTTCTGACCAAAAATCTATTTTCTCAAAATATCTAAATTCTAACCAAAAATCGATTTTTTATATAAAAACTCAAAATATCTAAATTTGCTAATAACTTGGCCAATAAGCGTTTAATCAAAAAAAGAGCTTGATCTGTGATCACTTATATTTCTGACCAAAGTTCGATTTTTTATATAAAAACTCAAAATATCTAAATTCGCTAACAACTTGCACAATAAGCGTTTAATCAATAAAAGCAGCTCGATCTGTGATCACTCATTATTCTGACCAAAAATTTATTTTTTATATAAAAACTCAAAATATCTAAATTCGCTAATAACTTGGCCAATAAGCGTTTAATCAAGAAAAGGACCTCGATCTGTGATCGCTCATATTTCTGACCAAAAATCTATTTTTTATATAAAAACTCAAAATATCTAAATTCGCTAATAACTTGGCCAATAAGCGTTATATCAAGAAAAAGAACTCGATTCGATTTTTTATATAAAAACTCAAAATATCTTAATTCTCTAATAACTTGGCTAATAAGCGTTGAATCAAGAAAAGGAGCACGATCTGTGATCACTCATATATCTAAATTCATCCAAATTGGAACATGTAAAAATGGCCGAATTTTTACGTTTTTTCCAAAACACATTTTGCATAGAATATATAAAAAAAAGTTAAAATTTTTCAATAGGGAGCAAGGTTTGTGAAGCTCCTGATGACTAAAGATAAGCTTTTTGTATAAGTAGTTGGTATTCGTGAAAACCTTGGGACTAGAAGATTAACAGTTTAGTAAAATGAAATAATTTTATGAATTATTCGGAAGTTTTAATAGGGATTTTTCAGTAACAAAAATATAAAATTTGAATTTATTTACCGTGTGATAGTAAAATTACTCTGTATGTATTTAAACAAGATATTGGATTATACAAATGTGGAGCTTTTTCGAGGATCGGTGATTTGCCTTTTTAGATTTTTTTACTCAAATCTAATTTTGCCTTTTTTACATTTTTATAAGTACGAGATAACTGTTGGCAAGTTATTATGACTTTATTCAGAATTTTATAGCAAATATAGCTGATATTTAAAAAAAAACTTCGAGCTTGCATAGGCCCGCCATATCTAAAACAAACAAAAAAATCGAGCAGAATTAAAATAAATAAATAAACCTAAATATCTCTTGAACCAAAAGAATTAACTTACTTATGCGTGCATGTTTTTTGTAGATCTTCTTAAGAACAGTTTACTTTTGAAACTTCAGCTCATTCGGATCATAAATGGATTTTTGGCAATTTTTTTAAAAATGTGAGACCCAAGATGGCATGTAATTTTGCTAATTAAGGTGACCTCCACTGAAATTTTCCGACAAACATTTTCATGGACTATTTTTTTTGACTTTCTCGAAAAATGGGTCACATTGATCCCTAAAAAGAAGAGCTAGAGGCTTAAGATCTTCCACAAAAATTATCCCTATAAAATTCCACAATATAAGTCTGACAATAAGAATTCTCTCAGACATTAACTTACAATCTTTTTTTCATTTAGTAATGCTCCCTTCGACCAAATTAAAACTTTGGACCCTCTGTAAAAAAAAATTCATCTTCACAACATGCCCTTTCAGAATTATAGGGTCGCTATTCTGTTTTAAAAAATGCTGTTGGACAGTGTAATTAACATTTTTACTTCATTACTATTTCTGCCTTCACTTTTATTTTTTAGATTAGCATTATTTTATCAAAAGCTTTTTTAGCAAAAAGCTTTTTTGTTTTCAATTCATTAAGCCTAAACATATGCCATTAACATGTGTCTATTTTTTCTAGTTTTTCTATTGGATAAAAAACAAACTACTAAACTCATTTCAATAACCCTTGAAGTACTCACACGTGTAATCAAAAATGTTTGATTAAAAGAGTCATTCGATTTATCTAGCATTCATGTTTTCAATTGAAGGTGTCAAATGCAAATTGCATATAAACATTTTAAAATTGAATTTAAGTAGATAATTGATTTTGTAGATAAATCTGTGTACATGTTAATATTTATCATTATCATGTTAGTCATTCAAAAACATCACTTGAACAGCACTTAAAATTCATAGAATGATATTATTATGATAGTCAATAGAAAATACTTATATAAAGTGAATAATTAAATGTTGTTTTGTTGCCTTATGAGGACATGGTTTAATTATTCACTTATTATAAAATAAATGAAAATTATCCAAACTATATTGGGTGTATGACTTAAAAATGCGGGATTTAAAAAGATACGTCATCTATTGTAAATATAGAACTACATTCTGGGTACTCATGATGCTTGAACGCTATAAAAGAAAACAATGTTTTGAACCGAATCATTAATTGCGATGAAAAATGGATCCATTACAATAACCCGAATCGTAAGAAATCATATGTAAAGCTCGGCCAACCCGCCGAATCGACAACAAATCCAAATATCCATGCCGCTTAGGTAATTCTCTGTATTTGATTGGATCAAAAGGGTCCTATCTATTATAAACTGCTGAAATACCCAGAATATGCGACCAGACGTAATATTACATCATGACAACTCTGTTAAAAAGTATTTAGAATAAAATGGTTGGGACATTTTGCCTCACCCGTTTTACAGTTCAGACCGTGCACCGTCCAACTACTATTTATTTCGATCGATGCAGAACGCCCTCTCTGGGATACGCTTCACTTTGGAACAGAGTATCCTGGTTGTTTGGTATAGAAAATGAGCAATATTGATCCATGATTTCACCTTGCCTCCATACAAATTTCAACGCGGAATATTGTTTGAGTTTGTTTGTTGATTATGCGACAATACTGATAAAATTTTGCACAAATTAGTTCTAAGTACTCTGAATCGGGCAACATTTGTGCCTAATCCCCAAGGTCCCTATCTGAAAATAACTTCAACCATCACAATTGTCTTATAATAATTAATATCGTGATGAAATTGGACATAAACAAGTTTTATGTAAACCTAAATCTTTCTACCAACTTTTGTGAAGATTGGGTATGAAATGAAGATTTTTTGGGGATATCGATATTCAGATTTTATACCCCTACAATGTAATATTTATCTGAGAACACTGCTAATAAATATGATTTGTATTTTATATATATTATTTAGTCCTTCTAGAACCCCTTCCTTCTTACCCTCGATGAATTAACCACATGACTCAATTGGATCAATTAGCTCCTCCTATGTATGCATAATTTCGTTGTATATACATATATAGCCTTTCGAGAAATGTGCGTCGTTGTTAAAGAACTATTTTATTTAAAACTAGCTGACCCGACAGACATTGTCCTGTCCCAGTTAAAAAAATGCTTGTGTTCGATTTGTGAATTTGTGAGATGCGGTTTGAAAAGGGTAAAAATAGTTAACATATTTTTTATTCACATAGAATAAAATATACATAGAAGCGCTATTGAGAGAAAAAGAACATAAGTTTGTTGTCAAAAACCTAAGTCTTGCAACAACAGAATACATGTAAATCAATGTACATATTTTGACTTTTTATATAAGTAATCGAATTTTGGTCTGAAAAATGAGTGATCACAGACCGAGCTCCTTTTCTTGATTAAACGCTTATTGGCCAAGTTATAAGCGAATTTAGATATTTTGAGTTTTTATATAAAAAAAAAATCGATTTTTGTTAAGAAATACGAGTGATCACAGATCGAACTCCTTTTCTTGATTAACCTTCGCTTTACCAAAGGTTTTTTATGTACATGGTTTACCAATACACACCTGGGTGACACTACACTTCTATAAATATATGCGACGAACGAAATTTTAAAAAATTTAAAAAACCTTATAAAAAGTTTAAAATGGTTCTATTAAATTCTATAGAACTCTAGAATTTGTTCAGTGAGTACAAATTTCATTTAAATCGAAACAAAATTAAAAAAAAATATTAAACCAATAAAATCGATGTGGTCACCCGGGTGGGTATTGGTAAAGCGAAGGTTAAGCGCTTATTGGCTAAGTTATTAGCGAATTTAGATATTTTGAGTTTTTATATAGAAAATCGATTTTTGGTCAGAAATATGAGTGTTCACAGATCAAGCTCCTTTTCTTGATTAAACGCTTATATGTCAAGTTATTAATGAATTTAGATATTTTGAGTTTTTATATAAAAGATCGATTTTTGGTCAGAAATATGAGTGATCACTGATCACAGATCGATTTAAAATAGGGGGCTCAAAATCGAGAAACCTGAAAATTATTAACTGTGGCACTATGTTATTACAATCTGCGTGTATGCGGCTAATAATACGAGTACATGATAAAGCATAAATAAAAGCATTTGTAGGTAGGTGTGTTTCTAAACAGCCTTCTTGTAATAATAATAAAAATAAAACAAGTTTATATGTAAGCCTATTGAAATTTACTAATAAACGATTAAAAAGGAATAATAAATTATAACAAGAAACAAATTAAGCGCTAAATTTTCGCTGCCCAAAACAAAAAATGCCGCATTCTTTTGTGCATTTTAAAAGCCTGTTTATATATAATTAAGATGTGTACCCTGCACTTAAAACCAAGCATGTATTATGAATACAGGTAATTTGTGCAACCACAAAATGTATACACGTCTTAGAAAATTACATGTAGATTACTTCCGAAGTAAAAGTATTTTTTAAGTAGAAATATACTGTAAAATCTTAATAAGTACATGTAGGCTTTTTAATAACTACTATATACTCCCTGCATTACCTAAAAGAAGTTTAGTAATGTATTTTGTGTAAAGTATTGAATAATTTAAGTCCTTTTTGTAAGCAAATGTACGCCGTCACTGCATGGATAGCCCATCCTCTAACGCGTCTACTCGTGGAACCATAAATTAACAAAAATAACATCTACAACAAACTAAAAAAAAAAAGTACTCTACTTCTCTATAAAAATCGGAAAAATTAACCCCTTCAATTGGATACCAAGGTTGGTGACCAATTGAAGAAAAAAAGAACAAGGACAACCGAAAAACCAGTTCAAACAATCAAATTCATTCATGACTTTTGTTTTTCTTTGCGTGATTGATATTTTAGTCCGACTAGAGAGCACTTCAGGGAAATTTTAAATTCACTGAATTGAAGGCCATTGAAACATTGTGTGAATATTAGCTGCATACAGTTCATTACAAAAGACATTTTGACAGGATATAAATAATTAAGGCGACCAAAAATATTGTTAAAAAGACAGCATACGATTGATTGCATGATAATATGTAGTATGTTGTATATTATTTAATTTACCTTTGCTAATACTATTTCTTCTACTCTTAGAGGAAATACCAGAAAATAATTGAAATTGCTAAAAATAAAAACAACAAAAAAACTAGCAAAACAAATTTAACAAGCTGTGACACGCGATCATATGCAGATAAAATTAGCTGGGCCTCAAAACTCTTAAACCCAAACCAGCCACCACATTTTTGTGCACAAAAAGTTTAAGAAATAATTTTAATCGTTTTTGAGCGCCTGGCATTGTTGCAATTTTATTTATTTTTATAACATGCTGCAGCTTGTTTCGCTATCAATTGATTACTTAAGTTGTAGTTTAAATAGAAGTTTAGATTTAGTTTTCTATGCAAACAAAATAAAAAAATGTATCAGTTGCACAAATGTAATATGCCACACCATTATTATAACAGAAACAAGAATAATAATGAAAAAACAAAGCAAAAAACTAAAACACTTGTTAAATTTGCAATTGTTGCTGTTTTGTATGCCAAGACATTAAATGCCTGCCTGGTGATTTGTGTTTCGTTTTTTTATACACTTCACCATGAATGGCAAGGGTATAAAATAAGTTTATTATTCCGTTTGTAATTTCTACATTTTTCATATGCGACCCCTTAAAGTATATATATTCTGGATCGATATAGCCATGTCCGTCTGTATGTTGAAATCAACTTTCCGTAGCCCCAAAATAACTTATATGCTTGATTCATATATCAAAATAGCCGCTATAGTCCCCGTTCGGTTGCTATTTAAAATCGATAAAATCGACCCACAAATGGCTGAGATTTTGGCTAAGTTTTTTTTAAATATTTTTTTTTCTATATCAAGATTATTTAGTCATTTATACAAACATGGATATTGATATCTAATGATAGATATTTTAAAGGCCTTTCCAACAAAGTGTATATCGCCATAGTTATTCAGATTTACAATGGGTCAAAATCGGGAAAAATGTTTTTTAACCTGAGGTTTTTTCAACAAAAAGAAATTTTTTACCAAAAAATATTTTAAAGTATTCTTTGGTGAAGAGTATAACAGATTCGGCACAGCCTTATATAGCTCTCTTAAAAAATTTAAATTTTTGTCTACTTGTAAATTTTGTAGAATAGCGTATAATTAAGAAATTCTAAATATTTAATAGAGCATAGAATTGTTGCTACTTCTACAACTTCTACTAAAAATTGTTGCAAATTTAAATATTTTGTTATTTTGTTGTTGCTTGTAATTCCAAATCAAGTGATCATGTGTAAATATGAGTCTAATTTGAAAATTAGGTATTTAAGAGAACGTCTGTTGTGTTTAAAGGCGCCAAATTTTTGTATTACTTAAATAGCTTCAACATTTTTTGGTATATTAGCAACATTATCAGGCTTGTTTAAATGTTGTGGCATATAAAATTGTTTAAAAAAATAATTACTTAATACAAGCGACAATGTTTTATGTAAATATTTTTAATAACGTTCAATATTTCAAAATAAATCTGTAAGATGAAACAAATTATCATACAAATATGATCGAAATGAGCTGAAATTTAAAACAAAAATAGTCCTTAATAGTCTACATAAAACATGCACTTATATGTATATGTAAGTTATCTCTTTTAGTTGAAGAGATATTTAGGCATATTTATTAATTTATTTAATTCTGCTCGATCTTTTTTTGTGTTTTTAGATATGTCTGGCCTATGGAGGGTCTAATTTTTTTTAAAAAATATCATCTATATTCAAAATTAGAAAGGTTTGTGTAGCTCCTGATGAATAAATATATGCATGTATGCATGTTTTCTGTAGATCTCCTTAAGGACTATTTCTATTTTAAATTTCAGCTCATTCGGAACATACTTGGATTTTTGAAGATTTTTTTAAACAATGTGAGACCCAAGGTGGCGTATAATTTTGCTAATTAAGCGCAAAGAGCTTTATTTACAACTTTGGTATCTGTGGCGACCCCCACTGAAAAATTTTCCGACAAACATTTTTGTAGAATATTTCAATCCTTAAATGTCCTTTTTGAAAGGACTTTATTTGATTTTTTCGAAAAAAGGTTATTATAATGCTCCCTTCGATCCAAAAATTTAAAACTTTGACCAATTGTAAAAAAAATTTCAGACCAGCTGGACTGTATGTTTATTCTACAAAAATTATTAACTAAACATGACCTTTCAGAATTATAGGGTCGCTATTCTGTACCAATCAAAAAGCCTCAATTTGTTTGACAGTTTTATTACACCGTACGACACTCAATACTCTGAAACAATAAATTAAATGGAGAAAAACTGCGTTTTCAGTTTTTCATTTCGTGATCATGTTTCCTTTTAAAAGGACTTAAAATTTTCAGAGGAGTACATTTTTGAAAAAAATGTTTTAAAATACTTCTAATCATCCTACTATGTAAAATTTGGTGTCAAATGATCAAGAAGAGTTGTAAAATATTTCGTACTATTTTTATTTTATCCTGTAAGGATCAAAAGATGTCAAAAATGTCCTTTAAAATGTTTATCCTTGAATATCCTTTTAGATTTCCAATAATTTTTTTTTTAAAAATAGTGATTTAAAGATCGAAATATTGAATACCACATGCCAAAATTTCATCCTTCTTCTTAACTACTTAAGTGTTAACAAATATTTTAAATTTGAATTATTTGATTTTTTATATTTTATTTTATTTTAATATTTCATTCGAAAAAAATATAACAAAATCCGTTGTGAAAAGCAACGAAGAAGACTTTTTAATAAACAAGTAAAATGGTATAGTCGGGCAAGCCCGACCTTATGATACCCTACACCGGGTATATGATTATAAAGAGTTTTCTTTTGATATGAAACTTATTTGTGTTGAAGCTTATTTGAATACACACATTTTTGGTAGTGTGCCTTATATGGGAGCTATGACTAATTATGGTCCAATCGTCACAAAATTTGGTGGGATGAATTGCGAATATATGAAACAAATTTGTGTTTAATTTTGTTTGGATACTGACATATTTCAGAGATTTATGTATATTAATGACATTTTCGAGAATGTTGCTTATATGGGAGCTATGAAATATTGTTGACCGATCGTCACGAAATTTGGTCGTGAGAATTTGGCTTACATAAAACTTAATTGTGCTGAATTTGGTTTGAATATGTTTATAATTAAGATATTTATGAGAGCTTAACTATTTTCAAATAGGCCAATTGTATGGGGGCTAGGATAAATAATGGGCTGATTCTAACCAAATTCAATAGCCTTTGTCCTTGGGGCAATATAAAGGTTTGTGCCAAATTTTGTCGAATTATCTTTAAACCTGCGACCTGTAGTTTGATTACAAGGTTTACATGGATGAATGGACAGACGGACGGACATCGCTTAGTTGACTCAGAAAATGATCCTGAGTAGATTGGTATACTTTGAGGTGGGTGTTGGGACAATAATTTTGTATGTTGCAAACAACAGCCTAACCCATTATACCTCCCCCACTATGGTGGTGTAGTTTATAAACATGCACTTTTCTTAATAAAACTTTTTTGTATACTAATACTTTTTTTTATATTTTAATTTGACCTTTATGATGAAATGATGAAATTTTGACATTTAGTATAGAATATTTGGGTCTTTAACGCATTATTTTTTTAAAAGGAGTTTATTGGCAATCTTAAAGGATATTAAAGGATAAACACTTTAAAGGACATTTTTGACATCTTTTGATCCTTACAGGATAAAATAAAGATAATACAAAATATTTCACAGCTCTTCTTGTTCTTTTGACATACAATATGTCATTGTTGGAATGGTAGGAGTATTTTTAAATATTTTTTGAAAAATGTACTTCTTTGAAGATATGAAGTCTCTAAAAAAGGACACATGATCACGAAATGAAAAACTGAAAACACAGTTTTTCTCCATTATATTTATAGTTTCAGATGTAATCATATGGTTCTTGTCTAACGAATTCTATTGTCTATTCTATTGTTATAAGGCAATTACGAATGTTCAAGTAATTTTCTGAGGGTTACCTTGTATGGGGACTAAGGACAAATGTTGCCCACTTTTCGCCATACTTTATAGTATAATTTCAGAGTACTTAGAACTAATTTGTGCACAATTTTGTCAACATATTTATGACTGCTCAAACAGTATTACGGGGGGACATTTATATGGGGGCTAGGTGAATTCATGGGCCGAAATTGCCCATTTGCCTTATCAACAGTGACTATTTGTACATAATAGCCAGCTAGCTCTTTCGTTTGCTTCCTATTGTGTTCGCAACAGACCGACAGACGGAAGGACGTAGCTAGATAGTCTTAGAATTTCATTATTACCCAGAATATATAAACTTTTGTAGGCTTACGATGAATATTTCTAAGTGTTACAAACGGAATGACCAAATCTATGGTGGGTATACAAATTATTCTACATATCTTCTTAGCAAAAGGACCTCTAATATCGAAAAATGTTTTTTATATTTGGATATCTCAAAGATTGATATTTTAATTTTCTTAATTTTTTACACAAAATAGTCAACAAAATTAAAATTACAAAATTGTTCTATAACAACTTTCACGATTTTCTATGAAAAGTAGTGCATTTTTATAAAATATTATGGGGATAATGCTTTGTCCAGTTATATTACGTATACTAAATTTCATAAAATTACATTCGAAATTCCAACCTGTAACATCATTACAAAATTTAAATTAAAGTAGGAATTCTGAGACGAAAAGAATTAGGAATTAGGATATTTTCCAATTTTTATGTTTGTAAAACTGAATCCTTTCAAAAAACACTACGTCTGTTAAAATCAAACGACGCTTTTCAAAGTTATTCAATCCTGAACATTGCTATTTTTTTCAATTTATAATATTTTAAATATTTGAAAGACTTACCTTTAAATTAACGTAGATTTTTATTGGAACCTGAAAATACATATAAAAATAAATAATTATTTAATAGAAAGCTAGTTAAAGCAAAAGAGTTTTAAACAAGTAAAGGAGCTGAGGGCATTTTAAGTATCCCTCACCTACAAATTTTAATAAAAAATCATTTTTTAAAATGAATTTTAAGTAAAAGTATTTTTTATAGTTAAATAATTGTGGAATTTATTAGTTTTAATGTTTATTTTTAACTCCATAAAAACTAACAAATTATTTATCTACATATATTTATACTGTTATTAGAAAACAATTACTTTTATAAAACAAAATATTTATAATAAAACACACCTTTTCTTATCTAGCAATTCCTAAGGATATTTTTTATTAATAAAAAAACTGTCATAAAAACGCTTTAAAATACATCACTGATTTTCTCCAACATATTTTAAGCTTTGACTTTGCTAAACAAAACATTGACTAAGCAAAAACACAACTTTACTTTATTTGAGAGACAAAAAACACAAGAAAAGCTTTACTCTTCACTCTCTCACTAACAAAACAATAAACCTACAAAAACAACAACACATCTCACACGCACTCGCATACATATTAAAACGATAATTTTTTACAATGACTTGACTGAATTTTTAGAAATTGCTAATTTTTATTTCCATTTTTTTAGCTTAATTTCCACCGATTTTAATGAGATTTCTTTTTAATTATGAAACATAATTTAATTTTAACATAATTTACAGCTGAACTATATTTTATTATTAAATAAACGGGAGCAGTGAAGCTGATCAAACGACTTAAGCAAAGAGGATGTGAAAACTAAAAGGAACAGAGGAAATCAAGAACTACCAGATGAATAGCAATGCTAAGCTTTCGGGAAAGAAAATAAAGTGATGCCGGATTATAAATATGGGTAAGTGTGGAATTTGTTTAAAAGAAATTAATATTTGAATTGGCAATTACTAATTTATAAGCAATTGTTGTAAATTCACACAAAAAATTAAAATTCAAGGGCATAGTTGAAATTCAAATTGAATTTCATATATGAATTTAATTAAAAAATACTTAAAAACATCAACATATGTTTCTTTTCAGTATAATATGTAATTCTAATGGATGTTTTGCAATATTTGTCGGATCTTTCAAGAATGTTGACATTTGACACTTTTAGCTTTATCCACAAATGTACTATTCCGAAAATTCTAAATAAAAAATTAATACTGCACATTCGAGGCATTAATGTGAACATAGTTTTTAATTATGTAAAATAAAAATTAGTTTAAAAATGTAATGAAATATTTAGATAATACCCAGGAACTTTTACATCCTAATAAAATATTTTTTTTATAAATTAATTTAAGGCATTAAATAAAAAGGCAATAACAACATTTTCAAACCATTGTGAAATATTATAAAATTATGACATGATAGGATGGATACCTTGTGAATCGATCAATTGTAAAACTTCGACTTATTAACCACATTTACATTTGTTTTATATAAACTACTGTATATATTTTTATTGTACATCGTGAAGAAAATTGGAATCCTTTTACCAAACATCAAACTTATAAGGATGAAACTGAAAATAGTTAATTATCAACATCCTTGCGATTTCATTGGAAGTTAGATGAACAAAATTGATGTCAAAGAAAAGAAAATTTTGTGTAAAATAAAAGTACAAACATTTTTTCTAACTTTAGTCACCATTAATGCAATATTTAACGAATAAGAAAATAAAATATAGAATAAATTTAAAAAGATGAGATTTCCAAAAAATCTTTAGTTTTTTTTTGGAAGCTCTTGTTTTTAAAATTTAAATGTCCCATATATCAATTATAATTTTCGCTGCATCAAACCAAAATTTTAATTTTGTTCCTCTGTGTAATTTAAAATAATTTCACTATGACTGCCAATAAATTAATTATCATGTTAATTTAATTAAAACATATTATAAACGTATAATAAAAATATTATAACTTATTTCAAATCAATTTCTTTATTTAAAAAAACTTACCTATAAATAGCGTTATATAGGAATTATGAAGCAATTCAAAAACATATTTTTAATTAAACCAAAAAATAATACAAAAAATAAATTTTAAAAATAATCGCCACAAATGCATTACTAAATTTTTCTTACAAATTTCAAGCTTTTACTTGGCTAAGCAATACATTGACTTTGGAAACACAGCTTCTTTACAAACAAGTAGCTTTATCTTTCTTAAACAAAACAAAAAAACACAACAAAGCTTTATATTTACTCTCTCAATAAGGAACCAATAAAACAACAACAAAAACAATAGCGAATCTCACACGCACACTCATTCACATTAACAAGCCATTAACAAGACATTTTCTACAATGACTCGACTGAATTGCTAATTTTCATTTCCTTTTTTTAGCTTAATTTTCAACGATTTCAATGAGATTTTTTTTCAATTATAATAAATAACACTTAATTAACCGATTGAAACACTTTTTATGAAATAATTAACACTTTATCTATATTTAATTATTAATTTAACACGAGCACAGCGGCTGACCGTACGACTTTAGCAAGGAGGAAGTGAAAACTAAAAGGAATAGAGGAAACTAAGTGTTACCAGATGTATGGTAGTGAGAAACTTTTGTTAAAGAAAAAAGGGGATGCCGTCTTAAGATTATTTTAACGGAAATACAAATTTGAATTGGTTTATGAATTTAATTTGTAACTGCTGTAATTCAGTATATGTAAATAAGTAAATACTAAAAACCTTCAATGATAATTATGAATTGCACTGAAACTAGTTAATTTAAAAAATTATGTTTCTTTTAGAGTTGCTATTAAAATTCAAAATGAATCAATGTAAATATTTAAAATAGCTACGGTACTGAGTGACTGATTGATTCAACATCTCTAGCCCAAATGCCAAAATGTGGAAACATGCTATATAAATATAAATTTGGTACTTTCCTACTTCCACTATGATACTAAAATTTATTTGAATAAAATTCCAATCAGCTCAATATGGACACAAAAGTACCAAAATGTGATAAAAACAGGAAACTTTATTTTTGAAACACTTTAATATTTCTCAAAAAATTATATTAAAATCTACGTCCCTATTATTTCTTGAGTGAACATATATCGAGCTCCGCTTGCGACGTTGCTAGCAAATTTAGATATTTTGAGTTTTTATATAAACAAATCGATTTTTGTTCTGAAATATGAGTGATCACAGATCGAGCTCCTTTTCTTATTTAAGCGCTTATTGGCCAAGTTATTAGCGAATTTATATATTTTGAGTTTTTATATAAAAAACGATTTTAGTTTTGAAATATGAGTGATCACAGATTGAACTCCTTTTCTTGATTAAACGCTTATTGGCCATGTTACTAACGATTTTAGATATTGTGAGTTTTTATATAAAAAACGATTTTTGTTCTGAAATATGAGTGATCACAGATCGAGCTCCTTTTCTTATTTAAACGCTTATTGGCCAAGTTATTAGAGAATTTAGATATTGTGAGTTTTTACATAAAAAAATCGATTTTTGTTCTGAAATATGAGTGATCACAGATCGAAATCCTTTTCTTGATTAAACGCTTATTGGCCAAGTTATTAACGAATTTTGATATTTTGAGTTTTTTTATAAAAAACCGATTTTTGGACAGGAATGAGTAATCACAGATCGAGCTCCTTTTCTTGATTAAACGCTTATTGGCCACGTTGTTAGCAAATTTAAATATTTTGAGTTTTGATATAAAAAATAGATTTTTGTTCTGAAATATGAGTGATCACAGATCGAGCTCCTTTTCTTGATTAAACGCTTATTGGCCAAGTTATTAGAGAATTTAGATATTTTGAACTTTTATATAAAAAACCGATTTTTGGTCAGGAATATGAGTGATCACAGATCGAACTCCTTTTCTTAATTAAACGCTTATTGGCCAAGTTATTAGTTTAGGGACTGCCCTTAAAAAAATGCGTATGATAACGAATGAGTAATTTTATTTGTTATGTAATTTTATTTCAATGGATATTTTCTCGTGATCTCGTTTTCGAATTTTAATTGATAATACTCTGCTACAAAATAACAATTTTTTTAGAGCTTGAAAAGCGACCTAATGGGGGTTGTAGGCCTAGGTGAGGGCATACTAAAAGATTTTGAAACACCCTCAAAATTTTGAGTTATTTTGAAAAAACAGTTTTAGGGTAGGTCGTAGTAGTTTAGTACCTCTATAACCACGAACATTTAAACTAAAAATTAGCCAAATCAGTGTAGCCATTTTCCCATTTTAGATAAATATAAAAAAATGGGCGTAAAGACCACGCCCAGGTCAATTTTTTATTCCGTAAAAACCTAAGTTGGACTATTGCCAACATTTAAAAACAAAAATGTCCGTTCTCAACTGATGTAATTACCAACGAACGACATTTGATTTTTATTTATATAGAAGAACATTTTTTAGGTAATTAAACCATTATTCTTATTTCTTAACACACATTTCAATCTAACTATAGAAATGAAATACTTCATTTGCAGTTTTTTATAAAACATTAATAAAAATCTTAACATTTTTATCAATGTGATAATATCAAAAAAAACACATATTTTAGCATCTTTAACACAGCATCTTATCTTACTGGCCATAATTAAATAATATAATAAGAGAAATTATAAGTATAAAAAGAAGCAGGAAATTAAAGCAAAGTTTTATTTTTGAGGCGTTCGTTGTCAATTACGTAAAAACAGACCTAACCAAAATATTGATTGTTTAAGTAGTTTTTTCTTATAATTTAAAAAAAATTCGGAGATGTTTTATGATCACGCTAATCTATAAAAATAAATCTAAAATTTAAGTATAATCATGTAGGTGTTAAACATTCAAGTTATGAACATTTAATACAAATAACATATGAAAAATATTTGGTCGATTCACAAGGTCATATTTTCATAACGTTCACATATTTCACGACTAGAGGCTCGGCTTAACCGACTCTAACTCTGGTTGGTTACGATAACACAGTACACATAGCATACAGAGTATTTTTATTTTACGACATTTTTGCTTGAAAGGCAATAACAATATTTTCAAACCATTGTGAAATATTATGAAATTATGACATGATAGGACTCTACACCGTGAGGAAAATTTGAATCCTTTTACCAAAGATCAAACTTATAATTCATCCAACTGAAAATAGTTAATTATCAACATCCTTGCGATTTCATTGGAATTTAGATGAACAAAATTGATGTCAAAGAAAAGAAAATTTTGTGTAAAATAAAAGTACAAACATGTTTTCTAACTTTAGTCACCATTAATGCAATATTTAACCAATAAGAAACAAAATATAGAATGACTAAACAAATTTAAAAAATCTTTAGTTTTTTTTGAAGCTCTTGTTTTTAAAATTTTAATTTTGTTCCTCTGTGTAATTTAAAATAATTTCACTATGACTGCCAACAAATTAATTATCATATTAATTTAATTAAAACATATCGCACTCGCTCAACAATACTGTATTAACTCAAAATTTTAAAATGTTCAGTAGAGGGAAAAAACTGTTTGTGATTACATTTTAAGCAAACTCCAATTGAAAATATATTTACAATGTTTTTCTTTAAAATTATTGCAAAATAAATCTATTTTTTGAGTTAATACCATTTTTCTGAAACTTATCGATATTTTTTTGTGTATTATTTTATCAACAAAACAATTTGATTATTTTTAACTTGAATAAAGGCTCAATTCAAAATAATAAATTTTTTTATGAAAATATACCATGTATTTCCATTTAAATTTTTGTATTAACTCAAAATAATACCTTTTTGTTGATACAAGGTAGTCACTAATTATCATGAAATGTGGTTTTCGAGATGAAAGAGTAATCTGAATACGTTTACAGTAGATAGATATTGATGTTGTTAGTTGATTTCTTGAAAAAATGTATTTTTAAAAATGTTGAGTTAATACAGTATTTTTGAACGAGTGCGATATTATAAACGTATAATAAATATATTATAATTTATTTTAAATCAATTTCTTTATTTAAAAAAAAAAACTTACCTATAAATAGCGTTATGTAGGAATTATGAAGCAATTCAAAAACATATTTTTAATTAAACCAAAAAATAACAAAAACTAAATTTAAAAAAAAATCGCCAAAATGCATTACTGAATTTCTCTTACAAATTTCAAGCTTTTACTTGGCTAAGCAATACATTGACTTTGCAAACACAGCTTCTTTACAAACAAGTAGCTTTTTTTCACTTAAACAAAAAAACAAAAAACACAACAAAGCTTTATATTTACTCTCTCAATAACGAACTAATAAAACAAAAACAATAACGAATCTCACACGCACACTCATACACATTAACAAGCCATTAACAAGACTTTTTCTACAATGACTCGACTGAATTGCTAATTTTCATTTCCTTTTTTTAGCTTAATTTTCAACGATTTCAATGAGATTTCTTTTCAATTATAATAAATAACACTTAATTAACCGATTGAAACACTTTTTATGAAATAATTAACACTTTATCTATATTTAATTATTAATTAAACACGAGCACAGCGGCTGACCGTACGACTTTAGCAAGGAGGAAGTGAAAACTAAAAGGAATAGAGGAAACTAAGTGTTACCAGATGTATGGTAGTGAGAAACTTTTGTTAAAGAAAAAAGGGGTTGCCGTCTTAAGATTATTTTAACGGAAATACAAATTTGAATTGGTTTATAAAGTTAATTTTTAACTACTGTAATTTGGTATATGTAAATAAGTAAATATTAAAAACATTCAATGAAAATTAGTTAAGTTTATGGGTAAATTTAAAAAAAAAAATAAAAAAATTTAGAATTTAAAATGTTTCTTTTGCTATTAAAATCTAAAATGAATCAATCTATATACATAAAAGATTAACGTTATCGAGTGGCCGACTGATTCATGAAATTTGAACTATAGGTTCTCCACTCCCTCTGTGGATCCACTAAGAAGGGATTTTTTGAAATTAGAAGGTTTAGAAGAACCATAGTATATCTTCTTATATATACACCAAAAACATTTAAAAAACTTCATTATCTACTGAAAAAATTAGGGTATTTGCTACATTTTTTGATATTCGAAACCTTGGTACTTTTTTGGAATCTTATACTATATCTTTTAAAGCAATAAAAATATAATTACATTTAAAATCGTATCATGTATTTACTTATCAAAAAATATCAATTGTAATGTAATTGTTTTTGTATTAGAATTGATAATTGTTTTTATTTTAATGCATTTAAATTAAACCTCCGAGTGGACTCGCAAACTTGCGAGTAATCCACATAACCTAACCTAAGCCTAACAATAATATGATAATGTTGTAATTATCATAAAAATAAACGCTTCTATGACAAAACACACAGTGGTTTAAAAAATTGCTAACAGTTTTCTATTCTCTATAAAAAATTCTATATAGTCCCGAAGAATTTCAGCTCATTCGGATCATAAATGGATTTTTGGAGATTTTTTTAAAAAAATTGAGACCCGAGGTGACCAACTTTGAGGGGCTACGTACTGGCCCCAATTAGCGCTAGGAAGCTGAACAAACGTAAATCAACTCAAAACATCTCAGCTCAAACCATGTGAAATTTCATAACAATATCTCCAATAGTTCCCAAGATACCGAATTATTTCAAAAAAAAAAAAATTTCTAAACCACTGTGCAACACTTGATTTCTTTTTTGATTAATTTATTTCAATTTCTTCTTCATTTCATTTTCCTCTGCCGACCACTTTAACACTTCATTTGCATACTAACAACAACAACAACTACTCGTAATTACTTGCACCTTTAACTTCGCACATATTACAACAACAACTAATAATCATAATAAAAAAATGTTTATTAAACAATGCACTTCACTACATTATGACGTCACAACAATGAGAGTTACTAAACAAGTAAAATGATACTCTTTCCCAAAGCAACAACAACAACAACACCAACAATAGACAAATCATACAGTTGCCATGAATTAATGCTGGCCAATGCCGACTTCGTTAAAGTAGACAAACACTAAACGGGGAAATTGCAAATATGAATTTCTAAAATTCCACTATTTTCAACGAAATAACCTTTCAATAATATACTTTAACTATTAATTTACTTAATCAAACACTTTTTCTTATATACAAAAATCGCGGTTTTTTATTAAATTATCAATTAATAACTACAATGCACAGTGGTTTAGAAACGGTTTTATTTTGGAAATAATTCGGTATCTCGAGAATTGTTGCAGATATTGTTACGAAATTATACATGGTTAGAGCTGAGGTGTTTCCGAGTTGGTTTGCTGTTGTTCAGCTTCCTAGGAGTAATGGGGGCCAGTGCGTTGCCCTTCAAAGTTGATTACCTCGGTTCTCACATTTTATAAAAAAAATCGCCAAAAATCCATTTATGTGCGAATCAGCTGAAATTTTAAATATAAATAGTCCTTGAGAAGGTCTACAAAAAATATTGTATGTAAAGGCTATCTCTTTTAGTTGAAGAGATAGTTAGGCCTAGTGTCAGAATATTCCTCTTCAAAATTCAAACAATATTTTTTTCCCATAAAAAAATAAACCTAAATATCTCATTTAGTTGAAGAGATATTTAGGTTTATTTATTTTTTAATTTTTCTACATCTTTTTTGTTTTTTTGGCGGTCCTACGGAGGTTGGAATTTTTTTTTAATTATCATCTATATTAACCATAAAATTAAAAAAAAAATAAAAAAAACTTGCTAACAGTTGTCTAGCCCTATAAAAAGTTACAGGCATCCAAAGTTATAACATATAAAAATGGCCGAATTTTTTAAGCTTTTCCCAAAAAGGGCCTATATTTTTTCATTTGTAGAACAAAATTTTCTTCGGGACTACATATATAAAATTTTTTTATGATCCTGAAAGAGAACTTAATGCAAAAACGTGTAAAATAAATTTTGGCTCACTTAAGCCCATTTAGTACCCCGAAAAGTTAAAGAAAACCGAAACCCTCGATTTTACAAAGATCAATTTCAATTTTGGATACCCTACTCGATATGTAATTAAAACATATTTAAATATTTAAGCTAACTAATTATATAATTGTAATATGTATTAACTTTGAATAATATTTGCCATTAAATAATTAATATTTTGTTTGTTATAAATACTGCTCAACATTGTTGATTTGTTATTAATTAGTTGTATGCAGTTTGTTATTATTATCACTAAATAATCTTGTTTATTGTTTTTGTGTGTTTGTTGAGCTGAAAACATTATTATTTAATTTAATTGTTTTATGCATTTTTAATTATTTTTAACGACTGTCATTTATTTGATATGCTTGTTATTAACCCTAAAATGGCAATTTTGTGACATTCCCCCCCCAAGATTTGTGACATTCTTAACACTTTATTGTTAAAAGTACAATAATATATCGCTGGCTTTTGTTTTAGTGGTTTTTGTAAAAAAAGAAGATTCCAAAATCGAAATTATATGCCAAATATATTTTTTTTTCATTCCACAAAAGATTTTTTTAAATGTTTTTTATTTCCTACGAACTTTTTTTGGCCCTATAGTGTTTTCGAAGGTGGTTATACAAGTCATCCCTCTATGTTAACTACAACCTTTAAAATGGCAACCCTATTGCCAAATTTCTTTTCACTTTCAGTTTCACTAGAAATTTTCAACGCATTAAGATGCAGCAGCTGCCTCTTCTAACATTTTCAACAATTAAACTAAATAAAAGTGAAGTTTTTGTGACAACAAGTGTTAAATTTATTAAAATAAATGTTAATTGTTTATATTTTATAAATATTAAAACAAAATATAAGAAAATACCATAAATATTGTGATGGAAAGTGAAGAATTATAACAAAATATATTTATTGGACAGTTTGTAGTTGTTGTAATAGATGCACTACTAAATTTTCTACATGTTTATTCGTGTGTGTGCGTATGTTGGCTTATATTTGAGTAAAACATATTTAAGAGAGGGGAGCTAATTTGTTTGTTGTTGTTAAGACATATGTTATGCTGTTGTTGTTTTAAAAAGGAGGTGCATGGGAAAGTTAGTGTTGTATAATTGGCGTTTATGCAAAACTGATCACAACTGTTTGAAATTTTTAATTTAATGCTGGAAATTAGGTAAGCAACTTTTTTATTTCATTTTTCAATTTAATTTAATATGTATTAAACTCATGTGGTATTTTATATTTAATTACATATTTATTTTTGTTAATGTATGTAGTCATAAATTCCCAGTATTCTTAAAATGTGTAAATTTCATTTTAAAACAAACACTTTGTCATTAATTTCCATTTTGTGGTTTTTTCTATGAAATTGATATGATGGCGTTATAAATACATACTTCAATATTAATTATATAAATCTCTAGCTGTTTGTTTTTTTATATTATGTTGATTGTTTAAACAATATTTATGAACTATATATATATAATTTTTCGTTGAAATTAATATGTATTTATAGCCAGATATTGAAATAACAATTTATTTATTGACTTGACTAATTGAAATATGTAGTAATGATATTGTTGGTACAGTTGGTCCACTGGCTGTTTGCTGTATAGATTGTATTTATGATTATTATTTATGTTGCTGCAAAGAACAAAGTAAATATAATTAAGTTTTTAATTGTTATAATAAATTCTCTACTCAAGTTACACACCTGTAGAGAAAAATTACTTTAAATAAAGATGTAAATGAAATACATAGTGTGTTGTTATTTTTGAGATCTTAATATTGTTGTTTTTTTGTTGTAATATTAATACTGGCTAGTCATGCACGTTTATGGTTTTAATAACAGTTTAGCTGGACTGGTCATAAATAGAATATTATAATCTATAGAAATTTCACAATTTAATCTGAGAAATATTGAAAAAAAAAATTCCCACATTATGGATTTTGTATCATATTTAAAAATTCTAACTAGTCAGAGATTTATTTCACTAGAAATTTCAAATGTAACGAACATTTAAAGATTTTTCTAGAGTTTTTGCTACATACATATTTATGTTAGCGATTTAACTTTAAATTAAAAAAATCTCGTTTAGGACAAACTTTACAAAAAATATTTTTGGCCATTTTAATAACTTAACGAAACTTTTTTTTCTTAACTAAAAAGATTTTACTAAAGTTTTTGTTATATTTATTTTTCGTTGATAATCTATTATTTAAATCCTGAAAAGGTATTATTTTTAGATAATTTAAAAAACTTAACGAAACTTAACGAAACTTTACGAAACTTTATTTTTTAAACCAGACCCACCAGAAATCAGTAAGTTACATATTTATTTAACTTATTTTATATGCTCCTTAAAAGTAAACAAATTTTGTATATATGAAAGCAATTTTGAAAACTTAACGAAACTTTATTTTTCAAACCAGACCCACCAGAAATTATTTCGTTACATATTTGTTTAACTTAGATAAAATGGTTTTCAAATGTAAAAAATCTTTGTATTTTTGTTCATTTTGAAAACTTAACGAAACTTTTATTTTTTAACGAACAATATTTTATCACAGATTTTTCAATATTCATTTAGCTTTAAGAAGCTGCTATTTAAATCAATAAATTTTGTTATTTTCTGGCAATTTTTAAAACTTAACGAAACTTCATTTTTTAAACCAGACTCACCAGAAATCCCTAAGTTACATAATTTTTTAACTTAGATTAAATGCTCTTAAAAAGTAAAAATATTTTGTATTTTTTTGGAAAGTTTTAAAACTTCACGAAACTTTAATTTTTGATCGTTAAGCATTTCAACGCATATTTTTCAATATTATTTTAGCATTAAGAAAATGCTATTAAAATCTTGACAAACAGGACAATTTGAAAAACTTAACGAAACTTTATTTTTCAAACCAGATACACTAGAAATTATTTCGTTACATATTTGTATAAATTAGATAAAATGCCTTTCAAAAGTAAAAAAACTTAGTATTTTTATCCATTTTGAAAATTTAACGAAACTTTTATTTTTTAAAGAAAAACATTTTATCACAGATTTTTCCATATTCGTTTAGCTTTAAGAAGCTGCTATTTAAATATAAAAACTTTGTTATTTTCAGGTAATTTTTAAAACTTAACGAAACTTTATTTTTTAAACCAGATCGAAAAAGTAAAGAAATTTCGTATTTTTGAGCACTTTAAAAATTTAACGAAACTTAAATTGTTTTACCAATAGGATTTCAACATAAATTTTGACTTTATTTGTACAGATACTAGTATAATCCCAAAATAGTTGTTATTTATTACAACTTTTAAAAACTTAACGAAACCAGGCCTAATAAATATTGGTTTTTTAGATTTTATTCTTTTTATTGTTGAAAAACTTAACAAAACTTTAATTTTTTTATAAATTTTTAAAAATCTAAATCTAAAAACTTTGTTATTTTCAGGTAAATTTTAAAACTTAACGAAACTTTATTTTTTAAACCAGATCGAAAAAGTAAAGAAATTTCGTATTTTTGAGCACTTTGAAAATTTAACGAAACTTAAATTGTTTTACAAATATGATTTCAACATAAATTTTGACTTTATTTGTACAGATACTAGTTTAGTCCCAAAATAGTTGTTATTTATTACAACTTTTGAAAACCTAACGAAACCAGACCTAATAAATATTGGTTTTTTAGATTTTATTCTTTTTATTATTGAAAAACTTAACAAAACTTTAATTTTTTTATGAATTTTATTATTTTCTTTAAGCATTGACAAAAAATTATCCAAATAATATTTAAAACTGGGAATAAAGTAAAAATAATTTAAATCTACAAAATAATTCTTATTTTTAACGATTTTTAAACTAAAAGAAACTTTATTTTCCAAATCGAGCCTATAAAAACAGATTTTATTCCATATTTCGAGTTTTCGACTCAACGAAACATTTATTTCCTAACCAAACATATATTCTTAAAGATTTTGTCATATAATTTTTGATCTCAAAAACTACAATTTAAATCCTCAACTATTTCTCTTAACTATTTCACAATTTCTAAAACTTAACGAAACTTTATTTTTAAATCAATGTTAATGAAAAATCTTTGTACCGCTTTCAGCGTTATTTTTTATTTTTATTATATTCCATATATTTAATCCATTGCCACAAGTTGTGGTCTTTACTGTATTATATATATACAACTATAATTAAACCGAGACATATAAATTCTATATTTTAATAACAAATTAAAACACAATCATAAATTTAAATAAATATTTATTTATGTTACATATTTCGCCAACAACATGCGTATGCTGCCAGCAAAATTCTATAGAAAACGTATCAAAATATATACCTTAATTATCGATAAAATACACATTAAACTTGTCTAATTTCATGGCAATAAATTTGCTATTTTATTTGGACAAAGTAGAATTTTATATGTAGTTTTTTCTATAAGTTTGAAATGCAGTTGAATGTAATAAAAAATATTAATTAATTGCAAGTTTATAAAACAGTTGATAAAAATGCAACAGCTTCTTAAGCTGCATTTATGGCGAAAATTAAATATACAAATAATAATTCAAGTTGCAAATGCAAGTACATACATAAGTTGTAATTAAAATATGGCAAAGTTTTTGTTTTAGAATATTGTGTTTCGTTAAGTTTTCCAAAGAGCCTAAAATACCAAAATTCTTTATGATTAAAGCGTGTCAAATCTATGTTAAGCAAAAGGCACTATTTCGTGCCTCTAGGTACTTTATTATAAAAAATTAGAAGAACGAAAAAGTACATATGTTTGCACAATTACAAACGCATCAACCTAACGGGAGACAAACAATTATATTCCAAAACTGTTCCAGCAATGAAACTATTTTATTTGTGCGCCTTAGAAACGGTCATTACAAACATTCCCTCTATATAAAATTTCCCTCTAAAATATTTGTTTAACCATATTTTTCACTTATTTAAAAAAAATTGTGTTCACCATCAAATATTTTCAATCTTTATCTTAAGTACTTTGGTGAAAGTTAGGTTATGTTAGATTCCACCATGGGCAGCCACTCTTCAAGCAGCTCTCTTGGGTCCATTCAAAACAGATGCCATTGTGATACTCAAGAGGTAAACATCAGGGTATTTATTATACGTCCGTTGTTTCCAGGCTAAACCAAGCAGATTCTCTGATGAAGGAGTAGATTCGTCTAAGACTCATCCTAGATAGCTCATCTAAGCATGATAGGAATGGAATTCCCAGGATGAGTTCCCTCAGGTTTATCAGAGCCGGGCATTGACAGAATAGGTGGGACACCGTCTCCTCCTCTTCTTCATTATGATAGCTCCTACAGTAGTCATAGTACCGTAGGCATTTAGCATGTGTCCCAATTATACAGTGTCCTGAAGGAAACAATTAGCCTTATTTGCTCACGACGCAATTTCATAAGTAGATTCGTCCTGCTGGCATCATATACGAGACAAGTAGACCTCGTTATAACACAGGAAGACTCGTTGGTACACCTGATTTCTGCAGACTCATATAGTATCTGCTGTACAGCCATCTCATCAACCATCATCTCACCCCTTTTGGCCAGTTCATCTGCTATACAATTACCCTGATTTCCATCGTGACCATATAAGCGTTATCCTAGAATGCCTCGCTATCTCATTAAGGGATACCCGGCATTCCTCGGTTAACCTAGATGTCGTGAAAACACCCACTATTCCGTTAACGGCAGCATTGCTATCAGTAAATATGCATATATCACCAGATATCGATAAAACCTCAGCCATTTGGATGCACGTTTAATGGCCGTAACTTCCGCCTGAAGAGCCGTACAGAAGTTAGGTAGCCTGTAATAGGATTTAATCCCAAAGTTATCAATAAATCCCTATTCGGGATTATAATATGGAAATGAATATCGGAAAAAGGTTTTGCGATGCAGTAATCGACATTACTATGTAGTTCCATAGTAGTTCAGTATCTTAGAATGCCCATGGTCTTTACCAGACCACGAACAGCCAGCATTGAGAGCCATTTGTATCACCATCAAATCAACATCAAAACAATTTAGAATAGTAAAAAGTGCCTTAGAGTTGGTAGACCTTATAGCGCCTGTAATCAGTATCGCGATAGTCCTAAGAACTCGTTCAACGGCCTTCCGTTGAGTAGCATTATCCAAGGCGTGCCACCACACCAACACTCCATAGAACAATATTGGTTTAACAACTGCTTTGAAGATCCAATAATACGGCATAATACCCCAGTTAGTACCAATTGCCCTTTTACAGGAGTAGATAGCCACATAAGCCTTATTAATCCTGTTTTCAATATTCAAATTCCAGGATAAACTTTTATATAGAATGATGCCAAGGTACTTTGGTTAAGATTCGACACAGCCGATATTAAACATTAAAATTTGCCACCAGCTTGAATCATTCAGTTGAATACAATTGAGTCAGTCCAATGTAAACTATACTATTTACCAAGTCTTGTCTTTGTAATCTTCAACAACAATTTTTCCTTACAATTTTTATTGGTTATTTACATTAACATAATCAATCTAAAAAGGAAAAGTAACAATACCTTTTGATACCTTAATTACACAATAAGTTACAATTAGATATTGATAAATTTATGCCCGAAAAAGGGACCACAAAAATGTGGTAAAAGTAAAGTGATAAAAGTGAAAACGAAAACATAATTTACAAAAACACAATCAACAAGTGATTCAATACTTGATTGCATATCAATAAAATTTATTTGATGGGGTCAATAAGCCATAAATTAAACCCAATAATAAATTTACCACCCCCCAAAAACCAAACACGTAAATACCAAACCAAATATCTTTATACCACTGAATGAAGCCTAAGGCAAGTAGAGAATTGTAAACATAATTGCAAAATACCTAAAAAGGACATAATATAATTTGAGTAAGTAATCAAAGGAGCAGCAACAGAATTGTTAAAGTTTCACTTTATTTGTAAAGGAATCCCTTTCATATCATTTGGAAAAAATATGATGCTGCTTATTTATTAATCAAATGTATCAGAAATGATTTCAATAGCCACAAAATATGAAATAAATACAATTTAATATTCAATTGTTTGCTCTCATTTGTTGCCTGTTTCAGCAGCTTGCTTGGTTCATTGTAGTGCATGGCCACAAATTTCGTTACCGTCTCTGAGGATCCCCTACAATGATCTATTAGTTCATCGGCCACATACGTACGATGTTGGAGACAAACCATCAGAGCACTTTTCAATTCTATAGGATTTTCTTCACATAGCAGAAGACCGGCTTCTTGTATTTTCATATTGCTGGTGCAATTGAAAATCTTACTAAAGCCATGGCTTATAAAGTAATGATCATGTTGGTTATTAATTGTAAATACAGCATAGTTTAGTTCAGACTTTACATAATCATCCAAATATCTTAATTTGATTTCTTGTGGATATTTTGCTGTACAGACACGTGTTAGAAGTTTATTGTTTAATGAGGAGCAGCGGCCATAGAGCAGGGATTTTGAGAAATTTACATGATTTAGCAGAGTGATAAGGAGGATTTGGAAATTTATATTTTTGAGTTGAAAATAATACATTTTTTGTTTGTTTTTTTTTAAATATTTTGAATTTAAAATTAAACAAACATTGTTATAATAGTGTCAAAATTTAATACCCAGTAAGCATGCAAACTATTTATTATATTCAAGTATTGGAAATTCAACTTGAATTTCATTCTCATTTTCAAGCATTTTTCATGTTATAAAATGTTTAAACATATTTTGGTTTTTTTGTCAATCAAACATAAATATTAACAAGTAAGAAAGTATTGTCGGTCAAGGCCGACCATATAATACCCTACACTAAGTAAAAGAGCAAAAACATTTTTCTTTTAAAATTTCAATAATTTATATTTTTGAGTGATTTTCGGAAGTGGGCCTTATATGAGAACTATGACCAATTATGGACCGATCATCATGAAATTAGGTCATGTGATTTATGTCTATATGAAAGTTAACTATGTTGAATTTTGTGTGTATACCAACATTTTTAAGCGACATATGCACGTGAAAGTGATTCACGTCTATATGGAAGCTATGACTAATTATGGACCGATCGTAACAAAATTGGGTGACATGAATTTTGTATATATAAAACTTATTTGAAGCAGAATTTGTGTAGATTAAACATTTATGACCGATAAAGTCCAATTTCGGAAGGACATTTGTATGGGGGCTAGGTAAAATAATGGACTGATTTCATCCAGTTTCAATAGGCTTGGTCCTTGGGCCAAAAAAATAATATGTACCAAATTTGATCGATATATCTTCAAAATTGCGATCTGTACTCTGCGCACAAAGTTTACATGGACAGCCAGCCAGGCGGACGGACGGACATCGTTTAATCGACTCAGAAAGTGATTCTGAGTCGATCGGTATACTTTAAGGTGGGTGTTAGACTAATATTTTTGGGCATTACAAACATCTGCACAAACGCATTATACCCTCCCCACTATGGGTATAATAAAACGAAAGAACTTATATTAAAATTTGTTTACAATAATTAAGAAAAATTAAAATACTCAAGTCAAGTGCAAGTGCAAGTCTGTTAGCAAATCATAAATATGTCAGTAAAATCCTCAAAAAATGTTTTTTTTTTATTTTTGCAAATCACACAGATTTTAACATCTCCATTCAAAGCCCACCAATTGCCAAACACATGCATACGTAAAGAGAAAAAGCGCTCCCATATTTTGTTTCTTAAGAAGGCAATGTCCCAACAAGACAAGAAACAATGAAGTTTATAAAAATGTAATATTCTGATTTCAATTTAAATATTTTTAAATGTTAATTTATTGTTGTGTTTTAATTTAGAATTGGTTAGAAAGATTGAATTCTTTTATTTTTTCGACTTGAATTGTACTATAATTCAAGGCATGAATTCAATTATATTTCAAAGCTTGAATTCAGGTATTTTTTTGACTTATATTTTACTGTAAATCAAAGCTTGAATTCAAGTTTTCTTTTCACTGGAGATTGCTATTGAAATAAAGTGTAATACAAGTGTATTTCAACCCTTGAAATTTAATTGTATGACTGGAAATTAATTGGTTTTACACTTGAATTCCAGCAAAAATGCTCATTGGGTAGGGACAGGGTTGAAGTCGAGTCGTTTTATAGTTACCCAGCAAAAACTTGGTAATGACTTGCAATGACTTAATGACTCAAAGACTGTTAATATTTTAAATATTAGCTCTTTCGGATCGTAAATAGATTTTTGGCGATTTTTTTTTAAAAAGAGGCAAGAGGCTAATTATCCGTAAAGAGCTTTACTTTGGTGACACTCAATGAAATTTTTCGGAAACAATTTTCGTAGAATATTTTAATCCGTAAATGTCCTTTTTGAAAGGATTTTTTCATTTTCTCGAAAAAGGATAAAATTGATCTTCCACAAAAATGATCCCCATTATAATAAGTTTCCCCAGGCATTAAGTATAGTGCTCCCTTCGACCAAACAATTAAAACTTTGACCCACTTTAAAAAAAAATTCAGACCAGCTAGACTACAAAAATGATCTACTTACTCACCATTCCCTTTCAAAAATATAGGGTCGCTGTTACAAAAATGCTGTTGGACTGTGCTATTAATGAGTTCTTTAAGTCATTACTTTTAACAAGTTTTCGTGATATTAAAGTAATGACTTATTTAGTTGCAGTTGTCTCCAATGACATCACCATGTTAAAATAATGATTTAAAAAGCTATTTTGTAAATAGTAAAGTGCCAGAATTTTGCATTTTAACTCATTGAATCCTTCGTGATAGTTCGAAATCAAATTTTGGGCTGGAGACATCATTGGAAAATACTTCTTCAATAGGTAATAAGTTAAATGGATGAGAAGAAACACCATTTTGAAGATATTTTTTTATTTAATCGTAAATGAGAAAAGGAACCCATCCCATCCTGATACCAATTTATGTATTTATCATCTATATATATAAAAGTGAATGTGTGTCTGTATGTATGTTTATTATTATTAGTTTGGGACCTATAGACGGCTAAACGGCTGAACCGATTTGCTTGAAATTTTTACAGTATATTTATGTATGTCTGGAAGGAGCTATAGGCTACTTTTTGTTTTGAAATTTTAAGTGGGCGTGGTACCTCCCATACAAAGTTAATTTCAAAAATCAAATATTTAGGAAACTATAATAGCTATAGTCCTCATTTGCGGCAAAAATAGGAGTAGTAGCCACAGAGGGCGTGGCACCTCCCATATGATGATTACACACCGGGTTTTAGCTAGTTAATGAATAAGTAGAAATCCCTTCAACAATAAAAAATCAATAAGTTTTACATTTTTTTTTAAATACTTTTTGTATCAGTTTATTTGTCTTTGCATGCAGTTTTTCAATATGTTTCAATTAAGATAACAATATTCATATTTATAATTCGTTTTTTTTTTTGATTTTTTATATATATTTTACAATAGTATTTACAACATCTATTTTAAATAATTAATATGCTTTAAAATTATTCACAGAGAGAGAAATATGTAAAATAGAAATATTGAAATAAATTCATTATTTAGCTTAAACAATTGTTGTCTTCGGGAGAGCAGATAGGTCCCCCAGATGACGTTAAATAACATTTAGTATAATAGTAATAAATGAGTTAAAAAGAGATAAAATCAAATTCAGGGCATTGGCAAAATCGTTGGCTACATAAATCAAGTTAGTTAGTAAAAAAAATTGAGAAAGAGAGTGGGTGTGTGTGTGCCTAGGAGGATGGTGGTCATTGAGTTAGAAGTTAAAAGACTTAGAAAGAGTAATAAGATCTAAAGAGATCGAGGAAAGAGAAGAAAAAGATTACAGTTGTAAAGGTATTTGAAGTAGAAGATAGAAAAAGTTATTTTAAGGACACTTTAAAGTAAATAAAAATACCAGAATCTCGTTTGAAAGGAAATATACTTAGAGAGTAATAAAGAAACTCTGTTATGAAGAAAGAAACTTAGAGAGATAGAGTCAGAGAAAGTCATGTAGAAATTAAGTAATTAAAGACTAAGGGCAGTGATAAGTTGTATAACAGTTAAAAGAGAGCTAAAAGTTTTCTAAGTGAGATTATAAAGTTTATAGAGTTTCTTTTAGTTAGATTATAGAGTTAAAAATAGTTTACTTAGAGAAAAACAGTTGAAATAATTATTACAGGCAAAATCCTTTAGATCATCTCCTGTAATAATAGAAATGTATAAAGAGCGCGTGTAAAGTTTCTGGAGACATAGAGGAAATTGGACAGCTGGAAATTGGATAGTTAGGAAAGTAAGGTTCGTTGAGTTAAAAGTAGAAAGTTGTATGTATTACTCTTCAATGTTTTTCAACTTAAACATTTAAAATTATTATTATTTTTTTCTTTTATATAATATTAACAATATCCATTTTCGTTTTAACTTCATGTTGTTAAATCAGTTCCGTTTGCTTTAAGTGTATGTGTTGTATCACCTCTTCCGAAAGTTATTAAACAAAATTTTGAATTTACCATTCAGAATTACCATTTACCACCGCCGTAGTAACCACCATGACCAGCTGATTTATGGCTTTCAGCGGCCAAGGCAGATAAATGAGCAGCACGGGCATGTTGGACCTCAGCGGGTTCTACTGGCACACCGTTGTGAATGACTGGAATATGCAGGGGTCCATGATAGGGACCATAGTGGCCGTGATGGGCAGCAGTGGCATAATGGCTGGGGGCACCACCGTGTCCACCACCATAGCTGCCATGATCACCAGCCCAGCTGCCATCATCGCCACCAGAATGACCAGCAGAGGCGGAAGCTTGAGCAAGGGCGGCATAGTGGGCAGCCTTAGCATGTTGTACCTCGGGAGTTTCTACGGGAACACCATTGTGAATGACAGGTACATGATAGCCATGAGCAGCAATAGCATGAGAAGGAGCACCATGACTGGCAGCAGCATGGGCGGCAAAGTGGGCAGCTTTAGCATGAGCAACTTCGGGTGTATCCAAGGGGGCGCCATGGCCATGAGCGGCAGCTCCTAAAGCCTTGGCATGGGCGGCATAATGTTCAGCTTTGGCATGTTGTACTTCGGGCGTATCTACTGGCACACCACCATGGGTCAAGACAATAGGAGCAACAGCTTGATGGGCATAGGCACCATGACCCCACAAAGAACGTTTGTACAAATGATGACCACCATGATCGTAGGAAGCAGCAGCGGCGGCAGCATGAGCAGCAGCATGTGCAGCCTTAGCATGGGCCACTTCGGGAGTATCATGAGGCACACCTTCATGGGTCAAAGTAATATGGGCTTGGGGTCCGTGATAAGCATGACCGGCAGCATAACCTCCATGACCACCATCATAAGCGGCTACAGCATGACCTAGAACGGGTGAAATGGGGGAGGGGGCCTTTGGCAAATTGGTACCAACAGCATGGAAACCATGATGAGGATCGGCGGTATACGAAACAGTTTGTTTAAGGCCATGTCCGTCAATGTACGAATAACTGCCATGCGTGACGCCATCATGCGAGCGAGTTTCATGTTTCTGTGAATTGGGATCTGCATAACCATACGAATAGCTATGGCTATGAGGATCTAAATGGGCATATTGTGTTGATACGGCGCCATGATACGATGCCGAGCATGTTGCAACCAACAAGGCACACACAATTAGCTGAAAAGAAATAAATTGATTAAGTTTTGCTTTTAGACTACATACATATATGTACATAAATGTTAAATAAAAATGTTTAAAGTGTCTCTTAATAAAACGCCATTTCACTTAAACAGTGGTAAAGATCGCAGAAAATATGTACCTATATTTTAAACTACTATTTCAATGTTAAAACAATGTATACATAAACCTTGTAGGAAACGATCTAGGTTTTTAGAAAATTTAAGTAACATTTACAAATGTAGATCAATTTCGAAGATTTTTTTTTAAAAAATGGCTCCTAACAATCTATATAAGTAATAATTATAAACAGCAAACTAAACACTTAACTACCCTGTTGTTAAATGTAGAAGATTCACGAAACTTATTGCGAAATTGGAGATAAACTTTTCAATTAGTAAATTATAGGCTTGCAACTACACAACAGTGTTTCAGAAGATAGGCATTTGTTATAATTACTTGCATTTGTTGTGCCACTGTAAGGCTTATGGCACAAGCTAACATCAGCTTTAAAAACCCATTTCAACAGCTTTCTGCTATTTTGCATAATCTCTATTTTAAACACTTCCCTCTATGCCACAGCATGCCAATCTGTAGTCATTTATAATCGTATGCTTTGAACACGCCACATTTATGTGTTGCATTAAATGAATGTAATAACTACAGTTTTGTAATCTCCAATGTGTAAGTTGATGCAAATAGACAGACATGTAAATGCTGGAGTACAGGGTGCAACTTCATGAGACGCATATATGTATAATGTGAAAGTATAAAGTTCAAAAATACAGTTCTTTGGAAGTTATTTTTATTCAATAAAGTGTCATTGCAAAGACTAAAACATATCGGTTACATTATTCAGGAGTAATTTAGTAATGTCTGGCTGTATATGAACTTATTCATTAGGCATTTGTAGCTGATTTCTCTCTAACTCACACCAATTGTTTCTTGGCACTACAACGATTCATTGTTAAGAATAATTCATGCATTAGTAGCAATTAATGCAGGAGAGAAATTTATGATTTTCTCTTTATCCTGTACTTTTCTATGGCTTTCCAAAGTACGAAACTAGCCCAAAGAACTTGCTTAGTAACTCCATAACATCAATGAGTTCTAATAGGCCTTACAAGTAACTAGTTATTTCAGTGACATCATTGTAATGACCAATTTAACTTTTTAAATTTATAAAATGGTGCCAGATATGACGCCAAGGCATCAAGCCATGGGAAAAGATTGGAATTATTCAGAAGGCAATACAAAGTAAAACAATCTATTAATCCAAAGTTAATAATCAATCCGATAGCGCGAAGTAACTAGTGCTTATATTGAATGATAAGAAAAAGAACTGCTAAAGTAGCAGTGCTGCGAAAAGTCATTAAGCTTTAACTGGAGCATCAGTTGCCATTACCGCAGAAGAGCCATTAAAGCAAATTCAATGGAAGTAAAAGTCTGACGAAGATCATGACAATGAAAGTATTTCGGTTGACAATGTTTAAAGAACTGTTGAAAATATTGGATTGTGTAGCTGGCTTCTTGATGTAGATTCCAGATATGTTAGAACAATTTTCGAAATGATGAACATATTCCGTAGACTCATATGTGAATATAGAAGGCAACTGTAAAAGCAATCCACTCAAACTGATTGTCAGACTGGTATGCAGACATACAGGGCACCGATCAGCTCGCAAAAGCCGAGAGTATCCTGGATCTTACAACATCAGCTTTGACATTAACATACCCATCCAAGAGGGAGCATAAACTTCATATTTTTTCAAACAACGGAGCGGAGACAAAGTCCAAATGTGGCCTGTATACATATTTTGGCGATGAATGTGGACTTTAGGTAATCTTTCTAGAATACTGGTAAGCATTATCGCAAATTGCGACTGCAATGATAAAGAGTAGGATGTGATCACTTCACATCTTCTCTATCAATACCCAGCTACATATGAGTGGCAACTAATTTTGGCTGGAACATGCCACTGTTAAGCATAATTGCAAATTGAGACAGCAATGATGAAGAGTAGGATGTGATCACTTAATATGTTCTCTATCAATATCCAGCTCAGAGTGGCCCAAGAATTAGATGCTTAAGATTTTTATGACAAACACTTTTATCAACATAACAGTTTGGTTGGAGTCTTCAAAATCTGGATATGGATAAAACGACTCCAGTGAGCATGAATTAGATTCTTTGGAATAGGAGGAAGAGATCACTTAATATGTTCTCTGAGTGACCTAAGAATTAGATTATTTTTATATTAGCAATATTGCTATAACACTTTTATCAATATAACATGTTGGTTAGAGGCCTCAAAATCTGGATTTATGATGAATGGACTCAATATTTGCTTCGAAATAGCTGACATATTAACATAATTCTCTTTTGATAAGATTCCGTACTAAACTACAACCTGTTAGTAAAGGAGGGTTATTACATTAACGTTTTAACCTATTTAATTCTTTTTAGAATTCTTTATAACGACAACAAAATCGATAAAATTATCGAATTTTCCAATCAACTTATTAGGAGTAATAAGAATCTGGTTAGATGCCTCATATTCCTCAAATAGAAAGAAAGAGGAGTTAATCCTTTTGGAGTATTAGGAATCTATATTAATTTCTGATTTAATAAAAAACATTTATTTAATCCTATGGAAAATCTATTGTAGATTATTAATGAATATCAAATTCTGCTATCTAGTACTTCATTTTCGTTTCTTTGGAAGTTGTTTTTTTGTTTTTGTTGTTGTAGGAAAGGAAATAAAGTTAATCCATTTCAAGAATTGGAAATCCATATATATCTGTGAATTAATAAAAAAGCACTCCCTCATTTTCATGTTAAATATAGGGATGTTTAAAAACAAACAGCTAATTCTTCTACTACTTAATTTTCGATTGTTTGGAAGTTGTTTTTCTTGTCGGGCTAGCACTAACATATGAAGGGTGCACCGATAGATTATAAGACAGTGTGCAGGACTGAGGAATACGACTTCGATTATCGCTAGAGACTCTGGACAATCAAGACATTTCGCAGTTTGTGTTTGTTTAAAAAAGTTTGGTTTTGGTTAATAAATTAACAGTCATTTGTTCACACCCAGTTTGTTTTACTAACTTTCTCCTCTTATTTTTATGGTTTTCAAAGAAAGCAAAAAAAGCAGGCATAAAATCTATAATTTAAAGTTATAGCTACGGTTTTACTATCATTGCAATATTACATTTCACAGCTTTTAATTTATAACCCAGTAACCCAAAGATTTTTTTTCATGCAGCAAACAATTTTAAAGCATTTTACAAATTCAGTTTCAACATTTTTAAACATATGTATTTTGCGGCAATAAAACAAGCAACTTGCCCCAAAATCAACCCACTCTTGCCAATAAAAGCATAAAAAACTAATGCCACTTGTTGTTGAAATACAAACAATTCATTTGCTGAATAAGTTTTTCCAACATTTTCTAGCTGTCTTTGTTAAATTATGTACAATCATTTCTAATTTAATGTTTCGTTTTGAAATCAACATACTAATGTTTCTTACAACTAACTTATTACGATTTTGATTTTATTATTTTATTACGATTTTCATTTAGCAAATTTGCAATTTGTATTACGTTACATACATTTTGATTTTGTTTGTTTTGGCTTAATTCTTTAAATAATATTCATTGAAGCTTATCTGCCAGTAATTGATACATACAACGAAAATTTATTGTAAAAAATAGAAAAAATAGTAAAAAAAAAATCAGTACCATAGTTTTAGCCAATTGCCATAATTTGGTTTTCAATGAGTAATTATGTATGTAAGTATTTCTTTTTTGTCTTTGTTTTGCATATTTGTTGAATTATAAGAAAATTTTTAATTTTGGTTTCCAATAGCTAACAAACGTATTGTGTTGCAAGTTTATTTTGTGGCTTTTTATGTTCATATAACCAACGTATGTGTAGGTTAATGTTGTTATTACGCCATTATTGTGGTCTGACATTAAATTTTAAAGACTTTAAACTTAAAAAATGTTTGTTGGTTGTTTAAAAATTTCTAAGGTTTCCTTTTGAAAAAACAAAAAAAAAATATGTGAAAAATTTGATTCTTGTTTGACAACAAGTTCGTGTTTTTAAATCTTTTGTTTTCTAGGCAATTGAGACTTCAGTACAAGGGCGTTTTTCAAATGTCTTTGTTGAAAATTTTTTGTGATACAGTTAAGTTATTTGAGAACAAATTTGATTTATGCTGCTTTTTTTTTTTTGGTAAGACTGAATTACAAGGTTATTTTTTATGTTATTTAAATCAATTTTGAGGGCCAAAGCAGTTTGTTTCTTAGGTTTTTCTTTCATTGATTTCGTCTTGGAACCATAGAAGTGGAAATTTTCTTGTGCTTTGTAATCAAAACTCCTTGCCAAATGTCAAACGGTTGAGAATTATTTGATAAACATTTGTTAAATGTATTTCAAATGTGGTTTAACTGGGGCATCAGCCAAAACAATGTATACTGGCTATATGATATCGTCTTCAAGCCTACTGTCTTGTACGGTACTACTGTGTGTTGTTGCAGATGAAGAGCTAACAAAGCAGATTCGAAGGAATCAAGATACTGATAAAGCTCATGGCAATGAGAGCATTAAATGCAATCGAACTGTTTGCCACTCATGCTTGCTACTTAGTCTATCCCTTAGACTACCAAACTGCTGTAGAACATTTTCAACATCACAGGAATATTAATATTATTACTGATTCAGGCACGTATCTAGGGGGAAAAGGAAATTTCTACCCGCCCCCCAAAACCGACGACAAGTTTTAATATAAAAAAAAGAAAAAAATGTAAAATAAATGTTACTTTATTTCCCCTCGCCCCAAAATGGTTTACCTAGCACCATGCCTACATTTTTACTGATTGGAAGGTGAGCATTAGATGCCCAAAGATTGTCTTATATTGATCACAAAATAGACAATTACTAGGTAGCAATATCTAAGTAGTATATTCATTGTATGGTTAAACATTTTTCATAAATATTTACTCTTGAAAATTATGGTATTACTCTTTTAGGACATCATCTTTAAAAGAAAAAAAAAAAACACAAACTGCGAAGCATTTAGCTTGTCTGCTAATACACCCAGAGTCTTTGGCGGGAATCGAACCCTCAACCCTCAAATTGACAACACACTGTTGTCTTACGATGGACATTGAATTGGAAGAGTGGAGAATTTCTGTGAATTATTTTAGTCCCGTGTCATATGAAAATATTAGATATCACAATGAATTTTAAATAAACTTGGTAAAAACCATGATACAATAATTGTAGAAGGTAGACTCACTAGGGAGAGTTTTCAAAATTTAGCCCTGTAACGTCAAACTTTGATTTTGATTTTTTTCATATTTTTTTTATATTTTCTTTTGTTTGAAGTTACAAGTATTGTATAATTGAGAATCTATTTTCTACCTTATATTGTTGTGTCATGGTAAAAACTATTCTCAATTAATTTTAATTCATTCTGTCACCAGTATAATAGTGAAAACAGAACAGATTGTCTGGGTTTGTACCGTGACCAGTCACAGAGTATATAAAAGGGGTAAATTTAAACCTTCTAAGCTAACACATTGTTAAAATGTCAGATCAGACTTCATACCACCAAAGGATCAGTTCCTACTTCCGCCTAAAGAAGTATTGAACTGCCCAACAACAACTAGTTCTATATCAGTTTTCTTGCTCCTAGGGAAATTAAGGATTTATTTCAGGTTGTTTTTTAATTGAGACATTTTGAGGTTATTGTGAATGACTGCAATTATTTTGTTTCAAAAATCTTATTTTCAGATAAAACTACAGAATTTTATTACTTATTATGTTAGGAACAAACAAAAATTATTCATAATTTTACTATTTCCTCAAAATTAGCTAATTATTTACGGTTAGATTGTGGTCAAGATCTTCACAATTTTATTATTTTCACAAAAACATTAGATTTAAAATAATTTGTGGTATTTTACTTAAGAAATCTTTAAAAAAAACATTGTTTTAGCAACAGAATTTGTTGCCAATCGAATGATTTTACCTTAGTGGCTGAATTTTACAGTTGTGGCTAAAAAATTTTGGAAGGTATAACAAAAGTTTGGTTGCTTCAACAGAAATTCTTCGTTATCAACTGACATTCTGTTTATAAAACCGAAAAATTCTATGTGTGCAACCGAATCATTCGATTGGAAACAAATTCGGTTGCTACTACGAATTTGTTTTATTTGTGTACTAACAAAAATTGTTCTGAAACTTATCAAGAAATTGTCTTTACATGAATTGAAGTTTCAATAAATTTAAGATTTATTCAAGAATTTAAATTTTGGGAATGTATGTATATTACTTGGTCGATTCGAATACCAGAAATATTGAGAATTTTTTGGAAAATTAACAATTATTGGGAATGGGAAGGATTTTCCATAAAACCTGTCAATCTGACTTCTATGGGAACCAATCAGTTATTTAGTTTTCTGGTATTTTTTTTAGAACTTAAAAAGTTAAATTGATTTCCCAAACCTTAAAGAACATTTATTAGGTTCTTTGCAATTTTAAAACGTTGAGTATATGAAAAATTTTCTATAAGATCTAACTAGTACTGGAATAATCCAGTTAATTTTAAAGAACTTTTGACAGGTTGTACACAATTTTGAAAAATTTTCTGGTATAAAACAGTTTTTTTTTTTAAAAAAAAGAACTTAAATTTCTTGTTGTTTTTTTCTTGGAATCCTTGATTTTTTAATATTTTTAATATATTTAAAAATAATTTTAAATTAAAATTTTAAAATTGAGTACTTTACTAATCATTAAATTTATTTAACAATTACTCAAGAAATTATTTTGTAAAAAATTATTAATTTAAAATTAAATTATAAAGTTAAATTTTGCAGGACTTTTTTTTACAAATTCACAATTATATAACAGAATAAAGAAAAATTCTTTAGATTGTTAGCACACATTTTTATTTAATTTAAACCATTTTCTTGATAATTTATATATTTTTTTTAAAGATTTTTTTCAAATAATCCTTTTCATTACTTACAAATGGTTTCATTTTGTTTATTCTTGGTAAATTATTTAAAATACAAATCACACTTTAGTTCTGAAAATCACAATTGGTTTATTCTTAATACGGCACACACAAAATATCCTTATTTCTCGTTCAGGCGTATTAAATGAGTACTTGGAAAAATTAAATTGTTTTTAAGAAAAGGGTAATTTAATTTGAAACTAGACACACGCTCAGTGGGTTTAACCTCCTAGAATCGCGACTAGGACTGTTAACGAACTGTGCTGACAAGTGGTAAAGTACACCAATATATACCCCCAAAACAAACAAATTCAACAAAACGAAACGAAATCAAACCAAACCAAACTCAGCTGAACTGAACTGACACAAACAGACCGAGCCAACAACAATAACAACAACTAGAGTAAACCGAAATAAAAACAACAATATAACAAAAAAATAAAAACAAATCATTCGTATGTAGTGCAGTCAGTTTAGTGTAGTTGGAAGTTTTTGTTTTTTTTTTCTTGGATTTTAACAACAATAACATAAGCTGCAAATTCATACATCTAGATAGATTAACAACAATCATATAAAACCAATACAACAACAAGAACAACAACAACAATTCACTTACAGCTAGTGTAAAATAACAGTTAAAGTAGAGCAAAACAAAAAAGAGCTTTAAAAGACAATGTCTAACAAAAGTATACACCCAAGAAGTCAGTGAGTACGACTCGCTGTACATACGAGTGTAAATCGGTATTTGTTGTTCATTGTTTTTCCTACTTCATCCGAATAGATTTGCAAAACAAATAGATTTTGCAAACGCAAAAAAACAACACACATTTACTCAATTGCAATAGAAAGAAGTGTGCTTTATGGCTTAGAAATAGTATAGAATTTAATTGATTGAATAATTCGTATGCACAAATATGAAAGCGGCAAAAAACCAAATTAAATATTCATATTTACTCATATTTAAGTATTTAACACGAAAATGTAGGAAGTGTAAGAAACAACACTTGGCAATCACTTTAAAAATTTTGCTTAAGAAATATTTTTATTTTTTTTTTTATTAGTTTTTAGTAAGATTTTCCATTTTTAATACCAGGATGTAAATTCTTATACAGATTGCAAAGAATTTTAGTGATTGTGCAGTAGATAACAGTTGTGTGGTGGAGATTTAAAGGGTTGCATTTATATCTAAAGAGATTTGAAAAAGGGAAAAATAACTAAAATTGAAGATGTTGTTACAAATTGCATAGCTTTTGTTCATTAAATTAACGAAAAATATTTTTGAACAAAAAAGTTCGTTTCATAAATCTTTTGTTTTTGAAAGAAATATTCAGTCGAAAAAAAAATATCGTTTGTAAAAGTTTATAAGTTTATAAAGGGAATATTAAAACCATTTATTATAACACAGAGGAACAAAATTGACATTTTGGTTTGGTGCCGCGGAAAATGTTTTTTATAAAACATGTATGGGGCATAGTCATAGTCAAAACTATATTTAGTTTTTTTTTGAGCGGTTTTAATTTGTTTGGTTATTCTGTATTTTTTTTCTCTTTTTGTTTCATTATTTCATAAATGGAGACTAAAGTTATACTTAAATTCATTTTTGTACTGGTATTCTACACAAAATTATCTTTTCCTTGACATTAATTTTGTTTATCTAAATTTCAGGATATATTGGTGATATCGCAAGGATTTTGAAAATTAACTTTTTCAGTTTCATCCTTATAAGTTTGGCCTATGGTAAAAGGGTTCAAAATTTTTTCACTATATAATAAAAACATATCAATAAAATAATTTATATAAAAATATTGAAAATTCGCTGAAAATATACCAAACTATTTGGCAAATAACTCAAAGTTTTACAATATTTTTCATATGTATTTCGATTTAAAAAAAAATATACAAATGTTCGTAACTTGAATGTTATACACCTGCAAGATTATACATAAACTAAAGATTTATTTAAAAATGTTTTTTTTTGTAAATATAATTCCTCTTGTTATATTATTTCATTATGGCTAGTAAGATGAGATGCTGTGTTAAAGATCCTAATATGTTTTCTAACATTTGTGGCGAATATATGTTAAAAGATTAGCGAAAATCAATTACATACACTGTTCTCCAATTGTATTTTGCTTACTTTGGTATTCAAATTCGCAACTTAGACAATTCCTGGATATATAATGTAGAAATAAATCTACATGTTTGTAAAAATTATTTTTTTTCTATAAAATACTAGTGTTTTTAAAAATTCGCAATATTTTAAAAACGCCAAATAGTATTTATATTGCTGTAGTTTGATTTAATTGTGTATTAAGAAATAAGACTAATGACTACCTAAATATTTATTTATAAAAAAAATAGTTTTTTAGGATGTAAAATTTCGGGATATTATCTAAATATTTCATTAAATTTTTAACTAATTTTTCATTTTAATTAAAAACTATGTTCGCTATAATGCCTTGAATGTTCTGTGCTAAATTTTTATTTAAAATTTTCATAATGCACAATTTTATTAAGGGTAAAACTAAAAGAGTCAAATTTCAACTTTCCTGAAAGATCAGACAAATATGCCAAATCATCCATTATAATTATTATACTCAAAAGAGGCATATGTTTACGTAGACCAATCTCATGTTGAACAAATTTCACATTATTAGCTGCATTACCCAAAATTTTTAAGAAAAACACCAAGAAATAGGGTATTCAATGAAAATATAAAAACCGTGATACTATATAAACATAAAAAAATTGGTTGAATAACAGTCAACATTTAATAAGATAAAAATAACCAAATTAATATAAAAAATAAAAATTTTAAATATTTTTAAGTGCAAATATACATAAGTATATATGGAATTCTTCCTACTCGGTTGCTATATAAAATCGAGACAATCGGCCCACAAATGGCTGAGATATAAGGACAACCTCAATTTTTGACCTATTTTTATACCCCACACCCCCATAGTGGGGACCTGAACCTTATAAATGGGGGATTTCATGTCAAGTAAACCAACTTTTAAAATCGTTTCTTCCGATCGGGATGAAATTTATACTATCGTATAGGTTAGACCTATACGATAGTAATTCAGACTATCTGAGTTAGAGGGGTTCAGAATTTGACATTTTGGCCAAACATGTGTTTTATCTCATCCAGTTACATGGATTACATATTGTTTTCAGCAAAATGTGTCCCAAATGGATTAGTTAGCTATTTCTTTAATCTTTCGAAAAAAAAAATATTAAAAAAAAATAAAACATTTTAATTTTTTTTCCGAAATCAAAAACTTTTTTGACTTTTTTTCAAAATGGGCCCTTTTTTAATGTTTTTTTTTTCTTGAAAGAAAGCTTATATATATTTTCCTTGTAGACCTATTTGGTCGCTTAGTGGGATGCGAAATCGATATCTTTCAAAATAAATATTTTGTAACTCAAAACATAAATTTTTTGACTTTTATTTTCCAAATCAAAAACTTTGTTCACTTTTTTTTCAAAATGAACCCTTTTTTAATTTTTTTTTGCTCAAAAAAAGCTTAGATCCATTCCTTTAAGTGAGTTTTAGTCGCTCCCATATAAGGCCCACTTCCGAAAATCAATCACGAATATAAATTATTGATTTTATTTACTCATACTATTTTACTTAGTGTAGGGTATTATATGATAGGGCTTGACCGACCATACTTTCTTACTGGTTTATCTAATATATCTGGATTACTAAATCATTAATATAAAAAATATGGATATCCAATAATAGATATATTAAATACCTTTGCAATGGCGTATATAAGTAGGTCGGACCTACAATGGGCCAAAATCGGGAAAAATATTTATACGCCGAATTTTTTTTTCACAAAAAAAAAATTTTATAAAATTTTTTCACTAATAAATTTAATATTGAAAAATTAAAAATAAAATTAAAATCAAAAACTTTTTTGATTTTTTTTTAAATGGTCCTTTTTTCTAAAATAAAGCTTAGATATTTTTCTTGAACACCTATTTGGTCGCTTAGTGGGATGCGAATGGGATATCTATCAAAATAAATATTTTGTAACTCAAAACATACAATTTTTTACTTTTTTTGCAAAATCAAAAAATTTGTTTTTTTTTTCAAAATGGACACTTTTTTATTTTTTTTTTTTTGCTCAAAAGAAAGCTTAGGTCTTTTTCCTTTAAGACCTATTTTGTCGCTTAGTGGGATGTTGCCTTTTGGAAGTAAAAAATTTAATTCACACCATTTTAAGGACAATAAATTTGCCTATATAAAATTCAGTATGTTGTCAGTTTGTTTACAATTGTTTAACTTAAAACTTAATAAATAATTGTTGCTAAATATTCTGATATCATGTCTTAAAAATACCTTCATAACGTCGTTATAGATTCGATTTTTTATTATTTCTAAATTTAGTTAGAATGTCAATGGTCACACATATAAATAAATAGCATAACATCTAATTAACTCTTAACGGGTTTTATCTTCTAACCGCAACTTGTTGCACAAAATAATTATTTTTAATGCATTTAATTAACAAGTGCTGAGAATCAATCATTAGAAGCAACAAATACAAATAATATTGTAGTTTAATAAAGAAATATGAATCAATTTGTCTGAATGACCTTACTTTCATTATGTCGAACTACAAAATATATTTATTTTTATATTTTTCATGGAATTTCTGTTTTGAAAGTTTTTTATTTTTCAATTAGTACTTGTACACCGGGTACATAAGTACTACTGAGCGTGTGCAGGTACTTTCATGGTATTTCCCTTCGTGTGGTTTATTAGGTTGTCTTTTATAAATTTGTTGCTGTTTTAGGTATTTTTGCTTTACATACATACGTATTTCGTATATTTTGCAAATTATTTGTAGCAAATCATTTATTAAATATATCTACTTGTTTTTTTATTTATTTAAAACAGAAACAAAAAACCTATAGTTTTTTGTTTGTATGTTTGCCTATGATTTCGGGTTTTCTGGGGATTTAAGTTAAATTATTGTCTCATATTCTGTTTTAATACAATTCGCTGTGGCATTGCAACATATTGTTGAATGTTTTTTTTCTCTTTAGTTTTGTGCTGCTTTCGTTGCTATTTTTGGGCGTTTGCTGTGGGGTTTTTCAATCTGTAAAATTGTATCAATTTTTTTGGTTTTGTTGTAGCCACCAGTAAACCAAGCGCAACATATTTTTGTTGTTTTATAAAGCCTGTGCCTCATGCTTTACAAGTCATTCGCTCATGCCACACTTTTAAGAAAATAGAGTAAATATAAATATGTATATTTGTATGTACATTGTACAAGTATCTTTTGATCATTTTCTTGTCATTTATAATAACTTTTTTTTTGTTGTTCAATGACTTTTTTATTTTTATTTATAAGTTTTTTTTTCATTTATTTCTAAGTCCTATAATTTGGTCATAACAACACTCATGATACTCTTATAATAAAAAAAAGAATTAAAAAAAAATAAATAAGAAAAATAATGAAATTATGATTTGCAAGAAATAAAAATGCGACCATATGTTTTATTATACTCGTACTCCAGTCAATACAAATATCTTTGTATTAATATCAGCAACTTAATTTTCTATGAACAGCCACTAGCTGCAGTCGCTGCAAAGCGTTCATGCAAAAATGTTCAATACATTCATGTCACCAAAGCAATTATTATTAAAATACTATAGTTTGGTTTATAAAGTTAAGGACGATGCAAATGTATGTTTGGTGCTAATGTATGTACAGTGCACAGCGGGGCAGAATTAAAAATAAATCTACAATTTCTAACTGGTTAATCTGATTGATTCATATAGGCAGGCATAGCAGAGGAGTATTAGATTTTTATACTTTACGACGGACCCTACAGATCCCTCAGGAGCTGAAGGGTTCTTAGGGTTCGGATTTGTCGGTTCTCAAAGTAGGGAACCTCTGACATGTTTATTTTTTTTGTGTTTGTGTTTTTTCCACATAATTTATTGGGTGTATGTATTAAAAATGCGGGATTTACAATCTTTTCAGCGCGGTTTTGGTTTTTAATAATATATATGTAATTTCGAAAGGTAAAGGAAGGAACACCGATTGCTCACCAATGCTTATGGTAAATGTTTATCAGCCACAATTTAAGACCACTTTCATTCAAATTGTTAAAAAAAAATATCATGAAAAAGTTTCAAATCAATATCTTTTACGAGTCCAAAAAAAATCGATTTTAAATTTGAAAAATGATAAAATTTTGAACTTTAGCTTTTTAGACCCAAAACCCGCTTTGCCTTCTAGAAAAGAAGTTTCTTAAGGAATGTGTAATGTTTTTAAATTTTTTCGAAAGCTATCTCAACAAGAATAGCTATAAAAAAGAAACCGCCTAAAATATGCTAATAGGAGTTTCATTCGGCCCTTCCGAATGTTATCTATTTTTTTTACCGAAATTTTGAATTTAGGCTAAAGCTATGTACACACGGTTGTCAGATCTTACAATATTGTCAGAAAAATTTTCAGAAAATGTCTAACAACCGTGTAAACTTACAATTTTTGTCTTACAACGTTGTCAGAAAAAGTATTGTCAGTACATTGTAGGACAATAATATTATCAGACATCTGACAATCGTGTAAACACCTTACGTTGCCATTGCCAGATCATTGTAAGATCAATTTCAGCAACTTTTTATTGTCATATGTGAAATGCCTATCGAAAAAATGGTTTTGCGATGTAGTAATCGACATTACTATGTAATAGTAATATGTCCATAGTAATTCAATATCTTAGAGTGCCCATGTTCTTTACCAGACCACGAACAGCCTGCATTCAGTCTCAGAGCAGAGTTTTTAATAAATAATTTTTATTTACAATCTATCCTAAAGGATAATAAGTAAATTATATAAAGTTAAATAAAGTAACAATAATTGTTGAACTCCAATGAGAACAACAATATTGTCTTAAAATACCCAGCAGAGTTGAGAGCGATTTGTATCATCATCAAATCAACTGGTAACCAGTTTAGAATAGTAAAAAGTGCCTTAGAGGGAGTAGACCTTATAGCGCCTTGTAATCAGTATCGCGATAGTCCTAAGAACTCGTTCAACGGCCTTCCTGTGAGTAGCATTATCCAAGGCGTGCCACCACACCAATAGTCCATAGAGCAACTGCTTTGAAGATCCAATTGATACCCTTCGGCATAACACCCCAGTTAGTACCAATTGCCCTTCTACAGGAGCAGATAGCCACATAAGCCTTATTAATCCTGTTTTCAATATTCAAATTCCAGGATAATCTTTTATCTAGAATGATGCCAAGGTACTTTTCATTATCCTTGATCTCAATACTGATTCCATTGAAGATACCTGATACCTTCCAGTGAAGAGTACCAATTCCGTTTTTGTGGGTTCACACTAAGTCCATTCGAAATAAGTACACTGAGTGGGTGGAGTATTTCGAGTGGACTTAGTGTGAACCCACATGGAATGCCGATTCCATACAACTACATATTCAATCCAGAAATTTACCAGATATAAATACTGCAACAACTTCAGCATATGCGACTGTCTTGATCCTTCTGTTATCCATCCTGAACAACGATTTGAATGAGGTACATCACAGGTGCTTCCAAATTTAACATATTTTATTTTGAAAATAATTAGTTAGCTCTAATACGATTGAGGATATATTAATTACATATGTTTGAGTTGATTTGTATTTCATTTGTGTATCTGATTTGTGGGCCGCTATTCTCGATTTTATATACCAACCTAAGTTGTATTATAGCGGATATATTGATGTATCAATCACGTATGAAAGTTAATTAATAAAGAACATCACTCGAGGCCCTATCGTGGCTTCAACAGATAGACGGGACCAGAATATATATATTACAGAATGACAAAATCAACATACTTCCCATATTTTTGGTGGTGGGTATAAAAATGGTAATCAAAAAAATTAAAACCGGTTCGTCATACTCCTATCCCTTTAATCCACATTTTGATTCCTTTCAATCCACATTTTAGTAGATTTTGACTGAAAATCTTAAAACTTCTACTAACCCTATAATTATAACTACCAGTGTTTTGGGGCAACAAACTTTTGTCGTGTTCCTTTTTAATATGTGCCACTATTTCTTTAGTAATTGTGGGCAGTTTTGGTATATTTTTTTTTTGTTTTTCTCAGTTTATTTTTACGAAATATTCAGTTTCCATCTTATGCATTTTATTATAATCATTATCATTGTTTAGTAAAGTTAACTTGAGTAACTTGTGGAGTTTTGGACTTAGTAACCGATACTGCCGACACAGCGACATTCTTGTGCAAGTGGGTGGGTGGAGTTTTTGGTTTTCAATGTTTTGACTCCTTTATTTTTGTTAAACTAATCCAAATTTGGTATGAAATTTGAGGTTTGTATGTGAAAATGTAGCAGCCAAAACTTAGAAAATGTGCATAACTAAGTTACACAAATTTTGCAATTGTTTTTGATTTATTTATCATTTAATCTAATTGTATTAAATTCTGCATACTGTATGTAAAAATAAACAATGTTTTTGGTATTTCTCCTGTTAGTTGGTTGGGTTGAGGTTATGATATTAATAATATTGTTCATTAATGATTTTAAATTGAGGAAAATGTTTTTCTGTTTAAAATACAGATAACAAGAAGTAATTAAACAAAATATATGGTTAATTAAGTTTGAAACATGAAGAGACTTGTGTTAGTGATACAAATTTATGAAATTACATTTCGATTTGTATGGAAAATAAGAAATGTCATTGTTTTCAGTTACAAAATTTGCAATTAGACAGATATTTTTAAAGTTTTATTCATTCCCGAGATTTATTTCATAAATCGCGAATAAATAAGAATTATTCCTACCAACATTTGAAAATTTATTCGCTCGCGAACTAATTAAAAAGTATAACTTTTCGTACTTTGTTTTAAACCTAATGGTTGGACAAAACAGAGGAATTGCAAAAATGCTCAGTTTTGTATTCAGCGCTATAAAATTATATGAGAGGGGCCATTTATGGGGTTTGAGTAGCCTTACCAAGGGAATTATAGGTAGTATTTGGAAAGTAAAGTAAATAATTCCCTGTTAACAATTAAATTATTATTCTGTACACTTAAATAGGTTTATGTCTGCAGTATTTAATAGATAATTTTTACAATTTAATTACATTTTATACTTTTATTGTTTTGGTATTCGATTTAACATTTATATTTTAGCAAATACTTTATGTAAAACACATTTAATACCGGCCTCAGTCTATATCGATTATAAAACCGTGTTAAATGTATGCAAATGAAACTGTCATGACAAATTATTTAATCTTAATTAAACTTTGTCATAAAAACTTTCATTAACTTGGCCTTTTGTTTCGCTATCCCGTGTATTGTTGCATAGCAATTCTAAAAACTTTAAATGCGTTGAATAAAAATGTTAATAGATTTGAATAATAATTATCTGAGCAATAAGTTGAGTTTGATAAGACAAATTTGAATCCCATAATAACTGTATGTTTATTTACATAAATACATTTGTATGGTGAATTTGAACAGTGAATAGGGTAAAAAGTACTAGGAATTTTTAAACTTTTAGGAAACAAATAAAGAAGAATGACTTCCCCACTAAATTAGAAAATAAGTAAGAAAGTATGGTCGGTCAAGCCCGACCATATAATACCCTACACTAAGTAAATGATCAAAATAATTTTTCTTTTAAAATTTCAATAATTTATTTTCGTGAATGATTTAATCGTAATCGTTTAATCGGTAATCGTTTAATAGACTCAGAAAGTGATTCTAAGTCGATCAGTATACTTTATGTTGGATGTTAGACTAATATTTTTGGGCGTTACAAACATCTGCACAAACGCGTTATATCTGCCCTCCCCACTATGGTGGTGTAGAGTATAAAAAAAATTTGTTTCAGTTTTTGTTTCTAATTGTTAGTTAAAATAGCGGGACTTATTTTTAAAACGTTTATCTTTTATTTTGAAACATTTGTACAATATAATTTATTCAAAGATCGAAACAAATAGTCGTCGGACGGGGCAAAGTCTGGACTATAAGGCGGGTGAGGCAAAACTTCCCAATCACTTCATTCTAAATAATTTTTAACAGTATTGCAACATTTGGCCGAGTGTTGTCATGATGGAATATTACACTTTCATGTCTCGCCGCATATTCTGGGGGTTTTACGCCCAATCAGTAGTACTCGGTACATATTCCCTGTGATGGTCTGGCCAGATTTCAGCAGCTCATACGAGAAAAGACTCTTTTGCACCTACCAAATACAGAGCACTACCATTTTCATTGTCGCAAGTAATGATTCTGTGCAAAATCATTTGGACCATGCAAAATCGTATTTCAAAGTCTGTCGGCTTCAGTTGGGATGGTACCCAATTTTCCTGCTTTTGCTCGCAAACGTTTCGAAATTGCTGCTTGAGTAGCTTCCAATGACTTAACAAGCTCTTGTTGAATTTTACCACAATCTTCATATTCGAAGCAAAAAAAAACTTTGTTGTTTACACTAGAATGTTCAACAGCTAAGTCAGAATAAATGACAGATATGTTGCCTGCAAAATAACATATAAGGAGTGAGATCGAAAAAACCTTAACACACTATTTTCCTTAAAACTTTTAACCCAAGTATTATTTGATTTTGATTTTTTTTCATCAAGTTACCTTTGTAAAGCATGTCAGTTATTATGTTAATGTTAATTATGTTCATTTGTTGTTAATATGATTAAAATGAGTGACGAGAAAAAAGTTCGTACTAAAATTATTAAATATTTTCAACAAAACTCGTCTTGGTCCTACAAAAAGTTGGTCAAACAATCAAAAGTCTGCTGTCAAACTGATTCCAATGTTATTAAACAGTATCGGGAGAACTTGTCTGTTGACAGAAAACCTGGTTCAGGTAGAAGGAATGGTCCACATGATATTTCTAAAGCCAATAAATAGAAAGCATTTTCAAAAGAGTTCCCATCACATTCGGTAGGGAAGCAGACCGAATAGCTCATTACTCGTTACTTTGGTACGAAAAGTTAAAGCCACTGCAGGTTTAAAAACATGCGAGGCTCAAAAATTTCCTGACAGCAACTCTGCTAAAAATTTAGTGGCCAAATGGAAATTGAAGAAAAGTAGTATTCAAAAAAATATACCTGCTGCATAATGGATGACGAAACGCATGTTCAATATTTTTATGTTGCTGATGCTCGAGGGAATGTTGTAGAAAAGTTTAGGACCCAAAAGTAGAAAATTTTCCCAAAAAGTTCTAGGTATGGCAAGCAATATGCAGTTGCGGCAAAAAAAGCTAAACATTTATTAAAATTACTCTATAAATACCGAAATTTACACCAAGGAATGTTTACAAAAGAGTATGCTTCCATTCATAACACTTCTTAATGTGTCCTTTTATTTTTGGCCTGATTTGGCATACTGTCACTATGGTTAGCAAGGTCTTGAGTGAAACAAGAAAAACCTTAATGGAAGGGTTTCCGGAAAAGGTTCATAAATTCATCACTATTGATTAGAACTATAAAAATAATATTTTTTGTGAGTTGTAATAATAATTTAAATCAAATAAAATAAAAGACAAAACTGTAGGTGTAGTGGTTTCTTTTTTCGATCTCACTTCTTTTAAAGAAAAAAACCGCATTCCAAAAATACGATATCTATTGTAAATCCCGAGTTTTTAAGTCATACACCCAATAATTCGAATATCTTTGAAAGTCAATAAAGAAAATCATAATTGATTGCTTCGCTTCTGAAACCACATGTATGCAATACTAATACCTTCCAATTGAGGCACGAAAATGTTAGTAACCATGTCTCAATAACTCTCACCGTTGATTGTAACGTTCTGAGCATGGTAATTTGTGAAGATATATGGATTAATGATCCTCCGGCCCATAAATCGCTCCAAACAGTGAATTTTTGTGGATGTAATGGTGTTTCGACAATGGCTTCAGGATTATCATTGCTCCAAATGTCGCAATTATGTTTATTGACATAGCCATTTAACCAAAAGTGTGCTTCATTACTGAACAAAATGTTCAAATTCAATTGTGGGTCCTTCGGCTTATTCACCAATGTGCAAACGATGATCGTGTACGAGTTGAATCTAGTAAGGACGCAAACCAACATCCTTAAACAGCAATTGCCAATTGGGTTTATAAAAAGTATTTTGTTTATAAAAATAAATCCTGTTATGTCAGCCACTGTATTCAAATTACATATTATTTATACATACATATTTGTATGTATTTGAAATGAAAAACACCTTTTTATTAATTTATATTTTTGTTCTAAGCAACTGTCATTTTACATAGTTCTATGGAAATGAACAAAATAATTATTGTAGGTGTTGTCACATTAATATTTAAATACAAACACTTGAACATGCTAATCTGCCAGCAAAGTCTGTATGTTTTATATAAAAGAAAAAAACGGAGTAATAAATTAAATAAATTATATTTTATTTTATTAACATGCAATAATTCTGTCTGTCTGTCCAACTGTCGGCAGGTAGAATTACATGTCCGTCCATTTGAATAAGAGTACTTAGTACGAGTGTCATATTAACATGTCATGGGCATTGTTAGGCTTTTAAGTAATTTTTTAATTGGTGCCATGTTTAAATTATGACTTAAAGTATTAAAGTACTCAAAATTAAAATAATAATAAAGTAAATTCACATGACATCAACCAGAAATTATAAATTTCAGTTTACTTTTCAATTATGTTTAAGCAATAATGTTATTTATTTATTTATTTTTTGCATAAGTTTTATGTATATAATGCATACATTTGTTTAACTCTGTCCGAGTATACGAGTCCATTAAGTAGAGATCAATTAATAATTGAATGAACGATTGTACAAATGAATGAATAAATAAATAAATGATTAAATAAACATTTCTCAATATGATTTATGTATAATGTCACATAAATGTTGTTAAATACAATTGGGAATAATTACTAATTTGTCCATTATAATGTTGTTTCATTCTATATTTGTACATGTAGTTGTGTTTTAAATTATTTAAACAAATACTAAATTCAATTAAATTAAATGATAAATGTGAACAATGTTTTAAATTGACTGCCTCAACAAGTGTTTTTCCTAAAGTTTCTAAATCACACTTGTAACATTGTAATCGTATTGTGGTAAATGTAAGGTTTCTTTAAGAAGCTTAATTGCTTCTAATAAGAACCACTTTACCTTGTTATAGATTTTATGGTTTTGAATAGTTATTATAAAAATGTTAAATTTATTAATACAAGTTATGAATTATTATTTATTAAAGTTAATCTAAAGACAAATTAACTAAGTAAGAAGTACTTGATCTTGAGAATGCGATAAAAGACCGTAGTAATGGTTTTATGGAAAAATTAAAAAGATTTTATGTGTTATTTATTAGGCAAGTTAATCAAGGGTTAATCATAGCAATTAAAGATCAAGTAATGTCAATAGTACTACGTTTTAATAAGACCACACCACTTGTCAAAGATTAGCGAAAAAGTTTCAGTTAAAACCTGCAGTATTGAATTATCTAGATCAAGAATACGAACATAATTAAAATCCAGTTTAAGTTAACAAAGTTAGGCAACTACGTCAATACTCATTGAAACGTTGATCGAGGATACTCTCATGTTTTCCGATCGTCCAATGTCCCATTGAAATAATCACTCTTGATCCATTCTTGCAGTACATAAATACCCACTATTGCAGCTTAATTTACACTATATAAAAACCTTAACATGGACTAATTGACGATTGAAGCTGAGAAAAAATATAGTTGTACATGTTTACCATAATCATTTCAATATTTTGGTCACTGCAATAATGTATATGATTGTTGTAACCTTAATATGTTTAAGTTACCATTCACATCATTGTAGCAATCGTATATATGATTGTAGTAATTATGTTTATGTTTGTTGTAAACATGTTCATGATATAATACTTCACCATATTGTGTTGTTCTAGGATTATGGTTATCATACTCTGAGATCAACATATTTTTTTTCCATTACCCCACTTGGGGGCATTTGGCTTCCACAAAGCATCTTCATCTTATACGAATTGTTGAAGTAGTTGTTTTTTTTCCCATGTAGATTGCACTGTCCTTCCTAATTATTGGAGTATCGTGCGTCTCCATGTACGGTGTTGCCATTAAATCGATTGTTATTGTTTGTATCAGTTTAAACGGTTGTTGTTCCGGCTAAGTAGATGATAGGTCTGCTGTAGCGGGTCTTCGGATACATCGATTGTTATTATTGCCTTGTGTCACTTTCGTTAATCGGTTGTTGATCCAGCTAACGCATCACTTTCCAAAGTTATTTTCCTGATTTCTGGAAAAAATCATATATTATTCCTTTGTTCAAATCCGGAAGCAGTTCCAATATTTCTAATTATAGAGGTATAGCTAAATTGAGTGTTATTCCCAAACTTTTTGAGAAAATAGTAACTGAAACATTATCACATCAAGTTGCAAATCCGTGCTGGAATGGAGATAAACATTCCAGCACGGATTTAGAAAAGGTTGTTCAGCTACCACTAATTTATTGGAATTTACAACTTCAGTGATAACATCTTTTTATTCCGGCTTACAAACTGACACTATCTATACGGATTTCAGTAAGACATTCGATGAAGTGAATCATGATCTTCTTCTGTATAAATTAGACAAACTTGGACTTTCACCTGTATTTCTCAAATGGATTTACACATATTTGAAAACCAGACATCAATGTGTATTGTTCAGAGACTATAAATCAAAAAATATTCCAGTTATATCTGGTGTTCCTCAAGGTAGTCATTTGGGTCCAGTATTATTTCTAATATTCATTAATGATCTACCATCCTGTATTAAGAATTCCAAAATGTTAATGTATGCCGATGACGTTAAGCTCTTCTTTAGCTTAAATCAATCTAACCAATGATCCTTACTTCAAGCTGATCTGGATAATTTTAACCAATGGTGTAATAAGAGTTTAATGAATCTGAATTTGAAAAAATGTAAACAAATGAAATTCTACAGACGAAGTCCAGTAATCTGTAGATACTCGATCTTGGCGTATTACTTGATAATAAATTATGTTTTAATTCACACATTTCACAAACTATTAACAAAGCCAAAGGGGTATTAGGTTTCATCAAACGCTGGGGAAAAGAGTTTGATGATCCTTATGTCACAAAGCAATTGTTTACGTCACTTGTGAGACCAATTTTAAAATATGCTAGTGTTGTCTGGGATCCGCAATACGATACCTATATAAGGAAAATTGAATCCGTCCAAAAACAATTTCTTTTATTTTGCCTTCGCACTCATAAAACTCCCTACTCTAAAAAGTAGAAGAATATATATGAATATCTCATTCATGATTAATTTACTGAATGGAACAACTAATTCGGAATTCCTACTTCGTAAAATCGAATTCATAGTTCCAAATCGACCAACAAGGAATTATATCCCACTTAAAATCCAATATTTCCGTTCAAATTATGCAAACTTTGATCCATTGCGTAGAGTTAGTGCTCAATTTAACAACTTTTATCATCTTATTGACTATTCGACTGATCCTAATGTCATCAAACGGAGTATTCATTTATTAAACTGATGACATTTAAACTTTGTATTTTTTAAATTATACTATAGTAAATAGATTTTAATTAAGATTTAAGAATTATGCTAGCCTGTAAGAAATTGTAATTTCATTGGCGAATTAAATAAATAAATTAAATAAAAATAATAAGTAGATGATTGGTCTGCTGTAGCTGGTCTAGGATAATGGCGCTGCCATCTGTCTGTGTATTTGGTGTAGTGGTGGGGAACCTTGCTGATCTTTGATTCCTACCTTTTTCTCCCAGGGGCTGGGTGGTGGTCTGCCTGACCTTTTCCATGATGTTATCCTCTTTTCCAGGTGGAGGAGTGGACAGGGGGCTTCTTGGATTGATTGTTTAGAGGGAGGTTAATTTTAAAAACTCGAAAACTATGATTTAAATTTTTCGTCCTCTGCCAGGGATCGAACCTGGGGTGCTTGGTTTTGTAGGCAAGCACTTTAACCACTACACCATGCCGCCTTGAGATCAACATAATATGATATAATGATTCATCATGAACATGATTGGCATAAACATACATATGTACATTTATTTACCACAATCATATATTTGATTGATACAATGATATGAATGGTAACTTAAACATGTTATGGTTACCGCAATTATACAAATAATTACAGTGACCATAATATTTTTAAAAAAACTTTTAAAAATGTCGAAATGGTTATGGTAAACATGTACAACTATTTTTCTCTGGATGCGAATGCAGGCTACATTAAAGTATATGACAGAAGTTGAAATTAGACTACCCAACCCTACCCTACCTTAACATGGACACAAATTTCTCTTCTTGGACTACTTAAGTATAGAAGCTCAACTTAGACAACACAATGATCTTAACTTGGGATTAAAAGTTACCAATGGTCGAAGCTCATCTTAAAATACATAATAATCTTCTATTAAAGCTCAACTTTGACAAAGATTTTCACTTCGGTTGCATAAGGATCAATGATTACATAATGACCGGAAAAATACGTAGATAATACACTTAGATTACATAGATTTTAAGCTCATCTTAAGCTACATAAAGACCTACAATTAATGTACAATTTAGACTACATAAAGATATCAACTTGCAATACTTAAGGACCTACGATTGAAATCCAACTATGACAACATAAATCCCTTAACTTGGACTACATAAGGACCGACAATTGAATGTCCTACGATTGTAGATCAGATTGGACTACATAATGACCTATGAGTGAAACTGAACTTTGACTACATAAGGACCCATGAATGAAGTTCAACATAGACTACATAATTACCTATGTCCGAAGCTCAACTTAGACAACATTAGGACCTACGATTAAAGCTCAACTTAGACTTAATAAGGACCGACTATTGAAGTTCAGATCGGACTATGTAATGACCTATAATTGAAGCTGATCTTAGACTATATAAGGACCTACGTTTGAAACTCAACTTAGACTAAATAAGGAACTAGGACTTACAATTGTAGCTTTAACGATTAAAGCTGAACTTAGACTTCATAAGGACTGACGATTGAAGTTCAGATCGGACTATATAATGACCTATGATTGAAACTCAACTTTGACTACATAAGGAACTAGAATAGAAGCTCAACTTAGACTACATAAATACCTATGATTGAAGCTCAACATAGACTACGTAATGACTTATGATTAAAGACTACGTTTTAAGCTGAACATAGACTAGAACATAGACAAGGACCTATGATGTGTCAACTACAAGACCATGTCAAATATTATACATTTCACAAATGGCTGGAACAATATTCGCCTTAAAGGTCAGGGCGGTTTCGGGATTATACGTATGACATACATATTTATATATGTATTTCCACTAGCAGCTATTATTCAACATTAATAAGCAAAACAACCACTGAATATAGTGGCTTTCAATTTTAATTAATATTTAAATAATTATTATTAAATATTGTTTCCCCATAACAACATATTATAAATACTAATATAAATACTCAGTACTTACCTAAACTTAAAAGCTCTTCATCAATCTTAATCACTTAATCAGCAGTGCTGCAATCAATTCTCACACTAAATATTTATAGAACAATTTTATATACAAACTCACGATGTCATAAATCCTTTCGAAGTATAGAATTTCAAGTACTCCATTCATCCCGTCCAATTCATTTCATTCCATTTGTTAATAACAAAGTTCACATTGTCAATTTAAATTAATGCTAGACATGAACACAACGACAAACATTCAGAGAGACAGACAGACGGACCTGGAACTCGTAAATGTATAAATAAGTGTATGTATTTTCGACTGTTTAAATGAGTAATCTGTATGAGAGTGTGTGAATGAATGAATGAGTGAGTGAGTGAATGACTACAAGTGTCATTTTCATAATATAAGTAGGTACATACGTACAACAACTACGAGATATTTGAAGCAAATATAACTGGCAAATTTTCAAATGCAAATGTGTTCAATTAAAGGAAATGCTAAAGGGGGAGATTTAAATGAATGTAATCAAGGGATTTTGAAGGAATGATGAATAGAATTGAAATAAGTTTTTAATATTACTTGCATTACTAAGAAGTAGTATAGTAATGTCTGGTTTTTAATCTGAAATATGAGTACCTATTTTATAGACATCTGTTGCAGCATATTCAATTCTCTATTTACAGTAATTCAGAGAACTTATTTTCACACAAGCCAAATTGTATGCTGCCTTTACAAAGAAGCAGTATACTTCTCATTTAGTTGATAATATATAACACAAAACTAAATATGTTTTCATCTTAGGCAGTGTAACAGTTATCTCTTCGAACTTAATACTACAATCCTCATAATTTCTTAAGCTGTTCATACCTTTAAAACTCTGTCTCGCAAGAACATTCAAAATATTCGTATATATTTATTTATAACAATTACCACACCCAGGTTGTTGTTTTCGCAAACAAACATAAAACCTCCTCTTGAAAATCACAACAGCTCCACCAACAACTATAACAATATTAGCGAAAAATAAAGTGTGAATACCAATGAAAACGCCCCTCGTAAAATGAATTATTGATATGCAAAAAAGAAAAAAATGAATTCAAACCTGCAACAATTTGTTGTCTTAACACTCACCTAAATATCAAATCAAACTTAAGACAACATGTAGCAAACAAATAATACGTTGCAAGATTTCTTTCCAAAGATTATAACAACACTAACAACCATAATGCATACAAGTAATAATTTAATTGAAGCAACAAGTGAAACAAACAAACTAACTAATATTGCAACTTTGATGGTAAATGAATGTTGCCAAGAATTTTTTTTTTACATTTTATAAAAGAAGCCTGTAGAAATAGGTGATTCAGTCGGCAGGGTCGTTTATTAAGGTTCGCTATATTACATTTATATACTGGACATCAAAAAAAGATGGAGGGTATAATTTAAGATCAACTAAGACGACGTAAAGACCTAAGATTGATGCTCAACTTAGACTTTATAAAAGCCTACGATTGAATCTCGATTTAGACTGGAAAATGATTCGCATTTGAAGCTCAACTTAGACTTCCTTAATACCTACAATGGCTCAAACCCAGACTGTAGAAACCCTTCAATTGTAATTCAAATTAGACTAAAGAACATTGTCAACTAAATTTTCCAAGACCATGTTCATGTACATATCTTGCATTTGTCATTTTCGGAATTTTGTATGTGCAACATTGAGTCAAGATACCTAATTAACATTATCAAGATGTAGGATTACACGATTACCGTACATAGATAGGAAAAAATTAATTGTTTAATTAAAGAGTTCTAACAATTCCTTTCACTTTCTTTAAATTGTAACAAAGTACTTGTAGAACCTCTAGTATTAAACCATTCACTTTAGGGTGCCTACGAAAAAAACAAAAAATAAATAAAATCAAAATACAATACAATAATTATTAATTGCATGCAAACGAGCAAAGTGAATGAATGAATGAACGAGCGAGTGAATGAATGACTGATTGTCCGGTCACAAAACAACCAAAAAAAATTACCGCAACTAAACAAATCACATGTAACAATGAAAAAACAGAAAAATAAATACAATTTTCAAAACTAAATTGAATGTAATTGTTGCTCAAAAAAAAAATCATAATAAATCGCCAAAATCCAAATACCATTGTTAATAGGGCGTTTTCTTTTCGTTTTTTTCTTTATAAATTTATTTGCTTCATTTCATATTTTGTTACAATCTCTACCAGGTGCTACATAGAATGTACAAATCAAAATTCCATTTATTCAAGCTTAAACAAATTGTCCAATTTTCTATATATAAAATGCTACAAAATTACTCAGATAACCCAAAGGAAGTAATGGTTACTAACTAAAATATTTATTTGTATTTTAAGCAATGTTTTAAACTTAAAAACCAAAAGTTCTTTTTTCTTAATTTTCAAAAGAATTTCAATGCCAATTGCAAATAATACAAAAAAAAAAATTGCAAAATAATCATGCATATAGGGGGGGGGGGGTGTAAAGATACCCCCTGTTTTGTGAATTAATTTAACTTTTTATAATAAATAAATAATTTGTTTTGGCACAGTGTTTAAGGAGTGAGAAGTAATGTTAAAAAAACTAGATTTTTATGGGAAACTAGCAGAACCCGGTCCGCGTTGCTGGCCTTTAGAAAACATCTGTTTTATATTGCATCTCGATTTCGATTTTAATATACAGTGTCGGAAAATGTCGGTAATCCAACCTTCAATGTAAATACAAGTGGTGGCATTTCGGCTGGTTCCAATGAATTCAAAAATTCAGTAGGACTTATACTTCGCTCAACTTCGACTACATTAAGACCTACGATTGGAGTTCAACCCTAACCAAACGATTGATGCTAAACTTAGACTATATCCAGATCTACGATTGATGCTTAACATATACTATATCAAAAACATCTATCAAAGCTCACCTATGACTATGATTGAAGCTTAACTTGAATTACAATTAAAGCTCAGCTTAGACTACATAAAGACCTACTATTGAAGCTCAACTTACACTACATATAGACCTACGAATAAACTAAAATAATACCTATGACTGAAGCTCTACTTAAACTACATTGCAACTTGGAGTATGATTGAAGACCTATGATTGAAGGTAAATTTAGACTACATAAAAACCTGCAATTGAAGCTCAACTTAGACAACAAAAACAGCTATGTTTGAAGCTCTACTTAAACTGCATTAAAGGATAATTTGGATAATAAAGCAACATGGATTACTTACGATTGAAGCGCGACTCAGATAACATAAACACCTTTGATTGAAGCTCAACTTCGACTGCAAATATACCTATGATTGAAGCTCTACTTAAACTAAATTGAATTACGACTTAGACTACATAAAGACCTTCGATTGAAGCTCAACATAGACTGAAAATATACCTACGATTGAAGCTCTACTTAAACTACATTGAAGCTCAACTTAGAGCATATGAAGACTTATGATTGAAGCTCAAGTTTGACTGCATGATAGGGTATTCAATCGATTAACCGTTAATCGGTTAACCGATTAATTTTTGCCGGTTAACTGTTCGAATAATTTAAAATTGCCGATTTTCAAATAACAAATAAACCGATTAATTTGTGTCGATTAACCGATTAACCGAAATTCCTTTTTTTGTTGCACTTTAACACATTTTTGTATTTATTTTTCCGTTTCAATTCAAATACAAATTTCAAATTAAAATTACATACATATTTTGTTTAGTGAGTATAACAACTGACATATTTAATTTACATGTATTTCAAACTTTGTTTGTATTTACATTAGGGTATTCAATCGATTAACCGTTAATCGGTTAACCGATTAATTTTGGACGGTTAACTGTTCGAATAATTTAAAATTGCCGATTTTCAAATAACAAATAAACCGATTAATTTGTGTCGATTAACCGATTAACCGAAATTCCTTTTTTTGCACTTTAACATATCTTTTTGTATTTATTTTTCCATTTCAATTCAAATACAAATTTCAAATTAAAATTATATATTTTTTCAAACATCCAAGAAAAATGTTTAGTGAGAATAACAACTGACATATTTAATTTACATGTATTTGAAACTTTGTTTGCATTTACATGTTAATTTTTTATTTTTATTATTTTATTTTTATTTTATTCAGTAATAAAAAGCCAATTTGGCCAAAATAATATTACATAGTAATACAATAAACCTAAGTATAAAAAGGTTTAAATATTCAATAAATTTCATGTTACAATACTTTCAAAGTATTCAATATTTAAAACAATCCGATGATATAACGAAATATTTGATATGCTTAGAAAAATCTAAAAAAGCTGAGATATTGGATATTCTTTATCATGCTTTCGATTTCTCCAACATCTACAATCATCGAGAGAGTTTTTTCCAAGTCAAGTTTTATTAAATCTAAAGAAAAAAATCGTTTAAGAGGAAAAAAATTAAATTATATTCTTTTTTTAAAACATTATTTCAGAAGATCTCACTAAAATCCTAAAAAAAATTTAGTTTTTTGTATACAAAAAGGATCTAAAATACCTTATTTGCTATTATTTTTTGGTTGAATTGTTATGTTTTGTTTGTTTTTTATGTTTTTGTACCCAAAATTCGTGGTTGTATTTTCAATGTAAAATTAAAATAGACATTATTCGGTTAATCGAATAATTTTAAATTAACCGATTATTAACCGAATAAATCTAAACCCCGATTAATTATTTGCTCGGTTAACCGATTAAATTAGAAACCCGATTAATTGAATACCCTAATTTACATGTATAGACGAAACTTTTTTTTTGAAATAAGTCTTTTATCAGAACTTAACGAAACTATTAAAAGTATTCAAAATCTAAAACAATCCAAAAAGGACTCCAATGGTATAACGAAGGATTTTATATGCTTAGAAAAAACTAAAAAAACTATTTCACCAACATCTACAATCAGCGAGATAGTTTTTCCAAGTCAAGTTTTATTAAATCTAAAGAAAAAATCATTTAAAAGGAAAACATTTAAATCATATTCTTTTTTTAAAAGATTATTTCGGAAAATCTCACTAAAATTCTATAAAACTCACAATGTGTATACAAAAAGGATCTCAAATACCATATTTGCTATTATTTTTTGGTTGAATGTTTTTGTACACAAAATTCATGGTTGTATTTTCAATTTAAAATTAAAATATAAATTATTCGGTTAATCGAATAATTTTAAATTAACCGATTATTAACCGAATAAATCTAAGCCCCGATTAATTATTTGCTCGATTAACCGATTAAACCAGAAACCCGATTAATTGAATACCCTTAGTGTTTATAAACCGGTTAACCGGTTAACCGAAAACCCGGTTTTTCTTCCAAATCTCGGTTTTTTGCGAACCGGTTAATTTAAAATGTTGATTTTCGGTTAACCGGTTTATCCGGTTTTTATCACTCGGTTAACCGGTTTTTAAAATTTGGGACTAAAATTGATAAATCTCACGTTTTTGTGCATTTTTATACCCTACACCACCATAGTGGGGAGGGTATTATGCGTTTGTGCAGATGTTTGTAACGCCCAAAAATATTAGCCTAACACCCACCTTAAAGTATACCGATCGACTTAGAATCACTTTCTGAGAGTACAGGTCGCAATTTTGAAGATATTTCGATCAAATTTAGTAAATATTACTTTTTCGGCCCAAGGACCAAGCCTATTGAAACTGGTTGAAATTGGTCCATTATTTCACCTAGCCCCCATACAAATGTCCCCTCGAAATTGAACTTTCTCGGTCATAAATGTTTAATTTATCTATGTATCTACACAAATTTCGCTCCAAATAAGTTTTATATATACAAAATTCATGTCACCAAATTTTGTTAAGATCGGTCCTTAATTAGTCATAGCTCCCATATAGACCCGCTTCCGAAAATTACTTTAACGTGCATAAATCGCTTAAAAATGTTGGTATACACACAAAATTCAACGTAGTTAACTTTAATATAGACATAAATCACACGACCTAATTTTATGGTGATCGGTCCATAATTGGTCATAGCTCCCATATAAGGCCCACTTCCGAAAATCACTCAAAAATATAAATTATTGATATTTTAAAAGTAAATTATTTTTACTCATTTACTTGGTGTAGGGTATTATATGGTCGGGCTTGACCGACCATACTATCTTACTTGTTAATATTCATTGTATACACATTATTGGTCTGATTTGAAACCTATACTGCTGATTTACAATACAAACCTCTTTAGATTAATATTTTTAAGAATTACAATGATTCTAAATAATAGAGGACGATGAGTTTACTTAAAAACTTTTTTGCACATAATGAAACTATTAAAAATTAAAATTAAATTCCTCATAATTCTATAAGCTTAGGCTAAATCTTACTACTGATTCATTAAAAACTTAGTGATGATATTACCAAACGTTAAATTGAATTCGATGTACATACCTTCCTTCAATAAATTTGACTTCATTAGTGTATTTAGTTCTTTAAATCTTAATTTATTAATCATTTCGTTAGCTTTTCAGAAATATTACAGGAGAGACAAAAAACGTTCTAAAATTCATTATTTGAAATATTTATGAAATCTGATAATGGAGTTTTTTTATAATAACAAATACTCACAGCTAAAAGTGCGTTTACATCTTATAGGTCCTTTTTGGGACTTGGAATATTTTGTCTTTCATATCAGAAAGTAGAGGTGAAAATAAATTTCAAAGTTATCAAATATTAAATTAAAAAAGTGATTTACATTTTTTGGTTGAAATTTACCAATAACTAAAACAAGTATTTTATATTTAGTAACATATTTATACTCAATTCCATTTGACTGCGATAATAATTTTGAAATTTTTATAAAATAAATGGACTTAGCACTTTTGTATATTTACAGTTATTTAATATTAACCATTCCTAACTACTAAAAATTAAAAAAATTTAAAGCTTTATATACTTTATTGTACATTTTATGTTTTCTACACATATATGACGTTTAACCGGTCTAACCGGTTTTTTCGATGTCGGTTAACCGAAAAACCGGTTTTTTAAAAAAGGCCATTTTTCGGTTAACCGACAAACAGGTTTTTTAAAAAGTCGGTTTTTTATAAACACTAAATACCCTACTACATGAATACCTACAATTGAAATTCAACTTATTCAACATAAAAGGCATAATGGATACAAATTTAATCTATTTTTGCCCCACGTTAAACACTGTTCCCACCATCATCCATCATCATAAACAATTTTGAAAATCAATTGAAAAATAACTCATGTACAAAAAGAAAAGGGAGAATAAAAACAAAATATGATAAAAAAATAAACAATAAAACTGGCCTTTCAAAATGTGTACTGATGCGTGTTTTTCATTTCTGTTTTCATGTCTGTGAAGAGGTAAAATAATAAGAACGAATGAACAAAGTATCCACCAAATATAGACGTAAACAATAAATGAGAATTAGCAGCAGTTATTCTTTGTAATCGGTCAGTTTTGATGTTTTCTTTTGATTATTTTGATCTACACATACTTGTTGAAGCGAAAAAAATTATTAATAAGTAACAAATAAATAATACATAATTAATTGAAACTTAAATATTTAAAAATATAATTACAGAGCTGTAAATATAGTTATTATGGTATTGTGTTAATTAACTTTTGTACCCTACAGCAGGTGGCAGTAATTCAATTTAGTTCGTTGGTATGGTTTTTATCAAAATTATGGAACTAATATGGAAATAGTTTTAGTAAAACAGTTGCAAAGCGGAATTAGAAATAGTCATTATTTTTGGTATTAGAGTAATCTAGAGAGTTTATGAATGTTAAGTAAGAAATCATGGGTCAATAACTGAAACAGTTTCGTAAATGTTTTTTTATTTTAATAAACCTACACAAACGTTGCCAATAATTGTAGTTGCTACACCAACAAAACTTTAAACACCATGCTCAACTTTAAAACGTCTGGCAAACTAAACTTTTTTACAAGTTACAATTAGTTTTACTAATGACTGAGTAAACATTTGCCTGCCTGACTGACCGACTGCCTGACCGTCCGATTGCTTGTTTCTTTTTATTTTAGTTTTATTTTGTATGTACTTCATGTTTGTGCTTTGAGCGAGTGTTTTGCAAATTAATTATTAACAACTTTGATTTAAATTTATGCGTATTGTATGTAACACATGTTCAAATTATGTGTACGTTATTCAAGACAGGAACTAAGCTGGCGGGCAAAAGCAGGCTTACAATCGCTATTGACTTAATAAGCGCTAATAGCGAGTAAATGACAAAAATTTATCTTATTTGCCAAGTTTATGATCATGTTGCTATAATTTTTTTGTTGATAACTTTAAAAAATGCTCTTACACTAGCCATAATTTAAACTTAACAATAATATATAGTTTTTCATTCTATCACTTAATAGATCTATCGCATTGCCCCTGTAAACAAGTAGCAATATTAGTTAATAATTATTATAGATTCTTATAGTCACCACCAAAAAGATGGGGGTTATATTGATTTTATCATTCCGTTTGTAACATATCGAAATATAGGTCGTAGAACCAAAAATTCTTAGACGATCTAGCTATGTCTGTCCGTCATTCATCGTCTTAGAATTTTATCGATCGTGCCAAATATTCTGTGTCGATCAGAAATGCTTGATTTGGAAAATGGCGAAATCGGTCAAAGATTTGCTATTTTTCAAAAATGTTTAGCTATTTTCTTAAAATATACTTCATATAACACCATGCAAATTTACACACACTACTCCTATGATAAAACGACAAGCTCCCTCAAAAATAATAAGTTTTACTATTATGATTTCTCGCTGTCCATGATTTCTTCCAGCCCCAATACAAATTTCTTTCTGGAATATGGCTCTATGGTACATAAATGTCTATAGAGTTCCATGTAAAAAGAAATATCAAAACTATATTTTGCTTGGATCGGTCCATATTTGATCATAGCCTCAATATAAACTCCATTTCCTAAAGACACAGAGATTCGCATAAATCTGTTATAAATGTCATGAATAATCGAAATATATCCTAAACATAGCCCCACATAAGATCCACTTCCGAGAATAACTATAATAACCACCACCTTTAAAAAAAAAAAAAAACCGATTAGCCTTTAATATGTCTCGAAAATATTCTTTGTTGATCAGAAATGTTTGGTGTTGAAAATTATCAAAATCTACTACTACGATGTCCCATAAACCTTGTGCGTAGATCTCCTAATGCAGGACAACAACAAAGAAGTTGAAAAATTGTCTCATCCTCCTCTTCATTTTGACAACTTCTACAGAAGTCGTTATAGGGCAGGCCAAGAGTCCTCGCTTGGTTGCCAAATGTGCAGTGTCCCGTTATCACCGCCACTACATTACAAAATTGTCAGAGTATCAGGCCAAGAAAATATGTTGTCCGCCCTCGGTTTGTTCGGGGCCATATCATTCTGGCTATCGTACAGGTGGGTTCACATCCCCATCTTGTTTGAACGAGCTCATAGTAAAATTTACTAATTTGTAGCTTGCAATTAGATACCGGTATCCCGCATAGGAAGTCTATGTCTCCGTCAGGCATCATGGCACCTTTTCTCGCCAAAGCATCAGCAACACATTTGCCCGTAATATCTCCGTGACCTGTACGACTGTTGAATATCTCGCCATCCTGTTTAAGGATACCCGGCATTCCTGGACTAAGTTAGATGTTGTGTACACAGCTGTCAGAGATTTTATTGCGGCCTGACAGTCAGTATATATATACGAATATCGCTGCATTTAATGGCCTATATTTCAGCTTGAATAATGCTATATTCATTTGGATTCCTAAAATATAGCCTAATTCCGAATTCCTGAATATAGATACCTACGCCAACTCGATCTCCTTTCCTATAACCGTCCGTATAGACTCGTTGTGGTATGTAAAGATCCTTCTATTAGTTCCGTATTATACGGAATTGAGAAACCGAAGTTCCTCGATAGGAAGGGCCTGGAGATGCAATAATCAATATTATCTTCAAGACTCTGCATACTTCCGATTATACTGACGTGAACATTAGAGTGTCCCTTAGAATAAAATGGCCAAAAAATTAGTTTTTCTCGAAAATCACAAAATTTATATCGCAGGTACGGAAAAACTATAGGAGGTATTGACATATTTTTTCACATTTTTATTTCCTATTATGTTATAAATAAATCCCCATGTGATGATCAAAAACTTCTGAAATTTGTTTAATAAAATTTTTAAAAATTTGAAATTGGAGTTTTGAAACTGCCGTTAAAAAAAATATTTTTTTTGGTTATACCTGCGAATAGGTTAACTGTATCCTATGAAGATAAAAACTCATATACAAGTAAATATGGATATATTTTAAGTAAGAATAAACTTTTGTTTTAATATTTCTCAAAATATTTTAATTTTGTTCCTGACCTGGCGATTTTTTAATAACTTTAACATTTTTTAACCAATTTTTGTCTTTTATATCTCATTAGAACGACAATTACGTACACATTTCAATTCTTTTAAACTAAATTACAAAAGTAATTAATAGCAAAATTTAAAAAAAAAACTGAAAAAATCATACATTGCCGCTTTTGGGTGTCCTTGATATGATATTGGGTTTCCAGGATAGTTTACTATCCATAATAACTCCCAACTAGTTCAACACCATTAGAAAACTCATAACTAAACAAATCGGGTGAACCAGAAAAATATTTTTGTACAAAATTCACAAAATTCGGTATTCTATTAATGGTGGGAATATAACAGTCGATCCAGCCGAATGTAACTCTCTTACTTGTTGTATTTAAAATCATGTTCTAAATCATTTAAAGAATTGATAAAGATCAGTAATAGTTGGTGCCGCCAGTGTTAAAATGTTTTAAGCCTGTTCTAAAACAGAGGGGCAGTCAGTGGTATTAATCACCGCATTAATAGCCAGCAACCAGAACAAGCTAATTTAGTTAGAATATGTCGCATATATAGTGTTATACAAATATATAAAATTAAACACCAGCTGCTTACACTTTATGTGTTTAATTTAATGATGTAAAATTAATGTAATTTAATCATAAACACTCACTTTACTTACTTACACTTGTATTTTGCATTTAATCACAGCTTTTAAACATTTCAATTTAATTTGAACTGCCTGCCCCTTTTCTCACCTCCTTCGCTTAATTGTTGATTTTAACTTTTCGTTTAAGAATTTTAATTCATTTTTTTATGTTTTTGACATTGACTGGCTTCTGGTTATGAGATTTTCTTATCATTTCGCATGACATTTGCGATTAAAAGTGTTTTGAATTAAGTAAATTCGAGATTAGAGATAGATTTAACAGCGGATTGATTTAGTTGTTTGCGAATAAATATTTATAAAATAATGTAATTAATTTTATTAGATAAACGGTTGGATTAATATGTTTATTTTGAAAACAAGATAAAGATAAATCTATTATAAAAAGTAATTCAGAATAGAGTTTTCTGTTTACACATATAAATTAATATAAAATATTAGGATACAGGGACAAAAAGCTCAAGCAATTTCTATTAAATCAGTTTGAAGTATTTTTCCCTTAGTACCACAGTAGTTGACTTTAATTTCAAGTAGTGTGTGATGTTCGGCCAACTCTAGCAATGACTATTTTCGGCAATCCATCGTCATTTTTGGTTGTTGACCTGTTTGTTGCCTTAATTGGGCATTACTATTACTTTTAAAAAGGATTGGATGTCGTCTCTGAGTTCAAATGGCATTTCGGAAGCTATTGAATGATCACGAATAGTAAATTACCTTTTTCACTAAGCAACCAACGAATGTTGAGTACAGACTAAGGGAAAGAGACTGAACCCCAAGTATTTAAATAAGAGGTCAGTAGCAATATTATGGTTTTACAGGGCAAGGTAAGGGACCAATTCATATCATAAAATAGACTATAACTGAAATTGGATGCTGAACCATTTTAAACTGTATTATATGTCCATACGTTGAGGAAAATAACTCCTAGTTTAGAGATTCCAGACCCCAATATATTCCCAAACTAAGTTTGTAACCGAGTAGTTAGGAAGTTTTATTGGAACGTAATTTATTAAATTAAGATGCATTTTAAATGTTTTTATACCCTTCACCATGATTGGCAAGGGTATATATAAGTTTGTCATTCAGTTTGTAATTTCTACATTTTTCATTTTCGACCCCACAAAGTACATACAGTGGTGGCCAGGAATTTAAGACAAAAATTGTTTGCTAAATTCCATGTAATTGTCAATTATTTTTTCAAATATTTCCACAAATATGTATGCATGAGGACTGTTTTAACACACAAGTGTGTTTTATTCGACTGTGTCAATTCATACATATTCACCACGAACACATACAATTTTTCGACAACTTGACCAAAAAATTTTTTTTTAAATAAACATATTTTCTCACATTTATATCATTATATTTTTATTATTATAAACTATTCTTACCAAATTTCGTATTTTTAGTTCCATTAGTTTCGGTCATATCATGTTATTAACAGCGGATGTTCGCTGAGGTGGGTCAACGGATTTCCACATATCTTTGTCCATATATGTTTTACCGATTTTTCCAAACATTTTTCAGAAACTAGAAACATTAGTAATAAATTTTATACCCTTAGAGGTCCATTTATTTTGGCTCTATCGCACTTAAAATTCAGTTGATGAAAAAAATTCAAGTATTTGTCTTAAATTGGTGGCCACCACTGTATATATATATATTCTGGATTGTTATAGATAGCGAAATTGCTATACTGGTCTGCCACACATTTTGTTCGGAATGGTTTAAATTCTGTAGTTTTTATTCCGACTGATTTCGTTTCCAAAAATATTTAATAATTCTGATTTTAATTTGACAGCGTTTTTATATAAAAACAAGTAAGACAGCTATATTCGAATCTTATATACACTTCACCAAATTATACTTTAAATATTTTTAGGTAAACAATTTTTTTTCCAAAGTTATTTTTTCATTTTTTAGAAAAAGAAATTTTCAAATTGTTTTTTAAATTTTTTTTTTTTGTTTTTTCAATTTTTTTTTAATATTTAGCGAAAAAAAAAAATCGGGTTAAAAATATTTTTTCCGATTTTGACCCATTGTAGGTCCAACTTACTATGGTCTTATATACTTCGTTACAAAGGTGTTCGAAATATCTATCATTAGATATCCATATTGCCTATATTAATGACTTAGTAATCCAGATATAGGTCAAAAATCGAGGTTGTCCTGGGTTTTTCCTTATATCTCAGCCATTTGTGGACCGATTTTCCCTATAGAACCCGAGCCGCAAGAATTCCAGAGATATTGATGTATGAATCGTGTATGTAAGTTATTTGGAAACTTCGGAAAGTAGGTTTCAACAGACGGACAGACAGACGGTCCGACGGACATGACTTAATCTACTCCGCTATCTATAAGGATCCAGAATATATATACTCTATAGGGCCGGAAAATTATATTGTGGAAATTATAAGCGGCATGACAAACATATATGTATATATGGGTTGCCCTTAATAAACAAAAGTTGGATTTTTTCCATTCTCACCCTCCAGTTTGGTGAACATTAGTAAAAAAATCATCCTGAAAAAATTTTAGGTAAATCGGTTGGGGTTAAGACGTGCCGCTAGCCCTCTGAAGTTTTGAGATGCATTTACCAGGGGAAAAAATGCATTTTTTTCAGTTTTTGTAAAAATGTTGCCATTAAAAAATTACTTTTGTAATTTAATTTAAAAGAATCGAAATGTGTACGTAATTATCGTTCTAATGAGACATAAAAAACAGAAATGGTTTCATTCCGAAAGAAATTTCTGTTTTATTTTTTTCTTTACGGAATTTATTCCACTTTCGATCGGAATCTAATTCTTTGACAGGCCTGATAGAAAGCGAAATCGGACATGTCCGTCTGTATGTTGAAATCATACATCAATATATGGTGAATTCTCCCAGCTGAGATATAATAAAAAAACCAGCACAACCTTGATTTTTGACCTATTTTTTATCTATATCTGGATGACTAAGTCATTAATATAGACAATGTGGATATTCAATAATAGAAATTTCAAACACATTTGCAACAATGTAAGTCGGACATACAAAGGGTTAAAATCGAGAAAAATATTTTTTACCTCGAATTTTTTTCACCAAAAAAATTTTTTTTCACAGATAAATTAAAAAAATAAATATTTTGCCATAAAATTTTTTCGAAAATAAATTAAAATTTTGAAATAAAGTTTTTTTAAATTTTGTTTACCTAAAAACATTTTTATTGCAAAGCACAATTTGGTGAAGTGTAAGATTCGGTACAGCCAAATCTTAAATAATGTTACCAAATTTATCAGTTTTTATCCCCTAAACCTTCGAATTTCCAAAAATCCCTTCTAAGTAAATCTACATAGGGAGATGATAAGCTATATTCCAAATTTAATGTCGATTTGGACTGAACGATGTTGTAGCAATCAGTCACTTATCTTGTTTCATTGAGATAGTTTTGTCGAAATAATAGCTTATACAAATTTAATTTTTAATCGATTATTCGAACAATTTTCATTCGAATGACAACCCTATACGCCCACACCCATATATTCCCAAACTAACCTCACAAACTTTTAAATCACAATTAAAAATCTTGTTTAAGACCTTACAACACTCCCGCTACAACATGCACAGCTTAATGTGTCATACAAAATTACATTCATACATGACTTGGGTCAAATCTCTGGGGTTGCTTAAGTCAATTAAACCATGTGACATATTTTAGCCACGTATTTCTTGGCCAGTTATTTAAATAATTTCAATTTCAAATCCAAAAAACTTGGTAATTCCTGCAGTTGTAATTTTTTTTTTGTTGTTGTTGGTTCGAACATGTACAACAAACATTTGAACAATTAACAACCATGTAAACTAGACCCACCGCATACAACTGCAATAAAAATCGAACAAAAATAACACACACTTGAATACTTAATACCGCATAATTCAAAAATAGCTTGAAGCTGTCTTGTACAGCAACAATATGCAACAACAATAATAATACCAACAAAATCATGTTGCAAGTGATGAAATAAGAGAAATAAACTAAAAACAATAAACTCGAATACGAGTTAAAAAAACACAAATTCCGAAACTAAATCAAGAAACCAAATATGGGGCAATAGTTTAAAAACTAAAACACAAAGATTTAAAAGTGAAATACACAACAGACAACTAGCAGCAGCCGAGTCGAGCCGCAGCAACACAAATTGCAAAAGTAAACATAATTTTGTGGCCAACAATAACAACAAAAAAAAACTTAAATAAAAGCGGTCAAAAGTTGTAACACCAACAACCAAAAATAAGCAAAAAAAATGATTTTACAAAAAAGGTTTTTTATCATAATCTAAAAATTGGGATGGGCTCTTTATAAACTAAACAGATTGTGCAATTACCTTAAATGACTTGAGCATGTAGTTATTAAAAGTTATTTTTATTTTACACAATTTATTAACAAACGGCTAAAAAAACGCAAAACAATATTTTTTCCATATTATTTTTAAAATGGCTGTAGTGTCAGACGAAAACCATTTATGTATTTAAATACATAAAATTTATGTATGTAAATACTTTGTGTCTTTTAACCGCCAACAGTTTATGGAAATGCCATAAACCTTGGCATTGACTAAATGTCAAGCTACCACAAAAAAAAAAATAACAAAAAACACCTATAAAACGCATGTTTGTTGCAACAATATGACCATAAAGTGAAGTCAACCAGCTAACCAATCAACTGCAACGTTTTAACATTTGCCAAAAACAGCTTCATAAAACTGTATGCCACCACGACCACCATCACTATCAGTGCGAATAGTTGCACCTCCATAAAGGTGTGAAAATCACGCAACATGCACTCAGTTACACACACATACTTATGTACAATATATAAAAATCTAATAGCAACAAAGAAAATTTACTATCATAACAAAACGTTTGCCACACGCACATTTCTGGCTTAAAACAACATTTTCCAGTCATGTTACAACAAGCTAAAACTTTAGTTTTCTCCTCCTCACTACATGCTGCAAATGACAGCTTGCAATAAGTTCATTAGTGAGTTGTGTACCCAATAGGAAATTTTATCTGAAAGGGTGTTTTTAAAAGCTTCGGATATTAAGAGTGAGTCAGAGAAAACTTATACTTGTATTAAGTTAAATGTAAAAATTCTCAGAAATACTTAAATGTATTAAAATTAGGGTGATTGATTCTTCGACCAATTTAATATAAACCGGTTTCGGTTTCGCTTTTTAATAATAAGCGGTTGACTGGTTTTTTCGACAAAAAGAAGAAAAAAAGTTTCATTTATTAAAATAATCTATATAAATAAAAATCAAATGTCGTTCGTTGGTAATTGCATCAGTAGAGAACGGCCGGACAGATTTAGACAAATTTTTAAGTTTTCACTGAAAGAAAAATTGACCACGCAAATTTTTTTTCGATATATCTAAAATCGCAGGACGCCTGGACCGATTTAACTAATTTTCTTTTTAATGTAATACATAGTCGGCAAAAGTTTTTACATAAATGAAAATTGTCCACGTCCACTAATACGCCCACTTATTAAATACATCGGTCTGTGATCAATCATATTTCAGACCAAAATTCAATTACTTATATAAAAACTCACAATAGCTTAAATCGATAATAACTTGGCCAATAAGCGTTTAATCAAGAAAAGGAGCTCGATCTGTGATCACTCACATTTCAGACCAAAAATTTTTTTTTTTATATAAAAACTCAAAATATCTAAATTCGCTAATAAGGAGCTCGATCTGTGATCACTCATTTTTCTGAGCAAAAATCGATTTTTTATATAAAAACTCAAAATATCTAAATTCGCTAATAACTTGGCCAATAAGCGTTTAATCAAGAAAAGGTGCTCGATCTGTGATCGCGCATATTTCAAAACAAAAATCGATTTTTTATATAAAAACTCAAAATATATCGATCTGTGATCACTCATTTTTCTGAACAAAAAGTCGATTTTTTATATAAAAACTCAAAATATCTAAATTCGCTAATAACTTGGCCAATAAGCGTTTAATCAAGAAAAGGAGCTCGATCTGTGATCACTCATATTTCTGACCAAAAATCTTTGTTTTATATAAAAACTCAAAATATCTAAATTCGTTAATAACTTGGCCAATAACCGTTTAATCAAGAAAAGGAGCTCGATCTGTGATCGCTCATATTTCAAAACAAAAATCGATTTTTTATATAAAAACTCAAAATATCTAAATTCTCTAATAAGGAGCTCGATCTGTGATCACTAATTTTTCTGAACAAAAATGGATTTTTTATATTAAAACTCAAAATATCTAAATTCGCTAATAACTTGACCAATAAGCATTTAATCAAGAAAAAGAGCTCGATCTGTGATCAGTCATATTTCTGACAAAAAATCGATTTTTTATATAAAAACTCGAAATATCTCAATTCGCTAATAACTTGGCCAATAAGCATTTAATCAAGAAAAAGAGCTCGATCTGTGATCAGTCATATTTCTGACAAAAAATTGATTTTTTATATGAAAACTCACAATATCTAAAATCGCTAATAACTTGGCCAACTTATATTTTTGGCAAAAATAAAACGATTTTTTATATAAAAATTCAAAATATCTAAACTCGCTAATAACCCATTTTGTAATTAAAATTTATTTTTTTCTAAAAGTGAGTGGTTGATATTTTTCATATTTTTTCTGATGTCAAAAACTACGTTAGGCTTAAAACAAAAATTGGAAAAAAAAATTTGGATGGAAGTTAACTTCAGTAAATTTGAGCACCTTATGTAGGTTAAAATAATCTCTTAAGAATAAAACACAGTTTAAACGATTTGAAGAATATCGATTTTTTTAAAGTTAAAGTTTAAAAACTTTCTCGTTTTCTTCGATATTCGAAATGTGAGTTTTCAAAAAAAAAAAACCGAAACCAATCACCCTAATTCAAATATTGTACAAATTCATTAAACATTAAAATATTGGCATATTGATCGGTATTTATAAATTTATTCACTTAAAGATTTTATAATAAATATTTTATCAGGCCTGTCACAGAATTCCATTCCGATCGAAAGTGAAATTAATTCCGAATTTTGCTTCTTCAGAAAAAGTAAAACGAAAATTTCTTTCGGAATAAAACCTCTTTCAGTTTTCAAAGTGGAATTGATATTTGATTGTAATTATTTGGTTTTTAAAAATGTTTAATCAATTTCTGTACCAAATTTGTTTTAATATCAAAAACGCTGTCAAATTAAAATCAAAAATACAGAATTATGAAATATTTTTGGAATTAATAAATTACACGGAATCTCAGGAACCCAAATCGATCGGAATAAAATCTACGGAATTGAAAACATTCCGAACAAAATGTGTGACATTTACGCTTAAAATCAGACATTTCATGGGATATCTTTGTACGCACATACAATTTTCTCAAAATAAACAAATTCACTTAATTGTGAATAAATTCTAAAAGAATCAATGGATTTTTATGATCGATATCAACTTGGCAACAATGATAAGCTTCTACCTTAGGCAAGTTAGAGATATCGGAGAGCTGTAACAATAACTATAGATTACATTTATCTCTCCTTAAGATCGTCTTTCCTTTTCCTATATTTTACCAATTGGTATTATTGGAAAAAAAATCATGGTATGAACTGAATCCAATGTTCATATGAATGTAAATATGTATGTTTATTTTACACTTTTTTTGTTGGCGACCAGATTTTTTGCAAAACTCACAATAAATGTCTAACGTACTAGACGTAAACGCGTAATATTTGTTCGCATTTTTTTATTTTATTTTTCTATGTAGGCACACTAACAATTTTTTGAAATTTTGTTTTAAGGCTAAACAGCATTAAAGCCTCACAATTCTTATACCAACCTTATGCCGGCTGTCATTTAAGGCCAAAAATATTGTGTGCATTTTGGTAAATCATATTGCTGGTTTTGTGTTGCGTTCGTTGTGTTGCTGGCATTAGTACTTGAACTTGCGTAGACGCAACATTGGGGCAAGTTAAAAAAAAAAACAAAAAATAGAAAAAGAAACTGTCTAAAAACCAAACACAACTAATCGAGACTTTCAATGTGTTTTATGGGATTTTTTGCAATTGTGCTTGTTTTTGTTATTGTTGCTAGACTAAACGATTTTATGAGATTGTTTAGTCTGAAAGTGTCAGTGGCAGGCAGCGCCAGTTGTAAGCATGCATGTTCGTCTGTCCCTCTGTCTGCTCACATGTTTTTCAACATGGTCTTTCCTTGTGTCTGGTTAAATGTGTGTATTTGGTTATATTTTTTTAACTTTCTGCTTGGTAATGAAAACAATTTATGACTCTAGTTATTTGATGGCTGGTTTTTATGATTACTTTTGGCATAATGTTGCTGATTTTATTATATTGTTTTTTTTATATATTTCAATATGTATTTTTTTGTTGCTGTCAGATCCATGTTCGTTACAAGTTTTTTTATTATATGTATGTTTCGGATGCATGTCAACATGCCCAGGTTTGTAATCGTAGGGTGTTAAATATCAGTGTTTGTTTAGCAAAGTGATTTGTATTTTTATTGATTTGTTTTGACATCTACTTTGACTTATTGACTTTTAATTTGATTTCTCTTTCTTATGTCTACACTTAGATAAATTTATGGCTTGAGATAATTAATTGAATTTCAAGTACATATCGCACTTGATCAACAAGAGGGTATTAACTCAAAATTTTTAAAATTTCACTTTTTGCAAGAAATCAACTAACAACATCAATATCTATCTACTGTAAAAATTTCGACGTATTCCGATTACTCTTTCATCTCGAAAACCACATATGAGACCATTTTCGTGATAATGTAGTGACTACTTTCATATCAACAAAAAGGTATTATTTTGAGTTAATAAAAAAGTTGAAATAGAAATGCATTGTATATTTTCATAAAAAAGATATTATTTTGATTTGAGACTTTATTCAAGTTAAAAATAATCAAATTGTTTTATTTAAATTTGGTTGTATTTTGAGTTGATACTGTTTTGTTGATAAAATTTGTTTTTCTTTATGATTTTAATTCGAAATGTGACTTTTTTTAGAAAAAAAATGTTAAAATTTTTTCAGAAAAATAGTATTAACTCAAAAAATTGATTTTTTTGCAATAACTGAAAAAAATTTAAGAGAAAAACAATGTTAATATATTTTCAAATAAAATTTGCTTACTATGATGTATTCGGATTTTTAAATTCTCTTCAAATATAACCACAAACAGTTTTTAACCTCTACTGAAAATTTTAAAATTTTGAGTTAATACCCTCTTGTTGATCAAGTGCGATATGTTTGTATATACTAATTGTACAAGAACATAATTTTAATAAATAAAGTAATTAATTTAAATTGTATATGAAACTAGCTTAACCCTGCACTTCGATTAAAGGGTTTTTATAAAAAATTAAATACATATCATTAATACCGGAATTTCTTGTTAGTTCATGCTTTTGCCATTGATAATTTTCGGCTATTTCGAATGTTTTTTCAGTTGGCAAATTTCATTCCAACCTATTTTTAGTTAAACTAGGTACATACTAGGGTATTGAAATTAATCAATCTTTTTCTTGATTGAATAAAACGAAAACAAAATCGATCTTTAAGCTATTGTGATCAGCAGGGAAACCAAAATATGCAAATGCATGTTTTTTCTGGTGAGTCTAATGAGCACATGGATAAGATATTTACACGTTTCAGAACTATTTAAGAATTTTGGCATCGATTTGTTAGTGCATATTTTTGCATATTTTGCCCTTAAATGCATATTTTTGCATATATTTGTTTTAGGAGCATATTTATGTCATATTTTTGCGTTTTTAGAGCATATTTTACTGTTTAATAGCATATTTTGACTTTATCAAAAACAAATTTTGTATTACTTATTTTCCGCTGTTCTGTTACTGGTTTTTACTTCCTTTGTTTGAAATTCAAAATTGAAAAATAGATGGCTTTTTTTTAACATAAAATAAGCACTATTTTAATAATAGCGCCATCTAAATATAAAATTTTAGTTCTAATTCAAACCGTTCTAAGTGTTAAAAAAATATTGTCTTTTAAATTTGCTCCTAACATCAGTTGATGTCGAAAGAACATTTTCTATGTATAAAAATGTTTTCAGATCCAATAGACAACGATTATTATTTGAAAATTTAAGTCAATATTTTGTAATTTATTGCAATAATAACCTTAATTGAAGAAGTGACTTTATATTTATATAAAATATCATCAAAAAATACCTCTCGAATCCTTTTCATAACTTATTGTTTTTATGTTGTATTTATATTTTGTTATACTTGTTTTAGTTCATGTTATTTTTGTTTATTTTATGTTACTTTACCTTTTTAGAAATGAATTCTATTGATTTTTTTTAAATAAAAGTATATTTTTTTGGTTAAAAATTATGTAAAAGTTTGGTTTTTTAAGAACATATTTTTTAAACTTTAAAAGCATATTTTAAAGTTTTTACAGCATATTTAAAGCGCTTAAAACGCTTTTTTTAGAGCATATTTCCGGTTTCCCTGGTGATCAGACTCCCTCCCGAATCTACAAAACAATTGACTAACAAATACTTTAGTTTCCATTTTGTAACAATGCTTTACAATATTTGAGCAAGTTGGACATGATCCTGAATTATATAAGAACTTTTTTATGTCGTTCATTAATTCGGGTTTTAAAATGAGTAACTGAATTATTCACTTTTTCTAAATTATTTATATGAAATTGTATTATACCCTCAAGCTCTATCAACCGAATCTTTCCTTAATCAAGTTGTCTTAGGGAATTACACAAATCTGTCCAAAGTTGTCAGTGAACGTGGCTATATTGAAGTCAGACAGTGCTTGATTGATGCATCTAATTATTACCATATTAGACAAAGATGTCCAACGATCATTACTCCTACTGGGAGGTGAATCACCCCTTGTTCTGATCTCTTCCATTTTTGGTTATGCTTAATGTACTGATAGGAAATTGAATCATGTTAAGTTTGAAGACTTTTACAATTATAGTTCTCCAGATATTCTTTATTTGATATGTGTCACGCCCACTAATCCAATCCCACCCATTTTAAGCCAAACTCCGTATAGTAATAATAAATTAATTCGTACAAAGTTTAAATACATTTACGTTTATAGTTCTTCAGTTACAATTTGCATTGTATGGGAGGTAAAGAGGAAAATACAGTAAAAATTTCAAGGAGATCGGCCCTGTGGTCTAGCCTTCTATAAGGTACAAGCAAACAAATAAAAGACATAAATATGGATAAACACAAAATTCCTAACTTTACACGTTTTACCCCCTTGAAGATAGACTTTAAAAAGGAACTTTCTAATTATATACATATGGGCAATTCCACAAGAATGGCTACCTCGACTGAAAAAACAAAAACCCTAGAAACTTTTTTTCAAGATGATTTGAATAGCAGAAAATAATAAAATGTTACTATGTGAAAGTATTTAGATCATATTGCAACATTTTAAAGACAAAAATAATAGTTTAAACTGATTATATTTAATTTTTTACAGTCTTATGCAAAAAAAAACCTTATTGTAGATTTAAAACACAATTTTGTTAACGAACACTTTAGCTTTAAAACCCATTTATAAAAGTATTGTATGCAAAAACGTTTGTTAAAGGCAAAATCATATACTATTAAAATAGAACTATTCGCCAGCGGAGTGGAAATTGTGTTTAGCAATTGCAATATTATCGCCTGTTATTCCAAATTTATCATTAAAATCCTCTTTTTTAAGATAAAAAGTAAAAAGAATTCCTTAAAATAGGTCTAAAGTAGGGTTGAACCATTATTAAATTTCATATATTTAACAATGGTTTACTACAGGTGTTTTAAGCTAATTTTCGTTTTTGGATATACTTTTATCGAATTTAGCTTAACAACGGTTAGTAAGCCTGTTGTAAGTTTTTTTGCATAAGACTGTTAATGTTTTAGGCATAGAAAAACATAGAGCGGAAACTAGTAAAAAACTCAAACAAAAAAATTATTCAAAATAATCACACATACGAGTGTTGTTTTTGTTTTTACATAGTTTTTTCTACTAATACATTCTCACCACTTAGGTTTCTGACAACTGAGTTAGGTCTTTGACAGGAGAGTTTCCGCTCTATGTCTATTCTCTATGGTTTTAGGTATGTTTTAGGCTAAAATTGCGTCAAAAACTAGACTCCCAATTAGCTTGTAGTAGGAAATGAATTTGACTCTGATTTTTTTTTATGCTATTGTGAAATTGTTTGTTAACCGAATGTATATTTTCTATTAATTTTTTTATTTTTTGTATAAATATATTTACATAATATATATTATTTTATTATAAGAGAAAAATCTGTCACGTTTGGTATGTCACGTACGATATTAAATTTTATTTATTATAAAATCAGAATATATATTATTTTATTATAAGAGAAAAATCTGTCACGTTTGGTATGTCATGTTAGAACATATTATTTTTTCGGCCCAAGGACCAAGCCTATTGAAACTGGCTGAAATCGGTCCATTATTTCACCTAGCTCCCATACAAATGTCCTTCCGAAATTGGACTTTATCGGTCATAAATGTTTAATTTATATAAGTAACTCCACAAATTGCGCTCCAAATAAGTTTTATATATACAAAATTCATGTCACCAAATTTTGTTACGATCGGTCCATAATTAGTCATAGCTCCCATATAGACCCGCTTCCGAAAATCACTTTAACGTACATAAATCGCTTAAAAATGTTGGTATACTCACAAAATTCAACATAGTAAACTTTTATGTAGACATAAATCACACTACCTAATTTCATGGTGATCGGTCCATAATTGGTCATAGCTCCCATATAAGGCCCACTTCCGAAAATCACTCAAAAATATAAATTATTGAAATTTTAAAAGAAAAATATTTTTGCTCTTTTACTTAGTGTAGGGTATTATATGGTCGGGCTTGACCGACCATTCTTGCTTACTTGTTTTTATTTAAATATGACGGATTGTAAACGAAAAATATTTCGTTTAGTGTAAGAAATTAAAAGAAAACCTAACGCCTCTCACGATTTGAATATTTTCGCACATTTCTACATGTACCTCAAAATGAGTTCCGTTTTATGTCACGTACGATATACCCTTATTTCGCTCAATATTTTGGACAACAATATTTCGAAAGAACTTTTTATTACCCTTTGAATGGAACATAATAACCAAATTATTTTTCAGATACTCTTATTTTTGCAAAATCTTTTCCACTCTATAATAAATGTCACGTACGATGATATGGAATTGCCCATATGTTTGTGACTATAGTGAGCTAAATTAAAAATGTTTTCCTTTTAAAATAAGTATTCAATATTTAATAACTAAAAGTACCAATTTTTCTCGTTTTCCCCCTTTTTATTCCTTTATGGTCCAAGTTATGGTCGTTATAGTTTGACGACTTATATCACATACATACCTATTATAAAATAACTCCTATTAGATACTAATTTTATACTAATAATCTAATTTTCTTTTTCAGTGTATTGTGTTACTAAAAACGGATACTTGCTGACATATTTGGTAAGAACATATCACACATTACTTTTAATTTATAAATATATGTATATGTATTTTATATTTATTTAATTCCTAATATAATTTGTTACAATGTTGCTAATTATACATAGTACAACTATATGTATGATTAATTTATATTTAATTGCTCCAAGACACTAAACACTCTAAATAATTAAGATAAATCGTGCAACTTTATTGTTGGGAATATAAATATATTCAAGTATGTATATATTGCTCTTGATATTAAAGAAACATTTACGCACCATAAATTTTTATAGTTATATCAGCTATTGTTGCTTAATTTAATCAAACTCTCTAATACATAGGGGCATTGCCAGGATTCCGAACGCGACATTCATACACTTTTGTAGTGAACAAAAATAAAGAAATCTTAACAATAGTTTTCATATTAACATTTTTCTATATCACATCATATCAACGAGGTATTTTAAAGAAATTATAAGCCAAATCAGACTTTTTAATAACATTTCCCGTATGATTGTTTGATCATCGATCATCACGGAATCAGCGAAACGAGAAAGTGCTATTTGTTATTTGACAACACAAACAGGGGCAGAGATTTTACTTCAACTGTTTTTGCAGCAGTACTTCAAAGAGAGTAAAGCAAGTTGTTTTAAAGTTTCGGTTAGAAAATACATATGTATATTTTAATGATAGTTAATGATGTCATGTTAAAAAGGTTCATGTCATTAGGTGGTATGAATAGTAAGGAATTTAGATGGAGTAAAGTAATACTTAGTTGAAAGCTTGTTATGATACTTGAAACATTTGCATGGCTCCTTAGTCAACATTTTACAAAGAAAAGCGATGCTCGAACGTCTCGATAAGACTCTTGGCGTTTCAGCGTGCTTTGCTAAATGGCATTAATGGCAGAAGGAAAAAGCTGGTAGACACCGGAGCTCTAAATGATTGGTTCATATTTTATTTTTAATTAAACATGAATTAAATAAAATTTCCTAAAATAAGAATTGAACTGAAATTTGAATGAATTCACCAATGAATTGAAATTATTGAATGCATTTTTATCGAAAAATCCTTGGGAGATTTAAAAAGTTGCTCGAAGTATTTTTAAATCAATTGAATAGCTTGATTACGAAATAGCTTAAAATCGATGTAGTTCATTTTACCAAATAATGTGTAATTTTTATCAGATCTGAAAAGTGAATTAAAAAATTAATTAGAATGAAAGTCAATAACAAACAAATGAATAACAAAATTTCATTTAATTTATGATGAATTCATTCAAATTTTAATTCCATTAATTGTTTTGGTAAAACGAAGGTATTTGATAATTTTAATTCAATTGATATTTTGGGTAATACGAAAGCATTCAAACAATTACAATTCATTAAAAAAAATGTATCATGGAAAGATCCATGTCAAAGCGGACAGCACACAGTGGGGGATTTGAAAAAAAAGTGGAAATAAATCTGTAACTTCTAAACAAATAGCCCGATTTTAATAAAATTTCTCATGGCTATAGAGGAGGTGTTGATAAGTTTTAGTTTTGAATTTGGGCTTAAAGTTTAATTTAAATTAAATTAAAAATGATGCCAAATTTTTGTTTGCGGCCGATTTGAAAGATTTATATATATGTGGAATGTACTAGATGATATCTACAAAAAACATTGCTTTAGCAATATATTATCTATTATAGTTTACGAGTTATTCGCTTATGAAAAGTAAAATTTTATTTTATTTACCCACCTTGGTCTGGTTTTTTGCTAATAACGGATCCAATTCTTTCCCGATTTCTTGAAATATAATTTTTTGAATAAAAAGACATATATTAATAGTGAGTCAAAAGTTTTGTGCATTCAAACTTAAAAAAAATAAAAAAGTTTTTCGTTTTTTCGACATTTTTTTTCGAAAAAAGTACTTACATTAATTTTGAATTATACAGAAAATAAGAAAAATATAAATAGTGTATTTATATTTTTCTGAAAGACAACACTTCGGAAATATTATAAATGCAAAATAATATCAAAATTCGTATTATTGCGTGGTCCAGAGCCTTCCGAAGTAGACCTATTTTTTATATAAATTTCAACTTTAGACAACTTTTTCTGAAATCGCATAGCTGCATTCAAAATATTAAGACCTGTTTTGTATGTCCCAATATGTTCTTCAATATTGTGCAAAGGGATTTCATAGCCCCGAGCTTGGTGTCTTCAATAAATCAAAAAATCTAAAAAATCCCAATTTTGGGATTTTTGGAAAGTTTTTTGGGAATTGTGGGACTGTCTTTATGTCACTTTTGAATTTGAATCGAAAGTTTCTATATAAGTGTAAAACTTCATTAAAAACTATTTTTATTTGAATTTATATGAAAGTAACGTACATTTAATAACGTTTTTCTTTATAACTCCTGAACTAATCGAGTCTCCATCGAAATTATTTATGCACGAATATAGTCGAGAGTATACACGCAGAGAAAAAATATAATTGGGCATTGTTACTGTAACCATTTAAATAGTGTTACAAGATTTTTAACAATATTATAGTCACAGTAACTATTTACATGATTGTGGTGACCATAATATGGTTAATTTATGATTCACATGATTGTATCAACCATATATATGGTTACAGTAAACAAGTATATGTTTGTGACAACCATATTTAGTTCCTGAAAACGCTTGTCTCTTAATAAGCTGAGAAATATAGACGTCGACATAGAATTGAAGTCTTGACGAATATAAGATAGGTTACCGGAATGGTTGTAGGCAGGAAATGTTTAAGTTCAACACAACGTATGTTTGGTAAACATTTTTGTTTTTAGCTGCTTATACAGATTTGTTGAACTTAATGATGCATATTATTATGGCTAAATAACTATTAAATTTAATACTACCACTATTTAATAGCGCAAATAAATAATTTGTTTGTAAATTATTTTTAAATGAGTGATTTTTTATTTATTTTTCTGCAAAACGTTTCTATTTGTCCACAAAGTAATCTTTAATTAGTATAATATAATATAATTAGATTAGATAGCATTGCATCTAATTGAATTGAAAAATGCTTTACAATTTTCAATTAAATTAACTTTATAAGCTATAAAAGTGATTATTTAATTATTTAATACGAATTTGATTGAAACTCATAAAGTATTTTGCAACATATTCATTTGCATTCAAAAATTGTACGTGGGTAGGTATTTTTTTTATTTAATTTTTTTTCCAAACACCAACACATTATTGCCACAACCTGTATAGAGCACAGCAGGGGGTAATTTCATTTTAGCCCATCGAATGAAAAAAAAATTAAATAAAAATATTAAAGGAATTTAATATTATTTAATGTCAAATGTTAAAAAAATACATTGCTACATACAGCATGGATAAATAAATATAAAATCTATCAACCTGACAAATCAAAAATCATATGTAAGTCATACAATTGTTGTATGTAGTACATACGGTCTTTGGTGTTAAATTTAAATCTGTAAATCATAAAGAGATTTACAATATAAATGCTAGTGGATAAAAATTCAAATATTTTTTCCCATTTGACATAGACAAAAACACAATAAACTTCCAACTGTTTAAGCGTTTTAAAGAGATATGAAAAAAAAATATATTTTTTTTAGCATAAAGTCCATACCAAACGGTAAACCATAAAGAACTCGCACCATAAATTCTGTCTGTGCTTTAAATACTCGCTCGTTGTACACAGATACACCCATTTTGACTACCAAAATTGATATTGATATGTATTTTACACGACCTTTGATATTTCAAAATAAATTTTATGCTCAACTTCACTCGATACACAACAGTCCCACAAACCTCTGCATGCATATTCATGCCAAATATCTACTATGTAGGTATTCGGCATGATTATGCCTGGCTGAATAATCCCAGTATATTTTGTTTTGTTATCTGTGTCAATATGTATAGGACAATTTTGGCTTGTAAATAACAAAAAATCTTTAAAAATTCTAACTTTAAGATACATTTAACCGGCAAAAAGCGTAACGAAATGTGTGCGAACTATTTTAGTTTTTTTTTCTTTTTGTGGCAATATACGCGCATTTTGTGTTTTTATGGTTGAATGGTTAAATGCACAAAAGTCATAGAGTTCACACAGCATTTTTGTAGAATATTTTAGCCCATATTTGCAAAATGAGTACAGCACGTTGGCTGCACTTCATTTTAGTCATACTTTGAACACTTCCTCCCACAATGCGGAATTTTTTCATATCGTCGAGGGTATTGTTGGTGGTAAGCCACAAAATTATGCCCTACATTTGAAAGCAAAATATCAGTGAATATACATATGTATATGTATGTACATTAGTGCTGCAATATTGTATGGACAAAAAAAAATTTCTAGGTACAGGCCGTCCCCCTCACCACTAGAATTGTTCGAATAAGATATAAAACACAATGTCGTTCTAATAAGATATAAAACTAGGGTTTGGGGTTTCTCGGATAATTTTATCATTCCCGGGAAACGGGAATGAAAAATTTCATTTCCCGGCATTCCCGGGCATCACGGGAACTTTTTTTCAACTAGAAAAATAAGTAAAAAAGAATATTATTTTACAAAATTGTTTAATTTTATTAAAAGAAAATGAAAAACAATACATTATAATTCAATTCTACTAACATAAAACAAAAAAAAAATGTTTGATAAAATATTTGGAGATTTTATCGATATTCATGATGTAGAGCTCTTGTCCTGTTAATAGAGCAAAAGAGCAATTAAGTATCACAAAATTTCATATAAATAATGTTATATGTTCGTCAAGAACTATTTTTTTTTAAAATTGAGTTTTCAAAATGCATTCAGTCAGTTGACGATTTCTTATCTTAGTGGCAAAGTTCAGGATTGTCTTTTTCAATATTGATTGAATAATCTAATTCGTTTTTAAAATATTGCTCTATTTGTATTTGGAACATGGCATTCATCAAACAGAGATGTTGTATTTAAATGTATTAAAAGTATTATTAATTAATTTTAAATTTCTCGTTTTTCACGGGAATTCCCGGACCCCAAACCCTATATAACACACAATAATTGTCGTTCTAATAAGATATAAAAGGCAAAAATTGGTTAAAAAATGTTAAAGTTATTAAAAAATCGCCAGGCCATTAACGTGTCTCAGGCCACTAGAACAAGAAATGTAGGAACAAAATTAACATATTTTAAGAAATTTTAACATAAAAGTTTATTCTTACTTAAAATATATCCATATTTACTTGTATATGAGTTTTTGTCTTCGTACGATACCGTAAAACTATTCGTTGGTTTAACAAAAAAAATATTTTTTTTAACGGCAGTTTCAAAACTCCATTTTAAAATTTTGAAAAATTTTGTTAAACGAATTTCAGAATTTTTTGATCTTGACATTGGGATTTATTGAGAACATAATAGGGAATAAAAATGTGAAAAAAATATGTCAATACCTCCAATAATTTGTCCGTACCTGCGATTTAAATTTTGCGATTTTCGAGAAAAACTAATTTTTTGGACATATTTTGGCGAATATGCCCAATTTCCTTACTGTTATTAATTTAAAATATACTCTGAAAGTTTTCCTAAAATCGGAAAACGTTAACACTTAAATCGTGAAGGTCAAAGGTCAAATTATTCAATATTTGGATTTCTAATGGAAAGATAGCGAAATGTTATATATTTTTTGGCCGATTTTGATGAAACTTAAGAAAAATATAACATGAAGTCTAGCATTTACAAAAATAGACATTTTTTGGGACACTCTAATGTACATATATAATAGAATACCATGTTTTTGACTCAAAAAGGGACATATTACCAAATAAAGAAACAACACTTTATTACCAATTTTTATGAATAATTATAACAAAATATCTTAGAACATTTTTAGTTCAAAAGCAGAAGTTATGCCGAATGTAGGGCATTTCAAAACTGCTGTATATTTTGCAGACATTACTAAAATGCAAAATAAGTGTATGAGTTTACTCGCACATAATAATTCAAACAAATTTTACTCGGATACCGTGGGTGCATGTGATTGTAACTGTGACCCATATAACCCAGCAAATATTTTATTGTTATTAAAATATATCTGCTATTCGAAAAACAAAATATATGCGTTTAGAATTACAGTAGTTTACGCTTAATTGATCCTCGAATAATTGATTTAACCGCTTAATTGATCAAGAACTAATGCAATAGAAAAATTCCATACACTTAAGGCATACAATAAAATTCAAGTTTAACTCTTAATTGGCTTATAAATTTCCCTCTTAATTGAGTTATAAATTAAAAACAATTTTTTTAAAAATATTTAAAAAAAAAATCCGCTTAATTGTCAAACAAAAAAGTCGAAAGTTGTAAAAGTCTACTTTTAAAAAATCATAAATAATCGAAAAGTCGCTCAAAATTAGTGGTTTCAACTGCAGATATGCAGCAGAAGGAGTTGGAATATTAAAATTATTGATGAAAATTTACATATCTTTTAATCGCGGTTTTTTGTTTTTAATAACATAAATGTCATTTTGAAGGGTAGATATACAGTAAACAACAAAGTTTTTTTTGGCTTCGAAAATGTCGAATTTTCTACCAGCAAAGTGTCATATGCGGGAAGTATTGCATTACTTTTTTAATTTAAAAAATTGTCGCGAAAAGCACACCGATTGCTCACCAAAGCTTATGGTGAAGGTGTTCAATCGGTTACAAAGTGCTAGAGATGGTTTGTGCGGTTCAGAAGTGGTGATTTTGACATGGAAGACAAAGATCACCCAGGCCAGCCACAAAAGTTTAAAGACCAAGAATTGGAGGTATTACTCCATGAATAGTGTTGTAAATAAAACTCAACAAAAGATAACGGGTAAAAAAAATTATTTTCGTACTTTTTTGGTACGCTATGTATCTTTTAAACTAATAAGCATAGAAATAAATTTTAAATTGTATTCTTTACTAATCAAAAAGTACCAAATTAAGAGGGTATCGGGTAAATGAATAAAAATCTGAGAAATTTTGCAAAAGCAATTAAACGAAAACTACTATAATTATTTTATTGAAATTGATTTGAATCGATCGCATAGTGCACTAAGATAAACCCATGAAATATTATTTATGGGAAACGATGAGTGTGCGGAAAAAATACAATGTAACCGTTTTTGATAAACTAAGTGATTTCTAAACCAGAGGGAACTAATTTAACACCATTTAATATAAGAATTTTTGTCTGCTGGGAAACTTCCACTGCATGTATCTAAATGTTTGTATATTTTTTAAGGTTTTTACGAGACTGACAACAACCATGATAAGTATATTTGTATGTATATAAACTTTCATGGTTCCCAAGATTTTTTTTTTTTTTGGACATATGGTCAGCCAAAATACATATGACGGTTTCGTTATACTGTAGTTGGTTAGTACTCCTATGTAGACAACTGGATACATATGTTTTTCATTTCCAGAAGCGAAAAAACCATAAAACATACAAAAATAATCATAATTTCATGTACATGACATGACAAAACATTTGTACAACAATGCGTTCGTTGTTCGTTCTAGTCATACAATTGCAATTTGGCTGCAAAATTTATACGTTTAAACAATTTAACTTTACAAGTCATGATTTGACCTTTTTTTTGTATTATGCATTTGTGTAATTAATTCACAAAATTTTAAAAGCACATACAGATTTTTTTCTCGTTCTTGTTTTAAACAACCAAACTGTATGTAAACATAATTAACAATATTCGACCAAAAAAAGAACGCAAAAAAACTACTCAAATTTAACACACCCAACAACGCCTGTTCAAGGCAAAACTATTTCAGAATTAAAGAATTTTGTTTGTTCTATGTCATGGCACAAAACAGAAAACAAAATTAATAAAACTACTCTAACAAATAATGCAACTTAATTGTTTCGCTACAATTTTATTTATGCCTTAATTCATGGTTATTTTGGCGATATTTTTGCTGTCAATAATTGATATAATTGCATTAACTACCTGCTATGGTTAAGAAACTGAAATTTGTTTTGCATAAAAATTTCAAGGTTGAAGTGGTGCACAATATTAAGATAAAGTATCTTTTAGAAGCCATTTGGATGGACTCTTAATTTCTTGAATTTTATTAATGATTCTTAGACCAGAATCCATGTAGTAAATACCTAGATATGGTAAATTCCCAGAATTGTGTATATTTGGGTTATGATCAAATTTATAATTTTTGTTCTTTCACATTCTGATGGTATATTCCTAATCAAATTCGTTTGCGTAAAATACATTTAGGGATTCGTCGGTTTATTTTAAAAAATTATCAAAAATAAATTTCTTAATATTTTTAATAAATGTTTCAGGAATTAATAGCACCACCATCAATATGTGACAATAAAATAGTTTTCTATTGCAAGTCTAAAAATAAAAACAAATTTTGAAGTTTGTAATCAGGATTCCCGCAATTCTCAAAAAAGTGTTGAAGAATCCCAATAATGGTGCTTATTAGTTTTTCTGCTATAATATCCATACCAGGGGCGGTGTTATCAGAACCCTTTACAAAATAAGTAAGAACATATTTGGCCATCTAAAATTGGTTACAATATGTTAATATCGACTACGCGATTTGAGAATTTTTGGCCTTAATTTGAATTTGATATAAAAAATAGTCGTTTTTTGGATGGATCTGGTCCCCTCGGTATTAACAATTTTCAAATTTGTTTTCATTTAAATTATTTAATGTAAAGTTAGCTTTTCAAAAAGTACATATAAATTCCTATACACCTTCTTATGAATTTATTAGATAACTTAAAAAGAAAAAAAGTAGTTTTTCCCAAAAATTTGTGAAAAATCACCATTTTTAAATTTGTTAAATCCAAATGCATATAACTTTGGAGTCAGTTACGATTTTTAAAGAATTCTTCTTTGTTTGACATATGCATTTGTTGTTAGTCAAATAAAAGAAAAATGGATAAAATCGGGAAATATTTGGACCCGCTGTTATTAGGGTGGGCAAAAATGTGGAAAATTTAATTTTCAAATGCGAATATTTCCTATAGTTGATAGCTATCACAAGGTTTTTTTGTAGTATGTAATTTTTTGTAAATCGGAACCCAGACGAAGAAATAGGATCGTTTTAAAAATTTAACCTACCCGAGGTGTCCTACTTTGGAGAGCCTTGGCCGCACGCCTGGTGGTCCCATGCGGTCGAAATTTAAAACTTGAACACGACAACACTTCTACTTTGCGCATATTAAATTTCATTCAAATCGAACTAAGGGTTAGAAGTGCGACGCGTATTTACGTAATTTACGATTGGGTACATATACTTTTTAATTATACGATGGCAAGTTAATTTCTTGGCCCAAAATGTGCAAAATTTTAATTTGTTAAAAAATTGTATTCACGAATTTGTTACTACCTAACTCTTAGGTGGTTGATGGCCCACAAATTTATCGTAATTCATATAATTCTCTTAGGTCAACTACCCCAAATTTTCAAAATATTGAAGTACGTGGTCATGGTAATGTAAAGAATGAAAAGTTTTAATCCAACGACTTTTCAAAACTTAGTGCCGTTAAAGCATTAGTGTTAACAAAATTTATTTAAATTTTAGAAATTATTTCCTTTAGAAATTATAAATTATTTGCTAAAATAAGTCAGTTTCATTTATATTAAAATATTTTTGGATTTAACCATATTTTTCTCATTTTAAACAAAGGTCATTTATATTATTCTTTATTTAAAATGTGACCTAATTTAATATTATTATGACTTGATTTAGTATTATAGCAATTGTTCATATTAAAGTTTTTAAAATGTTTAACCCGTTTTACTTTAAAAAACAATAACACAGAAATTAATTAATATAAATAAATAGATAGATATTTATATTTTAAATACAGTTGTTATAAATCAATTAGTCATGTATATTAACCCATGATTTCGCCTACGAGTTGTTTGGCTCTTGTTGTCCAAAGTTGTTTGGTTCTTTTCGAAACTCATCAGTTCTATGACTAAGTCTTGTCTAGTTGAAGACAGACATTGAGTGTACCATTGTATCAGTTCTAATATTTCCTGAAACTCAAATGATTTGTATTTTCAAAATGGGTATTTATTTTTTTTTATTTTATTTATTTTTATATTAAACAAAATTAATTCCGTTATTATTTAAGCAAAATCTATTCCACTCTATAGACGTACAAATGACACGTACGATGACATGGAAATGCCAATTTGTATCTGTTCTGCCCAGAAGAGATTATGAGCATTTGCTCAGACGTTGGTCAGCTCAGAATAACTTGTGGATCAAGATGTCGAGCCAGAAATACTACATGAAAATGTTACTATTTTATGTATACATATTTATTTAAGTATTTATAGTGGAAATAAAAGTTGTTGATCTGCAGCAATGGGCAGGAATTTTGAAATTCTTTGAAAGACGTTTACTCACTCTATTGACTCCAATTTATTTCTTTAATACAGTCCCTGTGATATCTGTTTTTAAAGAAATTATCCTTGAAATTGTTTTCAAAAGCCACTTTTCCCAACCACAGTCCCCAGAGGGTTAAAAAACTAATAATCTGAAATAAGTTGTAACTAAACGTTTCCAACATAAATTAGCATAACTGCTATACAAAGACATGATTAAATCTAACAAGTTGTTTCATATTTCCCATCCAACGAACACACAAATACTACCGATTTAATAGAGGGAAAAACCTTTAAACCGTTTAAATGAAAAATATATGTACGCTAATAGATTAAACGCTTAGAAACACCTAACAACTGATCACAAACAACAGACCAATAAATACAATAATTAATGAAATAAAAATTAAATTAAACAAAAAAAAAATAAAAATCAACAAATTTAAATAAATAAATACTTGCACAAGAAACATTTCCATATTCATTTGTTCGTTTTGCAAATGCATGGCATTAAAACAATTACATGGGAAAATACGAGTAATAATAATAACAATTAAATAATTCCAATGGATTTCATCAAAATCATAAATTGTCGTATCAAATAAAACTGAAAATGGAGCAGCACCCTTGCCTTGTAAACAAAAATATAAAGTGGTTAGATAATGGAACCCTCCCTAAAAACTTACTTACTATAAGACAGCAGTAAATACTACATAGAATTAAAGCCAGAGCCAGGCTTCCATACGTCAGCTGGAAAAAAATTATAAGAAAATCCATAAAAACAAACGATAATTGTGTTGTTAAGAAGGTGCGGTTGCCAATATTAACTCCCCAAGTCTTAACCATTAAAAACCACACAGTTACAGATACTCACTCACTCTCAAACAGTTCGAAAAATCGACAAAAACATTTCTTAGTTTTAAGTTCAATTAGCACTTGCAGTAGTTTTAAAAATTGTTGTCTTTGTAATACAAACATTTCTGAATGTGTTTTTTAATGACAACTTGCAATTAAACGCATTTTTCATTTTTAACATTAATCGCATTTTTGTATAAATTCTTTTTTATTATTTGTATATCGTTTTAGTTCTCTGCACTTTTAAATACTGTTTTTTATTATTATTTTTAATTTGAAACATTTACGAGTGCTCGTACTCGTAGCTACATATCATCCATTTAATGTCAGACTGTCACAACTCATAATCTACAGTTTCAAAGAGAATTAATTTCTCTGTCATTTTATTATTATTTTAGTTTGATCCAAATTATTTGTAAGGAAATCAATTTTTAAACTTGGGAATTTTAAAAATGGGAATAGTTTACAGTTTTCACTTAAAAAAAGTGCAAAATTTTGAGTTGTATCGCTATTGCTTTAACTAAGCTTTATGTGTTTTGTTGAAAACTTACATTATTAATATTATTTATGTGTTTGTTTTTTATATGAACTGAATTTCTTTCAGTAAAAAAAACAACTCGATATTTTATGGTGGATTGTTCAGCTTAACGAGCCAGTTAAGCAAAATATTCGTATTAATTAGTTCCGTAATATAAATAAATGACAATATTATTAATTATTAAGTATTAATAAACTAAGACATACTTTACGTTCTTTATGAAGACATTGAACAACATGTCACTTTCAAAGAGGATCTTAATAAAAAATGCACATTGAAGTGAGGAAAAGAAAAAACAGTTATTGAATAATATTTTTATAACAATTGATTTTTTAGAACTAGGTTGAACAAGCTATACTTTATTGTAAGAATATTGCACCGGGCGAATACCATATTTAGCATCTTCGTTCTTGTATGATCATATAAGAACCTCTCCACAGTATTTGACCTACTTTACGACAGCCCACCGGCTGTCAGTAGAAATATGCAGTTGGATAATAGTATAGATCCATCCATTCCAATCGATTACGTGGTTTAAACGTTCGTATGGCACAGTGAGGGAACCAAAAAAAGAATTTTCAATGGTTCCTCGCTTAATTTTTTTTCTAATAGTAAGTAGAATTAAGTTTTTTTTTGACAGCGCACAGTGGTATAGAATAAAAAATGAGGGAAATAAATTTGTAACTTCTTAACCCTTAGTCCGATTTGAATGAAATTGGACATGCTCAAAAAAGAAGTGTTATCGAGTTTAAGTTAAGGAGTGCGGCCAGGGGTCCCAAAGCAGGATCCGCGTAGCTATCAATTATCTCTTATAACTAAGGAGATATTCGCATTTGAAAACTTAAATTTCAGCATTTTTACCCACCCTACTCCAGTTGTATTGATAATATTTCCCGATTTTCTCCCTTTTTCTTTTATTGTGTATGTCAAACAAAAAATTGAAAAATTTAAAAAAGGCGACTTTTCGCTAGTTTTTGGGAATGCAATTACTTTTTTTTATTTTTAAGTTATCTAAAAAATTTCTATGAAGATGTATTAGGAATTTATACTTTTTGAAAGGCTAAATTTTCATTAAATTTTTTAAAAGAAAACAAAATTGAAAATTGTAGATACCGAGGGGACCAGGTCCATCCAAAAAACGCCTATTTTTTATGTAAAATTCAACTTTAGCAAAAATTCTCAAATCGCATAGTCGTTATCAAAATATAGTAACCTGTTTTATATGGCCAAATATTATGTTCATTATTTTGTAAAGGGTACCGATAACCCTGTCCCTGATATTATAGCTAAAAAACTAAAAAATCCCATTTTTGGGATTTTTCAACACTTTTTTGGGATTTGCGGGATTCCTGATCACAAATTTCAAGATTTGTTTTTATATAAAATTTCATTAAAAAATATTCATAAATAAAAATTTAATTGCAATTTGAACAATTCTTACTATCTTTGCAAAAACTGAATATTTGTCATATTTTTCCAAAAAATATTCCATGAATTTTTTAATTGTCAAATGTTATATATAATTTAGAGACATAGACAAAATCCCCTATTCTTTGATATATAATATGTCTACCTTATGTTTTTTACGTGAAAAATTAATTAGGGAAAACTTAACAACTCTCAGAGGTTTTTGGTAGTGCTCGGCGAGGAGATTCTATATATGGGCATTTCCTGATGTCCAAAGAATATAGAGAAAAACATTTCCTAGCATTTTTTTTTGCGATTCGATAGCATTTTCGTAGCCTTATGTTTAGCGCAAAAGATGGATTCCATCGACTTTAAGTTTTCATAATGATAGTTATAAACATGTGGTAACGAACGTACGCAAAATAGAAGTCAACTTTGGCTAACAGTAGTGAAATATAATAATCTGACAAAAAGAACGGAATATTTAAAAGCGATTAATTTATTTTAAAAGTGTATTAATGTAGGTCTCTATACAGTATTTATACAATAAGATATCTCTATTGGTTTTTGTTTAATTGGCTAAGTACCGGTCGCGAATGTACGGTTCGCGAACGTACGATTTTGTCCATGTTTTTTTTTATTATCACCATGCCTTTCCCATAAATATCTTCAAATTTCCTTAACAAACAATTAAGAAAGTATGATCGGTCAAGTCGATCAATTGCGACCTGTACTTTTCGCACAAGGCTTACATGGACAGCCAGACGAACGGACGAGCATCGTTTCAGATCGACTCAGAAAGTTATTTTGTGTCGCAGAAAATCACAGAAGATCGAATGCATCATTCTGATACGTATTAAGAAAATAAATGCATTCTTTATGAAAAAATTTACTTAAGGTCGCGAACGTACGAAATTTTGCAAATAAAAAAAAAACTTTATTTAATTGTAACCCAGAATTTTTTTTTTTAATTTACAAACGTCTGGCTCCAATTGACGTTTAATGCAAAGCAACTACAATAAAATTATGTTTTCGGTCGCGAACGTACGATTAAAACATAGATAAGAAACAAAGTAAAAATTAACCGTTAATCGAACTTTTTTTTGTTCTCCTTACACTTTTCTCTTCTTAATTGATTGTAAAAGAGTGATTTTTTTTTACATGTAAAATAATTAAATATAAAAATGTCTTTAGAACTAGCTTAAAAAGAAAATATAAAATTTTCCAGTTTCCAGCCCAAATTTCTCAATTAAAACTGCTGAGATATGCTATGAAACCATTCTATTATAAAAACATAGACTGTTTTTTAAATTATAAAAAATAAAACACGATGATTATAACATTTTATTTTTCGATACTGGTAGACCATTCAGGGGAAATGCCCATATGTATGTAACTTTTTTGTAATCGGAACACAGGCAAAGAAATATTATCGTTTTAAAAATTGAACATACCAGAGGTGTCCTACTTTGGAGACCCCTGGCCGCACCCCAAGTGGGTCATGCGGTCAAAATTCAAAACTTTAACTTAAATTTTATTCAAATCTGACTAAGATTTTAGAAGTTACAGATTTATTTCCATCTTATTTCCTTTTATTCTGTGTAGCATTTCACATCTACAAAAAAAATGTAAATCTTTCACTCTCGATTCTAATTTTTTCTTTACAAATGAAAATTATATTTAAAATTTTGTCAAGTAAAATCAGTTACCGCCTACTTCATTATTAATATAATCATTTTGTATACACATTATTAACAAATTCAAATATCGAAAACACAAATAAAAACGCTGTATCTATATATGTACATTAGGTATATAACTAATTTTGGCGAAATTTTTGGCATACCACCACGTGATGCCCAATGTTATATAAGTAATGAAAATCATTCTTTTAGGTCATTTTGAATCAAAAACATCACGCACCAACACCAATTTCTAAAATAATCCAAATTTTTTTTTTCTCTGAAAAATTATATACTATATAATTTCAACTTTTTTTGGAAGTGTGAGGGATACTAAAATTATCTTTTGAACAATGTCCGCAGTTATTATTAATTATAAAAATAACTTACCGAAGGAATATAATTTGTATTTTATTTAAAAAAAAAAATTAAAATATTTAATGAAAACTTTATTGCGTTTGGTGCGTGAACTTTTTTAACAACCGCGAAAAAATAATCACCCCTATCGCGAATCAATCACCCTTATCGCGAGTCAATACTTCACATGAAATATGTTCCCTTTTCCCATTTTTCGTTCATGCACTTTGTTCACGTGAAAAAATTCCCCATGTTGTGAAATATTTAGATGGAATTTTGTAAACAATAAACAGCTGTTACGAACAAAATCAACTATTGTGAATGAAAAGTTCATGGGAATATCACGATAGCAATTTTCCCTTCGAGGGAAATGGATATTTCATGAGAACATAAATTTCACATGTTTTTTACGATAGGGGTGAATATTTCATATGAAATATGTTCCCATTTTTCGTTCATAAACTTTGTTCACGTGAAAAAATTCCACATGTTGTGAAATTTTTAGATGAAATTTTGTAAACAATAAACAGCTGCTACGAACATAATCAACTATTGTGAATGAAAAGTTTAAGGGAATATCACGATAACAATTTTCCCTTCGAGGGAAATAAATATTTCATGGGAACATAAATTTCACATGTTTTTCACTATAGGGGTGAATAACATGGTTTTTCATATTTTTAGTGCTCTATTCGACTATGCTTTGCCAATTTGCATATTTGCAAAAAATGTCAATAGTTATATCCCTAATGTACATATGATTTTTAATAATATTGTATAATTCAAAAGAAATTGTCATATAAATCTGCGTATGTTTTCGTTTTTGACAGTTTTTATATGCAAATTAATGAATCTAAATATATGAATATTTTGGACATTTTATATTCATCACCTACAGTAAGACAGGAAATGGAATTAGTTTAAGATTATGTATGTAACAACCTTCACAAATTATTTACATATTTATATTTCTAAAATTTCTTCTAGAACCTTTAAAATCATTTCCAACTCTTTTATTTATACAATTTAGTGAAGGGTACAAAATAATGAAAATTCGCCTACTATTCGAACATAAAACTCGAACTCAAATACAAGAATATTTAATATGACAACGGTTTAGTGTCTGACTTTTCGTCTTTTCTATTTGTTATCGCATGTTGCTAATGCTGTCAAATTCACTTTAAATGATTGATTTGGGTACAAAACCCACAAAGAGTCAGGTTATTGTATATGTACAACAAATACAACATTTAACAAGGTGGGATTAATTAAGGACACGCATGATACACGAATTTTCTACGCAAATACTTTATGGTTTCTAAGGCTTATGTAAATTGAATAACTACATCCTATTAACCATTAACTTTTTTTAGATTTATGGTCTACTCGGTAAAATGATACAAATATTTAATATTAAAAAAGTCATTTAAAAACAAGTAAGAGTGTTATATTCGGCTGTGACGAATCTTATATACCCTTCAGCAAAGAATGATTTAGATAGAAATTAAAAGAAATAAATGTTGGGGAAAAACAATGCTTTGGTGGAAAAAAATTTATTGAAGATAATTCAGGTCACTGCTTTTTTCTTATATCTTGACCGATTTTTCAGATTTTAAATTGCAACGTATGTTGAACTATGGGGGGGATATATTGATGTATCATTCAAGTATGAAAATTATTTTCGGGACTTCGGAAAGTTGATTTCAACAGACAGACGGACATTACTATATCGACTTCGCTATCTATAACGATCCAGAATATACATACTTTATGGAGTCGCAAATGAAACATGCAGAAACAAAAGGAATTATCAACTTACATACATATTTATACGCTTGCCACTCGTGGTGAAGCTTATAAAAAAACTATTTTCGTTTTAAAATGAATCCATTTTAAATTTGTTTCCTTCTACTTATTGTAAGAATGAAAATGTTTTACAGTTTTAACCCCATTTTAATTGTATGATGATAAGAAATATATGAAAGACTATTTAAAATGTTTTAAATCCAAAAAATAGAAGAAAAAAACTTAACGAAACCAGCAAAAATGAAGGTGTTGTGCAATTTTCACATAAAGATCAAATGCTACAAATTTGTACAATTTATCTTTATGGTCAAAATGGAAAAATAAACTTAAAGAGGTTTGTTTTGTTTTGGCTTTGTTGTTTTATTTTTTGGTTTCTTGGTATAATTCATTAAATCTTGATTAAAACCGGCCACGAAAAAGCCACAAAATAGTTAATATTTAAACGTACATACTTTTACACACACGTACTATACATTTTTGATATGTGTGTACGAAAAACTATGCTAAAATCTAAAGTAAAAACAAAAACCAAAAAACAAAAAAAGAAGGTGAATACCAACCACCACTGACCAATATTTCTTAAGCACATGCTGTAAAAACTGCTCAGAAACAACACCTTCGCGCATGCGCAATAATAATGTAAAGCAAGTGAACTTTTTTGTTTTTGCTTTTCCGTTTAACGGTGTTGGTAAATGAAAATTGTACTCAATTTCAATTTTCATTTACCAACACCGTTAAACGGAAAAGTTCATAAAAGTACCAAAATGTAAAAAGTGGTCGAATTTAAAAATATGATTCTATTTGAAATAAGCATTAATTTGCAGTTTTACATGTCAATTTATAATAATGATGTACAGCACAGTTTGAGAGCATTGCCGGGTGGTACTGTCTAAAGCTGTGTTCGCTTTAGTGCAGTCTAGTTTCAAAGTACCAGGGCATGAAAATCAATTAACTAATAATTTACAACTGCCTGTTGACTATATACTTAAAATAGAAACCAAAATTCGATACTGGTTATTTAATGGTGATACCAGAAAGTTCAAACGTATAATACTATTCTTTGCTAATGACACTTCAAGACCATAAATGGTCTTACAGATTACGACTACTACATAAATGAAGTGGTGATTTTGATTTTTCACGTTATCACAAAATCCAAAAAAAATTAGTTAAGACCATTTTCTGGCGTAAAATTCTTAGATCTATCGATCTGTTCAATCGACAGGTTTATATCTCTTATAATTTCAGAGATATTGTGGAGCAATTTTGTTGTATATCCGTTTTTGCTAAAAATTTAATGTGTTATGATAGCGTATGTGCCATTTTTGTGGATATACAATAAAAATTTGTATGAAATTTTATAAATATAAAAATCTTGTGTTATCTTCACGTATGCGATACAAATATTTAACATGTTTTTAAAAAAGAAAAAAATATTTTATTTGAATTATTTCGAATTCGTTCTATATTCGTGAATTTTACAGCATTCAATCCATAACGGTTATTTTTATATATATGGTGTCTCAGTAAGAATGCAATTTTTGATTTTAAAATAAAAACATGTATTTTTTGAGATAGTTATGATTTTTTATTGGATTGTAAAGATTCTGATTAACTACGGAATAAAATATCTGTCAAATGACCACACGGCTCTGATGACGAGGTATACATACGTATATGCTTTGAATATCTTTCATTTTGTCTTTAGAAATATTTATTCATGTGTATGAATAAAATTGCCAAAACTCTCTCTTCGTCTTCACTTATAGATGTTTTACTTATAGAAAATAAATTGAATTTATTATATTTTATTACTTTAATTTTGGCAAATGGAACTTCTTTAAAATTATATTGGCAAAATTACATTTAGCGATGAAGCTAAATTTTGACTTAACGGGTTTGTTAATAAACAAAATTGATGCATATTTAGTAAAACCAATCCATAACAAACTCTACAAACTTCAATACATGCAGAAAAATTCACTGTTTGGTGCGGTTTACATGCTGGTGGCATCATCGGATCTTATTTCTTCAGAAATGAAGCCGTAGCGCATGTTGCGGTCAATGGAGATCGTTACGGAACCATGATCAATGATTTTTTGTTCGAAAATATGGATTACATATAGCCGGGCGATATGTGGTTTCAACAGAAGGCGCCACGTGCCATATAGATACCGCAACCATCGATTTATTGAAATGAACCATACCATCAATTCAATTCCAAAGTGGACGTCCATAATGCGCTTCATTAAAAATAGCCACGGTGGCATATTCCCGAAATCATCATGTTTTTTGAATAACAAATTTTTTTGATTAAAATTTTTTATTTTTTTGTAAATTTTTTACAACTTCAAGTTCTATCCGGCTTAAAAAGAACACTTTAGAACTTGCCATAACATTCCAGAGCGATTTACTAAATACATACGTTAATTTTGAATACTGAAAGTATAACTCAGTCCGGGAAAATAGGGTTCCTAATTTCCCGGACTTTTTTCTTTCCCGGGAGGAAATTAAAAAATCGTTTCGTTCCCGGGAATTCCCGGGAATTTTTTAACACTAAATTAAACCAAAAACCAGAAATTTTTTTTCAAATTAATTGATTTATAATTTCACCAGGGTTTTAAATGAAGTATAAAATAACTATATTTGGTTGTACGATGTTGGTCCAGCCTTTATAAGGTTTTCTAGTAGTTTTAATCAATATAAAATTAATATATTCTTTGTTTAATTAAAAAACATAAGAATTTAAATCTCTAAAATATGCGTAGTTAGAGAAATTATTAAATCTGATTGTAGATAAATAAATTTGAACCACTATTATTGTTATTATTTTCTCTAAATATGAATAATAATCATTGAATATCCCTAAAAGTTGTTATGTTAGGCATCTTAATAATTTCTTTAAGAACAAAAAACTTTAAATTTGTTTCATTCTTAACAACCAAATTTTTCTGCTGTGGCTTGAGTTGAGTGAACAAAAAATTCGGTTATTTCAACAGTAATACTTCTTAGCCAACAGACTATCTGTTGCTAGAACCGAAAAAATCTATGGATATAATAGAATTATTCAATTCGCAACAAATTTGGCCATCGAAACGTATCTGAATATTGTAACTTTTAGATGAAAACTTATGAAGAAATTCCCGAAAATTCCCGACAAACATTTCCCGAAAATTAACAAAAAAATATTCCCGGGAATTCCCGGGAAATTTTTCCCGTTTAGGAACCCTACATATACGTGAAGATAATTTTGGAGAAAAAAATGAGTGCAGTTTTTATCAGTACATTTTCACATATGTGCCGTAAATTAATAAATATTTCGTAAAAAGTGGCGTATACAACAAAATGGTAAATTTTTTTTGGAGCTAAAAATTCCAATAACTTAAAAACTTTCCTCCATGAGTTTGGAAATTTTTATACTAATCGATGTAGAATTTCAAGCACTACATAATACTGAAATATCGAACCACTTTTATCGACTCAATTTTTTTATATAAATCGTTAAAACTTTAAATTCAATTTAGCAAAAAAAAATTTTTGGACTTACGTGAAGATAACTTCGGGGCGACGAAATATCGCCCAGGCCAGCCAAAAAAGTTTGAAGACCGAGAATTGGAGGCATTACTCCATGAAGATTGTTGACAAACTCAACAAGAGCTTGCAAAATCATTGGGAGCTACTCAAGAAGCAATTTCAAAATGTTTGCGAGCCACAGGATTTATTCAAAAGTAGGGAAATTGGGTACCATCCGAAGATGAGCAGTTCGGAATATTTTAAATAAATTTATATTGTACAAAAGTTTCAAAATAAAAGTTAAACTTTTTAAAAAAATTCCGTATTTTTAAGTCATACACCTAATACTAGTAGTTGGGAGTAATAATCATAGAGAAATACTCATAGAGCGGAAACTAGAAACAAAAAATCAAATTTCGGTTTCCTCATGATTAGATAAATGTATAAGCAGAATCCACATTGTAACTCTTATCATTCCAATTCAATGTTTTTGTCTCGGGAAGACCAATATTTTGCTCTAAGGCCCATTGACCTAAAGTATCCCGTTTTAGTATTTATCCACCAGATCTGTGGTCGTAACTCAGAAAATTTAAGCTCGCAAGAAATCATTAAACTTTTGCTAACGAAGTAATCCGATAATACCTGCAGAATATGATGTAACGAAAATTGTAAAAAGGCGACGCCTTTGGAAAATGGATGATATCTTTATACCCTACACCACCATAGTGATAGAAGATATCTTTATACCCTACACCACAAAGATAATTCGATAAAATTTGGTACAAGCTTTTTTTAAATAGTATATATTTCTTAAAAATTATGGTATTCAAATAAAATAGTCATAAAGAACTGTTTATAATCATCTTCTCGGTCTGGGGTATAATATGGTCGAGCTTGACCGACAATACTTTCTTACTTGTTTTTGAGATGTCCTTTGTTCAAGGACAATTTTTTTTACTTCAATATCCCGTGTTGAAAAGAAAATGATTTTTAGGAAAATATATTAAAATGAGACCAACATTGTAAAAATTGGATTAGCAATTTTATATCATTCTTATATCGTTACCTTAATATAGAAAGACCCTAACTTTTTTTTTGTAAGCCCATTTATTTCGCTAAATGATCCCCTCATATATCATATTTAGGAAAAAAAACACGAGCTATGGCCTTTCTATATTAAGGTAACGATATATAATTTGAAGTTTGAACCTCCTTTGATAAAAGACAAACCAAAGAGAATTTAAAATTTTTTAGTAACTTTAAATTTAGTATGACCATGAAGAGCCTGTGTACCAATTATAAACAAATTTGGAACGGACAAGGTATGACTTGTAGTAAAATGAAGTTGCAAGAAAACATTAGTGATTCTATGATAAATTCTCTATTTTATAATAAATTTAAAACTTCACGATTCGTAACTTTTTTTAGTACTTCTATTTCAAGAGTCATGGAATAAGTACATTCTAAGCAATTATCACAAATTTGAACCAGGGACTTTACATCTTCTTTAATTTATATCTTCTATATTAAAGTACGAACGATACTAGCATTTTAGTACTTCTTACCCTATGACTACTATTCAAATCTATACTAATTATATTAATTCCTTTTTGTGTGCTGTACCAGTAGTATTTTGTTTAAGTACGAATAGTTTAGTTTTTATTACTAGATCAACGAGTAACAATAAAGTAAATGTAATTTAAGACCGTAATGGATGAGTGAATTTTTTATAACCGAAAATTTATTTGAATGCACCCAAGAATGTTTATGGTTGGTACTTACATACATACATGCATATTATACACCGATATTTAAATAGTGGAAGTGGTGGAACTTTGCTTCAACGCTTGAAATGAAAACGAATTAGGTATAACTGCATTATATAGTTATGATTATTGCATTTTAGTATTTGCAAATTATTATTATTATGTAGTTGTTGTTACTCTTATATTGTTGGTTAAACCAACCAACCAACCAATAGTAATAACCTTTAGAATCTCAAATTTCCACGAAACTTTAGAAAGATCAAAAGTTTAAATCATAAAACAATGTAATATTGAAGGTTATTTAAATGATTTTTAAATAAGACAATTTTAAGGAAATTATCTTTAAAATTATATTTTATTATATGATAATGGCTTAAATGTTACAAAATACATATTTTTGGTACTAACTATATAAAAATTATCATTCCTGTTAAACTTGGAACTCGTTTCCCCACAAATCTATTTCTAAACAATTAATGTAAGTATTTATTTTGAATATGATTGATCTTAGTCGTTTATCGTCTTGTATTTCGCATTTACATTTTTGAAAACTGTTAAAAGTTTTGTAAATTCTTTAAACTGCATGGTGCATGTATTTAAGTTTCAAAGAGCTCAATTAATTTTGTATTTAAACAAAATTAATTTAAACCTGCATGCAACCTCACACAAAACAAAAAAAAAAGAACAGCATAAAATAAATGAAAAATAAATTAAAATGAAATGAAACATGATTAAGGCAATTACTTTAAGATGTACCCAGTTAACCAAATTATCGTAGGCGACAATGTCTAGGACGATTTATTTTAAACCAATCGAAATATTCATCGCACACCCACAAAAGTATATTCTGGTCCTTATGTCCGTCCGTCTGTCTGTTGAAAACACAATAATGCCCATACTGTAAATTATGGCGAAAATCAGGCAATATGTGTTCCAAGTCCCCATACAAGGACCCCTTCAGAAAATGACTTGAACTTTCATAATTGTCTTACCATAATTAACATCGTAAAGAAATTGGACATAAACTAGTTTTTATAAACCAAAATCTTTCTACAAGCTTTTGTGAGGATCGGTCCATACAACCCCTATATTAGAAAAATATTTAATTGTCACATATTGATGGTGGGTATACAAGATAAGTGTAATAAGGTCGAATGTTGGCTGTTGTCAAAATATTTAAAGTAAAAGTCTGTTGGTGGAAAGATGAGCGACATATTCTAAAATGTTGTCTTCCATAAACGTTTTTTGAGCAATAAGATCATTGACTAGAATTTTGTTTTCTTCTAAAATAACAGTTGGTCCGAAAAAAAACTCTCAGAATCCGAATAATGTTTTCGTTTTGTAGAACGTGCGATTTGTAGAACATACATACATTTTCCAATTATTTTGAAAATCGCTTGTTTTTGAAATCACCCAATTCTGATTTCGTTTATCTTAAAACTGAAAAGAATTAATTTCATAAATTTATTTAAATGTTAATGTGTCTTCAATTCTTTTCATTTATTTATACACACCACCAAAACGACGGAACATATATTGATTTAGTTAATCCGGTTCTAACACATCGAAATATTAGTCATAGACCGACAAAATTATATTTATATACACCCCTATCGTGAAAAACATGTGAAATTTATATTCCCATGAAATATCCATTTCCCTCGAAGGGAAAATTGCTTTCGTGATATTCCCCTAAACTTTTCATTCACAATAGTTGATTTTGGTCGTAGCAGCTGTTTATTGTTTACAAAATTTCATCTAAAAATTTCACAACATGGGGAATTTTTTCACGTGAACAAAGTTTATGAACGAAAAATGGGAAATGGGAACATATTTCATGTGAAATATTGATTCGCGATAGGGGTGATATTCTGGATCCCTATAAAATTCGAATACAATGTAGCTATTAGCTACGATCTAGCACGATAGGAATTGCAGGGAAGGACTTAGGGGGTGAATTATCCAAAATGTCCCTTCGAGGAGTAGACCTAGAAATTTGCCACAAATAAGTATTGCTAAAAGCCAACGTCTGTGTCCAAAAAATGACAACAACCGGTAACAAGTTTTGGATCGGAAATATATGAACTACTTTGTTCGGACTTACAATTATACATATTTTGTTGCTGATAGCATTTAAATGCATGAATCTGAAAAGGTGATATTTTCTAGTAATAAAAAATATAAAATTAGACATTTTGGATGAACTAGATGAATTACTTTTTTATTATTATTACTTTTCGAAGCTGATATTTAGTCATGTAGCTCCCATATAATACCCGCTTCCGAAAATAACTTTAACGTGCATAAATCTCTTAAAAATTTTGGTATACACATAAAATTCAACAGAAAATTCAACTCTCATAAAGAAAATAATCACACGACCTAATTTCATGACGATCGGTCCATAATTGTTCATATCTCCCATATAACCCACTTCCGAAAATCACTCACGAATATAAATTATTGAAATTTTAAAAGAAAAATATTTTTACTCATTTACTTGATGTAGGGTATTATATGGTCGGGCTTGACCGAACATACTTTCAATAATTATTGAAATTTTAAAAGCAAATGAGACTCTTGCCAAAGTTTCATTGCAATCTATTTTACTTCATATTGCTGAAAAATTTTTGAGATGCAAAAAGACGCTCTAATGGAAACGGAGAAGACATATTTTTTAAGGTCCGAAACTGTACCTCAGATCCATTAATTTCCACATAATTTTTAGATAGGCGCTTACAAAACCGGAAACGTTCCACACTTCTACCAGAAGTAATTCAACTATTATGTTGCATTGAACCCATGGAAGAATTTCACTTTAGCCACCAAGACAATGAAATTAATGAAAGCGAAGAGGACCTTTTTGAAAATGGGTTAATTTTTGGTCGTTAGTGGGTTAAATTCCATTTTTTCAATAGAATTATTCTTACTTTCGAAATTCTTTAAGGTTTTGGTTTGAATACCATGATTTTGTAGTCGTTATTAATTTAGCACAGAAAAAGTAGTCATTTAACCTATAGTGCACCATTATGAACTCTGACATAATTTATTTCCTTATATAACGTCTTACCTCATTTTCAATATAGTGGCGAGAACTTTGGACGAAAAGTTCTCGCACTTTTGTCAGGTACATATATTCTTTGACAGATACCAGACTCTGTATGAATACACCCGTGACTTAAAAAAAATTCGTAATAAAGAAGCCTAGAGCGATCAAATCGGGAGATCGGCCACTGTTATCCTTTAGAATATCCATTTTCGTGCGGATGCGCTTTCCTGTCCAATTTTGCGACAATTAAGACTAGTTGATCATGGTTCTATATTGCTCACCAGTGTCAGTAATAATTTTACCCACGACGCACTGTGGGCGCAAAATAAAAAAAAAAAAAAAAAAAAAAAAAACTTTCGCATATTTGATTTATTGTTATGTAGTTTCAATCTATAGTTGTTGCTGTACTTAAAAATATTTAACATTTATTAATAACTTCAGTGGTTTGGTATTGACAACTTTTTAAATGTAAAAAATATTTCAGAAATTTTTTTATGTTGAATTGGTTTCAAAGTTGTTATTAAGCTGGATAGTACAAGGTTTTCTTTAAGTTGTATTTTTACTTTTTTTTATGTAGATGGAATATGAGGCTTGGTAAATCAGAAAAATAAAAATATATTTTCCGCTATTTGTGATAACCAATGGCCATATTCTTATAGAATTTTATTTTTTTTACTTTTTGAATTTTCGGAAGGTTGCCAGTTACTAATGCTGTGAGATGCAGTCCTAATTTTTTTACCAATATCAAGGCCATATTATAGACTACATATGGTAAAAAATTTAGCTGCGAAAAAGTGCAAGGTGAATTTATATAATTTTTTTAAGAAATTATTATCGTTGGGACGATGTAAAATCTCGTACTAAATTTGTTCCTTATTTTTTTAAGATTCTATATAAAAAGTGTTATTGGTAATTACATTATATAAAAATGAAATTTATGTAATTCTAACTTCTTACAAGTTGCTAAAAACAAATGCCCATATACCAAATTTGCCTTAAAATTATGAGTCCTTTTAAATATGGTAGTGCTTTATTTAGATTAAAAATATAACATTTGCGTATTTCGCCTTTTATCCAATAAAAAAATACTGAAATATCATTGGATAAAAGATTTGATTTTAGACCTATCGTTTCTTGGTTTTTTTTTCGTTAAAAAAAAATCGACCCACCGTAATGTACATACTTTATTGTTATTTGTTCTTATATAATGTACTCATGCAAGTATTTTAAGCATTTTGGTGTCTAATAAAAATTAATTGCTAAATAAAAAATTTTCTTTCAATTGTAAAAACATAATTATAATCCCCGGGTCGGGATTTCGGGATTCTTTACCAAATCCAGAACCCCGGGATTTTCAAAAATCAGTCCCGATTAGAATCTCTAGTTTCATCTGCAAGCTATAAGAAAGTGGAACCGTTATCGAAAGATGTTAGGCAACTTTTGTTGGATCCATTACTGAAGTCGACTAATTTAAATAAATTATAAAAATCTCATAATAAAAATTCAATAATGAAATAAAATCATTTCATAACTAATAATTGTTATTCGTTTTTAAAAATAAACTTATTAATAAAACTAAAAAAAGTTTAATTTTATATGAATATTTCGACCTATGCCGGCAATAGGGTAAATGTCCAAAATCTATAGATTTAAATAGTTACTTGCTATAAATAAAATTACTTATATAATTTAAAATTTTTGAAAGATATATTAATATAATTTCTTACAATTGAAAATAGTATAGAATTTCTTCCGAGGTAGTGTAGTTTAGCAGCCTCTCCCACTCATTCTACTGAAGTAGCAGTACCCATTACTTTATTAGCTTACCTCCTTGCCTGCAATATTTCCATATAAATGAAATTAATTTGGCCAAGCGCTTAGAAGATACGAATTTAGTTCCACTAAATTAGGGTTTTCTCCCACTGTGCGACGTCCTCTAAAAAATAAGGCAATAATAACTCAGGCGTGAATGGCATACGACTTAGGTGAAAATGGGCCACGTCGCTTATGATATATGTATTTCAACCAAATTCTTGAGAAAGTTGCTTGCCGATTGTGCCTTTGACAGTTGATATTTATTTATTGAATTTTTCATATAATTATAATAACATTACATTTTATGATTAAATTAAGGACCCACGAAGCCGTTAAATGGCTTATCTGCAGTCGTGAGTGAGTTGATCAGATACGCTTTTCGAAGAAACATCATCTAAGTGCCTTAAAGTGTGTTGTGTTTTTCAAGTAAATTCGTGTACATTATAAATTGTGTCTGTAATTCTGAGAATTTATAAACGTGTATAAAAAACATTGAGTGGCTATTTAATTCTGTTGTTGTTGTACATTTTAAAGAAATAAAGAGTTGTTACAATTTTCAAACTACTAAACGGCTTTTATTTGCAATCAAAAGTATCCGCTTTATTTATAGGAAATAAACCAAACGTTTTGAAAAGGTTAAAACGTAACAATATTTACTGAATTAATGGAAGTTATCATTGTTATTATATCAAGGATGATATAATAACAGTTCATGAAGCAGCTGGTGAGAAAGGGTAGGTCAATCTAAGCCATTTAACGAAGTTTATCTGTACAAACGACGATGCCGATACTGTGATGAAACGTACTTTACAACTCCGCCGAAGCGAAAAAGATATCATATCGGCATATGTAATGGAAACTCATCCTCAGGACAAAATGGCCCTGGAAGAATTGGCTTTAAGCACAAGAAGGAAATAAGATCTGCAAAAAACCTGCATCGTATAAACTTTTCTGTGAGTTTAACTGCTCGTCTGCGGAAGAAAATTTCTGTAACTCCCTGCAAATTGCTTGACAAATCTCAAAGGTGTCTGGAAATCAGACTGATATTTTCTGATGATGGAAATTGTGAATAGTCCACACCTGACTCTCTTGGTAATTTTACAGCGGCCGTATCTGGTATCTTTGGATATTGAGAATTTACTTATTTTAAGTTATCGTATGTTCCGTAGGAGTTGTCTTAATTCCGAAAGCTTTATCATATTTTCTTCTAAAAACACAGTAAAGGATAGTACATTATTATGTGCGCTAAACGATTGATCCGAAGCTATAATCTTAAATTATGAGCGATTCACACATGTACGATTTTAGCGACGTTCTTTTGCAAGTGTCAACGATAAAAAATCCCTCTCCTTTATATAAGGCGAGGATTTGTTGAACAATTCATTAAAAATGTTTTAAGGACATGGCCAACTGGGTATTTTTGTTAATAAATACATACTTATATGTATGTATACACATTATTCATACATATGTATGCATTTCATTTACATTCATACAATATATGTATAATCTTTTAAAGCGTTTTATAGTTTTTTTGTCTTCATAGTATTTTTGAACAACATTTTAATTTAATTTTTTTTTTGGGCAATTTTTGGTTATTTTTAATAGCAAATCATTGGATATGCACTTCATATTTTGCCCCATTGTATTCGTATTAAATAGCTTCAAAGTAATTATATTCCAATTTGATTGTCTGCGGAGCTCTTAATGCATTTTAGTTTTATATATTCATACATATTTTGCCAAACGCCTTCATGCTTTTAAAAATTCTGCATAGCTAAGTATTTAAGTATGTAAGTACTCGTACAATATTCACTTCCAATTTATTTACAGAATTACAAAGTCTTTTACATGTTTGTTGAACATTCTAAATAAATTATTGCAAATTATTTTATTTTTTTTTATTTTTAATTTTAATAATGCAAACAGGCATTAATACATATAGATTTGTAATAGCGAATGATTGAATTGTGTTGAGGAATTTATCTGAAATTTTGAAATGCAAACAATAAGGTTTTAGCAGGCTTTTATTTTGCAGCATAATGTAATTCAGTAGTCCCAGAGGCCGAAGTTGATCCGTTATTTATCTGTAAACAACACGAATGCCAGCGAAGTTCATAAAAATTATCAAAAAGAAGCTATAATCACAATTAATAGCTGGTCAGATTACAACAGAGAAATAATATTTATAACATATTATTTTAAATCATGTTCCATAGTCTCTTTATGCCGACCACTGATGTAATTACTACAGGAAATCGTTGCCGACTATTTCTAACAAATACCTATAAATCTGATTGGTACAGCAATAAATAGTCTCCTTTGAGCTCTATACAATACTCACATGGCAACGTTTCTTCAATTTGTTTATCCTTCCGAGATCATAATATTTGTCGAGGTCACCTAAATAGGTATTTGTTTGTGGGTGATTTCATCGTTGGAGTCAAATCTTTTTTCGCCATGCCATTTATTCAGGTTTGGAAACAAGAAATAGTCTCTCGTTGCTAAATCCAGAGAATAGGGCGGATGAGGGAGTAATTTGTAGCCTAATTCATAGGATTTTGCCATGGAAACTGCACATGTTTGCACCCTCGAATTGTCCTGTTAAAAACGGAACTTTTTTCTTGGTAAAATGCGGTCGTATTTTTTAAATCCTCATTAAATCGACTCATTAAGTTGGCATACTATTCGCCATTGTTTTATCCTTATGAAGGTATGTAGTCAATGTGGATATACCGCGTGCATCTAAAAAAAAATGTTCGCCATAACTTTATTGGCTGACAAATCCACCATGGCCTATTTGGCTCCGATTCACTCTGATAAACACAACGTTTTGAATGCTGTTTGATCTCTGGTGTGTTGTGGTCTATCCACGTTTCGTTAACGGTTACAAAACGGAACAAAATTTCGTTGCGGCTGAACAGCGAACTTGTCAGACGACTGCGTTTGTGGTCTATTGTGAGCAAACGCGGGACCCATCTTGAGAAAAGCTTTGTCATACCCAAAATATCATTCAAAATTAAAACTACTGAGCCATGTGAGAAGACTTTGGCTTCCACAATCTCCGATCGGCCAACACAATATCGTGAATTTTTACAATTGTTTCGGGTTCAGAACGTTTTTTACCATTTAAATTGATGGTGCAGAGTTCTCAAAGCATTTATCAAGCTTTTTCCAGTTTCTTCTCAAGCAATATTGCCCTTTCAGTAAAGAGGCGGAAAATTCAAAAAGTCAGGGATTTATTGAACCGCCCTAGTATGTTAATATGAAACATTAAAATAATCAAGCTTTAAAATGTATTTAGCATTAAAGTTTTCACCAAAAACCAACAAAATGTTTCACCAGTAGTTTTTGACAATATTTTTTTTTTTTGCACTAACTATTACTTTAAAAGTATCATATTTCCGGATTTTATTAACTACTGTAATTTATTGTTTATTAAAATAAGAGTTTTTTTCTCTGTACTAATTAATTATAAATTAACACTCTACAAATCATTCATACTTGTGCAATACGTCTTAATTTAAAGGTGTGGGTTTTCTTGACAAATCATTTCGATCATTAGTTCATTGTGATTAAATATTTTCATTCATTATAATTTACTGCCGCAGTAAACACCAAATGAATATAAATAAAAACAAAATGGGTAATTTTACATTTCGTATAAGCAAATTCAAAGGAATCGACATTAATTATATTAATTTATCAATTTCCATCAATCTATCTTTCAATAAATAGAAAACAATTAGATAATTTAAATCTGTACTTTGTAGATTTAATAAATAAATTAACAATTAAAATAAATTATTTATTTATTTAGTTAATAAAAATATTTGAAAAGGATTCGTCTGTGTATTTTAAATCGAGTGATATTAATCGCAAAAGCAACCGATTTTCAAAAACGTATATTTGCTACTTTTAATAATAATTTTTGACAACTAACAATTCAAAAGCAAAATATGAAATATTCCCTACAATCCATGAGATATCGTATAACTTTTTCTATCCCGTTTGCTTTTCTACACTACACCCAACCAACAGAAAAGTTACTGCGAAAAGTTGCCAATATAAATATGTAGCTCTATCTTATACATTTATTTATAGTTTTTTCTGAAAATTAATTTAAAATATTTAAATTTCTATAATTTCAGATCATTTATGAAAAACTTATAATTTGAGGGCTGAAGATCCTACTACTTATACCTAACCCATCCTGACTTGATAAATTTCGAATAAAATAGCAACACTGTGTGAAATACAAAAAAATAATTAAATTACAATGAAATGTACTCAAAATCATATTTAATTTGTAAATAAATACTGATATAATTCAAATTAAATAAAATTACTATGTAAATAAATTAAATAAATAAATTGTTGTGTTTTTTTTTATTTTTAGACATTTACTAAACAAAAAAAGAGTTAGTTTATTTAAAATAACCCTCAACTTAATTAATTCAATATTAATTAATATACTAATTTAATCACTATTAATGAAAAATACCATGCAAATCCTTAAATATCACAATAATGCATTTTCTAGTAGCACACACTCATTTCTACTTAAACGTCATCATTAAAAAAAATTTTTGTTTTTCAATTTCTTTAAAATTGTTCGTGAATTTTTTTCATGTACCAGGAGCCCAGAATGTCAGAAACACAGCAAGCAAATTTTTTACAAAAAATATCACAGCATACTTTAGGGATGTAAATAGTATTTGAGTCATACTGTTGTTAAATTAATACATAGGGTGACTCGGATAATTTTCACCAAATGCGCCTTAAAGTATGTGATGAAAATGCTAAAAATTTAAAAAACTACCAAAATCCAATGGAATCAAATGCAGATGGTTATAAAGGAAATAATTCTTAACTTTATTTATGTTGCTATATTATTACATTATTTATAAGTATTTTTACATATTTGTGAATATAAAATAATTAAATTAAACAGATTGTAACTCATTTTGTCAGCGTTTTTCTTCTTAAATGTCCTGAAATAAAACAGAAGTATTATAAAACATAGTATTCTTAAACATAAGATGAATTAAAGCAATAAAATTTAAGTTTTTTTAAAAGTATATTCATATTGTTTAAATATGGAATTACATAAGAGTGACCAGTAAAGATTCGATAAATATTTCACATAATTATTAGCAAATATTTAAATTATTGTCATTAATTTCTCTAAATTTGAACATCCATAGAATAAAGGTAGGGTCACACATGGCAAATATTTGACGAAAAAGACGTAACCACTAAATAAAATATATTTGAATTATTTTATTTATTTTCAAAAACTGCTTTTACTTAAGACAATTCAAAACAAATATTTAGTTTTATTTTAATTGATGCTGTTTGATCTTACAAAACACTCGTAAGAGTAAACACGTCAAACAAATTTATGCTATAAAAAGTGGTTACGCTTTTTTGAGTAAATATTTGCCATGTGTGACCGTACCTTAAGTTAAAATTTATGTTTGTTTTAAGTCGATTGTTATTTTTTCTGTTTTAAATAAAAATTGATCTGTTTTTTTCACACAGAGAAAATAGTTTTGGTTGTGATAATCAAATGATTCACTCCAAATGATGGAATTTTTCTGTTGGGGCTGAAAAATACATATGTGTACGCCTTCTTTGTATACAAATCGTAAAGGGATAAATGAGAACTCGATAGACACATTGTGGAATAATTCAGAGAGATGCATGCAGACGATATCTAAGCATGAGTAAACCTGAATTGAGGATTATTATATAACGATCATAGATAAGGATAACATACTTCAATTAATCGTTTTAAGTGATTTGAAATTTGTTTCTCTTTCGGAATCTAGATAACACAAGGGTAGGAAAGTATAATAGAAACAAGGGTAGGAAAGTATAATAGAAACATGCTAATGATTTCAATACTTTTTAAATGGTCTATGGATGATTAAACTATAACTATATGGCCGTTGAAGATAAAGAAGCTATGAATCTCTTTGAAGGTTTACATAGTTGTATGTGTATAAAAATTGTCTCGTTAAAGCTAACTGCGGCTAGAAGCAGTTACATGTTTCAAAAAAAATACTCGTTTGAGGCAGAGAGACCAAAAAATCGAAAAATCGTTGTTTATAGCAAAATAAACAAATAACAGGGAAAATCCAAAAAAAATATCAAAAATAAAATATGAGAAAAACAAAAAATTAATTTTAATAATTTTGAAAAATTTTAAAGTAATTTTTTGTAGACACATAGCAAAATACATTTTCTGCCCACTATAGCCGTCTTTAGTATTATTCTGCCCTGGTCTCACATTTTGTGGAGAAAAAGTTTTCAAGAATTTGTATTTTACTTGCGGCTTTAATCTGACTCAAGTTCAATTTTAAATATCGCAACGTTTCTGAAACACACCTACCCCTGCCCCTGTTGCATTTTACTCAGCTAAACATTAAATTGACCACATATTGTGCAATACATTTGACTGTAATCAATGTTACGATCATTGGCCAATATGTTTGAAACCACGTCTTACAACAATTTTAAACGTCTGCCCCATACTTTGTGGGTACATTTTAATTGTGTATGATTTTTTGTTGTTGCTGTTGTAGTTTTGCGTTTTGTAAATTTTGTTACATTTCAATTGATTGATTTTGTTGCTGCTATTACTGTTGACAATATGATTTGTTTTAGTGTAATATTTTAGAAATTCATTTTGTTAAATGATTTTTCTGCAATTGTATTTCATTTACATTCATTGATCGATTACGAACGAACAAGTGAATATTTATACATTTTAATTTAAAGAAATGTAACAGATGTAGTAAATCAAAATGATTTTTATTAGTTTTGATTTTTACAAAACAGAAATAAATACAACAGTTCGTTTAAGAATAAAAAGGTTGAGATTTATGTAATAAAAGAATATATAAGTAATATACATAGTAAAGAATGAAATTGAAGTAAAAATATCTAAATATATCTTAAATAAAACAAAGTGTGACTGAGAAAGCATAGAAATTTGTTATTCGTTTGAAAGGCCAATATGTTCGCCGTGGCTTCGCTGACTGGCGTGCATCCGAAATGTCCAATTTTCCACGAATTTTACCATACCAAATAGTGACTTTTTAAGTATGCATGGGACGCTCTTGGAACGTTTCCCGAACGAACATACATTTTGATAAAACAATTTAATAATTTGCACGTGTTGTTCATTCAACGTTATATCCGTCCATGGTGATTTGGCAAAACAAACTAAATTCTACTGATTTAGCTTCAACTATGTGGCTCGCTGTCAACTGTCAAAGTTCGGAAGTCCTTATTGGAAGACTTTTCATAAACATATACAAATTATAATAAAATTTTTCTTGCTATAAGAAATTACTATCAGCCCAATTATGAATAAAAAAATTCCCCGGGAGTTTTTTCCCATTGAATTTGAATAGGAAAAAAAGGGAAAAAACTCCTGGGGAATTTTTATTCATAATTGGGCTGTATAATTTGTAATCGATTTTTTAATTTCGATCGGGGAAAGGAGGATTTTCCTAACACGAGCAGGCTTTTAAACTAGTTTGTAATACTTAACATAAATTCTAAATCAACTCTGGATATTTTATTTAGATTTACTACGCATAACATTTTAAATATCATATTTATGTTTACTCCAAATTCTTTATTTGTTAAGATTGCTTTATTACTACATATTATAAATACTATAATAAATTAATTTATAAATTTTATAAAAAGGCTTTTGTCAACATTAATTAAGACAAATTAACGCAATCTACACACTCACAAATACAAACATGTGCATTAAATCATTTATAATATAAAACTATTAATATTTTAATTATAAAATATGTTAAAATGAAATTTTAACATATTTTATGTTTTGGAGCCTAATTTTGTATTGTATTGAAATCTAACCAGAAGAGTACTTTTTGAGATTAAACAATCGGTCGAGCCCAATATCAAGTGAATATGTAGTAGAAGGATTTCTATTATAATTAGAGTTTTTCTTTTCCTGCACTTTTTCATTTCTCGGAAAATCGTGATTCATTTTAAAATTTCCCGGGATCCTGAGAATTCCCGCCTAGAACAAATTATTGAATCGTTAAAAATCTAAAAAATATCTTTGTTTTTAAAATGTAATTGGATACAAATAAAAATATCCAATAAAAATTTAACATAAAGTGATAAAATGACTCGATTTCTAATTTTTGTTATATACAAACATGTCACCATTTGTCATTAGTATCGGAATGGTTTCAATTTATATTAGATTTTAGGTAGAACCTTCATTAGATTCCAATTAATTCTGTTAATTCGCAAAAAATAAATATTTTATTTTTATTAATTTTGAATTTGCAATGTTTTGCTCAGTGTTTAAAAATCAACGATAACTAAAAAATTGTTAACTGTTGCTACAACTACTGCTTCAAAAAGTGTATGTAGCGGTAGCAGTGGTATTTGTCTTTTTTCGTTTTCTTGTTTTTTTAAAACTACTGCTACCTGCTAAATATAAAACTCTTAACAGAGCAGTAGTAATAAAACATGAATTGTAAATGGAGTAGTAGCATAAAAATACAAATCATTGCTACTGCTCTATATCGAGTTTTAATTTTTAAGGTAGCAGTAAAGTAGCAGTTGATGCAGCAGTTAAGGTAGCAATAAAAGTAGTCAAAAAAGAAAATCTTCAGTCATAACACCAAAATTGACAGAATTATACACTGTGTGTTGTTTTTGTTTTGAGAGAGTTTGAAAGAATTATTCGATTTTATTCGTCTCAGATGTTCGTGTTGCTAACAGAAAGATCGTGTTTTCTGTGTGTATAACAAAAAAGCCGAACTTTTGTTTACAACACGACCAACATACACAAATATACATTCACAACAACAACACATAATATAATTTTTTGGCTGAAGATTTTTATTTTTGACTTATTTTATTGCTACCTCAACTGCTACTTAGCTGCTACTTCAACTGCTACTTAACTGCTACTTCTTCTACTACCTCAACTGCTACTTCTATTACTACTAAATTTTAAAAGTAGCAGAATTAATAAAAAACTAATGACTGCTACATCAAAACTTTTTCTTTTTTAAGGTAGCAATAGAAAATAAATTACTCTGCTACTTTTAAATTTTTCTTTTATTAGTACTACTACAACTACTGCTACCAAAATGTGAAGGTAGCAGTAGTAGTAGTAATTATTGACTCCGAGTTTTTATTAATTTTTTTAATAGACTACTTATGTTTTTTCGTTGCTACTGCTACTTGTAGTCTAGTTTTTTAAACACTGGTTTTGCTTATTAAATCAAAAATTAAGTAACGATGTTAATTAAAACTTGAAGAAAACCCAATAATATTAAACAAAATTCAATTCCACGGAAGATGGTAATTTTAGTTTTACTCTTTGTGATAAATTTAAATACAAAAATAATTCCACTTTCTATTGGAATTGAATTCTGTGACAGCCGTGAACATTAACAAGTTTTCGGAATATTTTGAATAATAAACTTGTTATTGGTCTATTTGGGTTAAATATTTTGTTTGTCGAGCTTTAAGCATCTTTTAGAGGAAATCAAGTTCAGAAAACATCACATAAAACTAAGGAAAATAATTCCTGGGAATTCTCGCACAATTTCAAGGGATTTCGGGACAGAAAATATGTATTCCGGAATTCACGTGAAAAACTCTAATTACACTGTACAACACCAAACAAAATTACGAGGTCCGACCAATAAATTTTGATAGAGGAGACAAAAAAAGACACATGTATCGGCGTTTTGAAAGTTTACATCTGAATTTCATTTGAGGGGGGGTTAAAGTTTCCCAACTCTGGCACATTCTTATTGTTAATCGTCATAAGAATCCATATGATCCTTACATTTAAGATATAAAATGTGTTCAGCAAAGTTATGTAAAATATTACGGAGAATATTTTTGTAGAATATGTTAACCCTCTAAATGCTCAAAGCATGGGTCTTTTTTATCCTTCTTTTAAAAAAGTGCAAAAACCACCATTAAGGTGGTCTTTAAGGGGTTAAAATGTTCTGCAAAATATTATACGTGAAATTTTACTATAAGTCCCTGATTACATCAAAACGGAAAATTCAACCAGAAAGTCAGAAATAAGACATAACAAAATAGAGCGTAAGGTTAATTTCGCATTTAATAAGAATTTTATTTTATATTTTATACCTAAAATGTTCTTTAAAATAAAATTCTTAATAAATGCGAAATTAACCCTATGCTCTCTTCTGTTATGTCTTATTTCTGACTTTCTGGTTGAATTTTCCGTTAGATTCAGGTTAAACAATATAATAAACATAGATTTGGTAGCTTTGTTCACACGTCAATCTATTCATGATGATTTGCCAGAGTATTCTGATCATAAATATCAAAACGTGAGCGCAGTATGACAGTTCCATTGACTGTTAAAACTTTCTATGAGACTTAAAATAAAACATCCTTTAATTAGCAAAATGAGTTTGCAAAAAGTTCAAATTCGTAAGGGAAAAGTGTTATTGGTCCAGCTGTCTTTGCTTTAATCGGTAGTTTTTTTTGCCATTGATTTATACTCAGTTCTTCAGTTCTTCGAAACAAAAATGCAGATAGCACAATTTACTTATCGTTACGAAAAACCAATAGCAGATATAAAAGTAATGGATCTTAATTTGTAAGTAGTCATACAAATGATGTGTAGGGTATACACAAAAAAAGCAATTATTAGAAAAGATACAAATAAAACACTTAACTGAAATATTATTAAAGCGATCAGTATATTTGAAAAAAGTATATACGGAATATAAATGTATGTATGTATGTACCCGTAAGTGTGTGTTAAATATTGTTAATTGAAATTAATTGTGTTAAACAATTTCATTATTATTATTAATAATAATAAATAACTAGATAGATAAAACAACTTAATTATATATGGAGTTATTATTTATCTTTCCATTCGCTTTGTAATATAATTAAATATGAGTTACGTTTAGAACAAAATTTGCATAAGCTAATAAATTAAATGCTAAACATAAATCACCATATAAATTTACATAGAACACAAATCTACACAATTAAATTCCTCTAGTATAGTATTTGTAAACAAAATAATTTCCCTTTAACATGAAAACCCTTTAACATAAAAATGTTTTCAAAAGTCAATGACATTTTGTCAATTTCAAAAATTATCAAATTTAACAAAACAAATTTATTTTTAATATTTATTTACGGAAGTGATTTCAATTGAAGCGTAACATTATTTTTAGCAAAAATCTAACAAAACAAAAACAAGGTTATTAACGCAAATTGTTCAAAAAGTGATCACTTGTTTCAAAAGTATTTTTAAAAATCCCCAAAAACCTTAATTTAATAACCTAAAACATATACTAACTAAAAAGCATGACCAAGTGCAAATTATATAAATTTCCATTGAAATTGTAAAAAAATAATACAACTAATTTAATTAAAGCTTCTTTCTGCTGTATCGTGTAAGAGAAAAAAATAATAATTTAACGTATTTTTTTTTTGTTTAATTTTCAAATTATAATTTAACCATCATTAGCAGACATTCTGAATCAATTTGTGCTGTGTTGTGTTGAAATCAACAACAGAACTGAAAAAAAACCGCAACAGCATCTTCATTTTAATTTCTTCAGAAAATGTCAATAACATTTATCCGCTGTTGCTGATGTTTTAAGTACTAAACAACTTGTACATTTGCATTATCATCGTATATAGTATGAGGGGTATAGAAGCAAAGGCTGTAATCTCCACATTTTTTTAGTTTTTCTAATAAATAAGAAAAACCTGTATCTCTAAAGATTCTCATATTTATTATAATACACGAGGACAGGCCAGTGACCGTCGAGCCATTTCTTCAGATTGGGAAACAATATTCACTCGGTGTTAAATGGATTTTTACCATGAAAACTGTACATGTTTACCCTAATGAAAAATAACTTTTTTCTTGGCCAAGTGCGGTCGTTTTTTTTCAAATTCCCTTTAAATCGACCCAATATAGTGGCATAATATTCGCCATTGATTTGTTTACCCTTTAGAAAGTAGTCAATGTGCATCCCTAGAAATGGTGGCTATGACTTTATGGGCTGACAAAGATCGGCCATATTTCTCGCCGATTCATCCCGAGAAACCCACAGTTTTGTCTGCGGTTTGGTCTCTGGTGTGTTGTAGTGGATCCACGTTTCGTTCACGGTTACGAACCGGCAAAAAAACTCGTCGATATTGAAACCACTGTGCCATGTGAGATGCCTATGACTTCCACAATCTCTCGCACTTTCAATATCCGTTCGACAATATTTTTACCATTGAAATTTATGGTGTAGAGTTCCCATAGTATTTATGAAGCTTAGCCTTGGTTTGAGTGATGTTTTCTTTTTTGAATAAAAAATAATGCTTAATGAGCGAAATTCACTTTTTCCCATTTTCTCCTCAAATCAAATCGTGGTAAACATGGGTCAACTGACCTATGCCTTCAGTGATGCCCTTACAGTTAGGTTCAAAGTTAACTAACTATCTCCAAAGAAAATTGCTCTCATTAATTTAATCGGTAGTTTATGACCATTGATTAAAAGCTCATTTAGTATTTGACATATTGACTGATCATGATGGAATTATTAGATAATTTCACAAAACAAATGGAGATTACAGACTTTGCTTCTATACCCCTCATATGTTATTATCAACAAAAACAATTTCATTATTAACATGTAAATCGTCGTCATCATCATTAGCACCATCATTATTAGTTAGTATTGATTTAAATTTTATAATTAACTTTTTATTAGTGTTCTTAACAATTTTCAAATCAGTTATAAATCAAACGAGCATCAATCAGCTTGTATTAATTTAAAGGGAGATTCTCTTATACGCGCCGCATTTAAATACAAAATACAAATAAAATACGATTGTGAAACAAACACGTGAATTCAATTTTAAAAGAAATACATATATAAAAAAAAATCCTATAAAAAGGAATATTTGGTGCGTATTTAAATTATGTGAACAACAAACAAATAAAGCATGTGCAAAAGAGTTATTGTGTATACATATGTATCTCAACAATGAAAAATCGGTAAAAAAAAAATACAACACTTTTATTTTGAAAAGCCTACAAAATGTCGACACTTTAAAAAATTCTTAAAAAAAAAATAAAGCTTAAAATTCGAATTTAACTTAGTGTGCAAACGTTCTAAGTCCCTTTTCATACAAAAAAAACATTCTAAAATCATTGGTTTTAAATCATTTTGAAATTTGTCAATGCTGTTTTATTACTTTTTAATCTTTAAAATCTCATTTAAAAATAATACTGAAAATGTAAAATTTGGGATTATCGATGTCAGAAAATTATTATATTTATATAATAGGGCTAAATGAAAAACAAAATCCATTTTTGACCCAAAAATCGAAATTTCATATAAACGTTATCCGATTTTGCTCAAATTTTCAGCATTTGGTTTTTAGATGACGGAGAACAATTTTAGACCTTGGAAGTATGGAAAATCCAAACATAAGTTGTTTATAAGTCTTTACTTTAATTATTGTGTTCAAAGTATCTAGACCCTACTGTAGCTTAAGAAGTACATAAAACAGAGTTTTTTTATAGATAATTTTTTGATTCAGAATAAATAATAAGACTTTAGCCATGACAAATGTATTAAATATGTCTTTGTTTATAAGTCTTATATTAGTAAATATTACACCACTTAATATTGACCCTTAATTGACTATATCACCCATATTCGACCCACATACGAAAATTAATTTAACGTGAATAAATCTCTCGTACTACAAAATTTGTCCAAAATGGTCTTCCGAACATTGACAGTTGATAGCGGCCATATTGTAGAAGTTACATCTGTCAAATTGGTTGTAATTTATTCAGTTTGTTTTACCAACTCACCATGGGCGGATATAGCGTTCAACAACACGCCCAAATAATAAAACTGTTTCATCAAAATGGGTGTTCTTTATGGTGAGGCCCGTTTCTGAATGATCAACAAACAAAATTGTCGTATTTGGGACGATACCAATCCACATTAGATCCAAGAGTGTCCAATTCATCCCGAAAAAGTCACGGTTTAGTGTGGATTTTGGGCTGGCGGCGTCATCGGTCCGTATAATTTTTCTTGAGGGGTTTTACTTAAGTCGCAGGTAGAGTGTCCAAAAAACCGGTTTCCGGTTTAACCGAAAAAGCGCGTTTTTGAAAATACCGATTTTGATTATTGTCTTTTAAAAAAACGGTTAACCGGTTTATATAAAATTTTTATTTAATATGAAAAAAGTCTCCTTAAATTTATTTTTATTTGTGGACGCTAATAGGAAATGTGTTAAGAATTGTATACTAAATTTTACGAAAATTAGCATTTTTGAATTCTTAAGGCTCTATCTTTATGCAGTTATTTTATATCTTTTATGAAATATTTTCAAATGCTATAATTTTCAATCAAATAAGTTTTTCATAAATATGTTTGAATGAGCTTTAGAAAATATATTTCATTAAAACCGCTTAGCCGTCTTACAAAAACCGGTTTGTCAAAAAAACCGAAACTCCGGGGACCGTAACGGTTATAAGTGATAATAAATTGCATATTTTGGCGTATTTAGCTTTTTATCGCATATTTTTTTTTGTATATTTTCATCATGCATGTTCTGCAAATCACATTTTATAAAAGTGCACTATAGTTCAAAGTATCACTTTTTCCGTGCGAAATTAATAACTATTAAAGTATTCTACTGTTTGATACCAAAATTGGACCATAAGTAGAAATACTTATATTTTCAACAAATTTAAGAAAAAATTAACCCTTTGGCGACCATTAACCCATCAGGAGAAAAATAAAGTAAATTCATTGCTTTTGATTAGAAAAAATTTATTTCATATTAGTTTTCAGTCAAATTATTTGAATCATTAATTCATTTTGTAAACACATTTGATTCAAAATATTAACTGAAGTATCAAATAAAACTTCGCACAGTGGTATAGAAAAAAAGGGAAATAAATCTGTTATTTATAAATCCTTAGTCTTTAGTTAGATTTGAATAAAATTTGACATGTGCAAGTGTTGACGAGTTAAAATTTTGAATTTTGACCGCATGGGCCCACCAGGAGTGCGGCCAGGGGTCCCCATAGTAGGACACCTCGGGTATGTTCAATTTTTAAAACGATCCTATTTCTTCGTCTGTGTTTTCTATCATCTGCTTCGAATGTATTAATACATTGTGTACTGTGGATGTCATTGGTAACCAAAGATACAAATCTGAATATATCATATGAATATAGTGTTTCATTTCGAAAATTATCTTCCTTTCTTCTGCATTTTTGACATTTTACTTTTAGTAATTGTAGACATAATGGCGGTCTTTTTCATCCAATATTTTCTCACAGCCCTTAGGAATAACAGAAGCACTAATTTTCTTCACAATATATTTAATAATAGCATCATACTTTGTGTCTTTTGGGCGTTCTTTTAGCCAAATTTCAAAAAGTTAATTTTTTTTTTAGCACAGTAACCTAGAAAAAATTAAATTACTCAGAAAGCGCAAACATGCGCAGTATGAAATAAAGTGAAGTGAATTCACAACATTTCAATATATTTATTTCTTTTTATTTCAAGTTTAACAAACGTTAACATTTTTTTAAAAGCTTCTATAAAGTTAAAGTTTTGTAATCAAAAGAAATTACTTTAAGGTTATGTTTAAAAATTATAATTTTTAATATAAAGGGAAATAGTTTCCAAATATTTAGGAAAGAAAAATTAAGTACTTAGACGTTTCGTTGTTTTCCATTTTAAACATTATTTAAATTATTCACACACTTTCCACAATTAACGGTTAAAAGTTACAATATAATATTGATACTATTCACACATTTTTAAAAATGTATCGAAACTTTGACTTTGAAGGCGTGCTGTCAAGCAGTATTTTGTATTTTACAAAAACCAATTGCGAATTTGAATGCATTGGAGTTTTAGTAACAGGTTTACAACAAAAAATAATGAATAATAACAACTTCGAAATTTGAATTTCGCACGGAAAAAGTGATACTTTGAACTATAGTGAAGTGGTTTGAAATCACGAAAAAGGTGTTCTGTGCACATAATTTAGTGATTTTAAAACGTTCAGCTAAGTGGCTGTCGATTTCAAATCATTTGCTAATTTTTGTAAAAAAAAGTGTCTTCTGCTGTAAAAAGTCAGTTCACAATACAAATCTGCTTGCCAGAATAACAAATATAATTAAGTAACTAACTATTAAAACTGAAAATTAATTTATATTCTTAAGTTATATTGATAACAGTCAACAATTTAATAGTTTTTTGTGTAAATTTAATAATATTATAGCTTAAATGGAAACAATATTATTTTGAACAGTGTTTTCGGATATTTAAAATCACACCGAAAAATACTAAAACGTGTGATATACAGAACATGCACAAATCACACGTGTCATTTAATAACGATTAGTGATTTGAAATCACTTGAATTTCAGAACAGGCCTGCATATTTTTGTAGCATGTTGTCGTTTTTCTTATGTAATTCTATTCGGTAAAGTTGAGCTGAATGGATATTTTATGGGTAACGGTATCTTAGCGGTAACGGTAGCCAACCTTGCTTTTAAACGAAGCGGCAGACAACCCTGCAATAAACAATTATGTATATCTAGAGTTCAGATCAAAATGTACAAGTTAATTGTATTTGCAGTTGTCTAGTGACTAATTAAATAGCTATTTAAGCACTAAGTACATACAGCTCAATTATTTAACCATTAAACTATCTAGCCGAAACACTTACTACTGAAACATTTTCATTGTTAATCAGACTGAAAGTTGATCAGCATGAAAGTGTTTAAATTATTGATTTTAAATATAACTTCAATTGTAATATTATTATGTTTAAACCTACAGCCATTATTGACGAACGCAGTAACAATAAAATTAACGAAATTGGAATGTTCTGCATACGATAAATCATTTATTATTTTCAAAAGCTGTTACTTAAAGGTTTTGGGTCGCAATAAAGTTAGTGGTAATATTTATGTACGACTGCTAAAACCACCAGTTGATAATATAACGGTGAGTTCTTCTGAATACTGAAAACAATAACGATTAACAATTAAGAAATATTTCAGGTTAATGCTGGCTTTTATGTTAAAAGCTCTTCACAAAAATATAACCCATTTCTTTATAATACTACCTTCAATTTTTGTAGTTTTGTAAAAAATCCTAACCGTTTTATATTTTGGAAAATATTGATAACATATGTTTACGATTATTCAAACGTCAATCATTCCTGTCCATACAACGTAAGTGTGTTATAATAGTATTAATTTTTCATTTCCAAACTAAACTGTAGCGTGCCATATTTTTCTTTATTATTTCAAGCATGATCTTATTGTTTCTGACTTTGTCCTAAGCCCAGATATGCTTAAATATATACCATTTCCATCTGGCGATTATTTGGTAAAAGTTCGTGCAGCTATAACCAAAGACTATAAAGGTGAAGTTTTGGCCTACTTTAATATAAAGGAGTAAAGTAGATATAAAATATTTAAGTGCATAAATCAGTTAAGACTACGAAAAGAGCTTCATTTAGTTTTGGTTTCAAATATGATTTAAGTTGAGATTTATAAGTTTTTGTCACAAAAAAGTAATATGAATTAAATAAAATATAAAAGTCCCGCCCTAGTTCCCCGATTTATTTTTGTAAGAAGATGGATATCATATTCATATAGAATTATACATAGAGACGAGACACTCCGATTTGTCAAACAAAAATACACCAAATCGTATGTCTGTTGTTGCAAAAGTGAGGTTTTTGGCAATTATGTCTCGTCTCAATGTTACCCTATGGATATAAACCTAAGTCTTGACAAGCCATCAATTTACAATTTCTTGTGTAGTGTGTAGACACGAATTTGTCTTGTGTGGACAGGAACAAAAAATTTCCAAACAAGACAAATTCATGTGCGCACACAAAATTGTTCGTTGAATGAACCAAATGATGTATTTAACTAATTAATTTTAACAAAAGAGAGAGACAGAGAAATTAGTAACATATTTTGTTTTTTGACAAGTAAATTTAAACAATTTTGTTTTAAAATGGAAAAACCCATTATTCTCTTATTTAAATGAAATAATCTATATAAAAGAAAATTCTATTGTGTGTGCTAAAAATGTAACTTATACATTTATAATTAAATTTTTGTAAATTGAAATAATTGTGACTATTTTTGTATTTTTTCCCAAGACAATGTAACAGAAATCCACTGTTTATTTTACCTTTGTTCAAAAATCTAAATGAATTTTTTATTATTTCAATTATTCAAATGTTCATTTACTTATTTATTTATTTTTTGTTTTGTATTTTAAACTTTTCAAACAATTTGCTAAAAATAAAAGAATCAAATGTACATAGTACATAACTAGAGCCAGAGACACTCAAAATCAATTTCGGTCATAATTCAATTATGTAAATGGTTTAAGGTTAAAATATTTGCAATTCAAACAAATTTTGAAATAAAAATAAAAACACCAATACACTCAATCTCACACACACACACTAGAAAATATTTTGAAATTGCAATAATAAATACTACAAATGACTCGCACACATATAAAAATCACTACATCGCATAAATTTAGAATTCTAAAATATCGAATACAAAGAAGAAAAAAATAGAATTTATTTAAATTAATACGTGTATTGTACCGTTCAGACATGAAAATGTGAAAGCCAGTTGCTTAAAGAAATTAAATCATGGAAACTATCTTTAGAAGACATTTTTGGATTATAATTCAAATATAGATTATTTTAAGTATTAAAAATATCGATGAATACATTCCAAGAAGTCTATTTCTATTTCGATGAATACATTCCAAGAAGTCTATTTCTATTTCGATGAATACATTCCAAGAAGTCTATTTCTGGTTGCAATAGCGATAATTTCAAGCAAAAATCTATGATTAAAAAACTTGCACCAGAATCAAAATATTGCTGAAAACATTCCAACAACTAGTTCCAATAGGGATAATTTGAAGCAAAAATTCCTGATTAAAAAACTGGTACCAGAATCAGATGGGCATCGCGACAAACTAGAACTAATTGTTCAATTACAGAATAACTTTTGGAGGATTTATATTTGTCGTAAAATTTTTGAACTACTTAAGAAACGTTTTAGTACTATAGAATACACATTGTTCTTCCACAGTAAGAGTTACATATAGAAGTGGTAGCGATATTACTATTTTTAAGGATATTTTTAATGATTCTGAAGTGATGCTGATAAAAATTCAGATTCAGATTATATTAAGACGTTTTGATTTTAGCTTAAGTTTATCTTTAAACTTAGATCTTTATATTATCAGTATAGCTTCAATATTGCGTCTTCACGTAGTCCCAGGTTATCTTGATACGAAAGTCATATGCGGATCCATTATATAGTCCCAGATTAGTACTAGTTTAGCTTCTATCGTAGGTCTTTATGTAGTTCCAATTTAGTTCACATCGTTCAGCTTCAATCGTAAGGGGCCAGAGTCTGTGGCGGGAATCTAACCCGCAACCCTCAGCTCACTATCGTCTAGACCATTGGTAGGCGTTCATATTGTTGAGATTACGAACATTTTCGTGAATTTACACGTACACAACCCGAAAGTAAGCAAAACACACAGAAGAGCGTAAAAAATGCAAATAACTCATTTAGTTGCAAACAATAGAGCGTAATAATACAAATATTTCATTCTGTTGCTTGATGTTGTTGCGGATTTTTTATTTTTAACCCATACATGCACACAAACTATAATTTCTCTTTTTGCGCTTCCCTGGTCTAGACTATCGGGGCACCCGATTTGTATTTGCAGTTAAGCTATGTTTAACTTCAACCTAATTATTTTTGTAGGGCCAATAATAAAGTAGTCCCTGATAAGCTTCTATCGTGGCTTTTATGTAGTCTCAATCCTAAAGTAGTCCCTGATACGCTTCAATCGTAGTTCTTTATGTAGTATCAAGCCTAAAGTAGTGACTGACACAAAAACAAAATACATTGATTTACCTGTATTTTGTTGTTGCAAGACTTAGGTTTTTGATAACAGATTTAGGTTTTTTGTCTCTCAGTAACGCTTCTATGTATATTTTATTCTATGCTGATAACCTTCAGCCATAGTTATTTAAGTAGTCGCAGTTTAGCTTCAACCGTAGTTCCTTATGTAGCCCTAGGTTAGCTTCAATCATAGTCCCTTTTGTAGTCCAAGGTTAGCGCAGTATAGCTTCCATTGAAGGTCTTTATATAGTCCAAGTTCAGCTGCAATCGTAGATCTTTATAAGGTCCAAGTTCAGCTTCAATCGAAGGTATTTATGTAGTCCCATTTGGCCTTCTATCGTATGGTTTGAGTTGTTAACTTAAATTATAGTATCAGTTTACCTTCAATCGTAGGGATTATTATTCATATGTGACCATCAATTGTAGGATTCACATAGTTCGAGTTTAACTTAAAATGTAGTCTCAGTTTAGCTATACTCATAGGTCTTTATGTAGCTCAATCGTTTATGTAACTCAATCGTTAGTAGATTCTATCGTTAGTTTTGTATATTCCCAGTTCAACTTCAATCGTAGTTTCAGTTTAGTTTCAATTGCTGGTCTTTATGTAGCCATAGTTGACCTGGATCGAAGGTCTTTACGTAGTCTCAGTTTAGCTTCAATTGTAGCCTCTGTTTAGATTCGATCACTAGTCTTTATGTAGCGGTAGTTGACCATATATAGTAGGTATTTAGGTAGCTTTATGTAGTTTTATGTTACCTTCTATCGTTAGTCTTTACGTACTCCCATATTAGTATCGATTGCAGTCTCAGTTTAGCTGCAATCATAGGTCTATATGTAGCCCCTGTTTAGATTCAATCCTAGTTCTGTATGCAGTATAGCTTATATCGTAGGATATTATAATTGTTCAAAAATAAAACAATTGACATAATATTCGATGGTGTTATGCAAATATAAGAATACAATTTCTAAATGTGTCCAACTAAAAAAAAAGACTACACCATTTCAAAGTTCAATTATAGAATATCACACATATGATATACATTACTTACAACAAGATACAAAAATACTACACGAAAATCACATCATCATAATCACTTTAATGATGATCGTTGTTATTATTATCATCATCAACATCATCAAAGGTTCATTGTTATACTAGGCACATACAAGTATAAAATATATTTTGTTTTTAAATATAAACGGCAAATATTAAACTACAATAGAATAAACACATTCGTCCACTGTAAATACAAAAACGTACATGTATATAAATAAATGTACGATTATAATCGTAAACAATCAGGCCGGTCACTCAATTTAAATGGCAGTGACACTAAAAAAATTATACAAGATTAATTTAAATATCCATTCTGGACAAACACACACTCAATGCCGGACGGGCGGTCGGCGGTATTCTCTGTGTACTTCATGTTGTAAACACGTTTATTTACAATTTATTAAAGAATTCTCCCCACCTCCAACAAATCCAAGATTATATTTTAATTCTATTAGGGTATTGTACTAGTATCTAGCATTAAACTTAAATTGATTGGAAATTATAATAACTGTATGAGTAGAATTGTGAGAATTACTTTTGCGCAATAAGTGCTTAAATGTGTAAATATTTATGTAGGAACTTAAATAAAATGTTATTTTAAATTCTAATAATTCGGAAATGAATAGGCCCTTATTTATACACAAAAATGTCATAAAAGAAGGGGGTATATTGATTTTGTCATTCCGTTTGTAACACATCGAAATATTAATCGCAGACCCACAAAAGTATATACATACATACATATGTTCTGGATCTTTATGAAATTCTATGCCCGTTCGTCTGTCTGTTGAAAGCAAACGAAAGGAGCTAGCTGGATGAAATTTCCCGAATTAAATTTTATGTTTCATTATTCGTTGGACAAAAATTTAATTTGATATACATAAAGTCTCTTATGCCCGTAATTTCAACAAATAGATATCTATCAGAGATTAGTTACTTATGGAGCAAAAATAGTTGGTAATTTTTATACGTAGATATTGATTTGAAATTGATGACAAGTTAACTTTTAGGTTAATTTATCAGCTGGATATTTTACACCTTAGATATCTAGTTGTTGAAATTAATGGTATTTCTTAGTATCCTAGATATAACTGAAATATTTCCAAATTTAAAGCCAAACTTTAGCAATTGAACACCATTGTTTGTATTTGTCAATGTAATCATCATGTGAACGTATGATGAATATTTTTTATAATTAATATTACTAATACAGTGAACAGCGGGGACGTTCGAAAAAAAGTTGTAATAATTAATTAATCGGACATTTCTTCCAATTTCTTAAAACATTTATCCTCCTCTACGATTCGTTCATACATAATTTTGCAATTTGACCAGTAATTTAATACCACTTTTTTAAGGTCGACCCAACTGTGCGTTGGGTCGACCTTACCAACGCAGTTTGCAATGAAATCAGACAATTAGAAGTAAAATTTGTTTAATAAACGGTATTTGTAATGAAATTATCACTTAAATTTGAGCAATTTTATTATTCAAATTACTTCTCTCAATAATTAACGTACGTATAACGAGGTCACTACGTTTTGCAGCTAAAACCAAAACAAACTTAGTCAAAAATTTAATTTCTTCGTGCAATTAATAATTTCATAAGATTTTTTTTAGAATGCACGAAATAAATCCATTAAACTCAAAGTTCAAATTAAATTTTTTGCACATATTTATAAACTGACAACTTCTTTGGAAGAAAGTGGAAAGTGGGTCACTCCCTAAGATAAAATCTAGTTGACTTTAAAAACATATTAAAATTAAACAAACAATTTTTTATTTGTTTATTTGTTTTGTTTTGTTTAAAATGGTTATTTTTCATTCTACTTTAATTATAAAAACAAAGTTTTAATTGCCGCAACGCAAAGATCTTACGATAAAACACTCTTCTGAGCATCTTTACAAATAAACAAATAGAGAAAATACCAGAGAGAATGAATGAGAACATTGTCATTAATAACAATCACAGTTTTTCAATTTCAATTAAAGATGAGTTGAGTACTCAAGCCTTCAAAAACTAAATATGAAATTGTCATAGTCAGTTCTAAAACGGCGGACCACATTAATGGTCATCTTCTGAGCTCAGCTCAGATCAAATAAGTGATCATTTTGTTTTGTTTAGTTTTTTTTCGTGTTGTAAATTACAAATTGTTGTTAATTTGTGTGTTATTGTAGTAGTAATTGAGGTTTATGACATAGATGAAGAAAGAGCTTAATAAAAAGTGTATCAAAGTCATATTTCGTATAAATTGGCTTCAATTAAAAACGCGATACACAATTTAATTTGTGAATAGAATCGTTAATACAGTCAAATTCGACAACAAACAAAACCAAATCAGAAAATTAAAAAAATAACGTTTAGTTTTCCCCACAAAGAATATGACAAATCATGATAATGTAATGATGAATAATAATGATCATAATAAATATGCAAATACAAATGATAAAATGAATTGTAGTACAAATGTACAAAAAGTGAAAAATATGTTACAAAAACGTGATCTACCACAAGTGCACAATAACTCTTTCAATTATGCTAAGCACTCGTCCAATGTGTCCAATTTGAGCTGTAAGACCAGAATGGGTTCAAAACTCAAATTGGGTTTGGGCGTCAATGCTCAGACTGGACGTTTACAATGGTGTCCTGGATTTACTTGTTGTAAACTTTTGATTATTATTCCAGTCATAATGCTGCCCATAACTTTGGTTTTGATTCTACTCATGCGTATGGACGGTATGCTTATGGCCCTGCAAATGCACCAAAAGTATAGGCCACATTCGAGGTATGAACAGGAACCTGTTTATCTGGAAGATTATGATAGTTCTTTGGACAATGATCCCTTTCAAGACATGATCAATGAACAGCTGCTGGTGCCTGTAGATAAAAAGAAATTGCGCAATGAGGCGGAGAGGATTAAACGATGTATATCCTTCAAATTTGGTCTAAGCGAAACTATGGATATGGAAGATCGTGACATTATGAAAGATGCACGCACATCATTTTTACCACGAGATACTACTGCTATACCCAGAGAGTGTTTGGAAAATTTAAATTACAATACCCACATGAGCTACAAAGATTTTGAATTGCAAGCCTTAATGGAATCGTATGGCAGGCGTAGACTAAGAAGAGATAAGGCCGAAGAAGCAGGCAACACCGCCGATGAATTGGACCACAGTAATGATGAAAATTCCCACGATGAGTCTTCTAAATCTGAAAACGATGAAGTTGGTTTCATTGCAACTACTTCCAGTTTACAAACATTTTGGAATGCCCAGGGCACTAAGGAGACTATACGCGAAGCTCAAGCTCGCACCATGAAGAAGTATATGGATGAGTCTGTAGAGCCTTGTGAAGATTTCTATAAATATGTTTGTGGTAATTGGGAAAAACATCATCCCATACCCAAAGACAAGGCAGGCTTCGATACTTTCGAAATGTTACGCGAAAATTTAGATGTGGTATTGAAGGAACTATTGGAATCCAAGACACATGAAACTTCTCAAGTACCCACCAAAAAGATACAACATATTGAGTCCAATACCTATGAACAATTGCCCAATACACAGGCAGATATAGTCAAGAATCTGCAGGAAGAAAGTAATCAAGAGTTACAAAAGGAAAAGATCAGGGAGCACATAGTACAAAAACGTAATGTTCTAGGACAAATTTTAATGCGCTACCGCCGCCATAGTTTGTTCACAAATACAAAGAGAAAACGATTCACCGGCAATCATACTGCTGAAATACATCATTCTCTAACGCATACTAAACATCATGGCAATTCTCACACAGACTTGCACAATTCCCAGGAGCATTTCCCCGGCCATGAACAGGATATTTCGCAAATAGATGCCCAAATCAAAGCCAGACATTTATATCAATCGTGTACAAATAACAAGTTACTAGAAAAAAGAGGTATACAACCCCTGTTGCATCTTGTAGAGAATCTAGGAGGATGGCCAGTTCTAGATCCAAAGTGGAATGCTCAGAATTTCGATTGGCTCAATCTGACGGCTCATTTAAGGCGCTACAATAACGATATACTTATAGTGCAATGGGTGGGACCGGATATAAAGAATTCCGATGAGAATATTATACAATTTGATCAAACCAATTTGGGTCTGCCCACGCGAGAATATTATTTACAAGATGTGAATGCTAAATATTTGCATGCCTATCAAAGATTTATGTCGGAAGTAATGTACAAACTGGGTGCTCCCAAGGTAACCGCCATGAAAACTGCAGCAGACCTAATAATCTTCGAAACCCAACTGGCTTCAATTACAGCTCCAGCTGAAAAACGTCTAAATGTCACTAAGCTCTATCGTAGAATGACCATAAGTGAGCTGCACAATAGAATACCGGAAATAGATTGGTCACGTTATTTGACCATCTTGCAACAAAGACCTATAGAACCCAGTGAAGAGATTGTTATTTATGCCACAGATTATATGGAAGAACTGGTAAATCTTCTCTCCGATACAGATTCGAAAACTATAGCCAATTATCTCCTCTGGCGTTTTGTACGTCATCGTATAAACAATGTAGACGATCGCTTCGATGATGTCAAGCAAACCTTCTATCATGCTCTCTTCGGGCGAGAAGAAAGTCCCTCGCGCTGGAAGGTGTGCATTTCACAAGTGAATACTAATATGGGCATGGCTTTGGGTTCCATGTTTGTGCGTAAATATTTCGATGAAAATAGTAAAAAGGACACCTTAAAAATGACCCACGAATTGCAGCAGGCTTTCCGTGATATTCTCCAAACCACCGATTGGTTAGATACACAAACCAAACATTTAGCCGAACTGAAAGTCAATGCCATGTCTCTGAAAATTGGTTATCCAGATTTTATACTCAACACAGATGAACTCAATGCAAAGTATGCAGGCATTATTATAGATCCTGATAAATATTTTGAAAATACTCTCAATGTTTTGTTGCATACCACGAAAACCGAACAGAACAAATTAAACGAACCGGTCAATAAGACTACTTGGCAAACGGCTCCTGCTATAGTGAATGCTTATTATAGTCGTAATAAAAATCAAATAATGTTTCCGGCTGGCATATTGCAGCCGCCATTTTATCATCGTCATTTTCCTAGATCACTGAATTTTGGTGGTATTGGTGTGGTAATTGGTCATGAGTTGACGCATGGCTTCGATGACAAGGGTCGTTTGTTCGATCGCAATGGCAGCATACATAAATGGTGGTCAGATACAGCCATTAAGGGTTTCGATGAGAGAGCCAGATGTATTATATCACAATATGGAAACTATACGGTGGGAGAAGTTGGTATTGCATTGAATGGTGAAAGTACACAAGGTGAGTGTTTTTATTAAAAAAAATTGTTATATGTATTTAATAAGTTGTGAAGTGTTTAGAGAAGATGAGTTTGATAAACTACAGATTCAAACTGATTTTTTAACATTAAAGTCTGATGAGAGTTCAGTTAGCTTAAATATACTCCAAAAATAATGTTATATCGTTAGGTCTACTTTGTATGAAAATTTAGATTTTAATACAAAAGTAAAAATACATTGTTTGCTTAAAAAACGCCATAGTCAATCATGGTTTGTGGGTCCAACATAATGATGAAGCAATCGTGTTTGTAAGTTGTTTCGGAAAGTTGATTTCAACAGACAGGCGGACATGCTATAACAATCCAGACTAAATAATATTAAATATGAAAATTACAAATGGAATGACAAACTAATATATACCTGCCCCTTGCCACTTATGATGAAGAGTATAAAAATGTTAAAAGGAAATGTGTTAAGGCCATTATGAAAATACAAAATAAATATTAGAAAATGTGCTAAGTTCGAACTCTTCAAAACTGTGTATATTTATCAATATACAGTGACGGACAATACAATAGAATCACTACATATGAATTCGATTAAAGCGGTAAAACTACAAAATTTGATTTCAAATTCAAATAAAATTTGTTCATTATATATTAATGCTCATAACGTAAACAATAAATAGAAAAAAATAAAATAAAAAAATAACACATTCTTATGTTAAAAACGATGTCAAATCTAAAAGACTAAATAAAATATGCGACATTCAAATAGAATCAATCAGTCTTAAAATGATTAAAAATAAAAAATCATCATAAGAATTCGTTGTTTTCTTAATATTTTGTTGCATATCAATTATTTCTAATAACAGCATCAAATCTTTTGGGGATTGAATTTAACAAACTTTCGCATGTAGATAAGGAAATTGCATACCATATTTCCTGAATTTTCTGGCAAAGTTCTTCCTTGTTTTTAAATTTTTCAGGTCCGAGTTTGTCTTTTACTATTTTCCATAGGATTTAAGTCTGGTTATTGAGACGGCCATTCCATAACATGAATTTTGTTATATAAAAACCATTTTTTGGCAAGACCTGATGTGTGCTTTGGGTCATTATCTTGCTGGAAGAGCCATTTTAAGGGCATATTCCATTCTGCATGTGGCTTTATAACATTCTCCAAAATATTTACATACAAGTGCTATCCATATTTTCTTTAATCCAATAAATTGGACCAACGCAATACCAAGAAAAGCATCCCCATATAATAATATTTCCCCAACCATGTTTAAACGTTTTTGGTTTTTGTAATTTTTTCGACGTCTAACCCATGTCTTATCATCACTACCAATTAAATTAATGGTCGTTTCGTCCGTCCACAACACATTTTGCCACTTCTTTATATTTTCTGGCCCACACCAATCCTTATGATTGCTCCTAGTTTTAAATGAAATATTGATAGTGATTCTATTGTAATGTCCGTCACTGTATATAAGAGATTTAAAACTTGTGTTTCTAGTACGTTTACAAAATAAAAGCTAACAATATGTATAAGGAATTCATGTAAAACTGTAGCACAACTAGATAGGCAACTGTTGTCAAAAACCTAATTTATGAGAATGTATTTCAAGTATTTTGTTATTGACATTTCTCTCTTCTTCTTCTCTTGTATTAATTTATTCTTGTTTTTCCAAAAAAACTTGTTTTTTCAAATTATATTTTTATATTTTATGGAACTAAGGCATCTTTACTAATCATTTGTAGTAAAATATTGACTACTAGCTTGACCCGGTGCGCTTCGCTACCCCTGTCGTAGTAAAATAAAAAATATATAGCCTATTGACGCTTCCCAGTAAGGATCTATCTACGTTCCAAATTTCAATAAAATCGGTTCAGCCGTTTAGGCTGATGCTCAAACAAATAAACAAACCAACAAACCAACAAACAAACTTACAAAGACATTTATATATTTATATAGATTTGACTCAGCACGTTAATTTATCCGTTTTTTACGAAATTTTTCCTTTTATTCTTATATACATATCAAAAATAAGACGATTTTTTTTATTTTTTTAGGTTAAAAATTTGGACCCAAATTTGTTCTATTTCGCTCTTTCTGTCTAAGTTTTCGAAACTAAGTTACCTTGTTTTTTCCAAAAATGCATGGAGTTAGCATGTTTTTACATAAAATATATTTGTAAATCATGGAGGATGATGAATTTACTTAAAAACTTTTTCAGCATCAATTACATTTAAGAAGTTTAGACTAAATCGTGATGAAATTGGACATAAACTAGTTTTAAATGAACATAAAGCTTTCTACCAGCTTTTGTGAGGATCATTCCATAATTTAATCTACCCTATATAGTATAACCCCTATATCAGAAAATTATTTTATTGTCAATAAATAATTTTATATAATTAAATTAACATAAATTTCGACATAAGTTTTAAGAAATTAATCACTCTATCAAATTCTGTACAGTTCGGACCACAGCTGATTCAAGTCATCATAGTAAGCCAAAACTACTGATGGTGGGTATACAAGATTCGGCACAGCCGAATATAACTCTCTTATACCATGTTCACACTTGGGTTTTTAAACGCATTTAAGCAAAATATTGATTAAGTCAACCAAAGCTGTTCACATTACATTTGAGCTGATTAAGTAGGAACTAAAATTATTAAGTTGCCGAATAAAAAACAACAAACAAATTTATTCAAAATGGAAGGAAATACTTTAATGATGGAATTGTGAACATTAATGGATTATTTATGATTGTTTATGAAAAATTTATTTATCGGTAGTACATCTGAAAGGTATGATCATTGTGGCCGATGCTACATCATGATCAGTTTAAGGTATGTTCATGTGATTCTATGTTTTAATCAATTCAATTTGAAATTATAAACAAATCATGTATGGATAATTATCTCGATTTTGATGTGATTGCAGCTTAATCACGTTTGAGGTGATTAACTCTGCAAATGTGAACATACTATTACTTGTTAAAATTTAATTTTATATTGTGTCGGAACTGGGTAATAATACTTTTGTGCAGAAAATTTGTAAAAAGCTAATGGAATGCGCAATGAGGTCGAATTTTTATGACTTCATACAGATTATTTAAATATTTTATATATATTTTTTGGGAAAAAACTGTTTGCTATAGTTCACTGTAATTTTCAATTAATTTATCAACCATTTCCAAAAATGTATATGCAAAATATTTGTTTTTACATATTTGTCTCTAAATAAAATATGTCAAGACCAAACATTTACAGGCTACAAAAAATATTAAAGCCAAATTTCATTCCCCTTAGGCCGAGGCCACGCAATGAGCGGCTAAGAGGCAAGCGGTGAGCATCAAAAAATTAAAACATATGAAATGAACAGCATATGTCGATAACACTGTATTTGCATTTAATTTAAAACAAAATATGAACAAATCTTCTAAAAATATGTAAATTAGCAATAAAAATTACAATCAACCAACAGTTTTTAATTGTACTTTAAATAGAATAAAACGTAGACTCAGTATTCAGTTTTGGTATCATTATACCTAGACGTATGATTAATAATAATTAATGGGTATGTTAAGTATACGCTTGTACTTTCACAACTCTACACATTAATAAATATTTAATGCAATTCAAAATAAAACAGTTGTCTCGTCCAATAATGGCTTAGTGAAAAAAATTATTTTCATGTAAAAATGCATTTTTTGAAAAAAAAACAAGGTAACTCCATATTTTCTTAAAAAACTAAAAATTAAAAGTTTAAAACGACGTTGTTTCGAACACTAAAAAAGAAAGAGCGAAATAGAATAAATTTGGGTCCTAGAGTTCAAATTTTGAACCTAAAGAAATCGGTTTATTTTTGATATGTATATAAGACTAAAAGGAAAAAATAGTTTTTGAAAAAAACTGGGTAACTCCATTTTTTTTGTAAAAAATAACTGATAAATTTACGTACTAGTCAAATAGTCAACGTTTTACCAAAAATGATTACTAAAGTTGCTTTAATTCAGTAAAATATAAAAATAAATTAAAAAAATTGTTTTTTTTTTTGGAAAAACTAGGTAACTCCATTTTTCGAAAAAAAAACAAGGTAACTGACATAGATTTTCAGTTCTAATGTCCAAAAATGTGTTCAATGGAACCAGAAATCTTCAACATTATTTAAAAATTATGTTTTTAGTGAAATATGTTTAAAACTTTAAATGTGTTTTTCTCGTGTTTTCAAAAAATGAAGTTACCTAGTTTTTCCAACCCACCACATCCCATTTATTTAATAACAACATACTGACTCCTCAGCAACTCGCTGTTACTATTTACATATGTATATGCGTTTTTCGCTTAATATTGCCATACTTATAAACAATGTTAATAACAGCGTGTTAACATTGTTTATATGTAGAAACATAAAAAAAAACTCAAACAGTAACACATACCAGTGTTGTTTTTGAATTCACGTAGTTTTTTTTTTCGAATACATTCTCACCACTTAGGTTTATGACAACATACTTAAGTATTCGATAGGATAGTTTCCGATCTATTTGTTGCTACAAATGATAAATCTTGCAAGCAGCCGTTACAGATAGTTAAATACAAATTGATAATGCAATTTCTTAACAAAACGTATAAATTTTTCCTATTCTTCTCTCATTTCAGGTGAAAATATTGCCGACAATGGTGGCATACGACAGGCATTTCATGCCTACAAAAAATGGCTAAAAGAAAATCCAGAGGAAGCAGTAGATGAACGTTTGCCCGGTATCAATATGACGGGTGAACAATTATTTTTCCTAAACTTTGGACAAGTGTGGTGTGGTGCCATGAGACCAGAAGCCGTACGCAATAAACTAAACACAGCCATTCATAGTCCGGGCAGATATCGTGTTATAGGAACATTATCCAACTCGGTCGATTTTGCAAAACAATTCAATTGTCCACTGGGATCGCCCATGAATCCAATGCACAAATGTAGTGTATGGTAACAAAGGATCAAGAAAAATTAACAAAAACAAAACGAAAACGAAAAAACAAACTACAAACAATGAGCGTTAAATGTTAAAGACCTCAATTGAATAAGAATTACAAATTTATACAGTATTTTTTTCATTCAGCAACAGCATTGTCATCATCATTATTCTCAAGAGTTTCATTATATGTATGTAGGAAGAAGAAATTGTCGAATTTTATGTTCCTTTACACGAGCAATCACATATGTATATAGCCACTTGGAACAAAAGCAACGACAACAAACCTGAACGTTCGTTGTATTCAAATGTATTTTCTCTTCTTTTTTTATATTTAAACTACGGTTCATCAGCGATACGTTTTACGAGGTTGCTTTCATCTAAATTGTCATCAATTTAAATTGTTGCCCCCATAGTGTAGCCAGCAATTGCTTCATGCTACAGACACAAACTCATCTCACCCAACAATAGTGGAGAATGTAGCTGAATCCGTTCCGTGCTGCCTATATAAATACGAACAACGGTGAGTACTTGTGTATTTGTTTTTTATGTTGTATATTTTTTAATCAATGTTGACAAATTTTCTACAAAATTGTACCTTTTTGGTACAATTGAAACTCAAAAAAGTACAACAAATATCTCGGTCAATTACAGAAGTTTACACTTTTTTGTTCATGTTGTGAAACATATATGGAGTTGTTATTTTTGGCCGCCTAACTTTGGGGAAAATATTTAAAAAACCAGGACGTCAAACTTTTGATATATTTATTAAAAAAGGTCCGTCCGCCTGTCTGTTTAAAACTCGATAGGGGCCTAAAGAAAGGAGCTAACGGCATGATTCCACAAATACTCTCTGTTGATAATGTTTCTTTGGTATTGAAAATGGGCAATATCGGTCCATGATTTCACCTAGCCCCTCAACAAATGTCCCTCGGAATACTGTTTGAGTTACTGTTGATTATCAGGCAACATTTGTCCCCCCATACAAGGCCCCCTCAGAAAGTGAATAATTAATATCGTGATGAAATTGGTCATAAACACGTTTTATATGAACCTAAATCTTTCTACAAACTTTTGTGATCCATAATTGACCCTACCCTCCATATAAACCCCTATATCCGAAAATTATTTTATTGTCAAATATTGATGGTGGGTGGGTATACAAGATTCGGCACATCCGAATATAACACTCTTACTTGTTATACCTTTCACCTTCGTGAGAAGGGTATATATCAGTTTGTCATTCCGTTTGTAATTTCCACAAAAAAAAAATGTTTCTAGTTTAAAAAAAAAAATTTAAATTAAAAAAAAAAAAAAATAATTCGAAAAAAATGAAAAAAAAACAACTTTGGAAAAAATATAAATTTTGTTTACCTAAAGTATAATTTGGTGAAGGGTATATAAGATTCGGCACAGCCGAATATAGCTCTCTTACTTGTTTTTTTTGTTAAACTTGTGTTATTTTCCGTGTGAGTGGATAAAAGAGAACGTTCATTTACATAGATTAATTCAGTGATCTGTATAAAGGTGTCAATTGTGCTCTCCCAAGGAACCAGTCACCCAAAGGATTTAATTCGTATTAAACGAAATAGCATTTTGCTCACAAGAAGATAGAGTTTTGTGATCATATATTTTGACAAGTAAACTTCAAATTGAGTTATAACTGCCAGAAAATATCAAACTAATATCAAATAGTTATGACTAGGGGGCGGATTTATATGCAAATGCATGTTTTTTCTCGAACGTCCAAATACAATGTAGACCAATTATCTATACAATCGCACATTTTGCTGTAATGTAGCATCGACTTGTTAGTGCATATTTTTGCATATTTTGTTGATAATGCATATTTTGTTATATTTTACTTCAAAATGCATATTTAAATTAAATTGCATATAATCTAAGTTTTTAATAACAATATAATTTTTTGTCGACTTTGTTATAGAAATATCATTGAATGTTATAGACTTACTTCTTTCGACATCGAGAAACTGGCATTAAGTTCTTCATTTCTCTATCAGCAGTTGACAATTATCATTTCAAACATTTTGCTTCAAAAAAGTTTAGATTTTTTTCTAATTTCTAATTTTCTAATTCATTAAATGTATCGAAAACAGTCATAATTGTTTTCATTGCAATTCCGATTAATAAGAGAAAGATTTTTTAACTCCACATACACAGTTACCGCTCCTTACAGTCATTTCCCAGCAGTTCTAGGATACTGTCCTGAACTAGTGATTTTCCTATCATTTAGGGTGACAACCGGTTACATAACTAGCTACGTGACTAGCATATCGTATGCTTGGGATTAATTGACCCTTTTGGATAACTTAGATACAAATGCAGTACACAATTTAAAGTGACTACACTATAGATTACTTAGAGACACTTAAGTTACAATTTTCTTTACGATAGATAACATGGGATGTATTATAATGTAATAGCACATAAAAAATTACTCAAAATATATAAATTGGAGTCAGCCAAGTGATCAGGCATTAGTGACAATTACTGTCTATAAGGGAAACATTTACTACTTGCTCAACTGAGATCAAAATTGAGATTGGATGCTACTTTACATCACGATCAATATACTGACATTCATTCATACCAAGATTAATTAATATATTTATCGTTTTCTCAGAAGAACAATTATAATTTTAAAAGTTTAGCCATATTAATTCCTGGTAAAATTTAAAGAGTCCTAACAGTTGGGAACAGTGTTGTGTATTTTTTGGACATTGCGCGAATCATAGTTAATTTCTTTATGTTTATGTACTAAAATATAAGCGCATATATTTTAAGTTTTTAGGTCCGAATTTTCAACATATGAGCAACGTATATTACCTTTGTTTTGAATTTCTTTCTTCTCAAATAGATTATCTTTTCAATTGATATAATTTTACGCATAAACAAGTAAGAAATGGTCGGGCTTGATTGACACCTGTATTTTGCACACAAGGTTTACATGTACAGCCAGACGGACGGACTGGCGTATTCTGATACTCATTCTGATACGCATATATGCGTAAATTCTTTAAGAAAATGTGCTAAGTCCACTAAATAAGTAATTGAAAATGTACTCAGTCCCAAAAAGGACTTGTAAGTCGCCAACGCACTTCTAAACTAGGGTTATTTATTCATTATAAATCATACCAAATAAGTAAAAAAAATTGCATTAATAGAATTCAGAAATATTTAAAACAAATGATTTTAGAACGTTTTTTTTGTCTCTCCGGTAAAATTTGTGAAAAGCGACTTTCACACTAAAGAAAAGTACAAAAATATTGCTACAATATAGGCTGAATTTGTCACTACTATTGGTACAATTTGTAATTGTTATTTGGTATCCCTGATTGGTGTGTATTATTTGACATTTGTTATTGTTTTCAATTCAATTCGTATTTTGTTGTTGTTGTAGTGTATTTATTTATTTTTTTACTTCTTTCAATTCAATTGCGTTAGTTTTTCATTTATCCATTAATTTCTCCCAGTGACTTTCAATTAATGTGTCGAGTGGTGCGTGCTGTCACTTGTTATTGTTTTTATGACTTTTATATTCAAAAAGAGTATGTACATTAAGGCGGCCCACACAAGTCATAACATTTCATGCATATCTCAAATTATAAATTTCAAAATTCGGTTAATTTTTTTTTAACGAAATTTAAAAAAATTAAAAAAATATAAATTATGGGAGTGAATTGAATGCTAAACATATTTTTAAGTAATACGTATTAGAATTTTTTTTAATATTAATTTTTTTATTTAGGCCTGTTCCGCATTTTTCATTTGCGACCCCGTTAAGTAAGTTTAAATATTCTGGATCGTTATAGATATATAGCGGACATGTCCGTCTGACATTCTGACCATCAGTATATTTAAATCATCTCTCCGAAGTCCCCAAATAACTTACATACTTCATACATTGATACATCAATATATCCGCTATAGTCCAACATAAAATCGGATCACAATTGACTGAGATATAAGCAAAAACAGCGACTACGTCGATTTTTTCACCCAAATTTTCAATAAAATTAATTTTTCATAAATATTTTTTACCAAATTCTTTTTTTACAAAATATTTTTTTAATATTTTCCTTAAAGTTTACTTTTGTGAAGGGCATAAATTTCATGTTTCTAAAATTTTCAGCATTTGGTTTCTAGATGACTGAGAACAATTTTAGACCTTGAGAGCATCGAAAATCAAAAATTTATAATATAAGGGCCACCCTAACGAATATATATGAATGGTATTACAAAAATGTTGAGGGTACTCACAGGTTTAACATAATTAGCTTCAAGCTGCATCAGCATTTTAAAGTGAGGCACCATTTTAATATCTTTCATAATATCTGGAAAAAAAAAACGAAAATTTAAATTACTAAAAAGTATCGCGCTTTGAATTTTGTCTTAGAAAACAATTACTTTCATTATCTAGAACTAATATTGAATATACTTTCATGAGCTTCCCTAATATTATTTATTAATGGAGTTATGCTGCAATTCTTTTATGTGGAGCCTATTTTGATTGTTTGTTGTAATAAAGAGCTGTCTTTATGATGTAAATTTAAATTTATTTGTTTTATATAAACATGTCAACTATAGTGGCAATTTGTAAACATTCTCATAGTCATATGAAAGTAACTAGATGCAATTAATTACAAAATATTTTGCTCTACATTTCCTTTACTCATACATATTTACATAATTGAAAAGTCATTAATAACACAAGTTTACAAAAAAAATATTTTTATCAAGTATTATTTGTTACGTCACAATTTTTTAATGAAGAGCTAGATAAGAAATTTGATGAACAATAAAAAAAATTAACAAATTTTAGTATTTTTTTTTTTGTTTTTTTAATTTTTATAAAATGTTGATGGTAAATTTTTCTTAATATACAGTATCATAATTATTTTGGCTATAAAGTAACTAACTATATGGTTATTTATAGAGCTGTAAAGTCAAAGGTTTTATCTTGTCATTTTAATATTAGAAAAATGTGATTTTTTTTTTTACTTTTGAATTGAAGTAGCCTGTGCTTTTTTCTTTAAAGTTTTTTTTGGAAAATTAGCACATGCTTTTATAAAACAGTTAGCAGTTAACCATTCTACGTAGTTATTAAGGAGTTTTTGCATCTTATTTTTATATAAAAGTGAAATGATTTGAAACTAGTTTAAAATCTATAGAAACTAAATTAAAAAAAAAGTTTGAGAGGCCAGAATAAATTAAAAGGGCCTATTAGAGGTTAAGTGTAAATTACATCTAATACTGTAATGTGTCAAGAGTAAGTACTATAAATTTCAGCTGCAATTATCTGCCATTCTAATATCCAGAACAATTTCAGTGCCTACATATTTTACACATTTTTTTTGTATTTTTTTTGGTCAATTTCAAAAATTATGTAAGTTTGAGAGTTATTTACGTCTATGCTGAATTGGCCAAACCATGTATTTGTATGTCGAAATTTTTTCAATTGTTATTTTTAATTATAAACCTAATTGAAGCCATTTACAAAAATTACATACTTTTTTCGATACTTTTATAACGTCAATGTTTATTTGGCCAACTCATATATGCAATTTATAATATTTTTTGCGATGGATCAAGTGTGTTTTTCTTAAATGTACACCAAATTTAAAATTTTACATGAATAACCTAACTTTTTCGATAATTTTAAAACATCCACGTTTGTTTGGCCAAACCCTGTATATGTATTCTGAAATTTGTACGACCATTTTTTTCAATCACTTATGCTATTCTTCATTTTTTGACTAAATATCAGGCATTTACATGAATAACCTAATTTTTTCGATGCTTTTAAAACGTCCATGATTGTTTGGACAAACCCTGTATATGTAATCTGAAATTTGAATGACCAATTTTATTCGATCACATATTTTATTCATTATTTTTGGAATAAATTTCAGCCGCTTACATTCAATTTTTTGATACTTTTAGAACGTCCATGCTTTTTTGACCAAAGCCTGTACTTGAACATCGAAGTATTTATTTATCGATCGGTTGGTTATGTTATTCTTAATACAAATACCAAATTTCAAAAAATTTTATGAAGAAATAAAGAAGTTATGGTTTTTTGACCGGAATTGACCACCGTGCACTGTTTACGTTTTTAAGCGGACGGTGAACTGTTAAATGACAGATCTATATAGGGTTGCCAGATAACAAAAGTCAAATAACTGGACCATAAGAACAATTTACCTGGATTTTTAAAAAATAACTGGACAATTTAAAAATGCGCTTATAGTTCAAAAAAGTTAAATAAATAAAAAATAAAGAAACGTTAAATTCAGTACTACAAAATGCAAAACAACGTATCACCAAAAAATTCGAAGTTGATTTTATTATTGATTACGATTTACTACATCATATTACACATGAATGTGTAAAAAATTTTAAACTTTTACTTTCAAAAATAATCAAATCATAACCAAAATTCAAACAACGTATCATCAAGTGCATGATATTCTTAAACAAAATAAATTTAACGCTTTGAGTAATTAATTTATAAATACTATTTTACCCTATTTTATGTAGATTCCTTATATTCTTTAATAAATTTGTTGCAATAGAATTTTTTTAGGCAATCGTTTTAAAAATTTAATAAGTACTTTTTTTAATTTAAATAAGTATCTTTAAAAACTCCTTTTTTATTTAAGATTATATTTTTTCATACAAATTGATATTGATGATACGTTATTTTGAAAAGTGTACTTTTTTATAGAATATATTTCTAGTTTTATTGTAATCCAAATTTTAAAATTTTGTTTCAATACCACTAGTGTGAGAATCCATATCAAAACGGAGAGAAAACAGCTATTTTCGGATTTAACATCTTCGATTTTAATCAAAATTACCACACATATTACGGTTCCAAAGGGTTCCTCAAATCAATCATCGGAAACCCTTTCCACTTCAAAAATATCGCGATTTGAAAATTTAAAAATTTGTTAAAATTGTCTAAAATTATATACACATACATAATTGCCCATAATATTGAAACTACTCAAAGTCTAACATAATTTTTGATTCCATTTTAAATGCAAAGATGCTGTCCTTAAAATTGTGTAAATCAAATTTTAAAAGGTTTCGGAGTAATGTTAAAAATGTCAAATATCGCAGTGTTAAAAATTCTGAAAAACATATGGAATATCTTACGGCAAAAGCAGCATGACGTCAATTATATTTGATATTTCTAAAACTTTGGAAGCTTTGATAAGTTATCCCACGATAAAAGGGATTGTTTTAAATTATATTATAAAGTGATTTTTCTCTAGGTACGTAATATCATTTTTTAAAAATTGATTTGATTCTAATGGTAAAGGTTTTGTTTCGAGAGATGAAATCTTTTTTTAAATAGTTACAACTTTGCTTCCATATTTTAACCGATTTTTAAGGCAATTCAAAAGATTATTTACTCACTGTACAGTTCTATAATAGTAAAGGAATCACTTTTAGGTTTAAGTTCATGCATTACGTTATACATAAAATGCAAATATGCTTCTGACAAACCTTCATCCATATATTCTTTATCATCATTATAACATATTCCCATGTGACTTTTCGACAAGCGTTTTGAAGAGGTATTTTTACCTCTTTACTGCTGACCAGGATATATTAATCGGTCGGTTGCTCGCTTGGTACTAATCACTGTAAGGAAAAAATAAAACTGACTATACATTTGCAATCACAATTCTACAAATTTTTTCTGTACAAAATATTAATTAATAAAAAAATATTATGCAAAATGAAAAAAAAATTTTAACTGGAAAAATTGTGTTTTATCTGGAAACTGGACAAGACACAAAAAAACTGGACAATCCAGGCCATTCCAGGCCGTCTGGCAACCCTAGATCTATACCAATAAATAAATTTATTATAATTTGTGAAGAAATTTTAAAAACTAGGTGCTATATTTTGGTCAACCTTGAGACCCTGTATCTCACCTTAAATTCTAATAGAGTGGTCAAAATATTTTATTTTCTGAAAGCTTATGTCCTCCTGTACGATGTGTTTGTTCAACATTTTGTAATCAGACCAGTAGTTTAGAATAGACAGATTTATTGCCACTTTTCTTCAGATCGACCCCACTGTGCTGTATTTTCGCGGAATTATCCGGGTTTTTGGGTAAAGCATATTCTAGGAGGCTACAGCTGGAGTGTCGTGAGGAAGACAAAGACGTTCAAAAATAACAAAACCATGTTTCACACCGTGAAGCAAAACCTTGTAAACTAGAGTTATTTATTCACCCCTATCATGAAAAACATGTGAAATTTATGTTCCCATGAAATATCCATTTCCCTCGAAGGGAAAATTGCTATCGTGATATTCCCCTGAAATTTTCATTCACAATAGTTGATTTTGTTCATAACAGCTGTTTATTGTTTACAGAATTCCATCTAAAAATTTCCCAACATGGGGAATTTTTTCACGTGAACAAAGTTTATGAACGAAAAATGGGAAAAGGGAACATATTAATAAGGTGATTAATAAGAGTTTTGAAAAAATTTTGTTTTTAATTTAAAAAAAGCCTAAATTTTTTTTACCTATAATACGGGTAAATACCGGGTACAATCCCATCTATACAAATGCGAGTAAAAATAATATTTAAATTAAAACCAAATATTTCATTGGGTGTACGACTTAAAAATGCGGAGTTTTAAACTTTTATTTTGCAACATTGTACAATATTAATTTATTCAAAGTATTGGCGTCATTGTTAGTTATGACCTTTTCCCATCTTTCTGGCAATATAGGGATTCCGGGCCAAAAGAACTGCTCATCTTTTGAGGCCAAGAACGAATCAAGCCAATTTCGGATACCCTGTGAAAGTGAAGAGTATCCCAGAGAGACTGTTCTGCATCGATCGAAACAAAATAGTAGTCGGACGGAGCAAGGTCTGGACTATAACGCGGGTGAAGCAAAAAGTTCGTTGTCATGATGGAATATTACGGTTTCTGGCCTCATATTTAAACGAATCAGTTGCATTCGGTACCGCTGTGATGATCTGGTCCTATAATAGATAGGACCCATTTGCTCCCATCAAATACAGAGAAATACCATAGCGCCATGGATATTTGCTTTGGTGTCGATTTGTCTGTTTGGATGCCCTTGACATACGATCTCTTACACTTCAGGTTATCGTAATGGATCCATTTTTCATCGCAAGTAATGATTCGGTGCAAAAATTCAAAATTTCAGACATGCAAAATCGTCTTTCAAGGTCTCTCGGCTTCAATTCGTATGGTACCCAAAATCCCTGCTTTTGGATGAATCCTGCTGCTCGCAAACGTTTTGAAATGACTGCTTGAGTAGTTTTGCCTCCAATTCTTGGTCTTCAAAACTTTTTGGCTCGCTTAGGCGATCTTTGTCTTCCGTGTCAAAATCTCCACTTCTAAACCGCACAAATCATCTCTCGCACTTTGAAACCGATGAAACACATTCAGCATAAGCTTTGGTGATCGGTGTACTTCAGCGGCATTTTTAAGTCGTACACCCAATATGAGAAACAATTTTAATTTTTCAAATAATTTTCGAGTTTGAAAAAAAAAAATTTAATATGTATTTATATGATTTAAATTAAGTCGATTTATTGATTTAATAATGATTTCAATTTTTATTTCAGCATTTCTAGCATATTCATCAACCAGCATCAAATCATATTATAAACGTAGACAACAACCGAGAAAAAGCTATAATATATAACTATTTTTAAAAACAAAATAGTATTAAATCAAAAAAACTACAAAACAACAATATTCCAATGCCACAAACGAACAGTAATTTAAGAATTTATTAAAACAATAAATAACTTTTGTAACTATGTATAATTAATAGTCCATCAATTGCTTATTTTATATACATACTACATGTTTTTTTTAAGTTAGTTAATAATTATTGTGATAATTTTAAATTAAAATAAAATAAAAATTAAATAAAAGAAATTGTAACAAAAACTAAAAACACCAAAACTAAAAACACCAAAAACTTAAAAGAAGAACTTTAAAATTATAAAAATAATTTTTTAAATTTTTTAAAAGTTTTTACTTTCCATTGTTAAAAAAAAAAGCTTTGGAAAGATTTTGGAATTTTCATTTAATAATTTTGAAATTTCACTTTCAGTTGATGTCGAACTCTTAAAAAGAACTGTTGTCTCAATTTGAAACGGTAAAATTAGTGTTTGTTCTAAATAAACGAGAAACTACACGTTCATACACACACAAAGTTATAAATAGATTGAAATTTTTTCAAAAAAACATTAAAAGAAAAATGTTTTAAAAGAAAACAAACAAATGTTATTAAATTCAAAATGCATTTAAAGAATATAAATATTTTGATTTTAGTGTTAGTGTTTGTAATAAAACCTATAACATGTTACGAATCTAGGGACAATTTTGATATTTCTCCACCGGCTGAGTCCAATTATCACATACCTATAGGTAAGTTCATACATATATTAAATTATTTATTAGTGTTTATTTTATAATTTAATTGTTGTAGGGCTAATTACTGATGTTAACTCGGATCTGCTAAGACAAACCTTTGATTATGCCATATCGGTTATAAATTCCGACTTAAATGTACCTTTAATGGGTTACCACGAAGAAATCGATTATGGCAATACTATACAGGGTTTTAATCGTTTGTGTAAACTTATGCAGGTTGGTATATTTTCTGTACAATTTTCACTTATATCGTTTTTTTTTTCAAAAAATACAACAAATGATGCCTGTTTTAAATGGTAATGTTGATCTCGAACTCTCAAAATGCATTTAAGAGCAACAGAAAACATCTTTGATTTAAATAAGCAGACGTGATGAAAAACGATCGTTTTCAAAACTGAAATCAATCTCAAAAACGATTTAGGTGTGATGAACTTCGATTGATTTCATAATCCATTTTCCATTTTGTATCATTTGTATAGCAAAAAACCACAAAATAAGCAACTCTGCATTTGTTTACCTTAATTAATGTGAAAATTTAATTTCGATAATTTCACTTTGAAACAAATTGGAATTTGAAACTAATATGGCAAAACGATTCAAACAAACACATCACACCTAAATGCATCTAAATCCTTTTTCATCACATACCTGAATACATCATCTATATTTTCTTCTTTTTTTCTTTTAAAGACTGGCGTTGGTGCCATATTTGGACCTACAGCCAAACACACTGGCACACATCTTATGAATGTCTGCGATAGCAAGGATCTACCCTATGTTTATTCTCACATGAGTGATCTGATTGAAGGTTTTAATCTCCATCCTCATCCAATGGATATTGCCAAGGCTTTGCATGCAATTATAACGGAATTCGAATGGTCGCGTTTTATATTTCTCTATGAAAATTCCGAATATCTGACTATTTTAAATGACTTGATGACATTGTATGGCACGAAAGGACCCATTATATCGGTATTGCGTTATGATTTAAATTTAAATGGTAATTTTAAATCGGTTTTGAGGAGAGTACGCAAATCAGTGGATAGCAGAATTGTGGTGGTTGGATCGACGTCCTCGGTGGGGGAGTTATTGAAACAGGTAAGTTTAATATCTTCATTTATTTTAAAATAAGCATGTATAATATAAAAACGTTGTTCCATTATTTGCCAGATGTGCAGGTTTTACATTCTTGTACTCAAAATATCAATATATTTTATTGTTTATCTGATTAGCTCAACCTAAAACCTACAAATCTGACTCGTATCGCAACAGGCAATCAATGTATTTGGTTTTAAAGAAACCACCATCAAAAAATATGGTGGTATTGGTATGTTACGTTTGTAACAACCGAAATATTGGTAGTAGAACCAAAAAGTATATATATTCTGGGTCCGCATTAGATTCTAAGACGATCTAGCTATGTTCGTCCGTCTGTTGAAAACAAACGAAAGGATCTAGCTGGCTGTCATTTTCGACAAATACTCTCTGTTGATAAGGTTTGTTTTATACAGTGAAGTATGGGGAATCCAGTCCCCATACAAGGCCCCCTTAGAAAATGACTCGAACATTAATAATTGTCTTATAATCAGACTTATCATGTAAGGCGTAGGTGTTTTACAACGACAGTTTCGTACTAGATTAATGAAACAAGTTGAATAATTTCTTTAATCTACTACGAAACTGCCGCTGTCTTAAAACGACTACGCCTTGCATAATAAGGCTGAATAATAAATATCGTGATTAAGTTTTATATGAACCTAACTAAATCTTTCTACAAACTTTTGTGAGAATCAGTGAATAATTCACCTTATCCCCTATATCAGCAAGATTCGGTACAGCTTGTTTTGTATAAATTTAATTAAGTTCAAACCAGTCCGATGCGACCTTTGCTGATAAAGATACTGAATATACTTTTCTATAGGCCCAACAAGTTGGCATAATTAATGAGGACTACAAGTATATTATTGGCAATTTGGATTTTCACACCTTCGACCTGGAGGAATACAAATACAGTGAAGCAAATATTACCGGATTTCGTTTGTTCTCGGCCGAACAACCTGAAGTGCAAAATTTAATGCTGGAATTGGGTTTTATAGATGACATCGAACAGAATGAAATGATAGCAAATGGTAAATGGAAACATAATTCGTAATTAATCACCCTTATCGTGGTTGGCGACTGTTTCGTACTAGATTAACCTTCACTTTACCAATACCCACCACATCGTTTTTATTGGTTTAATATTTTTTTTAATTTTGTTTCGATTTAAAGAATTTAATAGAAACATTTTAAACTTTTTATAAGGTTTTTTAAATTTTTTAAAATTTCGTTCGTCGCATATATTTATAAAAGTGTAGTGTCACCCGGGTGGGTATTGGTAAATCATGTACATAAAAAACCTTTGGTAAAGCGAAGGTTAAAGATAAAATGCAAACTGTTTCTTTAATCTAGTACGAAACTGTCGTAGGCGTATGACGTTTACGCCAACAACGATAAGGGTGAATATATTTTAAATTATTTATTAAAACAATTATTTAGGTTCGTGTCCAATTACCACCGAAATGGCCTTAATTTATGATGCTGTTATAGCATTTGCCGAGACTACGAAACATATACACTACATGCCACAGACTTTAAATTGCTCGGCTTTTGCGGACAATGTGCAGGAAGATGGTTCTACTTTCAAGAATTACATGAGATCGGTAAGTTGGACGAAGGAATATTAAGGTTGGTTAACGTTTTTACGCGGTAACGATAATTTGGATTATTTCAATAGGCTAAAACGATATTTTGGATTATTTCGGTAGCTATATTTTAGGCATAACGCGATTTCGCTAGCTATTTAACTATTAATAATATTTACTTAAATTTTCAAAAGATAAACTACCGAATCGAAACGTTTAAAAGGTAACGATAACGCTAAATTCGATTTTTTAGGTGACGATATTTTGAATTAATTATGTAACTATATATCGGTAACGATATTGCAAGGATATCAGTAATTTTGTTCTGATTTAATTATTAACACATTATATGTATACATACTATAGTAATTGTAGATTGTATATCGGTTACGATATTTTAACGTAACTGTTTATCGATCTATATTTTATCGGAAACAACATTTTTGAAACGCTAAATTATAAAATTATTGACTTATGTATTTCCCTTTAAAGCTTTTAATTGAAAAGAACACCTTAAGCGGTCACATCTTTTTCGAGGGCACGATTCGTAAAGGTTTTACTTTGGATGTTATAGAGCTGCAATCATCGGGCCTGGTTAAAGTTGGAACCTGGGAAGATAATAAAAATTTTACATTCCAAAGACCGGCTCAAGTTAAGATAATTTTGGATACGGATGATAATTCCATGGTTAACAAGACCTTTAGGGTGTTAATAGCAGTGCCGGTAACTCAAATCAAGAATATTTCTTTAAAATTCCGATTAATGTCAATATTTACCTTAAAACAGAACAAACCGTATGCCAGTTTGGTGGAAAGTCATAAAAAATTACATGGCAATGCCCAGTATGAGGGTTATGGTATAGATTTAATTAAGGAACTGGCCGACAATTTGGGTTTCAATTTTACTTTCATCGAAGGCGGCAATAATTATGGCTCCTTTAACAAGACCACCAATGTAACAACGGGCATGTTAAAGGAAATTGTGGAAGGGGTAAGTAAAATAAAAGAAGAAGAATACTTTTAAAATTAATTATGTTTTACTCTTTAGCGGGCAGATTTAGCTATAACGGATTTGACTATAACTTCGGAGCGGGAAGAGGTCATTGATTTTTCCATTCCATTTATGAATTTGGGTAAGAATTTAATTAAAAGATTAAGAGCAGAAATATTATTGCTCAGACGCGATTTTCTTTTTGCTGTCGACAACTATTCGAGCTGGGTTTTCCAATCTTTGATGGAAAACTTTCCATTATAAATTAGTTTTCTATGATCTGCGTTCTGGATATATTTCTAAACATATGTACGTCAAAATTACATACTAAATATTTAGCTATTTTCTACATTGTTGTCATAGGTATTGCCATTTTATATTTAAAACCTCAAAAAGGTGAACCCACTACCTTCTCCTTCATGGACCCCTTCTCAAAACAAGTTTGGAAATATTTAGGCATTGCCTATTTAGGTGTGTCCATATGTTTCTTTGTTTTGGGTAGACTCTCACCGACTGAATGGGATAATCCGTATCCTTGTATTGAGGAACCTGAAGAATTGGAAAATCAATTTACAATAAATAATTCATTGTGGTTTACGACGGGTGCATTTTTGCAACAGGGTTCTGAAGTAGCACCAAAGTGAGTAGATTGTGAATGAAAAAATATGAATTATTCTCATAATCCAAGTAATTTTAAAATCATAATTTTAATTTCAGAGCTTTGTCCACACGTACTGTGGCCGCTATCTGGTGTTTCTTTACCCTCATTATGGTTTCGTCTTATACAGCCAATTTAGCTGCCTTCTTGACCATTGAAAATCCTACACAAATTCTAGAGAATGTTCAAGATTTGGCCGACAATAAGGGCGGAGTACAATATGGTGCAAAACGGACCGGTTCTACCAGAAATTTCTTTTTAGTAAGTATTCTACATCTATGTAATTATATAAAACAAATTGTATTTAACTTTATATTTTCCATAATAGACTTCGGAGGAAGAAATCTACAAAAAAATGAATGAATATATGCTGGAAAATCCCCACTTGTTGACCGAAACAAATCAAGAAGGTGTACAGCGTGTGGTTGACAGTGATGTGCCGAATGGTGCCACGTATGCTTTCCTTATGGAATCCACATCCATTGAATTTAATATCGTGAGAGAGTGCTCGCTGCAAAAGGTGGGAGAACCTTTGGATGAGAAGGGTTATGGAATTGCTATGGTTAAAAGTAAATGGAAATAGTTTAGCTTTTAAGGATGTAAATAAAGATCCTGTTTTCTCTTTAGATTGGCCTTATCGTGATAAATTTAATAATGCTTTATTGGAGTTGCAGGAACAGGGTGTATTGGCACAATTAAAACAAAAATGGTGGAATGAAGTGGGAGCTGGTGTTTGTAATGTAAGTAGAGAGAAAGAAAGAACAATTAGACATTTAAAACAAAAGTCCAAAAATTGTCATACAAATTACGAGGAATATTATCTCAGTGCAAGACATTTTCTTTACTCACACAGTGCGTAAAGTTTTTTTAATAGGAAAATAATTTCTATCCGAAATCCTGAAAATTTGTATATATTGCTAGAAATCTTAAATTCAATTTAGTTTTCTTATTTCAGTCGAAAAAAGATGGTGGCATGGTTAGCGCTTTGGATTATGCTAATTTGGAAGGTATTTACTACGTTTTAATTGTGGGCAGTGCAATATCTATGTGTTATGGCATGATTTATTGGTGTTTTAATGTCAGCAAAAAGGCTCGCTTCTATGATGTAAATATTTGCCAACAAATTTATCTATAAAATAATAACTAATATATTTAAATGTCATTTTAGGTTCCCTTCCGTGACGCCCTATTTGAAGAATTTAAAGTGTTAATTGATTTTACCAACAATGTGCGTATGTTGAAAAGTGCTCATTCGGTTTATTCGCGAAGTCGACATTCTTCTTTAGATTCTTTTGAAACGGATTCCGGTGAAGAAAGTGAAGACGGCAGTATGGAAGATAGTGAAGAAAATTAAAGCAATTTACAAAATTATTATTTTATATGTTAAAACTTTTGAAGAAAATATATTTTAAAAAATTGCAAATAAAGCTTTTTGAATATGTACTCAATAAAATTTGGTTTCCAAAACTTTTCTCTTTGACCAAAAATATTTGTATGTATGCACATGGAATTTAAAAAAAAAACACTTTTAAATATATGTGTGGCTAAAAATACTGGAAATATTTTAAGTTTAGTAGAACATCTCTCTTCAAAGCGTTCACATAACGGAAACACACAAGATATTTTTACTACAAAATTAGTGAAAACAGAAAATAATATTCTAGACACCAAAATAATAAGAAAATGCTATACTCGTGATAATTTAAAAGAAAATTGAAAATGTATTTTAAAAAAATTTATTTATTATTGACCATAATTTTAATACTTTTTATAACAACATCTGCTCAATATGGTTATTCCCATTACGATGATATAGCATCGTCATCATCAGACATTATAACAATAGGTAAGCAAAATTATTTCAATATTCATTCACATTTATATATGAAAACACAAATATAAAATACCCCCTGACTGTATCTGTCTGACGCGTGTCTGCACGTCTATGGGATATACTTTAAGATTGTTGTATCTCAATGTTTATGAAAATATATTTTGTTAGTTGTTGTTTTGTTTGTGTAAAAATTCATTAAGTATTTAAGAAATATGTACGTTGAAAGATCTCTTTAGTGGATTTTGAAATAAAAAAAAAAACGTGATGTTGTTTGTGTTTATTGGACAGATATGGCCATCTTAGTAAACAAATAATAAACCCAAATGTTTTTCATTCACAAAAGATATACACACAGTCTCAAAAGTGATTTAACACATTTATGTAAAAAGTACCCCAAAAATTTAACATGAAAAAAAAATAGTTCAAATTTTACTAAAAATCACTAATATCTCTGTTACTTTACCTTCGATAGCAAATTTGGAAAAGAAGTATTCATTAATTACATTTTGTTTCATTACCATACAAAGTCCAGCATATTTCAGAGATAGATGTTTCGGAAGTGTTATTTTGTAGCAGAGTGTTATTAATTAAAATATGAAAACGAGATCACGAGAAAATATTCATGAAATAAAATTACATAACAAATAAAATTACTCATTCGTTGCCATACAAAAAAATCGATTTTTTATATAAAAACTCACTATAAATAAATTCGCTAATAACAATAAGCGTTTAATCAAGAAAAGGAGCTGGATCTGTGATCACTCATATTTCTGACCAAAAATCGTTTTTTATATAAAAACTCAAAATATTTAAATTCGCTAACAACGTGGCCAATAAGCGTTTAATCAAGAAAAGGTGCTCGATCTGTGATCACTCATATTTCTGACTAAAAATCGATTTTGTATATAAAAACTCAAAATATCTAAATTCGTTAATAACTCGGCCAATAAGCGTTTAATCAAAAAAAGGACCTCGGTCTGTGATCGCTCATATTTCTGACCAAAAATCGATTTTGTATATAAAAACTCAAAATATCTAAATTCGTTAATAACTTGGCCAATAAGCGTTTAATCAAGAAAATGAGCTCGATCTGTGATCACTCATATTTCTGACCAAAAATCGATTTTTATATAAAAACTCACTATAAATAAATTCGCTAATAACTTGAACAATAAGCGTTTAATCAAGAAAAGGAGCTCGATCTGTGATCACTCATATTTCTGACCAAAAATCGATTTTTTATATAAAAACTAACTATAAATAAATTCGCTAATAACAATAAGCGTTTAATCAAGAAAAGGAGCTGGATCTGTGATCACTCATATTTCTGACCAAAATTCGATTTTTTATTAAAAAACTCAAAATATCTAAATTCGTTAATAACTTGGCCAATAAGCGTTTAATCAAGAAAAGGAGCTCGATTTGTGATCACTCATATTTCTGACTAAAAATCGATTTTGTATATAAAAACTCAAAATATCTAAATTCGTTAATAACTTGGCCAATAAGCGTTTAATCAAGAAAAGGAGCTCGATCTGTGATCACTCACATTTCAGACCAAAAATCGATGTTTCATAGAAAAACTCAAAATATTTAAATTCGCTAATAACTTTGCCAATAATCGTTTATTCAAGAAAAGGAGCTCTTTTTTTTGTCTCCTCTGTCAAAATTTTGATTTTGTTGTATAGTTTAAGTTATAGATATTTAGAGCCATGTTAGAACTGTTAAATTTAATGGCAATGATGTTGTAATCAAAATATGGCTGTGGTTTTGAAAAATGTGAAGCTTTAGGGCGTTAAAATTATCGTATTTATGTATATTGGCGAGGGAATAGGGAACGTGTGTTTTAAATAAAGTGATAATTCAACTACAGTGGGGGACTCTATGGTACATTTCTCATTTCAATGTATTTTGTGTGTTTTGAAATCAATAAACCTAGACCTATGAATCCAGCAAGGGGGGGGGCTTAATTAACCACTTTAGATGTATTGTAGATTTCATTAAATTTTAAAATATTTACAATTTCCAGGTTTACTAACCGATCAGCAGCATGAAGAAATGAATATTGTAGTGGATTTTGCCATTGAAAATGCCAATATGGAGTTAGGAACAGCTTTAGCTATAATCAGAGATCAAGTACCATATGGAAATTCTTTTTTGAGTTACGGAAAACTATGTCGCATGATGGAGGTAGTATGATTTTGTTTTAAACTCTTCCCTAAACATTAACACATTCATTTGAACATTTACAGACGGGGATTGGGGCAGTATTGGGACCATCATCCAAACACACCGCCTTTCATCTAATGTCCATATGCGATGCCAAGGATATACCATATTTTTACTCGTTTATGGGTGAAGCTGCGGAGGGCTTTAATTTATATCCCCATCAAGACGATTTGGCAAAAGCGTTATATTCACTATTGACAGAATTCGAATGGTCACGTTTTATATTTCTGTATGAATCGGCGGAATATTTGAATATATTGAATGTTTTAATGGCTCAATATGGCGCAAATGGTCCTGTAATAACGGTATTGCGTTATGATTTGAACTTGAATGGCAACTATAAGACGGTATTGAGAAAAGTGCGTAAATCATTGGATAATCGTATTGTGGTAGTGGGTGCAACGGAAACTATGCCGGAGTTCTTGAAACAGGTGGCCAGTTAAAAGTAAAAATGTTTTTGAATTGATTAATTACACACTTTTTAATTACAGGCTCAACAGATTGGCATCATAAACGAGGATTATAAATATATTATAGCAAATTTAGATTTCCATTCATTCGATTTGGAAGAATTTAAATATAGCGAAGCCAACATTACCAGCTTAAGAATGTTTTCCCCGGAAAAACCGCAAGTCAAGGAACTAATGGAAAAATTAGGATACACATTTGTTAGTGAAGGATTTCAAAATGGTAAGATTAATGGCGGAATTGCAAAAAATTAACTTCTATTAATTGATAACAGATGATTATATTTCGTGGAATAATAAGAAAATGAATTATTAAATTAGTTTTCAATGTTTGTTGGGATTTTTAGGTTCCTGTCCCATAACCATGGAAATGGCTTTAACATACGATGCCATTCAACTATTTGCCGAAACTACCAATCACATTCCGCTGAAACCAACTCCATTAAATTGCACCGATCGTAGTGATAGTGTACGAGATGATGGTTCCACATTTAAAAATTATATGAGATCGGTATGATCTATTGATATGATATTTTGTTTTTTTATAAATACATACAGACATACTTAGTATTTTTCACAAATTCCAGCTTAATATACATGAAAACACTTTAACTGGACGCATTTACTTTGAGGGCAATGTTAGAAAGGGATTTACTTTCGATGTCATTGAATTACAGCCATCTGGCATTGTTCAAGTGGGCTCTTGGGATGAAACCAATAACTATACAAGTCTACGGTTTGCCCCTACAAATGCGGTATTTGAAAATGTGGACAACTCATTGGCCAATAAAACTTTTATTATATTACTTTCGGTGCCGGTAAGTTTAACGTACAATTTACAGAAATTGTTGTTATAATTATGAAAGATTATTTCTTTAGAATAAACCCTATGCCAGTTTAGTGGAAAGTCATAAAAAATTGGATGGCAATAGTCAATATGAAGGTTATAGTGTGGATTTGATTAAGGAATTATCTGGTAAGTTGGGTTTCAATTATACTTTTGCTAATGGCGGTAACAATTATGGCACATTTAACAAGACTTCTAATGTGTCGACGGGGATGTTAAAGGAAATTATGGAAGGCGTAAGTTGTTGTTGAAGTTTCCTATGAAAATATTATTGAAAACCTTAAACATTAAATTTCAGCGTGCCGATTTGGCTGTAACCGATTTGACTATTACTTCAGAAAGAGAAGAAGCTATAGATTTTACTATACCTTTCATGAATTTGGGTAAGAATGGTCTTTATATTTTTATTTTATTGCAGAACGAAATATCTAAAACTGTTTTTGAAAACTGAACTATATAATCTTACCTTTTACCAAATATAAATGTATAATTCTTAAGTTTTATATTAAAATATTACCCTTAATTTTAATTACCATCTCCGATTTTAATGAAATTTACCACATACATAATATATCCATTATGTTTCTCATATCGGTGACGTTTTCAATGGAAACTCATTCCGATGTAAATATATCGCAATTTGAAAATTGAAAAATTTGTTAAAATTATACACACATAACTGCGCATAACTTTGAAACTACTCAAAGACCAGCATAATTTTTGTCTCCATTTTAAAGCCAAAGATGTCAATATTCTGACTATAAAAACGTCATTGATTTGAGGAACCCTTTGGAACCGCAATATGTGTGGTAAATTTCATTAAAATCGAAGATGTCAAATCCGAAAATATCAGATTTATGTCCGTTTTGATATGGATTCTCCCTTATTAGCATTGACAACACAGTGGTATCTTTTAAATTTCTTCAAGAAACAATGTTAAAACATTAATGTTATGCAAGAAGACCTCGTAAAACTACCCTAAGACAAGATAATTATATAGCAAGAGTTTAACAAATTTAAAAAAATTACTTCCCGGGAGATTAAAAATAATCTAAAATTGGATATTAGTTCTCGAACTATTAGCCGCAAGGCAAATGAGGCTGGCATGGGTTGCAAATTTAAAAAAATTACTTCCCGGGAGATTAAAAATAATCTAAAATTGGATATTAGTTCTCGAACTATTAGCCGCAAGGCAAATGAGGCTGGCATGGGTTGCTATCGCCCCGCTTGTGTACAATTTGCCAAAGAACATTTAAACTGGATGAGACAGAAATGGAATGTTCCCTTTTCGAATGAATCCAAATATATTGGAACCCAAATACACAAATAAGACAGTCAAGTAGTACATTTGACTTATGAAATCGAATGTAATTTTTTGTTTAATCGATAAAGTATTTAATACTATATCGAAGATAAAACCAATAACTTTCGATTTCACAAGACCAATGTACTTTTTGAGTCGTTTTCAAAACCGATTCCGACAATGATTGGATGGCGATGGAAATATTGTGGTGTTGGGATGTTTTTCATTGCAATTAATATCATAAGAGATGCTACGAGGGTGGGTCTATAAGCCCGTCATGTTTATATTTTCCACTTCTTTACTTAAAGGGCAACACAGTTCCTAGCATCTGTCAGTTGACTCCTCTTAAAACAGCCAAACTTTCGTGTACTCATTAAGCATTCTTTTTTGCAGAAAAAAAAACTTCACTCAAACTAAGCATGATAAATACTATAGGAACTCTGCACTATCAATTTCAATGATAAAAAACCGTTTTACTAAAAAACTTCACTCAAACTAAGCATGATAAATACTATAGGAACTCTGCACCATCAATTTCAATGATAAAAAACCGTTTTACTAAATTTCATTGTGTTTCATGTTGTTTAAATTTTCAATGATCACTTGTTTATGAGAAAGCTTTAAGCAAGATGAGTGCCGCGTTTGTTCACAATCGACCACATACGCAATCGTGTGACAAATTCGCGAATTTTTGCTCTGTTTCGTAACCGTGAACGAAGCGTGAACAGATACCAAACAGCAGTCAAAACATTGGGTTTCTCGTCGTCGCTAAAGAAGCCAAGGTAGATTAAAATTTATAATTGGATCAATCCATCTGAGCCACTAAAAGGACCAGACAGTTTTTGGTAAAATGAAATCTTAGTTTCTCTTGTTTTGTCAATACCATAATAATGAATATTTTTTAGTTTGTTTTATATTTTCACAATATAATTGTGACCTATTAACTGAATATTTGGAAAAGTTTCTATTGTATTGTCAACCACTGTAAGACCGTATCTCAAAAAAAATTCCCCGTACACCCCCTAATATATTTTTTTTGACGAACGTAGGGGTCGCCTTTTTACATTTATCGTTTTATCTAATGATTTCTTGCGAGCTTTAATTTTCTGACATCAGGGTCGTACATTAGGGTGGTAGAAACACAGATCTGGTGGATAAATAGTAAAACGGGATACTTGAGGTCAATGGCCCTTAGAGCAAAACATTGGTATTCTCGAGACAAAAACATTGATATATCATACTTTAAGATCCGACTGTAAAAGCCAAAGATATAACGAAAAATTTAAAAAGGGGTCGCCATTCGTCAAAAAAAAAACAAGTACGAAAGTATGGTCGGTCAAGCCCGACCATATAATACCCTACACTAAGTAAAATCAACATAAATAACTTTCGTATAGACATAAATCACACGACCTAATTTCATGGTTATCGGTCCATAATTGGTCATAGCTCCCATATAAGGCCTACTTCCGAAAATCACTCAAAAATATAAATTATTGAAATTTTAAAAGAAAAATGTTTTTGCTCTTTTACTTAGTGTAGGGTATTATATGTTCGGGCTTGGCCGACCATACTTTCTTACTTGTTTTTGCTTGTAACGTAGTACGTTCTAATGTACTACATGTTTATTATTGTATAATTAAGTCTGCTGAACTTTCCCTTACTTTCGTATATATTTGGCTAAATGCCATTAGGACAAAAATAGTTGGTTTTTAATAGAATTAATAATAAAATTTGAGGAGTGTTATCAGTTTTTTTTATATGGGTTAAAATTATTAATTACATTTTAATAATACTGATACATATATGTATATTTTCTTACCTTTTAAATATGTTTACTCCCAAAGGTATTGCGATATTATTTTTAAAACCCCATAAAGCAGCGCCAGATACATTTTCCTTCATGGACCCCTTCAATAAAGATGTTTGGGAATATTTGGGCTTGGCTTTCATCGGAGTGGCGCTGTCATTTTATATATTAGGTCGTTTATCGCCCACAGAATGGGACAATCCTTATCCTTGTATAGAAGAGCCCACCGAATTGGAAAATCAATTTACTTTAAGTAATTCGCTGTGGTTTACAACGGGAGCTCTGCTGCAGCAGGGTTCTGAAATAGCACCTAAGTAATAAACAAATAGAAATCATTAAATATTATGAAGATTTTTTTGAATGCCAACAAAAAATACTTACATTTTAGAGCATTGTCAGTGAGAACTATGGCTTCCATATGGTGGTTTTTCACCCTGATTATGGTTTCATCTTATACCGCCAATTTAGCCGCGTTTTTGACCATTGAATCACCTAAAGTATTAATTGAAAATGTTGATGATTTGGCGGAAAATAAAGAAGGTGTGGTGTATGGTGCCAAGAGTACTGGCTCCACAAGAAATTTCTTTATGGTAATTATTAATAGCTATTGATAATAAATTTTATAATCTATGAATGTTTATATATTTTTAGACCTCGGCCGATCCACGTTATATAAAAATGAATGAATTTATGAATAAACATCCGGAGCTGTTAACTGAAAATAATGAAGAGGGTGTCAAGCGTGTTAAAGATGCCAAAGATATTGAACCCAAATATGCTTTTCTTATGGAATCGACCACTATTGAATACAATACGGTTCGAGAATGTGCTTTGAAGAAAATAGGCGATGCATTGGATGAAAAGGGTTATGGGATTGCCATGAGAAAAAGTATGGTCTTATTAAAAATTAGAAATGAATATAAATTTAATTTTGTTTAAATAATTTCAGATTGGGCTTATAGAGATAAATTTAATAATGCTTTATTAGAGCTGCAGGAACAAGGTGTTTTAGCCAAAATGAAAAATAAATGGTGGAACGAAGTGGGAGCTGGCATATGTGCGGTAAGTATTTGGTATATAAAAACTGAAATAACGATTTCTCGAAAAAATTAAAACTCCTTGATTTTTTTACATGGATATATTAATAAAAATTATTTATTTAAGTCTTAGCTCCAATGAAATGAGATATCATCCATTCTTCTTGAGTTATAGCTGAAAAGCTTCAAGTTAAGGAAAAATATAAAAGGTCATACAAGATAATTTTGGGCTGAGAACGCCAAACCCTTTGGAGGTTTTACTATACTGGCCTAGTAATTTCACCCTGACTTGGAATTTTTCACACCGCTAGAATGGATGTTTCACGGTGTTTCGCTCCAAATAAGTTTTATATATACGGAAGTCATGTCATCATCATGAAGATGATTGGTCATAGCTCCCACATACGGCCCACTTCCGAAAATCACTTTAACGAGCAAAAAACTCTTAAAAATTTTGGTATTCACATAGAATTCAACATAAATCACACGACCTAATTCCATGGTGATCAGTCCATAATTGGTCATAGCTCGCATATAAGAACCACCTCCAAAAATCACTCACGAAAATAAATTATGGAAATTTTAAAAGGAAAATGTTTTTGCTCAATTACTAAGTGTAGGGTGGGTCTTGACCGACCATACTTTCATACTTGTTTTTAATATGCAAGTCTTATTTATTGGCCAATAAATAAATAACAATATTCCAAATTTCAAATTCTAATTTTTAGCCTCTTCGGAAATACTTATTTTTTACTAGGAATAACCGATTTATAAACATCATATTTATAACATTATATTTAGTAACTGAAATAATTATTTTTATATTACTTACAGTCGAAAAAAGAACAAAGTGATGCCAATCCCCTGAATATGAAAAATCTGGAAGGTATTTACTGGGTATTAGTGTTTGGCAGTGGCATGGCATTGATACATGGCATAATAAGTTGGATTTGCTTTGTTATTCGCAAGGCTCGAAGTTACAGGGTAAATATATATATAAATTTCCAAATAAAACATAAAACAACAAATGAAATGAAAAGAAACAAAATTAATAAATAATAAATATTTGTTTAAAACAGGTACCTTTAAAGGCAGCATTTGCAGAAGAATTTAAATTTGTTTTGGAATTTACCACCTACACCAGAGAATTGAAAAATTCCGCCTCGATTTATTCACGCAGCCGCAACTCATCCATAAATATAGAATCGTTAGATGCTGAGATAAATACCATAGATAATTAACAATTACAATGCTTAATATTTAGTTGTTTTACAAAATAAGCTTTTAAAAAGTTAAAAGTTTGTTTTTGTTTATTATTTTTAAAATACATAAATGGAATGAATGTTAACATAATTTTTCAAAATCAAATAAACTTTAAATTAATAAATAAATAAATACTTAAAATATTATAAAGAAATTTATAAAAAATACTGCTAAAATATTAATCGAATGTATAAGAATTAGTAAACATATAAGGAAAATACAATAATTTGAGAAAAGTTAAAATTCGACAAATTCTGATATTTGTTTACATATATGTTTGTAAAATTATAATGCAAAACAATTGGTAACTGTTAATTGTCTATAAAACCTTGATTTGCATTTGTTAATAAGAAAAATAAAATTATTTGTTAAATCACTTTTGTATAGAAAGCAACTTGTAGGTATAAACTTCTTAAAGACACAAATCAATGGTTTTGTTTTAAAAAGAACACTAGAAAGAAATTGTGTTAAAAATAAAAATTTGTTCATAAATGAGTATCAATGTGTTACAAAGTTATATAAGAGAGGGGTGCATAATAGTAGATGTAGTGCTGGTGTTTTGAAAAACATCGTAATATTCGAATCTTGTTGATATTTCTATGTTAAAATTTATGTCCAATTTTTTGCCTTCCACAACAAAACATGTATATGATTATCCACATCCTGTGGTTGATTTTTATATTGATTTTTCAAATGTTCAAAGGCGTGAGTGGGTGTAGCCATATGTCTTGAAGAAGATTCCACTGAATCCATATAACGAGAGATTAGCGAACGATAACGCCTGCCAACGGTGGCTATGAGAGGTACATTTTGATTTGGTACAGCTATAATGGTTTTGATCTGTAAAAGTGAATTATGAACATAAAGAAAATGAGCATTACAAAATATGTTTAACGTTTTAATGTTAAATGAAACTCACTTCATTTTCATATGGTCGAAAAACGGTAATTGGTCGTAAAGTATTCACTTCAGCTATAATTAGACAACCCCATGTGGTGCCAATGTACAATTCCTTGCCATGTATACAGAGAGCAGAAATTTGACATTTTATTAGACTAAGATGTTCGTCTATAGCTATGCTTTTTAATGATTCCGAACAGGGCAAGAGTTTGGAACAATCTAATTTATTTTCAATTTGTTTATTGATGGCATGCCATTGATAAACCATAAAACCAGGATAAAGACAAGTAAAAACATAAGATTCATTACTGCACATTCGTGCCACCTTTAAATCTTCAATGGCATTTGGTTCATCACTGTGACATAAAGCCTGATGACCGCATACTCCCGTTTTGCTGAGAGGAAATACATTGAGTTTACCAGCCATTTCACCGCACCACAATTCATAAGTGCTAAAGCAACGAAAAATTCAATAAATTACGTTTTTGTGAAAAAAATTTAATTATAAAGCTGCTGGCTTAATTTTTTAAATTATTAATTCGAATTCCTATTTATTTTGAGACTTACCCCTCAATCATTACCGCACACGAACAATGCAAGATCAAGCCCGAACAAATTTCCGTCAAAACAAACGAACCTTCGGCAAATGCACAATTTGAGGGCACCTTAGACGAATCCACCAGAAACACTCGACCATTGTGTAGCCCTACAGCCACACGTTGTATATCACGCAAATATACAAGTGTTATAAGCGGCGATTTGATGGCTGGATCCAGTATATATGAAAATATATGACTATAATCGGACAGACTATAGGAGTGTAGAGTACCGGAAGCATCACCAATCCATATGCTTTGTTCAATAATGCAACTACACAGCATATTGATTTTTGGCAAACGTGTAGCTGAGGGTGTGCGAGACGATGAGCCTGATGAGCCGGCTTGCAGGGAGGAAGGCGTATTGATGGGCGACGCGGAGGAAGATTTGTGATTGGCATCTTCGACGCGCGGTGATTTTTGGTCTTGGGGTGAAAATTTATTTGTGCATTTAATACTACTCGATTGTAAAAATTGACCTTGTAGGGTGGTATCTAAAATATCTATGTGTGAGTTGTAAGCAGGTAACCATAATTCTAGACCGGACGTATCATCTGGAAGAGTAGAAAAAGAAGACATAAAATATATAATTAAATTTTATGATAACAACTATGTATCACATTTCCCAAAAGGCATGACATTTTATTTAATCTTTTTTTATACAAAATACGCAACAAAATCGTATTTAAAAAAACATACTTTTTTTACAAAAAAAAAAACGTAATTTTTTTAATCAAAAACGTTATATTACACAAAAATCTTATATTTTTTTCACAAAAACTATTGCGGTATTTACAATAGATGAACGCGGTTTTCGTTTAATTTTGAAGAGTACATATCTGTCATTTACTCTAACTTAGTTATTGAACATTATAGTATAAAACTACAAAGTTTGTTTTTGCTTCGAAAATGTCGAAATTTTATAAGATATGAAATCATGATATAAATATGTAAACAACGAGAAAATGTCATAAAAAAATAGCAGAGCAAGAAAAAATATATTTTCAGTTTTCACTAAAATTTTCTCATGATAACAACTAAGATTACCTAGCAATACATTATATTATTAAAATTTAGAAATTTTTTAATATAATGTTAGAAAAATCATGGTGGAGCTTTCTGTGGAAATGCCCATATTTAGTAAAATTACAATAACAATTAAATAAAACCTACCTTCAGTATTAGTTGTACTATTATAACTAAACGCTCCGCTTACAACTTTATCATTGTACGGCAGAGCGATAACATCCAAAAGATGTATACACTCAGGAGCGCTTAGTATGGACACAATTTGACTGGCTGTTGGCCGTTTTTTAGGCAGTTCATCCCAACATAACACCATTAGGTCCAAACAATATGTGGGAAATTGTGTTTCTCTTTGTGTGAGAGCTGGCCTACTGCCCTCTAATATGCATTCCTTGATAGATTCATGACCCTCAAATGGCTGACGTAGACTTATGTTCTCATAAATAAACATACCAAATGAAAAACAATCAACCTGTTACATAAAGAACATGAAAATAATAAAAGAATCCGGATCAAGTTATTAACTCTTCAATGACAACAATACCTTCTCGGTGTATTCCTCCTCGCCATTGTAGCGTATAATTTCCGGAGCCATAAAACCTTCGGTGCCACCAAATCCTTTAGAACCACTAGGAGCCGTTTGACGACTTATACCATAGTCCGCAATTTTAATGTGGACACTATTACGTGGACTATCCTCGCTGTTATAAAAACAAATTTATTTTAAAAATGTAACAAACATGTCAAATATTATCCAAATATGTTGATCATGTTGAAGGCCTATATAACATATACTTACGCATGAGGCTGTGGGAAATCCCACACTAAAACATTTTCCGATTTCAAATCTCTGTAAATAATACGTCTACGATGCAAATATTCAATAGCACGAGCAGCTTGCAGCACCAATATTTGAAATGTGTGAGGTCCTATATGAGCACCACTGCGACGATGTTGTCGCAAAATGGAATCCAAACCACCCATAGGGGCCAATTCTAAGACCAAAGCCAATGGCTTTATGCAAATACCCACCAGTGGCACAATATTGGGATGTTTAAGAGTCAATAGTACAGCTAGTTCTTGTCGGGCTGTACAATAAGCCTTGCAAGCATGCTGTAAAGGATCACGATCCCATTTGCCCAAAGCCACCTTATAAGCCATTAGAGCACTTTCTTTTGCTCTAGGGCCTGGCGGTACAGGTTGCAGCATTTTCATGGCCACCGCTCTAAAGGAACGAGAATTTCTGATTTTACAAGTGGCTTTAAAAACAAAACCAAATGCTCCTCGCCCTAATAGGGAACCTTTTATAATGCTCTCGGAATTAATGGTATACTTGTCTGGTATGTCAGCAAATATTACATCAGGAGCTAAATTTAACATGTGCATTTCCAGATGAACAGGACAAGAGATTTTGTTTTGATTATAAACGGACAGTATGCATTCTTCTATCATCCACGTATAACAGACATTTGATATATCGGGTATATTGTATAAAGGATGACTATCTACAGAGGTGTTACGCGAAGAGCCGGCAGAGTCGGGACCCACACCAGAATCTGCATCTGAACAAAGGGAATCCTAGAAGTAAAATAATAATTCAAATAATTCACAATATATGATTATCTTTATAAAAACTCACTTCCGATCTTCTTTCCCTTTTTGCTGTGGCATTTAAATAAGCCGAAAAAACATTGAGTGCTCCATCCTCATTATTGTCATTGTGCAAATACAAAGGTCTTCTAGCTCGATATTTATTCGTGTAACCAACAGCACCCATTGCCCCTGAATTATCCGAAGATTCACCATTGGAACCGCCATCACTGCTATCCGATTTTTTGCCATTTAAAGCCAGCTTTTTCAAACACTTTGGACACATTACCAGGCGAGTTATTAAAAACCGACCCTCTGACGTGTGCACGAAACGTGTACCCAATGAGGGATACCAATCTTCTAGCAACAAATCAATATGATCCACAGATAACGCCAACAGTTTAGCAATAACTGGCATATTTGGTTCAATTCGTGCCAAATGCTGCCTGTCGCCATCGTCGATTTCTTGCAGTATATTTATGTGTGTGAGAGGGAAATAAATTTCCAATATGCTAGAATTGCATAAATTTATATCGCTCCAGATACCATCGAGTTTAAGTTTGAAACGATTATTAGTATTACGAAACGGTTGGGTATTGACGGCCGATTGAAATGGGACTTCCCAGATTTTGAACACCAATATGGGGCCGTAATACAGCGACACACCAGTTTGCCATAAATTCCATTGGGTGTCATGTTCCAGAGATGTACGCAAATCGAAATCAAGAGATTGCTGAAATTGAGCGAATGTTGTAAACTATTAAGATAATATATTTTTAAAAATAACATACATCATTCGAGGGTACATAAGCTGATTTTATTGCTTCTGTTAGCTGTTCGTCTGCTAAAAGTCTGGTTATCAAACGAGACCAAAAACCCGAAGGAAAATAGGTCATTAGTAAAATACGCCTAAGGCCCATTTCCAAAATATTGGAATCGCTATTTGAGGTGCTGCTGTTGTTATCCAACGGTTTATAAAACAAACTATTCAAATTGATTTCATTCGAAACGGAACAACCTAAATTTAAGTTACGACCACGAGTACGCTGAGAAATCTACAAAAAAAAAATAAGACAAAGTAAGTACATATAAACATTCACTACAACTGCAGAATTATTACCTTAACAACTGTCCCCGTATTGGGTGTCACATCCTCATTTTGTGGCAACAGCGAGGGTATTAATAGTGTCCTGGAATCCCATGTTAGAGCCACTTCAAATTTATTCAAAAGGCTAACTATATATGAGCGATTAGCATTCATACCCTGCTGACTATTCGTATTGCGAAATAGTAAATTTAGATCATCCAATTTCATTATGCCGGTACGAGCAAATGGATTAATTTCTCTAACCGTTACCACATGAGCCAGCATATCACACAGCCATTGAGGATCTAGGAAATAATAGTCTCTCAAAGTGGCATCATCATAGTGCAAGATCACACCATTATCGTGTAAAAACATGGTGGCTTGATTAAGTTCCGACGAATCACGAAAACTTTTATAGTTGTGCAAGCGCATTTCTTCGGTCACTAGTTTTCTATAGTTTTCGGCATCTAAAACAGGATCTAAGCCGGCTCCTCTCAGATTGCACGAAATAACATTGACAATATCCTCCAGGGCAATATAACTAGCGGGTATTTTCTGTAGTAGTAGTGGCTCCTTGGAACCAGGTGATCTTAACATAAAGGCGGTATCATAGATAATATTTGCCAAAAGGCGTATATTATGCATCGTTCGACAACTTATTTCTATAGAGTCTATAACACGAGGTAGACCAATTTTCTCAGCATCTGGTATGGCAATGAATTTTTCCCTAATGATTTGTTGCAATTCCTCGGCTTTTTCGGCGGAAAATGTTTCACCCACCGCATCGAAATATGTGCCCACTATAATGACTGGAGAATTGGGAGCTCTGGCTTGTATGTTGCCCAGCCATTGCAGAATCTCAGCCAGACCTTTGTGGCCATCGGTGATTTTCCACAAAACTAAATACAGACTACGCTTAGAGAGAAAATATTGATGGGTGGCATAATATCTAGAAATGAAAGAAAATATTTACACTTACTTCTCCAATTAAGCAATTAATAAATAAAGTCTTACTCTTTTTGTCCACCAAAATCCCAAGTGCGAAACATTACCGGACCATGAGAGCCAGGAGCCTTTTTTCTCTTCTCACAAATCCACGTACCAATATCAACACCCACTGTAGAAATATTGCCACCTTTTTGAGACTTTGACAAGTTCTTAGTATGACCCATCCGTTTAGCCCAGTGATTTTCCGAAGCTCTAGATCTTTGAGAGCCTACACCCTGTCGCAATAGATCTAGTAGTGTGGTTTTACCTATACCTTGAACTCCAACCACCATCAATTTCATGCGAGCATAGGGTTGAGCATCTTCATAAATCGATTTTAAATAGCCTATGATATCCATAGTTTTATACTTTTTACTTTCAATCATGGACTTGAGCGGATCCTGCAAAAGACATCCACGTGTGTTAAGATTCCACAGGCGTGTTAGTAGACCCAAATGGGGAGGTAAATCCATAACATTCACATTGCCACTTATATTTAAAACACTAAGACTGGTGAGTTCATGTAATGCAGTGGGTATTTCTTTGAGACAATTATTGCTAATATCCAACATGGAGAGATTGGGAAATATGAGTTTGGATTTAGTTAAGCCCACCACACTCCAATCTGAATCATCGGAATCATTGAACAGCGTTGTCACATCATCCGTGGACAATTGTATGCGTGTCAATAGATTGTCGGCCAAAATCAAAGTCCTCAATGATTCTAAACGCAAGTGTCTTCTATGTCGACAAACACTTTTTAATACGGTACTTCTAAACGATGAGGATTTGGGATTATTCGGATTATGTTTGGCAAATGAAGGTATTTCATCATTTTCACCACCTTGGTTTTGAGCCACAAAACTGTAGCACAAAAGATGAGGATCTGATTCTGTAATGCGAGGCAGACTGGGCCAGCAAGATATTTCGTTATGACTTAAATCTAATTGTTTGAGAGTAGCGGGATAACTGGTGACATGACCCATGGAGCGCAAACTGTTGTAGGACATATTCAGACGTGTCAAATTGACGGCCAAGCAGGGCAATGCTGCCGGTATGCTAGTAAATAAATTATTGGCTATATTCAAGCTGTTGAGCTGTGAAACACCTTCTTCCTTCTTCGATTCATTCCATTTCATATCGTTGTCTGTGATCTCTAAACTAGAAGACCATATATTTCGGTGCACCAAGGGCTGTAGTGTTAGAATGCGGGTCTTATTTTTATTATCATTGCCATAGACGTCAAAATTGGAAAAGGGTTCCAAGTCCAATTTATCCAAACTCAATTGTGACGATGAGGTTTGCATGGGTGGTACGGGCAAGTCTTTTAGCAAATTAAAGGCAATATTTAGTTCCCTTAATTTAGGAGCTTTCCACATATCAAAGGGCATTTCTTGCAGCTTATTATTCGATATATCCAATATGGCCAATGCTGGCAAATGAAACATTTCAGCGGGTATCGTTATCAATTGATTATCTTGTATATAGAATTCTTCTAAAACCGGCAATGAATAGGAAGCCCGGCTTCCCGGGGTATTAGCGAGAGGTGTTGGCAATTGTGTTATTTTGTTTTGTGCTACATTTAAATATCTAAAGATATATTAAAAGAATTAGCGACGTAGAGGAAAAATATGTTGAACATTTACTTACTTTAGAGAAACCAAACCAAAAATCTCTATTGGCAAGCTAATAAGGTGATTGTGAGAAAAATCAATGCGTGTTATGGCGGTTAAAGCCACCTCCGTGATTTTAGGGTGACCTTGAAGTTTCGGATTTAATTGTAAAACACCATTAACCATCCAATTGACCCTGAAAGAAAAATATAAACGGAAATGAATAAAACAGCTTTTATAAAGACAAGCAATAGTGTATTTTATTTTCTGTGAAGATTAAAAAATGTAAAACAAGTGCGGTATTTGTAAAATGATTTGAATTGTTACACATTTTAAGGCTTCCAAATTGTTTTAAATTCTTTGCAGAACTACAATGGAAAATGTTTTAATTAAAAAGTATTGTATATTTTGTTTATATTTAGTACTAGTTAGTAGTAGTGTATTGTTTATTATACAAATATTATATGTTTTGTCATTTCTTGGTTATTATTTATTTAGTAGTATTTTAAATACTTTATCTTATAACTATATAACAATTTGATTCATATTACTTTTAAAGGCTCTGATATACATTATTTTTCACAAAAAAACACAATTTCTCTTAAATACATTAATATTTCTTTAATTTTTTACATCACTTGGTGGTAATGTGTTAAACAACTGTAATCCTTTGTAGAATAGGCATCTTTTCGTGGCATTATTTGTAGCTTTATGTATCCTAAAATCGTTGGCATATAGTTCATAGCTTTATTTTGCAGTTTCTTAAGAACTAGGAATACAAGCTCCCATGAAAATTAACGACGGAGAACCATAATCAATGAGTACAGACTATAATTTGTTTTTTGAACCACTAACTATGGATGCGCTCAAAGAGAATATCCGACAGTACGAAGTTCTGAAGTTCTCGCCAGAAAGATTGCAAATATCGTATATAATATAGCACAAATGGCATTGTTATTTATATTTCTTAACAAAACTCTAAATGTTTTATAGACGTTAAAAAACAAGACACTTTCACAAAATGAATTTTTAAGTACTTTAGTTTGCGATAAGTTGGAAATAAAACCTGAAAATCTAAATCCTTTAAAACAAAACCATATTATTTCACTTACCTCACAAAAGGCAATTGGACATTGGTATTGTTGTGCCAATCAATAATGACCGGAGTGTTGGGAAACATTGTACTATAGGAAATATTTGTAGCAGAAGGCAGAAATACTTTTACTTCCACAGGTGTAGGCAAGCCTTTTTTATTGATTTTATAATCAGAATCTGGGTGGACACGTTTGGCAAGTAAGCAATTTAAAATAGATTCATCCTCTGAAGCAACAGCCACACTTAAAGCCGAGCCATTATCGTCTCGGGCACCATACCTTGAACAAAAGTCATTAAACATTAAACAATTATCATACATTTAATAACAATCAACTTACTTTAACAACAACTCTACCATGGGCAAAGATCTTTGTTTACATGCCTCCGCTATAGGAACATTACTCAGACCATAGATTTCCTCACTGCACTTTGGATCATTGTGATCCTCTACCGGTTTGGCAATAATATTTGGATTTGCACCATTCTGCAAGAGCACAGTAACCACATCCAAAAATCCGCCTCTTACCGCCGCCAATAAAGGTGTCTCCCGGGCTGCACCACACAATAAATTAACATTTATAGGACATTTTTCACATTCTAGAGACTCTTCTTTAATCGCTTGTTCTCCATCACCACTTATGTTTAGTTTCGACATTATGGCTTGTATACCAAAGGAAATACGTTTACGTGTTGGTGTTATGGGATTACTTTGGGGACTTTGTGCACAAGTTTTGCGAGCTTTAATCTTCCACTTAACTAAAACATTGACTAGAGCTTTGTTGCCCAAAATGCTGGCTATATAAAGACTAGTTTGTCCGGTGACATCTTGAGCATTAGGATCGTAGGCCAGACGCCATTCCCATACGCCTTCTTCATCGCGATATGTTGAGTAGAGGTATTCGGGATAGTGAAAATTGATAAGTAAATCGAGCAATTCAATGTGACCATTAATGCAGGCCGCATGTAGAGGAAGCCATTTTTCAACAGTGGGTTGCTGGAAGTGTGAAATTGTTATAAACAAAAATAAATATCGTTAAGCGGTACTTTACCACTGATGTACAGAATTTTATAGTTTTTTCATTCATAATTTAAATTGTTATTATTTACCTGTATCAAATCTGGAAACTTTTCCAACATAGTTTTGGCAATATTATAATGACCATGGTGCACAGCTGCATACAAGGGTGAATATTTTGTTACGGTATGGGAACGACCATCCGAACCAGCATCTAATAAACGATTTGTTATACTTTCATAACCAGACTGAGAGGCTCTAAAATAATAAAAAAAATACATACATATAAACATATAAACAACAAAATACTCATTTAAAATAAGTTTAATAAATATAAAGAATTAAAGAACTTACAAAAATAACAAAGTATTAGCACCACCCGGAGCCATATTGACAATGATTTGTCTCTCACTACCCAAAGCTTCCAAAAGAACACGTACAGTTCGTTCATCGCCCGTAGTAACCGCTTGTCTCAATTCACGATGTTTAATCAGACGCACCTGTTCCCGGGCATCTTAAAATAAAAAACAATTGACACCAAACTGATTAATATTTATTCTTTAAATTTTTATTATGTTCTATGTTTATGCTAATGATTCACCTAAACATTTTGTCACTTCAATGACCTCATCAAGAAAATAATCACAAGCATCGAGAGCAGTTTCTGTACCCGATTTTGGTTTCTCAACAAAACTCCAATCCATTTTCAATAATGTTTAATTGTGTCTGTGGATTTTAAGTTTATTCAAGTATAATTTTTTAAAAATACAATACAAAAAATGTCTCTAAAAATGCTTCCGTTACCAATCTAATTAATTCTGTACTCCCAAGTCAACACCCTAAACCGTGCAGTTATTTCAACCAACTAATGTTTGCGTTCGTTTTTCGTTAAATCAAATGCCATCGTTGGATTTGGTTAAAAATCAATTGTCAACATGTTATATGAGACTGTTTCTTAGATTTCATTCATAAAACCAGTCGTCCAGCCGAGGGATTGTGTTGTTTATGACAACAAAAACCAAACAACCACCCACCCATTGCCTTTAGAGTTGTGGTGAGGATGGCAACAACAACTGCGCAAGACACGCACATTAAATGGCAAAACAACTAAACAGCCATCCATTCAACCAAGCAACCATCTGTTGCACGTTTAACTCATGTTGCACTACAGCATTGAGGTCTAAGCACAGCAAGATTTATTTGTTTCCATTATTCAGGGAAATCTTATAATAAATATTGTATGTACTCTCTTGGAGCGGGGTATTTTTAATATTATAATTGAATTTATGTCATTTGCTTTATAGATTAAATAGAAAAACAGGAAGTAATTGATACTTGGCACTTAGGTATGATAATCTAATATATCCATCCATATGGAACATAGTCTGCCTTGTTGCTATATGTTTTCTTTATAGGTTTTATGCAAATTATTTAGTTTTTTGCACAAGATATTTATTTAATTTGATTATTATATAAGAAAGACAAATGTTTACTGGAAAATGTGTTAAATTTGTAAGTCTTCATGGTTTTACGTAAAGCTTTATACAACTGTATGATGTAGGCGATTTTTCTATAATTGTGACAAGGCCGTATTGTACTCATAAGGGTCTTATATTTAAGGAAATTGTATATATTCATTGAATACAACTTTCCGAAGCTAACTGGGATATAAGTTTACTATTATACTTTATACTTGCTATTTTAGTTATTCTTGTTTCAATTCTTAACATGCACCACTAATTAGGACTGGTTATTTCTTATTAATTGCTTTTTGTATCGATGATTTTATTATTTTTTTTTTGGTTATGGCTGGTGAGCCGTTTAGGGAAGATTTTATTATTAATTACTTAGTTTTAATGTATAGTATTAGTGCATTTGTTTGCTCAGGATATTTTCTATGTAATATGAATTTTTGTATGGCATTTCATTACATGAATGAATAAAATAAATAAAAAATAAGGAAACTGTTATTTGTTATATGCCTGCATTATGCTTTTATGAATGTTGGTATTGAAAATCAGCAAACCCGGTTCAACAATTTTTTAGATATAAGAGATTATTCTTTATTACACTTAAAATTTCTTCTCAAAAATCTAATTTTAGAAGTCATGTGAATATAAATAAAAAATAAAGGATCGATGCTCCCTACTAAAATGAAAGTTTAGCCTGTTTGAGGATACCATTTCTGAAAATATATGTAATCATATAAGTTCACAGAAACGTTTTTTTCCGTTTTTCGAAATTCAAAATACATAGTTCGGAATTTACTTATATTTTTCGAAATCTATGTTCTTTCCGATATTATATTAGCTATATTTTCAATAAGTAACAAGAAATTTTAAAACAACTTTGCCGCTAACACTTCAAGACAACTACTGTTAAAGCAAAGCTACCGTTGCCGATATTCTATAAAGAATTTAATTATAAAAAAATGTTTTTTATTGAGTTTAACGAAATCAACAAAATTTTAAATATAATAAAATACCACCTTTTATTATTAAAATACCTTTAACGAAATAACTGCAGATGCTGTTACCGCTAAGCTACCGTTACCTAAATAACTGCCAAATGAGAAATAATCCAAATTAGCGTTTCCTTTTAACCGTTTTGAATTGGTAGCCAATCTGATATTTTAATTAAAACTGTTCACTATCAGGCCTGTTCGTAACTTTTATTGCGATTAGAACAATAATTATAAAGAAATATCAATTTCACTTTGAATGTGGTTTAAATCCGAAAGAAATTTTCGTTTTTGTTTTTCTGAAGAAGCGAAATACGTAATTCCAATTTTGACTGGCCGGTATTACACATTAATTATAATATTTTCTTTATATGGTATTTAAATTTTACGTCTTATTCGCTATCACATAATTCTTTCTAATTTACAGATCTTGGCAACCCTTGCGAATAAATGGCTAAAAGCCAATAAAAGTGAAAACTCAATGAAAACAACTTTGGTTGGCTTATATTTATCAAAATTTACACAAAACCTCTGGAGAAAAGTCATCACAAATGCACAACTAATGCAGAACAGCCATATAAAATCAATAATATTATTTCGTCATAATTAAATATTAATTGCAAAATAAACTCACCCTCGTCCGAGTCACTCATATTTTTTATTAGTTAAAAATTCACTATATTGCACTTTTATTTCAAGCTATTTGTAATTTTTTTTTAAACTTTTATAATTGTATTGAACAAATAACATATAATTTTCTAATTAAACTATTTATTTCGTATATTTTTCACTTTTTGCGGATAGTCAACAAAAATTTTCATCTCAAAACTCCAAATGTTTATTTTTACTAAATATTAAGTTTTTGTATGGCATAGCTTTGGTATATATTTGCTGTAAACAATTCACAATAGCCAATATTATAAACACCGCTACTTGAAATTACAACGATGTTAATAGCAATACGATATACATAATTATAATAACGGAAAATGTGGTGAAAAAATATAGTTAAATGATTTTAAATATTTCATATTTTATTTATTATTATGAGAGCGTGTGCCAAACGTTATCAAAGTTCCAATGCAAATTACAATTTCCCTAGTGAGAAAATATATACATATTTTTGCTGTGCTAAAAGAAATATTTTTGACTCAGGTAAATTTTGACACCTAAAAAATATTTTTACCAAAAAAGAATCCATGTTCTTGTTTTGTAGAGTTGTATTTTTTGTAGTATTGGGACTACCTGAAAATAAATTCGCCATGGTTATAGGACTCCAAAGTTTTGATATATAAATGTAAACGGCACCCTTATTATAAAATTGATTTCAACAATATATTTAAATATATTTAAAATTATCCTTTTTATAATACATTTTAAGATAAAATTTCATTATATTGATAGCTTTTTACATTTTCAAAATGGTGGTTTATTTCCTTTAAATAAACCGGATTCTTTTACATTGCTAATAAAATACGTTAAAAATTATAACGAGACTTTATTTAAAAAATTTAAACAACAACACTTTAGATAGTCACTCTGTTTTTATAAAAATACACTTTTATAATACACATATTTAAATTATTAGCCATTTTGATGTTGGCTAAATCAAGATTCACAAATTAACTGCTGCCACTATATTCTATATTTCCGGTATTATCTAGCGGGGACACTCGATTGTTCTATATTGATCATCCAATGCTTCATTAATGTTGTCATACTCCCCATCAATATTAATAACAGAGTGCCATCTACATTGTGTAAAAGGAAAAGTTTTCACCAATGGAAATGTTGATAACATGATAATAGCTGAGAAATAACGTTACAGACCGTTAACAAATCGTAACAAAATATTGATTTACCAGAATTTCTATAAATATTGATAAACAGAAAAAAATGCTAGCAGTAAAAAATTCTAGTTGTCCTGATTCCCTCACCCTAAGTCTCCACGTAGCAATTTTTATTGCTAAGCTCAAACAATAACGTCGGCAGAACAACAGCAGAGTGATTGCTGATTGCTTTAGGTGGAGAAAACGCTTTTTTTTCTATTGGATCTTAAATAAATTAAATATTTATGAATTAATCGCACCGAATCATAGAAAGATGCAATTTTACATTAATGACAACTGAACTGACAGCTTATTGCTTAGCAATAATTGCTCAGGCAATCAGTAGAGCAATCATTGCGCAATGGATTGCTACATATGGCAATTTGCAGTCTACATTCGCGAATTTTATTGACGCAATCAAATTTGACAATTGCAGCAATAAATATTGCTACGTGAGACCTAGGGTCACTAGATGTGTAATTTTATTCACCTCAATTGATGTGCACAATTATTTTCACAACTTTGAAAATTATTTTTTAGCCAATTTTTAATAAAAAAAAAAATGATTATTTGTATATATATAAAAAAAGATCGTCCATCCATACACACAAATTCCACATCATCAATCATTGCCGTTCTTTTCCTGGCTAAATATGGCGTTTTCTCGAATAGTGCTATAATTCTTCAAAAAAAATTATAAATTTTTATGTTTTAGTGCTTTTTGAAAACGTTGACACAATCGTCGATTTGGTAAATGCAACTCTGTGCGGGTAAAATGTCAGACAAAATAAACTACAATAAATCTACGCAAGTAGACAAATAGAAAAATAAAAAATACTTGAAAAGAAGAAAAATCCACGAAAAAAAGTTTATTATTCTTTTTTCCGCTAGAAAAAGTTATCAAAAATTAGTAAAATTATCAAAGAATTTTAAGTGTTTCTACGCAAATTCCATATTCAATATGAGTTTAAATAATTCTTGTAAAAATAAGCTACAAATTGTTAAGTGAAAAACAAGTCAGAAAAAATTCTTAGAAAACAGTGAGGTTGCGCTCTACTTGTTCAGTTTGGAGTAAAAAAAAATAGAAAGGAATTTTCTGTTCCGTTGGCCAAATTTTTTCCAACAAACCATATAGAAAGGATATTAACAAAATAAGGTGAGTGTGATCTGTATTAATTAAAAAATAGCATTATTTGTAGCGAAGAGTTAAAGTGTTAGATTGGGTTTCCAATGAATTAAAGATGAGTGTGTATTTTTTTTCATTAGTTTGGGTGCGACATTAAACTTTTGGCGACGACGTCTAGATACGCGACGTCGGCAGCGCTGCTTTATCAAAGTACACTTACAAACGTTAAAAGGGTTTTGTTTTTATTACATGTTTTTTGTTTTTGTTCATAAAGAGTGAGTGGGGGGAATAAAATAGTTTTCATTTTGTATTTACTACAAGACTATTATTGAAGAAGTACTAAGTAATTTTGTATGTTTGTACGAACTATGTGGTTTATTTTAGCGCACATGCGGCATAAAGGATTTTTTTCAAATATTCGTCATATTTTTACATGTTGAGAGTACAATTGTTTATGTTTTGTAGAAAGTTTGTTTTTATATTGGACCTCAAGTAATTGCGTTTAAAATTTTTATTTTTAAAATTATATTTTAATTAAAAAATGGAGAAAATATTTTTATTACTAAGTAATTTTCTCAAAATATTGCATCTGTTATCATTACGATTCAAATTGTTGCGCACCTTTTTTTTAGCGACTGTCTTCATCACATATGTTTGTTTTCCTGTGGTGCATGATATAAATAGCCAATGTTAGAGGAAAAATTCTATTTAATAATTTTTTTTTTTCATTAAACACTTTTTTGTAAAAAAAAACTTTGTTGTGAAACAAGCTTTTTATAAAAAATTATAAACTTAAAAAATTAGATGTTTTTAAAAAGCTTATTGAAAAAACAAAAAAAGTTTTTTTTTCATAATTTTTATTGTGAAATTAGTTACTGTATTTATAAAAAACAACTACTAGGTATTTAAAAGTTTTTCTTAAAATGTTGAGAAATGTTATCTTTTCAAATCTTAAAACTATATCTGGCACATCTGTGCAATATATAGGTATAGGTATACAGATTTGGGAATTATCATGTAGATTTTGCAAAATATGTAAATATTTGGTAACAAATTTGTATACCATACACCACCATAGTGGGGTCGATCGTTCCTTAATTAGTCATAGCTCCCATATAAGGCTCACTTCCGAAAATCATTTTTTTTTAATTTATTGTAATATTTGAAAGCCGCATTTGGCCAATAACATTAATACTAATACATTCATATTAATACTAATAGTAAATACTACAGAGTATAACAAATTATTTATGATTACCAGGGCAAGGATTTCTATGTAAATGCATGTTTGTAGTCAGTAACTCAAAATCACTTTTGACATTTATCTTTCCGAATCGAAGAATTTGCAACAAAATGGCACCGATTTGTTGTTGAATATTTTTGCATATTTTGTTATAAATGCATATTTTTCTTTTAAATGCAAATATTAGCATATTTTTCCATTTTATTGCATATTTAATTTTCTTTCAAAAAAAATCCCCGTACACCCCCTAATATAATGTATTTCTGCAAGACTGTTACGAACATTAGGGGTCGCCTTTTTATGTTTTTCGTTATATCTTTATCGGATCTTAAAATATGATATATCAATATTTTTGTCTTGGGAAGACCAATGTTTTGCTATAAGGGCCATGTACCTCAAGTATTCCGTTCTAGTATTTATCCAACCTAATGTCAGAAAATGAATGCTTGGAAGAAATCATTAAACTTTTGCTAACGAAGTAATTCGATAACACCTGCATTTACCGTCGGATGTATACATATGATGCAACGAAATCGTGTCTTTTTGTCAAAGATAATTCGAAAAAATTTGGTACAATCTTTTCTATTGCTCCAAGGACGAAATCTACTGAATTTGGTTAGAATCGGTCTATTATTTCTCCTAGCCCCCATATAAGTTATTTACGATTAGGGAAATTTATATTTTTCGTTTATTAATAAATATATTTCAAATTAAAAACTTGTTTTTATTGCATATTTCTGTAATTTTTAGCGCATATTTTTAATTGTTTAGTGCATGAAAATCCTTGCCTTGATGATTACAAAACATAATAAAATTAAAAACTATGGCCTCCCAGCCAATTGTCAATTATTGTCAATTATTTTTTCAAATATTTCCACAAATATGTATGCATGAGGACTGTTTTAACACACAAGTGTGTTTTATTCAACTGTGTCAAATCATACATATTCACCACGAACACATAAGATTTTTCTACAACTTGACCAACATTTTTTTTTTTTTTAAATAAACATATTTTCTAACATTTATATCATTACATACATATATTTTTATTATTATAAAATATTCGAACCAAATTTCGTATTTTTAGTTCCATTAGTTTCGGTCATAACATGTTATTAACAGCGGATGTTCGCTGAGGTGGGTCAACGTATTTCCACATATCTTTGTCCATATATGTTGTACCGATTTTTCCAAACACTTTTGAGAAACTAGAAATATTAATAATAAATTTCACACCCTTAGATACTTTTGTTTTGGCTCTATCGCACTTAAAATTCAGTTGATGAAAAAAATTCAAGTATTTGTCTTAAATAGCTGGCCACCACTGTATAAAAGATATATAAATATAACTATTCAGAAACAAAGGGTCCTTGTTAGCGAAAAAAAAACTTAAGTAAATTTTAACGAGTATTCAAATAAAATTCAACACAAATAAGTTTCATATACACAAAAGACATGCCACCTAATTTTATGGCGACTGCTCCTTATTAGTCATAGCTCAAATATAATCTTCTATATGGCTAGCTTGACCGACTATAGTTCCTTACTTGTTTTTACTTATTTCTATTTATGAATTTATGTATGTATGTCCCGGTCCACACTGTGAAACATTTGCTGCAAAACATTTTTAAATTCTCTTTTGAAACTGCATTCGTGTCCACACAGTGAAGTTTTTGCTTTTCAGTTTTTGACATTTCTGTACAGTACGAATACGAACGAATAAATGTGGATGACATACTCAACAAAAACTTCATGTACATGAAACAAAGTTCCCTTTTTCATTCCTCTTTCCCCTTTCATCGACAAACTCAAATGTTTTGCAGCAAATGTTTCACAGTGTGGACCGGGACTAATAAAATAACCAAAATGTTGACTTCAAAATTTATATATTTTTATTTATAGTACATAATATAAAAAAAGACACACTAGACCAATCCTGAATATAAATACATACATACTATGTGAATATTTTTCAACTTTAGGAAACTATAGCTAATTAAGATATATACCTTGGATTCTGAAATTTTGCAGTTTTGTTGCTAGTAGCGTCATTGATACAAAATTATTTACTATCAAAAACACTTAAGAAATAATGAACAATTAAGGTCGGTTTCATAGATTTCAAAAGAAAAGTGTTGTCAACTATTTTGTTCTGAATTTTGTTCTATTTAACGAAAATTTTAAATTTCTATGTTTTATTTTTTTTTAGCAACTTTATTGGTTTAACAATATTATTCGTAAAAGCCAACGTCTTGCCAAATTTTGTATAAATAGAAAATGGCACCGTTGGCAGGCCCTTCATTTTCAATAGACACCTGGAAGAATGATCCCCCAGATGTGGAACTCAAATGTTTTCTACCGAATGGCATATTTCTGACTTTGCATGTACCCGCTACTGCCACTATTAGAGAAATAAAAACGGTAAATATAATACTAAAAAAAAAAAATAAAAAAATAACAAATATATAACAATTAAAAACACAAATATATTATTTATTCTACCTTAGGAAATGGTTAAACAATCAAAAAACTATCCACTTCACAATCTGATTAAAGATGCTTGTGATTATGAGGTCAGTGGTATATCGGCCATTGCTCTTGTCGAGCCGTTTACAGATGAAACAAAACGTTTGTGTGAAGTCCAGCCTTATTTTTGCCTTTTACGCTTGGGCGAACGTAGTGATACGACTGCCATTTCCAGCGATTATGAATTGTCGAAATTGGTCAGTAATATGATTGGTAAATCATTCGAAGACTACAGTGCCCAACGCAGTCCCGAAGAGGATAATTTTCGTCGAAAAATGACACTGCTCTGCGATGAAATCGAACTGGAACGTTCCAAGTATAGTTGGGCAGAAAAATTGCTGTACGAGCATCCCCTACGTTTGGCCAACAATCCCATTATGCCAGAGATAATTCGTACACGTTTTCGTAATTCAAATTTTTTAGTTGTTGTTAAGTTGGAAAATGATGAGACCTCATTCACGATCTCGGTCAGTGATCAGCATACCCCACGAACACTGGTTGAAATGGTCCTGTCGAAAGTACGTAAATCTCAAATAAAAGTTAGCGATCGCGCCTCTGACTACATATTGAAAGTGCGTGGTCGAGACGAATACTTGTTTGGTGAATATCCGCTAATACAGTTTATTTATATACAGGTAAGTTAAATAAAATAAACGTTTAATACATTTTTATTTATTAATTTTCATTAAACACAGGAAAGCCTTTCTGGTTCAGATGTTCCAAATGTTGTACTCAAACCCATACATACCCTACCTTCATACATTAGCTATAAACAGGAATTAAATGCTGCCCCTAAGAGACCACCAAAACCCGAAAGTCTGCGCCATCAATCGAATGAAATGGTAAAGAGAAAAATGAAAAACTCATGGGAAATCGATGATCACTTTCGTCTACGACTGCACCGCATTGATAATGTGAACTGTGATTTGGCGCGTGGCATTAAGGTGGGTGTACACATCGGCCTCTATCACGGCGAACACAAGTTGTGTGCTCAACATTCAGTCGATATAGCCAGCAGTAATAATCGTTCATTTACCTTTGACAAGGACATAGTCTTAGATATTCCCCTGCAAAACTTGCCACGCATGACTAGACTCTGTATGGTCGTCTATGAAGTGACAAAGACATCACGCTCCAAGAAATCATCCAACACTAGCAAAGAGAATACAATACTAAAAGATGGCAATGTAAATGTGAATTCGTTGGCCTGGGTCAATACTACACTGTTCGATTACAAACATCAATTAAAAACGGGCTGCGTAACACTACACACCTGGACGTATGCCGATGACATACAGTCGGATGAAATATTCCATCCGTTGGGCACGATCGAACCAAATCCACGTAAAGATGAGTGTGCTGTGGTGCAACTGACATTCCATAATTACGGTTACGAAAATATACAGTATCCTTCGGAAGAGACAGTTCTGCAATATGCCTCCAATTTAGCCGCTTGCAAAGAGCCCCTAAGTCGCGGATCGTCCCAGGATGCGGCGGCTACCGTTAGCAAAGTTTTATCACAGTATTCACGTACTATTAATAAACTTTATGAAATGCACGATCAAGATCGCAATGATATATGGGAGAAGAGGTAAGTTTATATACATATGAATAAGTGTACCATTTCGTTTGTAATTTCCACATTTGTATATGGAAATTATGTATGTTGAAAACAAAATTTGAAAGCCCTCAAATAACTTACAAATATGATAGATACAGTAATATATCGGGTATAGTCCTGGCATATTTAAATCCATCTGATCTACTTACTATTTACACCACTTATATCCGACCCAAAATGGAATAGAACTCTCATGTGTGGATCGGTGCTTCGAAGTCTATTTTGGAGTTACTCGACCGCGTACAGGAGAGGGCGAAGATTCTTATCGGTGACAGTAGGCTATCCAGCTCTATTGACTCACTGGAACATTATCGAAATGTGGGTTGTGTTTCACTGTTCTACCGATACTACAATGGTATGTGCTCTGCTGAAATTAGGGAACTTTTCGCGAAACCCGTAGTTTTTTACGCAACACACGCTCTTAGGCAAGGGCACATCAATTCGTTGTCGACTGGACAGTGGATCGCACAACATATTACAGGGAAAATTGGTTCTTTAGTCGTACTGACCGTATGTGGAATAAGCTTCCTCATGAAGTCTTTCAATACGGGAAAATTCAAATCAAATGTCCACAAACACTACTACCTCTATCCTTCCTCCCATAACCTATTTTCCTAGGGGTCATCCCCTGAGTGCTGGTCCAAGAAAAAAAAAGTTAGTTTGAAGTTTTTTTACCTCCAAATAGTCTTCCAGCAGTCCAATATTTTTTAACTGTAAATACGAATACTTATTAACAATTACCTAACATATTTTAGATATGCTATTAAACAAGATGAACCCGAAGAGCTTTCTATCCTGCTGCATTGTGTTAACTGGAATGAACGTGATGAGGTGGCCGAAATGTGGCATTTGCTTAAGGAATGGCCTACAATATCAGTAGAACGTTCTTTAGAATTACTAGATTATGCTTATCCAGATCCGGCAGTGCGAAATTTTGCCATTCGTTGTCTAAACAATTTAAAGTAAGTATACATAAGTTGTGAGCAAACGTGAATAAATGAAACAAATTTTTAAACAACCAACAGAGACGAAGAGCTTTTACTGTATCTGCTGCAATTGGTACAGGCCATGAAACATGAATCTTATTTGGATTGTGCACTCACCACCTTTGTCCTAGAGCGAGCTTTGCGCAATCAACGCATCGGACACTATTTCTTTTGGCATTTACGCTCTGAAATGCAAACGCCTTCAATGCAAACTCGTTTCGGTCTATTGCTTGAGGCCTATCTCAAAGGTTGTAAACCTCATGTACCGCTGCTGCGCAAACAGTTGCATGTTTTAGAGAAACTGAAACAGGGTTCGGTGCTGGCAAAAAAGGGCAGCAAGGAAAAAGTAAGAAATCTCTTACAAGACTTTTTGCGCAATCAGCGAAATAGTGGTGTCTTCCAAAGCATACAGAATCCCTTGAATCCCAGCTTTCGCTGTAAGGGCGTTAAGCCCGAAAAATGCAAAGTTATGGACTCAAAAATGCGCCCGCTATGGATTGTATTCGAAAATGCCGATCAAAACTGTAACGATATTTATATAATCTTTAAAAATGGTGATGACTTAAGACAGGACATGCTAACACTACAAATGCTAAGAGTTATGGATCAATTGTGGAAAAATGAAGGGTAAGAATGATGTAAATTGAACAAAAAGTTGTTCGTAACAAAAGTTTATTTTACATATATTTAGCATGGATTTCCGCATGAACATATACAATTGCATTAGTATGGAGCGTCGCTTGGGTATGATTGAGGTTGTACTCAATGCCGAAACTATAGCCAACATACAAAAGGAGAAGGGTATGTTTTCGGCCACCTCGCCCTTCAAAAAAGGCTCTTTATATAGTTGGCTTAAGGAGTACAATAAAACTGAAGAAGAAATGAACAAAGCTGTTAAAGAATTTACGCTAAGTTGTGCTGGTTATTGTGTAGCCACATATGTTTTGGGTGTAGCTGATCGTCATTCAGATAACATTATGGTGAAACGTAATGGTCAAGTAAGTTTTTTTCTAATTTGTTTTAATTACACATTTAATAAATATATTTGTTTTATTTCAGCTTTTCCATATTGATTTTGGTCACATATTAGGCCATTTCAAGGAGAAATTTGGCGTTAGACGAGAACGTGTACCATTTGTTTTGACACACGATTTTGTGTATGTCATAAATAAGGGTCGTGCCGATCGTATGGCTGAAGAATTTCGTTTATTCCAAGATATGTGTGAAAAGGTAAATCAACACTAGGTTTTTGTAAGTGTGTTATTTTATAATTTTGTTTTTTATTCTCTTGTTGCAGGCATTTTTGGTTTTACGCAAACACGGCTGCCTTATACTTTCCTTATTTAGTATGATGATATCAACGGGTCTGCCCGAATTATCATCTGAAAAGGATTTAAATTATTTAAAAGAGACTTTGGTAAGTTCAACTTTTATTTTATTTACCATAATATAAATTAAACTTAAGTCACTATAAAAAATCAGTAGAGTTCGACCGAACCCGGGTTTTTCATGCCGAACTCGAATCTAATATTCGATATTTTACGATACAAATTACGTTTGTGTTCTATTAATTATATTCAAAACATGTTTGTACTTTAAAATTCCTTAATCTTTGTTTTTCATCTATAATAAATTGAACGAATATCGACTACTGGCATTAGGCGGATTTTTGGCCTAATCCAAAACTGAAATCGAATATTTGGTCAATATTCTCAAATCAATTTGACATTTTTTTTAATAAAAATTGGTATTTTTCAAAAAATCTGAACAAAGTAAAAATATTAAATTTTTTCTGTATAATAAAAAAAAAAAATTGGTGAAATTTTTTGTAAAACCAAATACATAATTTAAAAACTTAAAAAAAATCATTATTTTTTCTCTCACTCTGCAACCACAATCATTGAAAAGGGGTTGTTGAACGGGAAAATAATCATACGGTTCGATATTACTTTTTTGAGAACTATCATTTGTATCGTATCTGTGTAATCTGTGTTGAGTGATATGAACGTACATATGTCAATTTCGAACTTAAACTTTGAATTTTCATAAAATTATGAAAATAAAACTTATTTAAATTGTTTTCTTTCCAATTTCAGGTTTTAGAATATAGTCAAGAAAAAGCTGTTGAACATTTCCGTTCGAAATTTAGCGAGGCTTTAGCCAATTCCTGGAAAACTTCACTCAACTGGGCTTCTCATAATTTCTCTAAAAATAACAAACAATAAAAACAAACCGACAGAAATATTTAAAATCCCAAACTCAAATCACCTACCCACAACAAATACTGCATGATCATCTCGAAAAAAGAAACTAACAATAACAACACCAACAACAAAAATTAACATCCTATACGATCGACTATTATACATAATTGTACAATTAATTGTGCTTATATTTAAACAAAAAAAAAACAAAATTTTTTGGTTTATTTTCTTTATTACTTCTTAATTTTAATTATAATTATATTTTTTTATTTTTATTATTTTCACTCCTAATATTCTAATTTTTTGTTGGATATTTTTTTTCGTTTATTAAATTTAATTGTTTTTCATTTGTAAAATTTCCTCATAGATAAAATTTCAAACAAAACAAAAATAAAACAAATTAAAAACAAAACATGCATTAAGTAAAAAAATAATAAAATACATAAAAGTGTTCAACACAAAACTTTAGACTTTAAAGAAACAAAAATAAATAAATCAACTTCATTATGAATTAAATAAAAACCACATTTTAATAATAAAAAAATACAAACAACAACAAAAAAATTACGTAAATTACAATGAACTTATATTAATAAATTTAAATCAATATAACTTTAATTATTAAACAAACAAAATTATATGGTTTTATTATTTTAATAGGTAAGGATAAGAGGAGTGTGGTTATGTCTGATACCAATGACTTCGCACAATAAAACAGTATAGAAAGTAGAGTAGCGGTAAATCCTTACAGTAAGGCAGTGCTCATGTTTTAAATCTTATTCGCCATAGATGACAACTAGATAGGTAACTGAGAACCAAAAACCTAAGTCTATTGTCAGAAACCAAATTCATGAGAATGTATTGCATGTATTTTGTTATTGTATGACCCGTATGTGTGAAAAGAAAGTAATTTTTATACCCAATACCTTCGTGAGAAGGGTATATATAAGACTGTCATTCCGTTTGTAATTTCCCGACCCTATCCTGGATCCTTATATTAAGGATTAAGGATAGGGTCGGATTAAGCCATGTCCGTCTGTCTGTTGAAATCAACTTTCCGAAGCCCCCAAATTACTTTCATACACGATTCATACATCAATATCTCCGGAATTTTTCTGGCTCGGTAGATATTTAAAATCGAGAAAATCGGTACACAAATGGCTGAGATATAAGGAAAAAACCAGGACAACCTCGATTTTTGACCTATATCTGGATTACTAAGTCATTAATATAGATATGGATATCTAATGATAGATATTTCAAAGACCTTTGCAACGACGTATATAAGACCACAGTAAGTTGGACCTACAATGGGTCAAAATCGGAAAAAATATTATTTAACCCGTTTTGTTCACAAATTTTTTTTCAAAAAATTTTAATTTTAAAAAAATTCTAAAAAATTAAAAAACAACTTTGAAAAAAAAAATTAATTTTGTTTACCTAAAAAAAATTATTTATTTAAAATCGTTTATTCTATGTTAATCGCCTTAACTCGGATATCTATTTTATTGATTAAACAAACAATGAGCAATAACACTATACAACACCAAAAAAAATTACGAGGTCCGACATCCCACGACAACCGGTTCTACGCACCGGAATGACCCGAGTTCACTCGGCCAAGGGCTGTCAACTCAGCAAACACTGCTGCTACAACAACAACAACGAGGTCCGACCAATAAATTTTGATAGAGCAGACAAAAAAAAGACACGTGTATCGGCGTTTTGAAAGTTTACATCTGAATTTCATTTGAGGGAGGGTTAAAGTTCCCCACTCTGGCACATTCTTATTGTTAATCGTCATAAGATACCTTACATTTTAGGTATAAAATGTGTTCAGCAAAGTCATGTAAAATGTTACGGAGAATATTTTTGTAGAATATGTTAACCCTCTAAATCCCCAAGGCATGGGTATTTTTTTTGTCCTTCTTTTAATAAAGAGCAACAAACACCATTAAAACAGGGATTTAAGGGGTAAAATGTTCCGCAAAAATATTATCCGTGAAATTTTACTATAAGTCCCTGAATATTATCCGTGAAATTTTACTATAAGTCCCTGAATACACCAAAACGGAAAATTCAACCAGAAAGTCAGAAATAAGACACAACAAAAGAGAGCTTATGGTTAATTTCGCATTTATTAAGAAATAGCTGATCCGACTGAACACATTTTATACCTAAAATGTAAGGATCACATGGTATCTTATGACGATTAACAATAAGAATGTGCCAGAGTGGGGAACTTTAACCCTCCCTCAAATGAAATTCAGATGTAAACTTTCAAAACGCCGATACACGTGTCTTTTTTTTGTCTCCTCTATCAAAATTTATTGGACGGACCTTGTAATTTTGGAAAAAATTTGATTTTGTTGTATACTTTTCAAATTTGTATCAATGCAAACAACATTTCTAAAAAACATGTTAAAAATGGTATATAAAGCAAGAGATATATCATGATTTTCAAAAGAAAAAAATTAGAAAATATGTGTAGGATTGTACCCAGAGCATGAGTGGGACAAGTTCTCATGGACCCAGTAAAATAAATACAGATGAGGCGATAGACCTTATCAAGTAATGATCTCGCAGTCATCTGTTCCACTTTATTCCACCATGCCAAGACAGCATATGTTATTATTGGCCTTATAACTGTAATAAAAGACCAGTAAATCATCTTCGGTTTTAACCCCCACGTTTTACCTAAAATTCGCTGGCAGGCATATATTGCCCAAGTAGCTTTTTTGATAGTGTTGGGTAAGTGAGAATTCCAAGTGAGAGTCATATCAAGTAACCCCAAGATATTTTAACCCCTTAAAAACCATATAGATGAGCCATAATTCGCTGACAGGCATATATTGCCCTAGTAGCTTTTTTTATAGTGTTGGGTAAGTAAGAATTCCAAGTGATAGTCATATCAAGTAACCCCAAGATATTTTAACCCTTTAAAAAACCATGTAGATGGGTCATTCAATGTAGTCTTTATGAGTCGAATAACTCTCCGTTTGGAATGTTACAAGAATTGTCTTGACTGGGTTAATGGTTAACCCTCTTGGTTATATTCAGAGCATTCTGCAATAGAGGCGATAATACTCCACCTTGTGGGCATCCCCTAGTTCCTCTAAGGGTTTCGGATGATCCTCTTAATTTCCTTATTATGTACGGAACCCTTTTCCTATGCAGTTTTAGATCAATAGCACCGTATGACGTAGGTAATTGGATAGCAGTCACCGTAGATTTGCCAGGTTGATAAGCAAATTGAAAACGGTGTATTGGATTATGTAATTATCGAGTAGTTCCTCCATCGTTTTCACGAAAAACGAGCTGGGACTTATTGGTCTGCATAAAGACTTGATTTGAAGATTCTCGATAATTGAGGGACAATAATGTCACCTCCTTTTTGTAGAAAGCATGGAAAAATTCCATCTGTTCTTGAATGGGCTAAATTTATATCACGCTCACTTTACCCGCTCTAAACCAAAGATTATATCTACCAACCGACGAACAGTGGCGCCCGTAGAACAAGTGAGGTTGCAAAAATCAAAAATTTCATGTGCCCCTAAAAGTACTGAATAAACCTATTTTACAGTAAACTATTACAATCTGATTTTTGGTTCAGAAGATATAACCAGTTTTAGGTAATTTGGTCCGCTTTCAGAGACAATATATCGAAACTATGTAACGGATCGTCATTATTTTTGATACTATTGATAGACCTATTATTAAGAAAAGAATAAACAAAAATTGTACTTTTTGCTTTGTTTTTGTCCATGTAAATCTATATTTACCAACTATCAATTTTTTCAATATTTCTCAACTTTGATGGAAAAAAAAAAACTATCAATTATAAAATTGATGATGATCAATTATCTATTAAATTTTTTGATTATTTCATTTGTTTCAAAAGTTATGATTTTTGCAACGAAAAAACTCAAATGGCGCCACTGTGCGACGATTACTTTCGAAGTTGGACATTGAACCAGTAAAATGAGTATCCAGAAGAAGTTTGCAGGTCGTGTACATGCCATCTGGACGTTTCGGCATACATAGACCATTGATATGATCCCGATATCAGGTATTTTGTAGCCGAATAGCTCCCAGGAGATTATCAATATTCTCGCAGTAGCTACGCCACATTGATCTTTTTGATCTCCCTATCGTATTCCTGGCTCATTGAATCTTTGTTCCGCCTTTTTCTGGCACTTCACCGAATAGCTCCCAGGAGATTATCAATATTCTCACAGTAGCTACGCCACATTGATCTTTTTGATCTCCCTATCGTATTCCTGGCTCATTGAGTCTTTGTCCCGCCTTTTTCTGGCACTTCACCTGTTATTAATTGTCCTAGTAGCTATAAATTGCGACCCATAGACCTATAGTTAAGACCTTCTGAGGTGGCACAGTTTCTCCAGCTCCAATTGCCACCTACTGACACAAACACAAATACATACTCTACAGCCAAAAAGGGCTTCTCTTGCAAAACATATTTTTTATATAATTTTTTTACGCTGAACACAATTATGGCAACAATTTAAAAATCTAACCATACGATTTTTTCGAAATATTTCAATTTTTAGATTTTCTCTAAAAAACGTGTTTTTAACTGTTATATCTCAGGAACGTGGAATTTAATTGAAAATGTTAAAAACTGTTTATGGTTCTAAAATCTATGAAAGTTGAGCCTCTAATTGAATGCAACCTACATAAGTAGGTCTATAAATATCAATAATGTATGTACTAAGTTATAATTTTTCCGAAGAAGAAAAATACGGAATTAATTTCACTTTCGATCGGAGTGGAATTCTGTGATAGAAATTTATTCGAGTTTGTTTTAGCATCTTCAGATTCATTCAATTTTTTAAATTCAAATGTTTTAATAATGGAAATTTTTCAGTTTTATTTCGCCAATATTTTGCATATCAAAACATATGCAAAATCTTAAAACTTATAAACACGTACGACTCATAATATGCTAAAAATACTTGAGTTCCGTGTTAAACCCCTGACAGACGATTTTTCACATTTAAACCTGAAAATTGAATTAAACGTTTACTTACGTATCATATTAAAGCTCAATAAATAATGAACAAAAAAATTAAATACATTTTATTTTATTTTTTTAATATATTTATATTTTATATATATATTTAAAATACATATACATATATTTGTTTCTCGACATTTATCAAAATACATAAGCAAAACATTTTTCTGTCTGTTTTAATCATTACAACTATAAATATATGTATGTATATAAAAAAAATTATTTTTTTTATTGTTTTTAATTTTAATATAAAATAAAATTAGTTTAAAAACTAGATTAATTTTTTGATTTGCCAGTGGCATTAATTCTTTTTTTTCGTTTTTGTTTGTTTTATTTTAAAATTAAATATAACATTAGCAATTATGTTATGAAACCTAATTAAATTGAAAAAAAAAATAGGGAAAAATACACTACTACTTCAGCTAAATGTATAAGAAAAAATACAAATGTATATAATAATAAAATAATAAATATAAACATAACTAGTAGTTTATATTTAGCTAAATAATAATTATAAAAAAAAATATTATGTTACAAAAATTATAATTATGATTAAGGTTAAAATAATTAAAACTTACATACTTAAAATGTACATTACATATTTATTATTATTAAAATAATAATAATAAAATTAAATATATATATATATATTATGTATATGTAGATACGGAATTATAAAAACAACAACATACGTTAGTTTTTGGATGAATGAGAAGGAAGGAGTAAAGGAATTTTTTAAAGTAAATGTATGTATGTTGTTTGAAATTTTATTAATACTAATAATAATATTAAACATTAAAGTAAATATACATAAAACGCGCTGAATTTGTTTTAGTTTAATTTCATTAAAATCTTACACATTGTGTGAAAATCTTTAATGGAATATTTCTTTTTTATGTGTAGTTTTGTAAATATTATAACATGTTTGTTGTATGTATACATATATAGATTTTTATTGAATTGTAATTAAGTCTTTCAATATTAAAATTTTATAACTGTTAAATAGAAAATTAAAGAAATGTTATTGGATAGTTCTTGCCAAGGTTTTCTAATGAACCGTCCTCAATGTTTTATGTAAATTTTATTGGTAATACCGTACAAGGGGGTTTATTCATTAGTCACAAATTATATAAAAATACTTCATACAATTTTAGCATGGGATATAGATACTGGTAGTAAAGTTTCTATATCCCATGCGAATGAAAATTTAACATGAGTTTTGTTATTATAACAAAAAAAAAAATAAACAATGTACATGTAAAATTGTCATGAACTGTTAGCTAAATCGAATTAAAACAAGTAAGAGAGCTATATTCGACTGTGTCGAATCTTATGTACCCTTCACTAAAGTATACTTGATGCTAAGAATTGAATTTTTGGAAAAAATTGTTTGGTGAAAAATATTTGTCCCAATGTCGATCCCGTTGTTGGTCTGAATTTCCATGGTGTTATATACGTCGTTAGTAAAGTCTTTGAAATGTTTATACCCCCTGTTCCGTAAGTCGAGTGATTTCAAAAACGAATAGTCGAATTATGCAAATTTATGTTCGGCAAATCGCACGATTTTGGGATTCTCTTATTCGATATCGAATAAAATGTATGTTTTTACCCGAATGCTAAAAAGCGCTCGAAATTTATTTCGATTGCGAGTTCGAGAATTTGCCCGCAGGTTTGTTTACGATTTACACAACAGGAAGGATAGATACAAAAAAATAGGTCAAAAATCTCATACTATTCAATTATTGTATGTATTTTATAAATGTGACAGAACATTTATAATTATATTTATAATTTTTTATGATACATAGGCTGACTTCATAAACGCATTTTGCAAAGCAACACTGCAAAGCATAATGTTCATAAACGCAATAGATTTTGTTTTGGCAATGTCGCAAGTTCATTATTGTATGGCAATGCTTGTAAATGTGCAGCATCTGTCAAATTTGTGAACTGTTTTTATTTATGATTCTTTACAAAACATTTATGCGTACATGAATGTCACAAAGTATAGCTTTGCCTTGTAATTGCTTTGCATTACTGCGTTTATGAAGTCGGCCATACTTTCAATAAATAAATACATAATTTTTTTAAAAAGGAATTGATTGATAATTGAAACATTGAAAGACTTATTACCTGTGCAATCAAAAATATGTAAAATATTCTGCTTATTTTTAAAGAAAAATCTTAATTTTAAAACAGTTTGATTTTTGCATAATTTACCCTTAAGAGCATATTTTTGCATATTTTGTCGTAAGCACTTTTTTTCCTAGAGAGGAACGGTCGGTTTGTGAGTGTTTTTTATACTTAATATTTCGACAATATTAAGTATAAAATTAAAATAAATTAAAATTTTTTTTAAATTAAGTAAGAGCTTTTGAAATTTTCGTTAAAAATTTTGATAGATTTTTGTAAAGAGCTTTAACTAAACTTTAAAGACCTGTTTACGCATTTCAAACGTTAAATACGCCTAGAAAGTTTGTATGAAAATCACTCGGTTTTATAAATATTTTTAAGTAATTTCCATACTAATTTTCTAAACGCATATTATGTTTGGAATCCATTAACTGGAATAAATGATTTTTATTTAAAAATTTTAACAGTATTTTTTACAACATACATATTTTGGTTGCCCTGCATGTTACATACATACATACTACATATTTGAATAAACAATTTTGTCTTTTATAAAAATACTGTATATTTTTAATAATTAAAAAAAAAATAATAATATATAATGTATTAATATATAGACGTTTTTAACGATTTCTTTTCATAAATTTGGTTGTTTTAAATAGTTTTTTTTATATCATATGTTTACATATACTATTAGTAATAATTGTTTTTTTATTTTTGATAAATATATTTTATGTCTTCATAGGAATTTCTTATTTTTTTTGTAGTTAGTATTAATAAAAAAAATTCATTTAACACTGCATTTTATTATAAATATTTATATTTTGGAATTTATTTTTGAGGTGCCTGTGTTTAATAAAATACATATTTTTTATATTTTTATCGTTTTTTCTTGTTTGTACATTTAAAGTCCTTGATGAATTTTCATTTATATTTGTGTCATAAGATATTTTTGAAAGTTGTTTTTATATGTAAGTATATAATGAAAAAAATTTGAAAATTTGCAAAAAAAAATAAATAATATACAAAAAATTGTCTCAAAAATTTTTTATTCAAAAAAGATTATTAAGAGAAGATTCTGTTAAATATAAAAAATATTAAGATTTTCATAATTAATTTGATTATTGATTCGAAAATTCAAATTATCAACTTTGTCTGAATTATTCATTGTAATTCGAAAATGTTTTCATTCAAATAGTATAAAAAATTCAGATTTTTTAAAATGATTTCTTACAACAAGAAAATTGTTTCAAAAATCATGTCAGATCAGATTATTGAAATAAGATTTTGTTAAAAACAAAGATATAAAATTAAAAATTTGAAAATTTAGAATAAAACAAAAACAAAACGTTGTCTCAAAAATCATGAGAGAGGATTTTGTTAAGAATACCAAACAATATATAAGGATTCTAATTGATTAATTTTGAAATTTATTCGAAAATTCCAATGATCGACTTTATTTGAATTATTCATTGTAATTCGAAAATTTATTCATTCGAAGCGTATACAAACTTAAAATTTTTTAAAATGATTTCTTTACAACAAATAAATTGTCTCAAAAATCATGTCAGATCAGATTTTTGAAAGAAGATTTTGTTAAAAACAAAGATATATAATAAAAAAAACTTTGGAAGAAAACAAAACGTTGTTTCAAAAATCGTGGTAGATGATTTTGTTAAGAATACCAAACAATATATAAGGATTCTAATGTTTAATTTAGAAATTTATTCGAAAATAAAAATGGTCGAATTTATATGAATTATTTACATATTCATTACAATTCGAAAATGTTTTCATTCGAATCATATATAAAATTCAAATTTTTTAAAACAATTTCTTTACAACAAATAAATTGTCTCAAAAATCTGATCTGACATGATTTTTGAGACAATTTATTTGTTGTAAAGAAATCATTTTAAAAAATTTTAAGTTTGTATACGCTTCGAATGAATAAATTTTCGAATTACAATGAATAATTCAAATAAAGTCGATCATTGGAATTTTCGAATAAAAGAAGATTTTGTTAACAAATGTATTTCAACACCAACAAGAAATAGTTTGGTTTTTCATATTAGTGCTTTTTTAAAATGGTAGAACTGAAAAAAACATTTTTTTTCAAAACATAACTAATTCATCAGTTGTAGCATTTTATATTTAAGGTGCTGTTTATGATACAAGCGAGTACTACTTTGAGTTAAAATTTTGCATGTATTTTGTTTTTGTTACAATAACAAAATACATGTAAAATTTCCACTCAAAGTACTCGTGTGTATTATAAAAACAGCACATTGGTCGTCTAACAATTTTTTTTATAAAGATCAATTAAAAAAAATTTAAAACTAATTGAATTTTATGTAAATTTGTTTGACTCCAACATAGAGATGAGTTTATAGATGCGAAGGTGAGAGAAAAGTAAGAGTAAGTACCATATGGCTGACACAACAACAAAATACATTGCTTAAAATATACATATTTTATTGTTACATGAGTTTAGGGGGTTTTGAACGCTGAAATACGATTTTTTTCTCTCAGTTACGCTCATAAAGATATTTAATTCTATTGTTGGGGTTTTTAAGTTCACTTCGAATACACAAATTTATTTTAGTACATAGTAATTGTGACCCATAATTGAAAATTAAAACTCCAGTGTACAGATTCCAAACGAAATATTTAATTAAATAATTTGTATGTAAACTACTCAAACATATTTGAAAAACTTACAGCCTTACTGCAAAAGCAGATATGTCGATTTTAAATCAATAATGTCGACTAATGTTTTAAAATGCATAAAATGAAACAAACACTTAAAATTTTGTTTTATTATTTCTATATACTTTTAGTTTTTTTAAAAAAATATTGGAAATTTCTATTTTAAAACAACGTCGATTTTAACAAAAATTAACGATAAAATGCTCAGTTTTCAAATAAATGCTTTTTTTATGTTTCCATAAAAAACTTTCTAGAAAAATGTTTCGTTGCTCGTACTGAATTAGAATCTATATATTTGTTGTGAACAGTTGTAGAAACTAGAAGTTGTATGTTGATTTTTTCAATATGGCTGAAAATTAAATAAAGTACAGTTGTAGGAAATAGAATTATTGGTTTCATTTTCTCAAATCACATTTATTCGGGAAAAGGAAACAAATCAAGCACATCCACATACATATATAGATTTTTTTTTAAATATCTATAAATTTTCCAAATTTATTTAATATTAATGACAAAAAAGAATTTAAAGAAAAAGGCATATTTCTTTTTATCATCGAAAAGCTGATGCTCGTTTTCCCATATTAAGGTAATTCATTATAAATTGCAAATTTTTCAAGGTTTTTTCATTTTTTAATATTTTTGTGTTTGATTTATCTTTTCAAAATTGTTGCGCCTGCGCGTTTTCTAAAATGAATTTTTACATTTAATAAATTTTAAGATTTTCATAAAAAATTGTTGATTTTGCTTCTAAAAAATAAGAGTTTCTTCAAAAATAAATTATATTGTACATTAGAGAAATTTTATTTTAATTAAGATTTTAGAGTTTTGATGAAAAATAAATAAATGTGCTAGTATGTAAATACATATTTTTCATAAGTCAAAATAGTTATTTTTTTGTCAAGTATTTCGGTTTTTTTTTACAAAAAGGCACGATGATTTTCTTTGTTTCTTTATTTGTTTGTTTGTGTATATAAATGTGGAAAAAATCTGTAAAATGCAGTGATTTTATTTTAGTTTGTTTTGCGTATAAATTCAGTCTATTTAATTTTAAAAAAATATACATATACTATATTTTTGTTTTATATTATTATTTGAGATTCATACAATCGTACAGCATAAAAACCCAGGAATCTTTCTTTGTAGTTTTAAAGTTATAAAACAAAACGCAAATAAACCAAGTCCGTCTTTATTTTAAATATATAGTTATAAAAAATATTTATATTTTGTTTCTTCTTTCCATTATTTTTCATATATGTATGTAAATCTGTAAATATTTCTCGTTTTTTGTTTTGTTCTCTTTTGTTTTAAATATTATTGTTTGTTATTAGTAGATATTTTATTAAATACAATACATACAGTTTCATATACACCTTGTTATAATGTTATTTCATGCAACGCGTTTAAAAATCTCTATGAAATTATGGTTAAACTTATTTTAAATTTAAATGTCTTAAAAGTGTAAACAAAATAAAATACATATATGTAATAATTGTTTTTATTTTTTTTTTTGTTTTATATTCAATAAACACTTACTTATAGTTTCTTTTTTTCTAATAGGGTGTGTGTTTGTTTTCGTTTTAATGAAATGGAAACCATATTATTCATATTTAATGTTTCGATAGATTTAACGGTACATCTGCAAAAGAAAAAATATAAATTAGTGAAGTCATCAACAATTTAAAAATTACGAATATACCAGTAAAATTTTCGCAAGGGTGCGCACATTGTCTACTTCCTAAAATTGCTTTGGAATTAGTGTATCCAAAAAACCGGTTTAACCGAAAAAGTAAATTTTTTTCGGTTTAACCGAAAAGGGTGTTAAAAAAACGGTTTCGGGTTTGTCATTTTAAAAACCCGGTTAAGCGGTTTTATATTAAATTTAAAAAAAAAAATTTATTTAAAATTTTATATTAAATTTAAAAAAAAAAAATTTATTCAATATGAAAGAGACCGAAAATAACTCGTCCAATCCAAATTGTGATTTATATTTTGTGATAAAAAGAAATCACTCAAAATAACAGTTATAAAATTATTTTTATTTACATACATCTGAGTGACAAAATTGAGATTTTTTTTAAATTGTGGTATAAATATTTTGATAATTTTTCGTAAATGTTCTCTAATAAATTACTCTCTCAATGATATAACACAAACAATTATGTATGTATGTTTAAATCATAGATCAAATTTAATTATTTGATTTAAAAATAAAAACAATCATCAGTTCATTGCAACTTTTTTTCTGTACTAATTTGAGTGCAGCTACAAATTTTGCACTAAAGTTTAAGTTCGAAATGATTTAAGTTTATTTTTGCGCACTAATTCAAAACCTAAGACAATTTGTATTATTCAAATTTCGCTTCAATAATTTCATGACCACTAATTTTTGAAAATTTTGAAGAGTATGTTTAAGGCAGCTTTTTGTTGATTGCAAGTTAAAATATTGCACTAATTTAGTGTAGTGCAGGTTTTTGCACTAAAAAATTATCACTATCACAAATTTTGTTTAGTGCTAGTGAAGAAATGACCATTATCACTAAAGCTTTTAGGTTTTTGCACTAAAAAATTATCACTATCACAAATTTTGTTTAGTGCTAGTGAAGAAATGACCATTATCACTAAAGCTTGTGAAAATAATTTTTTGGAATTTTATTTAGTGCAATGCTTATTTCAATTAACATTTAAAACTATCTCCAACTATGCTTTAAATGTCTGCGAATGAGAATTTACCAATGAAATTAAAGTGAACCCGTTATTTTCGATCTCTGATTACACTATACAACAAAATCAATTTTTTTTCCAAAATTACAAGTTCCGACCAATAAATTTTGATAGAGGAGACAAAAAAAAAAGACACGTGTATCGGAGTTTTGAAAGTTTACATCTGAATTTTTGACGGGGGGGTTAAAGTTTCCCAACTCTGGTACATTCTTATTGTTAATCTTCATAAGAAACCATATGATCCTTACATTTTAGGTATAAAATGTATTCAGAAAATTTATGGAAAATGTCACGAAGAACATTTTTGTATAATATGTTAACCATCTAAATCCCCAAGGCCTGTGTCTTTTTTGTCCTTATTTTAAAAAAGAGCAACAAACACCATTAAAACAGGGATTTAAGGGGTTAAAATGTTCCGCAAAAATATTATCCGTGAAATTTCACTATAAGTCCCTAAATACACCAAAATGGTAAATTCAACCAGAAAGTCAGAAATAAGACAAAACAAAAGGGAGCTTACGGTTAATTTCGTATTTTTTTTAATCTTTTTGAAATAATTTTAAATCATAAAAGCCTTTAAAAATTAACATAAAAATTCAAAAATTTAAAAAAATATTTTATTTTACATCCCATAAAATGGATTTTTCCACAAATTTCAACTTTGCTAACCTAAACCTAAAGGGCGTAGGAGTCTTTTCATTTCAAACACTCATTTCATAGGCTGATCAATTATCTATCATATGCCTTTTAAATTGTTTGATTATCTTATTTGGAAAAGTACGTTTGAATTTCTTTAATAAAGTTGCCAGTCATAAAAGTTATGACAATCTGATGGTATCAATGGTTTTAGATCTTGATATGTTGTCAATTTTTCTTTGTTTTTTTTTAATTCTCTGAGAATTGTAATTGAGTATGTAGATTTTTTCAAAGTATTTCCTACTAAGTACATATACATACATACATACATATTTTTTTCATACAAGAGTAGATACGTCCGTTTGCTGTAAGAAATAGATACATTTGTAGTTACGTCCGTTTGAATTTCTATAATAAAGTTGCCATTTTTGATCGCAGGGATCTAAAAATTTCGTGAGCATGTAGTTTGATAAAAAAAAAACAATAATCAATCAAAAACTCGATTTTGAATTTTTGTGTAGTTACGTCCGTTTGCATTTAATCTTGTAATATTATTTACTAATAATAAAAAAAAATTACCAAAAACTGTCGAACAAAATTATTGGCACACTTAACCAGATTCTTCTTCTATCCACTTTTTATACCCTACACCACCATAGTGGGGGCTAGGTCCATTATTTTACCTAGCCCCCATACAAATGTCCTTCCGAAATTGGACTTTATCGGTCATAAATGTTTAATTTATAAATGTATCTCCACAAATCGAGCTTCAAAAAAGTTTTATATATACAAAATTCATGTCACCAAATTTCGGTCCATAATTAGTCATAGCTCTCATATAGACACGCTTCCGAAAATCACTTTAACGTGCATAAATCACTTAAAAATTTTGGTATACTCACAAAATTCAACATAGTAAACTTTCATATAGACATAGATCACACGACCTAATTTCATGGTGATCGGTCCATAATTGGTCATAGCCCCCATATAAGGCCCACTTCCGAAAATCACACGAAAATATAAATTATTGAAATTTTAATAGAAAAATGTTTTTGCTCTTTTACTTAGTGTAGGGTATTATATGGCCGGGCTTGACCGACCATACTTTCTTATTTGTTTTTCTTAGAAAATGCCATTTTATATTCTTTTATTTAACAGTTTTCGTTTCTAACTGTTAATGCCAATTTGTAAAAAAATTTTCACAATAATTATCAATGTGGACATATGTGGCAAAATCATCCTTCACTTGCACAATCAAGGAAAATCATATGCTGAGATTGTAGAGATTATGGAAAGGAGCCGTTTTACAATTCGGAGTATCGTGCAACGTTTTAAGGGAGCATCAACACTTGAAAGTGCTAAACATACAGGTCGCCCTAGATCCTTAGGATCTAGGCGTGAATGCAGCCATATAATCAAAAAGGTCAAGTTATGTCCAACACAGGTTGCTCCAAAGAGTTTTGGGAAAGATGTTCACGCAGCAACAGTCAGAAGAGTGCTTCAGAAGACAAACTATAGTTGTCGTATTGCTAGACGTAAACCATGTATTTCATCTGTGAACCAAAATAAGCGTTTAAAATGTGCCGTTTAAAAATTTACGTAAGGCACATGATTTTTGGCACCAATTAATATTCTCTGATGAAAACAAATTTAATATTTTTTGCTCAGATGGCCGTCAGACGGTATGTAGAAAACCCAATAAAGAGCTGGAAAAACAAAATATTGCTTTAACAGTAAAACATGATGGTTGTTGTTGTTGTTGTTGTTGTAGCAGCAGTGTTTGCTGAGTTGACAGCCCTTGGCCGAGTGAACTCGGGTCATTCCGGTGCGTAGAACCGGCTGTCGTGGGAATGATAAAACATGATGGTAGAGAGCAATTGTGTGGGGTTGTCCGCTGCAGGGGTTGGTGAGCTGGTGTTTATTGACGAAATAATGGACAAAATGAAATATATGGATACACCTCAGGAAAAGTGCAAAAAAGTTAAATTTACAATTTTCTTTAACTTTTCAACATGACAATGACCCTGGACATATGTGGCTTTCATACAATGTTTCGCATGTCCTACCACACCCTACACAATCTCCGGATATTAATCCAATAGAGCATCTGTGGGAAGAGCTAGATAAGCGAGTGAAAAAGGCATTAGTTGAAGAATGGCAAAGTATTAGGTCAGATATCACAAACAAGTTGGTGGATTCATACCTAAGCTACTCAAGGCAGTTATAAAACAAAAATCACATGCAACTAAATATTAAATTTTGCAATATTGTTTCCTAAATCAAATGTTTTTTTAGCTTTTAATGAAGTGTGCCAATAATTAATGGTATTAAATTGTTGAAACGAAGTTAGTTATATTTTGGTAAATACCTGGTAAATATATTTTTTGTTTATTAAAAATCTCCACAATACGGTCTTTAAATCGACCTTAAAATACAATGAGCATCCTGTGCAAATATTTAATTTCGGCACTATATATACTCTTGTATACAATATACATACATACATTTTAACAAAATAGATTTTAACATACAGTGTTGCAAAAAATAATAGGAACGAATGCTTTATTTTCAAACTTTTTAAGTATGTTAGTCAAATTTAGTTTTGTTTAAAAAAATGTATATGCAGTTTTGTTTATCAGACATACAGCATAAGAAAAAACATAATCATTCCTATTTTCATTTATATTTTAATACATTATATGACTAACAATGTATTGAGTCAATATTTTTACTGGAAAAAATAATAGAAACGCGTAAAAGGATTCAACTTTTCGAGGCACATCTTTATATTTTTTGTTAAAAAACTATCTTATCTTAATATTTAGTTCCAATATACTGGACCGACACCAGAAGAGGAGAAACACCCCCATATCATGATGGATCCACCGCCTTGTTTTACGGTCTTCTTGGTGTATTTTGGATCATATGCCTTATTCTCTGGGCGCGTAACATAATATTTCCCATCGGATCCAAACAAATTTATCTTTGTTTCGTATGACCACAGCCCAAGAAGAACGTAAACACCCCATATCATGATGGCGGTGGATCCATCATGATATGGGGGTGTTTCTCCTCTTCTGGTGTCGGTCCAGTATATTGGATAAAGAACGAAATATGCATCCAGGACTACGTAAATATATTGCAAAGCTTAATGCTTCCATTTTCTGAGGAAGGGATGCCCTTCAGATGGAAGTTTCAGCAGGACAATAGTCAGAAGCACTCCTCAAAATTGGCAAAATACTGGTTTGCTGTCAACAAAGTAGCTCTTATGGAAAAGCCTTCGCAGTCACCGGACCTTAACCCAATGAAACACCTTTGGGTAGTGCTCAAGAGGAAGCTAGAGGGTTTCAGTCCGAAAAATAAGCACGAATTATGGGAACAAATCCAGGAAGAGTGATTTGACATTGACAAGGACGTTTGCATAGAAATTGGTTGATTCCATGAGCCGCAGATGCAATAAAGTTGTGAAAAACAAAGGTAGAGCAACTAAATATTAAGATAAGATAGTTTTTTAACAAAAAATATAAAGATGTGCCTCGAAAAGTTGAATCTTTTTACGCGTTTCTATTATTTTTTCCAGTAAAAATATTGACTCAATACATTGTTAGTCATATAATGTATTAATATATAGATGAAAATAGAATGATTATGTTTTTTCTTATGATGTATGTCTGATAAACAAAACTGCATATACATTTTTTTAAACAAAACTAAATTTGACTAACATATTTTCAAAGTTTGAAAAAAAAGCATTCGTTTCTATTATTTTTTCCAACACTGTATGTATGTATAAGTTTGTAATTTTTATTATTTTTCCGAATAAATATTTGGATTTAATTTAATTTGTAATTGCTTTCCTATCTTAAAATCAAAATTGAAATACGAATAACGGTCCTAAAAAAACGGTTTGTCAAGTTTGAAAGTTACTTGGGAACTTCGGAAAGTTGATTTCAACAGGCAGAAGGACATGACGTACATAATTTTCACAATTATTTCGCTTATTATTTATAAAGTCTCTCATTTATAATTTCAACCCACCTGAACTTTGTTCATCTTTATTGCTAATGGTATACATAGAGTTTCCAGAAGACCCAGGCACTGCTAACCCACCCCCAACACCTCCTCCTGCTCCCGTTGACGAAGACGACGTTGATGATGAAGCGCTAGAGGAGAAATTGTTCTTCGAAGATTTGGAAAGATCAGTTGTATCAGTCATTGGTGATGCTGCTGCAGACAATGCTGCCGCTGCGGCTGATGCAGGGACTAAACCTGCTGCTGCTGTTTGCATTGCTGTTACTGGATGTTGCATGCCATGCAAACTGCTACTTGCCATGGGATTGAACATAGAACTAGGATGTGATAATGCATTCGATGGATGATGAGGAGTAGCTGTGCTACCGAAACCAGCGGCAGCAGCAGCAGCTGCGGCTGCTAATGCAGCTGCATTGCCTACACCATTGTATTGGAAACCATGATATGGTGGTGACAAACGAGCGGCAGCTCCAGCTGCAGCAGCTGCCGACAACATGGCCGGATGTCGGGCTTGCATTAGGGCTGGATTTGCAGCGGCTGCTGCAGCACTTTGATAATGTTGCATCCACATTTGTGGATGTCGCATTGCCGCCAATGTCGAGATGTATGGATGGTAATACGGTGATCCCACAACGGCTGGAATGTATGAAGCAGCAGCTGCGGCCGCAGCGGCCGCCGAAGCATTTGCTGATGATGGCGACATAGCAGCTGATGGATGATTGGATGTAGCAGCATTTGAAGAATGTGGACTGTTGCCACCATTAGGCGGCTGTGCATATAAATACGAATATGGGTGTATTGGAGATCCTGCCAAGCTGGGATTACCTGGTGAGCCTCTTTGCATTAAATGCTGCTGCTGTTGGTGCTGCTGATGCGTTGTGGTGGTATTTACCGGTGTTCTTCTGTCACTCGTCAACTGGTCGTCACAGCGACTGTCTATGGTCGTTGTTGGTGAGGAGCAATTGCTGCTGCTATGATTTTGGGTGGCTGATGTGGGCGAAGCGAATTGTCGTCGTATTGAAGCAGTCTTTTTTGGTACAGTTCGAGGTGTAGTTTCACGTGGCGATGCCGTAGTTGAACGTTGTGGCGATAAATCTCCCTTTTGTATGCTTGGAATGTTATGTGTTGTACTCGATGTAGATGTTGGCGTTGTTGCTCTAAATGCTGACGGATGATGACGTGGTGAACGCGAACTTGTCGTTGACGAGGTGGACGCATTCACTGATGATGCATTAGGCGAGAGAGCGCTAGGACCCGACAATGGCGGCACGTAATGAGGTGACATCATGTATGGTGAATAATAAGTTTGTGGCTGATGTTGATAGTGTTGCTGCTGCAGATGATGCTGTTGATGTTGGTGATGCTGCAAGTGATGATGATTAGTGGGTGAGGCTGCAGTATCTGCACTACCACCACTGCTGCTGGCGTATCTCATTTTGTTAAAAGCATTATGAGCAGTATCAGGTGTTGATCGAGGAGATCGACGGCCACTATAGTCAGCATAGCCTCCACTGCCTCCTCCACTATTAATAGGACTTCTTGAATGAGTTTCACGCATGGGTGAACTATACGGTGGTGATCTTTTTGATTTTGTGGCTGAATTTGAGGGTGACTTACCACCACCGCCCATATTGTGGCCTTCTGGAGATTTTGGTGAATTATTTGAATGCGCATTTGAAGGAAATGATGCAGAAGGATAAGGAGAAAAAGCCATTGCACTACTGGTAATAGTTGCCGGCATGTCTGTAGATTTTTTAGCAGCTGGTGTTAAAGAAGCTGAAGATGATGATGAAGACGGCGACGAAGATGTAGCTAAACCTCCACCTAGAAGTGAATGTATGCTATATGAGCTGTATAGTTTAGTCGGTGCCGAGGAAGAAGCCGGACTTGTTGCAGATTTTGGTGTATTTCCTACATTTGAGTTGTGCGCATTAAAACTCATCGATTTATTGGCAGCCGTTGGAGTCGATGGCGATGGGGCTACATTTGCATTATTTGAAACCATCGATGTATTTGTTGTATTGTTGCCCTTAGCTCGACTACGTTTACCGCCAGCAGCTCCAGTTGCGTTGTCCTCCAGTGAAACTTTCTCAAATTCTCGTAATATACGCTTACGTGGCGATACATGTTGTTGATGATATTCGACTAGACGTGAAGCAGCAGTATTAGAAGGTGGTGAAACTTTGGAATTTTGATTTTTGGTTCCTCCTGATGTAGTTGAAGTAGAAGATGATGATGATGTGGGCGTTGCAGCTAAAGATGATGTTGTTTGTTGATTAGATGTCTTAAATAGATGTGCAGTTGCTGCTAAGCGTGATGACGAGGCATCCATTAATTTTTGTACGATGGTTGTGAGCTTGGCTCGTGTTTTATAATTTTCATGCTTTTTAAGTCTTTTTTCTTCATCTCCTGTTTTCAATTGATCTACCCTTTGTGTTGTTGAATCAATCTGCTGTTGTTTTTGAGGTACATCATCACTTTTCGAGATATTACCATTCAAAGATGTTGTATTCTTTGTTGAATTCACCAAATCCTCCTCCTGCTCGTCGGTGTAGTCACTGGTATTCATTTTCTCAACTTGATCATTTTCTTTAGTTGTCTCCGAATTCTGAACACTTGGACTTTTTGTGGCCTCAGTTTCGGACGCTTTGCAAGGTGATGCAACTTTCGTCATTTCAACATCAACATATTCTTCTGTTTCAACAGCGGTTTCTGCAATTTCAGTTTTTATAATTAGTTTATTATCAGAACTTTTGTCAACGACTTCCTTGGCGCCATTATTCTTAGTTTCGCCGTCGCCCATTTCTGTTTTAACGTCCTCAGTACTTGATTTAATACACTTAGCATCTCCCCCCTTATCCTCCTTTGTTTCGTCTGCCTTATTCATCTTATCAATATTTTCTTTGAATTCCATCTCTTTTTTATTAAGAGTAGATTTATCTACTTGCTGTTGTTGGGGCTGAAGCTGCTTTTTACTGTTTAATACAAATACTAAACCATTCTCGAGTGTTTTCGTATCATAAGGTTTTCTACGTTTTCTGTGCGCAAACAGAAGAGCCTGTGTTGTAAGTTTATAATATGCGGGCCTACGATAAAATAGCGTCAATTCTTTTGACACATTTTTTCGTGGCGCCGCTTGTTTCCAACAATGATCTCTTTGCCATGGTGACGATTGTAGCGAGCTGTTGTCATCAGAAACTATGGGAAAAAAACAAAAAGGGAAAATAATTAGAGCGATATCGCTTTTTAAATATTATGTTCAGTAAAACTTACAACTTAAAGAATTGGAGCATTCATTTTTTGGATATGACGTACCACCAACTATGGCCGCAGGTGATGCAGCCAAAGGAGATGGTATTACAGCAGCAGATGTTGATGCTGTGGCTGATGGTGTTACCGTAGACGATGTTGCTGCGGAAGGCGTACGAAAAATTTTGCGAGGCACAGAAACCCATCCACCTTTTTCGCCATCTTTGGATCGTGCTAACTCCAAAATAAATTTACCATCTGAAATAGTTTTGTTAATGAAGAAGATATTAGTTATTTATGTTTTTTTTATTTTTTTATGAATTATTTCATTCACATTCATTTAAGCTATTTATAGTTCATATATGATAGAGGTTTTTAAAATTTTTGTTGTTCTATTATTAATAGAGTCCCAGTGAAACAGATTTTTTTCATGCCGAAGCAGAATTGATAAAATCAAACATATGTACATAGGATTTGTTCGAAAGTGGATTGGTTTTAAATATGTATGTATGTACATCAATTCATAACAAATTTTGCTCGACTGGTATTAGCCCTATTTTTGCGCAATCCGAAACTGAATATTCGGTCCGGCTCAACTTAATATACATATATATTTTTATTTTAACATGTTTTTTGGTTTGTTTTTGTGTCAACAGTATTGAAATTTAAACTTAACATCAAGAACCAAGAAAAGTTTCTGCAAGCGGAGCAGTGCAATTTTAAATTGCAAACAATTTAAAATTGTTAAGTATTATTATTATGTACATAGAACAATAATAAGGCAATACAATTTTAAATGAACTGAACCCTGAATAATTTACTGATATAATTTAAAATTACCTTTAAAGAACTGTAAACGTCCACCAACTCCTCCCGGCACAGAATTTTTATGATTATTGGCATTAGACGTTTGATGATGGTGATGATGTTGTGATATCGGAGGCCTGCCAATATCAGAACGATTAGAATGGGAATGGATGTTGTTGTTAAGAAATTTATGTTGAGCGGTATTAGAGTTGCTGCTACTGTTGCTATTATTAGCTGAAGCAGATAAGTTAATAACGGAGGATGAAGCTGATGCCGACGCAGATGATAATGATGTTACTGCAGATGAAGCAATGTTATTACTGCTATTGGAATTTATGGTATAATCAATAATACCCGTGTCCATGGAAGCAGACATTGTGCTCCTACAGCTGCTAGTTTTGTAGGGTTTTGTAAAATGTGAAGTTGTGGCTGGCGTAGATGTTGTTGTTGCTTGTATGCCAGCAACGTTGCCCAATAATCCATTGTTTATAGTTTGATTTGGAGATTTGCAGGAGGAAGATGATGATGTAGATGAAGATGATGTTGTGGATGTTGATGAAGGAGGAGCAGCTAAACGTTTGTGATTAGTGGCATTTACAGCAGCAGCGGCAGCTGCTATAGCCACTAATTGGGCATGGGCCGCCGCAGCAGCCGTTGTCACGTTGGCGGCTAGTGCTGATGTATCCGAAACAGTGGACGTTGATGGTGATGTCGGCGATGCGGATGTTGTTAAATTACACTTTGCTGAGGAGGTGCTATTAGCTACTGTTGGCAACTGGTGAAAATTAGCAGCAGCTGTTAGTAAAGTGGCTGTAGCAGTAGCAACAGCAGCGGCTGCAGCAGCATTGGTGCCATTTAAACCATTTTTTAAAAGAATTTTTGCAGCTTCAGCAATAATTAAATCGCTGTTTTTGTTATTATTGTTGTTGCTACTACCAGGAGAGGAATCTTTCAATGATGAATCCTTTAATAAATTTGTAGCTGTTGCTGTTTTACTTTCAACACTGTTATTTGTTTTAGAACTGTTGCTGTTATTATTGCTGGTTTTTATACGCTCATCTGTCATTGCTGATAGCGTATTGTGGTTATTATTGTTGACACTGGCATTTTGATGATGTTGTTGTTGCTGTCGGTAATGTTCTTCTTGTTGCTGCTGGTGCTGCTCTTGCTGTGCAACATTTTGTAGAATTTTATTTTTCAATGTTTTTGCTTTACGTTTCTCTACACAGGTTTGTTGTTGTTGCTGAGGCAGAGAAGGTGATTGTGGTGGTTGTTGCTGATGCTGTTGCTTTTCTTTTGAATTTGGCGTAGTCACTGTAGAAGTCGTCGTAGAGTTGTTGTTGGTGGTTTCGTTTTGCAAAATTTTCATGACATCGTCAATAATAATTTACATGTGACAGCAGATAATTTAGTGCAATAACAATTTGTGATTTCAACAACAATAAATCCTTCAAAATACAAAAACACAATCACTTTGTACTCAAAGAATAAACTCAACACATGTGAGAAGAGATTTTTTTTCGTCTCTTCTCATTAGTTTTATTTAAATTTATTTTATATTTTTTAACTTCTGTTGAAATCGCTTTTTATTTTACTTGAGTATTTTTTTATAAGTTTGTCTACTATTTATTTTGCAATTCTTTTATTTATTTTATGCACACATACTAGGTATATATTTTTTTTTAATTAAATGTTCTTGTATTTTCCTTTTGTGTTTTTATTTTTCTTTTTTGAACTATTTGTATTGCAAATTTTCTTTTATGTCTCTCTTTTTGTTTTTACTCTTTAACAATTTTTTTATCATTTTCTGCTATTATGCTTTTAAAAATCTTTCGAGGAAAACCACACTGTTATATTTTTTAATAGACTTTAAACACTTGTTTTGATTTTTACAACATAAAAAAAAGTATTTTTTTAAATGTAATTTATTTAAACGTATAAAAGCTAAAGCATAGAATTAGTAGTTACTGGATTTTCTAGGTTTTGTTGCAATGTATTTTATTTGTTAAATTTGCCGATGTCGTTTGTTTTTCCCACTGGTATTCACACTTGTAATCACTAGATTTTATAAGAAAATCGCTAAATTAGTAACAGTGGTAAAAATGTTTCAGAACATTTTTGCTCCTTGAGCAAATACACACAAACCCGTGTATTTCTTATGTGACTTATTCAGCTTGAAGACCCCCGAATTAGACAAATAAACCAATAGAAAAAAAAATAGCTTCGCTGAAGCGAGCAGTTTGAAGAGCCAATAACAACTGGCAACTTTGTTCTGCAACAAATATGGCTGACATTGTACTCTTTCAATGTTAATAAATTGTGGTGGGGTTCGCCTGGGCTGCCAGATTTGGGGTTTTAAATGGAAAATAATTTGTTAAATATCGAGATTGGGGAATATTTTCATTTCCACATTTTAAGACTGATGTTTTAAAAATTGTTCTTGCTGCATTTAGGTTTTGAACTTTTATAGTATTAAAAGTCGGTTTTTTGCATGTGCCGGGGACAATGGTCTTCCAATTTTCAATAAAAATATTTTTTTCTAGTCTATGAACAATATACATACATATGTCGGTTTTTTTCATGTGCCGGGGAAGAAAATTACTCGCCCGGACAATGGTCTTCCAATTTTTAATAAAAATATTTTTTTCTAGTCGATGAACAATATACATACATAAGTATTGTCCATACACTCAAAATATGCCTCTTATTCGTCTGAATATTAAAAACCGTTTCTGCAAATTTTATCAATACAGAAAATATGAATATTAACGGAAAAAAAATTATAAAAATATAAACTGTTGATTTGTTCCCAAATTGAAAATCATAGTCGGATGCACAATGAATATTTTTTGATTTTAAAATGTAAATCACATGATGGAGGCTGTAAATAGCATGGTCTTATACTAACTAGTATTAATCCCATGATATTAGAATTATGTAATATCGTTTCTCGGAAGTACAATTATTGTTTAAATTTAAATTTAAATACTATGGCGTTAAACGAGTATTAACCTCATTATATTACAACTAATATCGTTTCTCTAAAGAACAATTATAGTGTTTAAATTTAACTGTTTAATTAATAGTGTTTAAACTAACTTTAACTTTTTATTAAAAAGTTTTTAATTGATAGTAAATATAATTTTAAGAGTCCGTATGTACAAGACTACTTGTTGGGAACTTTATTCTGTAATTTTTAGGCATAGAGCTATGCAGAGTTAATTATTTTTAAAATTTTTAGGTAATATGTATTTCCTTTTTTAAAGCATATTTTCCAATATAAATTTATGAAAATCCTCATCCTAGAATAACCATGTCTGTCAAACATGAGATTTAAGATTCAAACATGACATTAGGGATGTAAATGAGTTTCTAAATATAAATAGAAAATGAAAAAAAAAATAGTCTTTAATCGAATAGAGTATGAGAATCCTAATATAATATGAAATTATGAAAAATATAAGTATTCTGGCAACCAATTTAAAGTAACGCGAGAGTCTATTCAGAAGAGTTAACATTTTTAGCAACCGCCTTGAATGTTAATTTTATATTGAGTGTGTTGTAGGTAGTTCGTCGTTTATATTCTGTTATAAGAAATAAAGGGAGCTTCAGTACTCTTTCAATGTTAGTTAATGAGTGGTGGGGTTCACTAGGGATGCCAGATTTGAAGATTTAAATGCTAAACCAAAAACGTCCCCCTTATTTTGTAAGATTTTAAATTTTTAGTGTAATTGTTTTTTTTAATATTTATTAAATTTCATAAAAAAATATTTTGTTTTTGTAATTTTTAATAGCAAATGTAAAAAAATTTATTTAAAATTTTGAAGGAAGGGTACATATCTGTCATTTATTCTCACTTAGTTATTGAACATTATAGTGTAAACCAGGGTTTACAATTGCTACTATATTAGCCGTCAATTGCAGTAAATATACATTTTTATCAATCTGCATACTAAAAATATAGTTACTATTATAATTTTGTATAACTCTGCTAATATAAATTGCTGTTACTATTCATATATTACTATACAAATTGCAAAGTTAGTTTGCAATTTCTAGTAGCAGATACAACCAGTTGTCAACTCGTTATTGTAGCACAACAACCAAAATATATGTTCGTGCTATAGCAGCATACACACTTTTTTGCCGAACTAATATTGCGCGTCAGCATTCGTTTTTGTTTTGTTGTGCTATCAATTTTCTCTGGCAGCAATTTACATTTCTTTGGTTGCTTTGCTATGGTTGCATTGATATTTCTTGTTTTTTGGCTATTTGGATGCTGCTAGTTATTTTATTGTCAAGTATGTAATACGAAATAACGATTATTCATTAGTGTAAATATTTTTGAATCTAACTGAGATATTGACTTGCATTTTTTTTGTAAGACCAAAAATTAAAATATCTAAACAAGAAAAAAAAATGTTCGGAATAAATGTGGATCAAATTGTTCCTAATATGTATTTACAATCCTATTAAAATTTTGATAAAAATTTTAGTTTTAGAAACTCAATAAATAAATATGTAATCTGTAATAAAATCTTTATTTATTAGCAAAACTCAATGAAATTTTCAACGTTTTTTAAATTTGTCATTCCAAATTACAAAGTGCAAAAAAACTTTTCAAAAGGTTAAAAGGAATCCCACAATTCCTAAAAATTTAAGCGAAAATCCCGAAAATGGTATTTTTTACAATTTTAACCATATGGTCTACATTTCCTTCGGGGCTGGGAAAATACTTTGGGGATAAATAGGGAACAAATCAAGGTTTCTAAAGCTGCTTTCCGTTTTTTGATCCCAACTTTGGGATTTTAGAACATGTGGCCCAAAGTTGAAATTTTTATCAAAAAATAGGTCAAATTCCGAAGGACGAAAGGGCAACATGTTCAAAAAATAGGACATGTTTTTTATATCAAAATGTTCTCTGTAAAGCTACCTTACAGAAAAACATAAAATTGTTATATGTTCTTAAAGAAAGTTTTTTTTTAATAAAAAAGATTTAAGTCACCTTTTCATCCAAAAAACAGCAAAAATCTACTATTTTTTGAATTCTTAAATTGAAAATCGTTTATTTTTGGATCTATAATCGATATTACTCTGAAATATTTTGTATATTACTGATAATTTAGTTGTCTAACTAACAAAAAAAAATCGAGCCCGTTCGGTACAAAAGTACGACCTATATTTTTAAAAAAGCGGACCAAGGTATGGCAAAATTTTAAAATTTCAATTTTGAAATGCCTATAACTCGAAAAGTATAAGAGATAAATAGCACACACAAGCATATTTTTTCAAGACATAGGCGAGCGCTTTCTAAACATATAAAACTCTTTGAAATCGAATGGGAAACAAAAAAATGGCACGTGTTTAAAAATTTTGCATGACGAAGGTACCCTATTCTGAGCCCCCATAGCGCCGCCCCTGAGGCAGTTGTAGGTCCCATTTCAATAATTTAAACTCGAATACTCCTTGGCTATGCCCGCGTCAAATTTTATCCTGATCAGATCAGCCGTTTAGAAATGCCAGATATATTTCAAAAAAATTTTGATTCTGCCCAACTGTACATTGGGTGTGTTTACTGATATGTTGTTATGCACTTATCAAGAACAGCAACTGATAGCATCAATTGCAGAAATGTCAATTGTGCTATAGCACAACTACAGAAGTGTGTATTTTTGCTAGAAAAGTTTGCCAGCACAACAAAATAAAACGAATGGAGTGCAATATTAGCACGACAGAAAAACTGTGTGTGGTACTAAAGCACGAACATATATTTTGGTGGATATGCAATGGATTGTGTTTGCTACTAAAAATTGCAGACTAGCATTGCAATTTTAATAGTAATACGAACGAACAGTATGAATATTTATATTAGCTGATTGTGATGAAATGAGATAATTTCATATTTATTGCATAGTCAAATGTAAGAAATATGTTGCTAGAGCTGAATATCGAAACCCTGGTGTAAACAACAAAGTTTTTTGCTTCGAAAATGTCAAATTTTGTTTTTTGTTTCTGTAAGCTAAAAAATCTCAACTTAAAAAAAACACGAGTTAGGGCCTTTCTTTGCTTTACTTCTTTAATCAGAAAAAAGTGCCGCTGAAGCACACCGATTGCTAACCGAAGCTTATAGTTAATGTGTTTCATCGGTTTCAATGGTGATTCTGACACGGAAGAATTCTGCTTGAACGTCATTACTTACGATGAAAAATGGAACCATTACAATAACCCATAGTAAGAGATCGTAGTAATAAAAATTAAAAAAATGTTGTTGGAAATATAACAAATAAATTCATGTCAAGTATCATAAAAAATCGGGAATTGTGATTTCCGTGTGGGACGCAGTATTTAATGACTAAAAGTGGAATATTTGGCAACACTAATACGAACCCCAACTCATATTTATACATATAAACATTCATGTATAAACCCAACAAACATTTAAGTTTTATGATTGAAAATGTTTTAATCATCCAGCTGTTTGCTTTTTAATTTTGTCAAACTCATTTATATTTATTCAAACGAGAATAATTAGACGATTTTCTTTGCTATTATTTATTTCATTAAAAAAAAAACAATATAGGAAATTTTTTAATATAAAAATAGGAAAACAAATTTTATTTTATTTGGCAAAATCGCGCCTTCCATAAATAATTTAAACATTTTTTGAAAAATAAGATTGATATTAAATGAAAAATCATAATTTTTGGAACATTTGACATTGTGTTTGTTGGGAATATATGCACATTAGGATGGCCAACAAAAATTGTTGTCGGAGTTTTCAACTCATATAAATACAGTAACCCAATAAAGTATACATACAGGAATTATAATTAATTTTCTTTCATTGAGAGCAGTGTTTGTAAGTTAAAAAGTACATAATGAAATATATTTATAAAAAAATTAATTCATAATAAAAAAAAAAATTACTTAAGTCGGGTTTAGCAACATTTCCTATCACGTCCAAAAGTTTACCGTTATTAGAATTATTGATTCTGAGTCAAATAACGTACATAATTAAAGTTCAAAATATTATGAAACTTTAAAGGGGCATTAAAAACATACCCGAATTTTCCGAAATCTAATACAAGTAATATACAAGTTTCAAAAAAAATTAACACCGATTTATTTTCGATCAAGCTATCACAAATCACCAACTGCGAAACATACATATACTTTATTTAAGTAAGCAATATCGATAACATATTTTTTGTTCCACGCAAATGGAGTTGACCTAATGGACATACTTATGTGTGTACGTGCATTTGTGGACAGCCAGCCATACACGCTGCATTGCATCGTATAAAATAAAATGAGTAACAATAATAACAATATTAACAGCAGCAAACAGCAATAACATTTAAACAGTAGTCAGTATATATTTCTTTTATTTTTATTTTCCTTTTTTTATTTTCATTGGGTGTGAATGAACTGAAACTGCATTGCACACTGACTGACTGAATTATATTGCATTTAAAGCTTTGCAAGAAAGAAATGAAAAATACAACATCAGCAAAAGAAATACAAATGTACGAGTATGAACCAACACTCAGCCGAATACATGTTCATATCTATGGATGAATGTATGTTTGGATGTATGTATACATTATAAGCAGTAATAAAGAGGTACCCAAAGCGAATCATAGTAATCGAAATGCAGGCCTCGAAAAGAATCTTTTATACACTTTATGTAGCAGTTGAAGTACACACTTGGATGACCCAAATACAAAAGCTTAGAATTTGCATGCTTTAGAATGCTAACTCTATTCGAAAGAGATTGATACAATTTTAAGCCATGCTTAAGTGTATGTGAGTGGTCCAAAAATATCCAGCAAAAATTTGGTAATGACATGCAATTACTCAATACTTTTCAATTAATGCAAGTTCACGTATCACACTAATTGTTGTTGTTGTGGAAGCATAAACAATTTTACAATATTTAATCAGGGGTTTATGCATATAGATCTAGTCCAAGGAATTCTGCTACTTCTACTGTGTGGGTCCATAAATCCACTGGATGTAGTGAAGTAGGATTGGCAGGACAGTTGAATATGTGGAGGGTGTCATGGGGATCCTGACCATATGCTGGACATAAGTTGAGGACGGCACGGTCTATGCGGGACCAGAAGGCATTAAGCCTGTTGCTCCATCCTGATCTTAGTTGTGCCAGAAAGACTTCTTTATAAAAATAAAAGAAATGAATTCAATAATCGAGCACTGCTATTTCAATATTGATAAAATAAATGTGCATATTATCCCCTATCGTGAATCAATATTTCACTTTTTCCATTTTTCGTTCACGTGAAAAAATTCCCCATGTCATGAAATTTTTATATGAAATTTTGTAAACAATTAACAGCTGTTACGAACAAAATCAACTATGTATTGTGGAAGAAAAGTTCATGGGAATACCACGATAGCAGTTTTCCCTACGAGGGAAATGGATACATAAAATTAACATGTTATTGCGAAGTTATCATTATTTTTACAAAAAGACTACCTAACAAAAAATAAACAGACTTGACAGATTTTTGAAGTAAACAAAATTTAAAATTTTTCAAGACGTTGTACGCCGTTTCAAAAAAACAATTTCCTTGTGGTACTGCTATTTTCTTGTTCGCAAAAAATTAATTAAAAAACAAAAATAGTAAAAATTAAACGGACTTTGAGAGCCATATTGTGCCGAATCTTATATACCCTTCACCAAATTATACTTCAAAGTACAAATTTTAAATATTTTTAGGTAAACAAAATTTATTTTTTTTTCAAAAGTTGTTTCATCCTGAGTTGTTTTTTTAATTTTTTGTTAAAAATCTTTTTTTTTGAATAGTTATTTAAAATTTTTTTTTATATTTAAAAAAAGAATTTTTTGTTTTTTAATTTTTTTTTTTGGTGAAAAAAAATTCTGGTTAATTTTTTTTCCCGATTTTGACCCATTGTAGGTTCAACTTACTATGGTCTTATATACGGCGTGGCAAAGATCTTTGAAATATCTATCATTAGATATCCATATTGTCTATATTAATGACTTAGTAATCCAGATATGGGTCAAAAATCTAGGTTGTCCTGGTTTTAAAAGTCGAAATGCGCAAGATAGGATTTCATTTTAGAGCTACGGTTTCTTTACGAAATTTTTTAGAATTTTCCGTAGATTGCGTTTCTGCTATACGATTTTTTATGAAAAAAATCGACCCTACATACGTATATACTTTATGGAATCGGAATTGAAAAATATGGAAATTACAAACGGAATGACCCTTATACTCATGGTGAAGGGTATAATAATGCAGCCATTCGCTTATGTATACTCCTAAAGATGAATTTTAAATGAACATCCTGTACGAGTGACATCACACAAACAGAGATGGCATAAAATTGGAGCAGAGTAACTTAAAACTTATTTATACTGCATAAACGACTATTCATACAAGTATGTAAGAACGAACGTATTAAATTAGAGACAAGCAAACATTAGTTATGTTTGTTCGTTCGCTCCATGATTAAATTGTACCCTTAATTTCTAAACACACAAGTAAAACAACAATAACAACAAAAACCCACACATTATATACAACATTTTCTCTGCCAGTCAAAAATGTACAAAACAACAACAAGAATGATGAATAAAAAGGTCGATTGGTCGGTACTACACCAACATACATCTGGTTAGATTTTTTTTTCTTTCATTTTGTTATACTTGCTCTTATATTGGTGATATTGTTGTTGTTGCTTTTTGTTGTTGAAACTCAAAGGCAGCATAACATCTCAACTTCAACTGCCAACAATGAATGCCTATCTTTGAAAAAATTGTTATCCCGATAATGGAATTTGTTTATTTGTATAAAAACTTATTTTGACAATAGAATATGTGAAATATCTTTTCAGTAAATATGCGGCATAAATCAAGATCGTCGAAACTGCTTGCATTTTAATAATTTTTTTGGTATAATAATTATAAGCACAAAAAAAGGAGTTATAGGAATTTAAAGTCAATATATGCATGTATATATTAGTAAATTTCTCATATACCTTTAGTGGTTGCCTAAATTTTCCAAAATGTTTTTGAATGCAAAACTTTTTTAACCAAAAATTAGTGTTAACAAATATTTTTTCGATTTTTACTCATTTTCGGTCCGAATTTCCACTGCGTTATATACGCCGTCGAAAAGGTTTTTGAAATGTCTACCTACCATTGTCCATGATACAACATAAGGTACACCCAGTAGAAAATAAATTCTCAATTATACAATTCTTGTGAAAAAAAATCAAAATCAAAGTTTGACGTTATAGGGCTAAAATTGAAAATTCTCCCTAGTGATTCTACCTTCTACAATTATTGTATCATGACCATTGTCTATATTAATGACTTAGTAATACATACAGTGATGGTCAAAACATATGCAACTAGCAACATAATTTTACACAAGTTGTTTAAATTAGTTTTAAAGGTAAACAAAAATATTCATTTGCTTATAATATTATTTTATTAATGCTTTAAAAATGATAATATGAAATTTAATACTGAATTTTTTGCATCGAAAAGAAAAAAATTTAAAAAAAGTTCGTATAGGTTGATATTTCATTGGCCAAAACATATGCAACAAATTGCTTCGAAAACATTTCCGTCTATAAAACTTAATAGCGGAGTTCACTATTAAGTGCGAATGGTCTAGCATCATTGCAAATGCCAAATTTTACCGTAATACACACAAAAACCTATACAATTTTGCATGTACAATGATGCAAGACTATTCGCAATTAATAATGAACTCCGCTAATATTTCGTGGCAAATCCTATATTTTCAATGACGGCCTTACATCGGCAAAGCAGTGAAGCTATCAAATTGGCAATAAAATTTGCAGGAATAGCGTTCCTGCAAATCCTACCAATCCTTGAAACATAATATCTGAATTAGTGCAATTTTCGTTTGATAGCTTCACTGCATTGCCGATGTAAGGCCGTCATTGAAAATATAGGATTTGCCACCAAATATTAAGTTTTGTAGACATAAATGTTTTCGAAGCAATTAGTTTCATATGTTTGGCCAATGAAATATCATTAATAAAAAAATATTTCAAGCACATGAATATTTTTATTTACCTTTAAAACTAGTTTAAACTTTTTTAAAATTCTGTTTGTAGTTTCATATATTTTGGCCACCACTGTATATAGATACAAAAGGCATAAATCAAGATCATCGAAACAGCTTGCATTTTAATATTTTGTTTTGGTGTTTATAGCTCTCATAATTCAGTATATATAATAGTAAATTTCTCATGTATTTGGTAAATAATCTGATCATTATGGGTATCATTGAATAGTGCTTTAAAATACCTTTAATATGATATATAATATGGAACTGTTTATTAATATTGTGAACCAAAAATTCCTTTTTGAATTTATATGACAGTATTTCAGAAAATTTTGATATACAGAAAAAGTGATTTTAGCGAAGGCGGTGATCGATACACCCCAGAGTTTGAAGTCCCTTCGATTGGCCGAAGGCCAGCAATACAGAAAATATGAATAGTAACAGAAAAAAAATTATAAAAATATAAACTGTTGCGGGGATCTTGATTTGTTCCGATACAAAATATGTAAATAATCGAGATATTCGTTCTTTTTTGTTTTTACAGGCTGACATGGCTATATCGACGTCGCTAGCTATAAAGTTACAGAATATATACATTTATACTTTATGAACCCTTTTTGGGTATTTAGAATCTAAAACACTAATAATATGGTGAACAAATAACTTTTAAACGACTCCCAGTAAATCAAAAATTGTTACACTAATTTTCCTAGACTATACCTCAACGATTAAATTTTAATTATGTAAATTATAAATCAAATTAATTGTTTTTGTGATAGTAAAGAAATTAAAAAGAGAATTTAAGCCAAAAAGTGTATTTATTGCTATTATTTGTTTCATTGCTCTGAACAAATAATAAAAAAAAGGTAAAATTATGTGTTAATATCTATTTATTTTTCAATTACACATGTAATACTTTTTTCCTTAACAAAAATCTCCATAAATAATAGTGGTCGTGCAAGCTATTTGGACGACCAGATTTAAGCCAAAAAAGGACACCATTGTGATAACTGATTCAAAAAGGATTTAAAATTTTAATTGATATTTAGACATAACTGATACCCTCCTACTTTTTCTATGTTCCTATAGATCCAAATTAAATTTACGATTTAAAAACAACCGAACTCATATAGTAATATCGGGTCGACAATGATTTGGACTTAATTAAGTCAATCCATTATACTTAATTGTCAGAGAATTCCATTCCGATTGAGAGTGGAATTTATATTTCTTTGTAATTTTATGTTTTACTAAAATTCTTAATTAATTTCTGTACAAAAACTTAACTTTTTTTAATATGTAGTTATAAAAAACGCGGTCAAATTAAAATCCGAAATACAGGATTATTAAATATTTTTTAAATTAGTACCTACATTACACGGAATCTGAAGAACCTAAAACGAAATCGATCGGAATAAAAATTGCGGAGTTGAAACAAAATTCTTATAAGTATTGAATGAAATGAATTCACATTTATTTACCATTCAAGTGCTAAATTTGAAATATCTTGGTAACCCTATTTATATTACTATTATTTTTCTTTCGTTAATATTAAATGAACGTACACAAATATAACAGAAACAACAAAATGCAGCCGCCGTGTGGCAAAACGAATAAAGAATTTACTTCTGTAGTGAATTAAAAAAAATTCACTGAAATATACATGAGTAAAACAACAACAACAAGAATAATCGAATAACACATAATGAGAGCGAAAGAGATGCAGTTAACAGTAAAATATTGAATGTTAACTATAAAGTGGTATAGTGTAGAAAGGAAAAATACAATATAAAATATACGAACGAATGCATAAGCACCCCTTCCTTCTTCCTTCCGCCTTTGAGGAACAAAAAACAAAAAAAAAATTAAATTCAAACAAAAAACAACAAAAAGTTGTTGGTGTACAATTTAAGTATATTTGGCTGTTGTTGTTATGGATTTCCTGTCTAATTACTTTGAAGGGAAAATTTGTATTGTACGTTGAAAGTACTAGACGGGAAAGTATTGTAACGGTTTTATTAGCATTCAATTAAATGTGAAATACTTTTTTGTCATTCTTATCTAAGGAATTATCTGTTTAATTTAATAGATGTTTGTCTTTTAGTATATTTTAATATGTAGTATTTAATAAAAAGATATGCCATGATTTTTTGTTAAGAGTATTTTTAAGTTATTTTGTATTTTTTAAGAGTATATACTCTCTTTTACAGTTTTCTTTAACCAGCGACACACAGGAAAAGCAAACGTCAACGTTTTTTTTCTTTTATAAAATTTATTTTGTATGTAATATTCCTTTCTTCCAATTAATTTAACTAACACCTTGCACTTTTTATTTTTTATTTCATACATAGTTTTACTTTTTTGTATCAAAACCATTCTTTTTTCTTCATTTTCTTGTATTTAAACAATATAAAATTATTTTTTTATTTCTTCTTTCAATTCATTTACACACACACACACTTACATTAAAAAAAACACCAACAAAAAATTTGTAAAGTCGCGTACGAGTTTAACATAGAAGTGGAAGAAGCAGCAGAGCACAAAATACAATGAAAAAATTTTCTAATCACCAATTATCCCATCATGTTTTTTACATTTTTTCCTTGGAAATTTCACACTTTTCTTTAATATTTTTAGTTAATTGATATTTACACTAGTTATATTTTATGTTTTTTGTGAAATAGTTTATTAAAAATCGTTTAAAATTATAATAAAAACTGAAAAATGCAGAGCGCAGCGTAAAAAGTGCTAGCAGACACGAACACGACAACGTACGAAAAAAAATCTCACATCGGCGTTGCCGTATCTTGGCAATTGGAGACTGCGCTGCATTCGGCGTGCTGCCAAGGGAATTTTCTCACGCGGTTACAACAACAACTCGTGAGAAATTTCCCATGAGCGTGGGAAAATTGGGATTTTTCTTTGTTATTTGTTGTTGGGTTTGGTTTTTTGATTGTTCATTCGTTGGTTTTGTTCATTCTGTTGGGATTTTGGTAGCAATTGTAAATTTTGTACAGATGTATTGAAAATTTCATTAATTTTGCAAAAACTATTGGCTTATTTTATTAGTACATATTACTATTTAATTAATATAGAAATTAGTTTATGCATAAATTAGTTGTTTTCTGTTTCGAAAAAATAAATACAAGAAAACATTATTTTATTGGTATTTGTCAGTGATGGTATTTGATCGTTACAATTTTGTACTGATCTTATTGCAAAAATGTACCAAAATAATTTAAATTTTGCTAAATAAATTTTTTAAAAAATTATTACGGACAATACTCGTACAAATCAAGATTACATTTCATACATTTTCATATTTATTATTGTTTACGTATTCAGTATAGCCGGCATAGGTGACAAATCGACTGACTGTCAAGCGAATTTTGAGTTGGGAGAAGTTTCAAAAAAATGGTATTAACTCAAAAAATAGATTTTGTTTGCAATAATTGCAAAAATTAAAAAAGATTTTGACCTCTACTAAACATTTAAACATTTTGAGTTAATACCCTCTTGTTGAACAAGTGCGATATATTTCATTGTACATGATTGACTTCTTTTGCCATAACTGCAAATGGCTTGCCACACAAGAAACTTTTTGGCAAATTTTGTATATTTTTTGTCCGGTATTGTTCATCAGCCACATACAAATTTTGACCCGGAAGTGGTGAAAAGTCTGCCAGTACATATGTTACATCATCCATCAGGTGTATTTTTTGTAAAATTTTACCTCAATTTTTTCGCTCGATCTTTTGCATCAAAGGTCTTTACCGCAGTGCGATCTGAAACTTTCTGAACTTTATACGACTTCAAACCATTTTACCAATATCTGTTAGACCTTTTTTCTTCCTGATCCAGGTCTTCTTTCAATCTTTCAAAGCTTTTGAAACAGTGTGACGATGAACCTTCAGATCTTTTGCTATTATTATATTTTCACGTACTTTTTTTCGTTGTTAATTTTAACCAAAATAACAGATTTAGGTCAATTGAATAAATGTATATAAAATTAGATCGACTCCGAAAGTGATTCAGAGTTCTTTGATAAATGAATAAGGTGTAATTTCAGACTTCACCAACTTAAACAATTAAGACCTTTCCAACTTAATGTACCCTTCACCAAATATTGAAAACATATTTATAAAAAAAATTGTAAAAAGAATAGTGTTAAAAAAATTCGCGATAAAAAATACTTTTCCCGATTTTGACTTATACGTCTTTGGAAATGTGTATCATTAGATATCCATATGGTTTATGTTAATGACTTAGTAATCCAGGTATAGAGCGTATATCTAAGCCATTTGTTGGCTGATTTTCCCGATTTTAAATATCAACCGAACCGGGACTATATATACCGGAAGTTATTTGGGGATTATTATGCTAATTTCATCGGGCAACCGGATATGATTTTTCTTTGTTGTTGGGTTTGGTTTTTTGATTGTTTATTCGTTGGTTTGGCTTTTTGGTAGCAATTGTAAATTTTGTACAGATGTATTGAAAATTTCATTAATCTTGCAAAAACTATTGTCTTATTTTATTAGTACATATTACTATTTAATTAATATAGAAATTAGTTTATGCATAAATTAATTTTGCAAAAACTATTGGCTTATTGATATATATGTATATCGAATCCGCTATCAGAATATACATATATATATATACATATAATGATAAGCCTACCACTTGTGGTGAAGGGTATAAAGCGGATCTTACTAAAAATTCAAACACAGTTTTATATACATATATATTTTTTCATAATTTTATTTAAAAAATAGATCAACATTTTTATCTCTAACACATTTTTTATATGTCGTTCATAATTTTCTTTTTAAGCCACATAGTGGAAATTTGCTTTAATATTAAAATATACAAATGTATATAAATAGCGTTATAGATTATTTATTAATGTTGATATTCGGTTTTATTTACATAAAAAAAGTAAAGAATTTTTTTTTTAGAAAGTGTAAGTTTAATAAAATTTGTTTACAAAGAATGGTTTTTAAATTGCCTAAAATAGTACTATCATTTAAGTAAAGTTATTATAATTTAAGCAATTTAAAAACATATACCTATTACAAATAAATCATTAAAAATAAAGTTATTGTTAAAAAAGTCGTATAAAATATTTCCTAATGCAATTATTAACAAAAAGTCACTGAGGTAAGGAAAGTATGGACTTGTAAGTTTATAATAATTACAAGGACTATATTTTGTACAAGTTTTTTTCTTTCGCTGTAATAAAGTTTAAAAGCAGAGCTAGTAGTACATGTTTTCTCATCTAATTTTTAACTAACAAAGACACAATTTATCTTGATATCTATATAATAATAACTTAAAAACTATGTTTTAGGAGGTGTGTGTTTTAAACATAACAGTAGAAGTTGTTTGTTTCATATATATATTAGACAAATTGCTCTTGGCTATTAGCTGATAGTTCCATTAGTCTCCAAGCAGCCTTTGGATTTAACTCATTAGGATCTCGACATAATACCCACACGTAATTGACGCGCATTACTTTCTCGGGATCTCCTTCAACAACTTTGTTTGATGATCGCTCTCTAACACACATTATCTGTTGTGCTTGGAAGGTAACAATTAGTACGGGTCCCTGTTCCATTACTTTGCCCATGGCCAAGTCGATATTTTCAATGTCTAAAATTTTCGAATCTAAGTATAAACCAGCCTTTAGGGCATGACTAATAGGGGTGGATATAATATTGAAGGTGCTTTCAAAACACCAATCTTTGAGAATGTCGAGATCTCCTCTAACCATGGCTTCCAAAATATTTGGTATAATATCAGTTTCACAATCTTTAAGGAATTGCTTTTGATCAAAGTTCGGGTCAATTTTACATAGTTCAGTTAGGGTTTCAGATAATTCTGTTTTCGAAAATAGACCTCCCATAACATCGGACACCTTATCGGTGAGTAGGCGCGATGCGCGTATGAGGGGATTTTCGGATTCCTCGTATTTCATTTTCCAATCGAGTACTTTATTGACGTAAGCATTGTTATTTTTGAAGTCTTCCCACGATTGATAGAATTTCGAATCTTTATGTAATTCTACACCCATGGCATCCATGTTCGGTTCTACTACACGTTCATCTTCACCGAATTCGACTTCTTTACGCTTACGCAGACGTGCCGGCGCTCTATAAACTCTCGAGTTTATGCTTTGTGCATCCATTTCTTGCTTAATCAATTTTGTTGTGTCCGATATCGCTTGAAAAGCTGAAGTCTGACCGATTTTTTCTCCTTGCTCCGATATGCTCTCTTTGGCTGTTTTAGCTTGTTTCGAAATTTCTTCTGTTATTTTAGAAGCTTTTTGAGCTATTTCTGTTTTACCAGCTTCTTCCAAAACATCGCTTACTTTTTCCTTTATCGAACCCAATTGTTCCTTTAAGATGGACGATGATTTTTGAGCCTCAGATTCAACTATATTGAATTTTTGTCTGGCCGATTGTAAAGCATCAGATTGTTCGAGTTTTTGAGCTTCTTCACGGAATTTCTTAATGCTTTCTTTCATTTCTTTGTTTTTGTCCATTTCATTTTTAATGTTATCAATGAATTGTGAAAAAAAGCCAGGCCGTCTGCCAGGTTGGGAATACCAACGCTAGAAAAAAAGAAATTTTAAAATTTAATAGGTCATTAATCATGTTCTTAAAAATACAATTAGTAAAAGTTATGCGATACATTGAGTGTTGAAATATAAATTTTTTCAACTCATTTAGCTTTTGAAGGTACGATCGGTAGGTATATCATTAAAAATATAGTAAAAAAATGGCTTTTCGGTTCAAATTGTGAACATTTTAAGAAATGTTGCATTTCCTTCAAATATTATTACTACATATTTGACAAAATATTGATAATATAAAAAAAATTAAATGATATATTAAAGATCAACTCACCTGATTTTGTACAACTTGCAGACATTGTTTTCCCACGAATAAACTCTTATTGCCTCTGGTTAAAGTTAAAAATTTGTACTAAAAAAATTTAGAGAAATATGTTGCATTTAGCCCACTGTTCAGACATAATTTAACCTTTTTATATATTTCATTTAGTTAACTTAATACTTTTTCACTGAAATTTCATCACGCCACTTACCATTATGTAAAATTTCAATTATACACTTAGCTTTTATTTATATTTTAGGTATTTTTGTACATAAATTCCTATTGAATTCGTATTTATGTAATTTTTTCTGTTCGTTAGGTAGAAATTATTTTTTTTCTACGAATTCCTGACTAAACTCATGCCTGTTTAACTGTCACTGTCAGTGTTATCATTTGATGGTAAAAAAATTGACAGCTATAAAATAAGTTGTCATAGTTGTAAGCTTTTGTATATATAATTTTTAGTTTCTATTAAGAAAACAGAGATGTGTAGTTAGAATTAATTTACACTGTAAATTTTACAGCCAGTTTTTATAAAATTCAAAATCAATTCGTTTCGAAAGTTTGTAATGAAAACAACAAGAAAAATATTTTTTTTTTGTTGTTTTCAACTTAGAGTGTTTCCAAATGTTATCAAAGTATGTAGAAAAGAATTTTTTTTAAATATTTGAGGTGAATAAAATTTCAATAGCTCAAAGAGCTACGCAAATTTTCAACAATTGAATAGAAATATTTCAGAAATAAAAATACATACACAAATAAAATATTATAGTTGTACATTTTTATTATTAATTTATTAAAACCACAATAAAATGATAATGTATCATTTTTTTTATTTTCAAAATTTACCAAAGTACTTTGCCTACGTTTGGCGCACGCTCTTATATAAAATTATATACAATTTATTTTTTTTATTTATTAATTTTTAATACATGTTGCCAATAATAAATTTATAATTCTGGAATTCTGGTTCATACCATCTGCACAATTTGTATCGATATTTATTGTACAAATCGATGACAACAAAATTTTTAAAAATTTCCATTTTGAGCGTTTACCAACACTGTCAAAATAAATGCAGTTATAAAATCCCTTTTTCAAAGGAATTTAAATATCAACGCAATATCAATCGGATTTATTTTAATTTGCAAAAACGACACAGCGCACGGTGAAAAAATATTTTTCAAAAAATAAATTTAAAAAACTGCGCTACAATCAACCACAATATAAAATATAACAATCCAGAAATTGTTTTAAACAAAATAATAGTAAATATTCAACAAAACAAAGAAACCATTACAGAAACTGCAAAAATTAGTTTTTTTTACAAAGCTAGCTAAAAGAAGGAAAAAATTCTAACGGAATTTGTGTTGTTGGATTCCTATTAATTCCAAGAAATAAATGCAGAGTGACGTCATGTACCGCAGCAGCCCTGAAAGTAACAAGGTAAAGTAGAAAGAATAAGCAAGGGGGGATTATAAAAAAACAGTTATATGTAAATGGAATGATTTTTTTAGTATAATTAATTTTTTTGTTGTTCATAGCAAACTGCTGAAACTTTTACAAATCTATTGGGCTTAAACATTAAGTGTTTCCAAGAAATGTACTTGGACACTTGTGCCTCAATGGCTGCCGGCTCTACATCATCACCCAGTATTTCACCAACATCATCAAATGGCACATCGGGGACTGGCTCATTAATGTTGTCGCCAGTTTCTATGTCGCCAACTTCGTCTTCCAGTAATTCTTCTAATACCTCAACCTCCTCATCCTCAGGATGTGGGGCTGGTATGGGCTTGGAAAATATGACTGCTTTTCAACAGCAACAGTTGTTGGCGGCACATCAGCAACATTTAGCGGCTGCTGCTGTAGCTCAACATCATTTGGCAATGGCGGCTGCCGCTGGTAATCAACAATCTTCAGTCCATGTTAATGGAAATGTGGGAGGAACTCCAGCCAACACTAATCAACAACAACAACATGATGAAATTTCTAAATCTCTTAAAATGTTTGCTATGCTAACAGCCTATTCTAATGGTAATGGTATGTCTGCCTAACTTTATTTTAAAAAATTTCTAGGAAATGCTTTAATTTGTAACATTTCTTAGAATTTCATAAATATTTCTCAATGTAATTAACGCTCCCTGGTGTAAAAAATTGTGCTTATTTTGTTATTTCCTTTTTCTAAGAATTTTACAAATGTTAAATTTAACAGAACCAATTCTTTGAATGTTTGTAGGATTTTTATTTAAGGTTAGATTGAATGTTTACGATCAACAATCAGATCTAAAAGCATAAGTACAAAATTCATTTAGGAAACAAATTTAAATATTCCTAAATTACTATGTATAAAATAAATATTTTGATTTGTAAAATCAAATCTTTAAAATTTCCTAAATTACAGAAACTCCCGCCATTTGTCCACAACAAATGCCACATTCTCCTGTTGATGCTGTGATGCAGGATTTTGCTTGTAATGGTTATATTTGTGATGAATTAAATCGCTACCAGTTGGGTATGCATTTATCTAATAATGCAGCGACTGCTGGTGCAAATACTACCAATCTACTCAATTCTTCTAATGGTCAACTACAGGTCAATAGCGGAATTGCCAGTTCGAATGCAGCAGCAGCAGCTGCTGTTGCTGCAGCATCACTAAATCAACACCAATTGCAACAGTTGCAGCAACACAATTTAAATATAAATTTCAATAATAATTTTTGGAAAATGTTGCCTACCCATATGCAACAACACTCTAATGCGGTTACAGCAGCCGCTGCTGCCGCGGCTGCGGCCACAGCTGCTGCTGCAGTTAATATGGATTATAATTGTAATCAAAAGAAGTTACCAAAACGTTATAATGGCGCTAAAAATGAAAAATATGTAAGTATATTGGTACATTTTTAATCCAATTTACCACGAGTGGTATGGGTATTTATAAATTTGTCATTTCGTTTCTAATTTCTATATTTTTCATAAAGTATATTCATTCATTCCACCTTACATCAGAAAAGATTTAAATTTTCCTACGGTCCAATAACTTACATGACATATATGTATGCTGAGATCTAAGCAAAAAATCGACTACTTAGATTTTTGATCTTCAGGGGTGTTATTATGTAATTCGTTTCGAAACGAAACATTTTCGAAATACAATGTACCTATAAAGCATACAAATTCGAAAGAATTTCTTTTCGAATCAAATTGCATGATAACCCCCCAGTTGCTTTGTAAGAGGGCAACCACAAATTTCTGGTTGCCTATTTGGCAACAGACAACGTAAATTTAGTTCGTTTGCCATCCATAATAGACCCACAAGTCATTAACAAAGACAATAGGATATCTCTAATGATAGATAGAAACGACGTATAAAGAAATTCGGACCGACAATTTTTTTTACTCCTGAGAGAAGGATTTGTAAAGTTAGTTCGAATTTATATTTTTTGTGTATATCTTCTATTATGAGTGAAAATATGTATTTAAAATAAATCTCTCATAAAAAATACTGTTTATTTATCTCTATTTAACTAGTCCTCGGCCAAGCATTGCGTTTTCTGTGAAAATAATAATGAACCAGTAGCCGTTGTGAAGTCTCATGCCGTGCGTGATTCTTTAGGCAGAGTACTCTGCCCCAAATTAAGAACATATATATGTCCAATTTGCAAAGCATCCGGTGATATGGCACATACTGTCAAGTATTGTCCACAGAAACCCATCATAACAATGGAAGATGCCATTAAAGCGGAATCGTTCCGTTTAGCCAAGGACACCTACTACAAACAACAAATGAAAGTTTAAAATCAAATCGTATTGATTTTATCGTTTTGCTGTGTTACCCGACAATATATCAACCTAATTTGATATATACTCAAGAAAACATAAGCAATTCTTTTTTTAAATTTATTAAAATGAATTCAAATTTTAAATTTGATTTACAAACGTTAAATCTATCAAACGCTAGATGCGTTATCGTTGTTAGTTGATAAGTTTTAATATATAATTTATATATTACATTTACAAAACTAATTTATTTAACTTTCAATACACTATTTTATATATATACCTATAAATAATCAATTTAATTAAAATTTAAAACATAAGTAATCAAACGAATTATGAATTAAAAAAATATTCTCAAAAATATCTTAAATTTTATTAATTTAATTTCAAAATGATGTTAATTTTAATTTCTCTATTTGTTGATCAAAAGAGAATTCGATTTTAATTTTTGTTTTGTTTAACTTTATTTGATCACTAATATAATTATATAAAAATTCCGTGATTTACCAATTACCTATTTACCTATTTAAAAAGTTTTCATAATGTATTTCTTTTTTAAGCTTTTAATTTTAAATTTGAAAGAAAATATTTGACTTATTATAAATCTTCTTTATTGATAACAAGATTTTTTGAAGATTTCGTTTAATATAAATTATTTAAACAATTAAAGATTGTTTCTAATGAAGGTGTTCTTTGAACAATTGTGTTCTATTCGTTTTTTTTTTTGTATTACATCTTGAAATTATCGATTAAAAATATAAAATTGTGTTTTCTCTTTTATGATTTTTATTATATTATTTTTTTTAGTTTAAAACAATTACATTTTTTTTATATTTTATTTATGTATAAATAATTTATTTTAAAATTTACTCACTCGTATACATAGTTTAAATGATTTATGTAATATTGAAGTGTCGCTATAATAACAAATGAAAAACAAACCATATAATAGATTTGTAATAATTACATTAAGTTTTTATTAAAATAAATGTATTTTTTTTATATACTACTGAACATTTTAAATTGGCGTTTTTATTCGTTAAGTATCTATAAGTCTGTTCAGTTCGAAAATAAGCTGCGAATTTTACTTTGTAATACGTTACAATTTAATTGAATGGTATAAAAGCAAATAAATAGTCTCTAAAGATTCTTATATTTATTATATGTATTACTAGCTGATGTTAGTTCTTCAGGTTTCACCAAAAATGTCCCTTATTAAGAAAAATGAGAAGTGAAAAGGAGGCAATACATATAACAATTAAAATTTTCTAATTTTTTTCTTTACAAAGCATCTCCTGGAAATTCCGAATCCCATAAAAAATCCAAATCGCTCCAGCCATTAGAGACATGAACCATTTCCAGGAAAAGTGTATTAGTTCCACAACTAGTTCTAGAACGACTGCATATATGTAGCCAAAACTCTCGTTCTAGTTTGGCGTTGCGACTAATAGTTTTTGTATGAAATTATCACCTTGGGTTCAAGTTATACGGAATCGAAAAGAAGACCGTACACTTGGAACCAGTTCTTTTATTTATGCATTTTTAAGAACCGTTCTAGAACTAGTTCTTCTATCAATGTTTTTTATTCGAAATTGTCATATTTGGAACAATTTTCGGGAAGCAGTTAAGGAATGTTTTGTTTATTTCATAACATTAAAAAAAAGTTTTGGGTGTATGACTTAAAAATTTGGGACTTACAATAGATGGCGTATCTTTTGAACGCAGTTTTTGTTTTTAATAACTTATATGTCATTTTGAAAGGTACATGTCTGTAATTTTTTCTCATTTAGTTACCGAAAATGTCGAATTTAGTACCAACAAATCGTCATTTGCGGGAAGTTTTGCATTACTTCTTTTAATTCGAAAAAAGTGCTGCTGAAGATCACCGAAGCTTATAGTGAATGTGTTTCATCAGTTTCAAAGAGCCAGAGATGGTTTGTGAGATTCAGAACTGTTGATTTTGACACGGAAGACAAATATCGACTAAACAAAATTGAAGACCAAGAATTGAAGGCATTATTCCAGACAGTAATATTCCATCATAACAACGTTCGGCCACATGTTTTAATACATGTTTAAAAGTATTTAGAATGAAGTGTCTGGGAAGTCATCCGCCATATGATCCAGACCGTTCTTGGCCTCAAAAAAATAGGAGAAGGCCATAAATAAAATGTCCAATACTTTGAATAAATTTCATTTAGCGTTTGTTGCATTCTTTTTTATACGTAAATGTCGTTGATGAAATCCTGTTGAAAACAAGTAAGAAAGTATGGTCGGTCAAGCCCGATCATATAATACCCTACACCAAGTAAATGAGCAAAAACATTTTTCTTTTAAAATATCAATAATTTATATTCGTGAGTGATTTTCGGAAGTGGGCCTTATATGGGAGCTATGACCAATTATGGACCGATCACCATAAAATGAGGTCGTGTGATTTATGTCTATATGAAAGTTATTTATGTTGAATTTTGTGTATATACCAACATTTTTAAGTGATTTAAGCATGTTAACGTGATTTTCGGAAGCGGGTCTATATGGGAGCTATGACTAATTATGGACCGATCGTAACAAAATTTGATGACATGAATTTTGTATATATAAAACTTATTTGGAGCGAAATTTGTGTAGATACATATATAAATTAAACAGTTATGACCGATAAATTCCAATTTCGAGAGGACATTTGTATGGGGGCTAGGTCAAATAATGAACCGATTTCAGCAAGTTTCAATAAGCTTCGTCCTTGGGCCGAAAAAATTATATGTACCAAATTTTATAGAAATATACTTTAAGGTGGGTGTTAGACCAATATTTTTGGGCGTTACACACATCTGCACAAACGCATTATACCCTCCCCACTATGGTGGTGTAGGGTATAAATATACGATATACATATGTATGTACATTTTATTTAAATATTTTAACGTACCTAATGCAATTAGATTTGATACATCTAAATTTGATATGATGATGTATCTTCCATTTTTATTATTCATTGTTATTAAACATTTTATATTTTTCTTCAATTTACAATTAAAGTTGTTCCATTATGCTTTAAGAACTAGTCAGTTGTAACCTGTGTACTTGTGCGATTTCACTAGTTCTATGGATATTTTGAAATAATCTAAGAGTTTCTGCTTATAGTTGTTCTAGAACTAGTGATTTTGGAACATGTTCTAAACATTTTACATTTTGTGTTTCTGAAAGATAACCTTTTAAAAAAATGTATATAACTGTAAAATTTCATTACAAAAAAATTCATAAGCAAACGTTTCATTCCAAAAAAAATCTACTGCATAATAAGAATCTACATAACTGATTCTATATGTGGTCAAAATTTGGTTAAATTCTACTTCCACACAGTGGGTCAAAAGATCAATTTGAAATATTACTTTTGTTCTAGATGTCTACTAATACAAAAATTTTAAACTCAATTATTTCGAAATGGCAAAAAAATTATACACTATTGATTTATTAAGGAGACGATATAATAAATAAGCTTGAGGCGCAATTGACAAAACAAAATGAAGAATTACCAATTTTCATAGATTTGTTTATTTTACAATAAATCTTTATACATAAATGTATGTATGTATTTGTAAAATAATTATACATACAAAAATCTTAAACATTAAATCGACAAAATTTCAACAGGTTTTTTATTCATCTCCTATGTTGCTGCTACATTTCTCAAATATAGCTATAAAAATACCGTCTGCTAAATCGTCTTCCGGTCGTGTATAAATGCAATTTTTACCAATTTTCTTGTAATCTGAACTGCCAACATTACGCCATTTGTTGCGTAAAGCCTTTTTGCCACTCAGCAACTTAAAGTTCGGATTCAATAGTAAACATTTCTGGACAACTTGTTCGTTTTCTTCCTCGTACAGTGAACAGGTCGAATAAGCAATACGCTTAACATCCGGAAATGTAGACATGGCATAGGAGAGCATTTTGATTTGCAAACCCGCCAATTTCTTAAGACGTTCGGGACATTTTTCTTCAGGTTCCAGAGACAAACGATTCTGTATACCCGAACCGGTGCACGAGGGATCCACTAGTATGTACTCAACACCGGGACATTGTTCGGGTGTTACGGTGAGTGCATCGCCCTTAATGGGTTGAACAATTTTACAGCCAGCTGCTTCGGTCATATTGCAAAGAATACGATAACGTTCAGGACTTTGTTCAACGGAATAGATGGTGCCTTGATTTTGTAAAACATTACAGGTGTGTATAGTTTTCATGCCCGGGGCAGCGCACATGTCCAAAACCGTAGATCCGACTGGCGGGCGTAAAAGTTCTGCTACCAAACAGGTGCCCTTAAAAATCAAATAAAATTCATAATCAATTTAAAATTACGTGAATTTAAATAAATTTAATTAATTAATAACAAAAATTAGCAAGTTACTAACCTTATCTTGTAGCATAAACTTCCTCTCGCTGGTAAATTGATGACAGGCCAAATAATGCTTGTTTTTCGGATTAAATATCAATAAATTATCGACATGCATATCCAACATGTATTCATCTTCAGCCAAATCCTGTACGGCCTTCAAGAAATCTTCGTAATTCTCGAAAGGAGGAAGTTCCTTTTTACGAAACTCTTCCCTGGCCAACATGGTATCAGCTTCCTCCATGCTAAGTAAATTCGTATTGACTCGAACATAACGAGGCTTAAGATCTACAGAACAGCAGAATATGGACGAAAAGAAAAGTCGGTTAATTTATGCGAACATTGTGAATATTTTATTTATAAAAAGGAATGAATTTATTTGAAAGGGTGTTTAAAATAGTTATAATATAAAAAAGTTTTATAAGTCCAATGTTTAGTTATCTTTTTTAGCTTCTTCACCAGCATTTATTGCAGCTGGTTTCGTTGCAGCAATACTGCCTTCGCTAAACGCTTTGTAAACGTATAAACAAATAATAAAGTTGACTACGATTACGGCTGCCAATACTGAGAAACAATTGGTTTGAAATGTGCTAAACTCGAATGATTCATCTAGCCAAGAACGCACACCGTAGAAGGTAAGGAACGGAAAGGTAAACATTAAGAAGGAAAATACCAAAAGCCACAAGTAAGCCGAGGTACTGGTATCTTTTTCATCGCCTTCATAAACCTGAGATACTGGGTCTAAGTTTCCATCCTCATGCTGCTCAACCAGTTGGGATTCTTCTAGAGTCTTGTTGGCAACATTGGCCATTTCTTTGGTGGTCACATTAAGTTTTTTTTTGCCCATATTTTTGGTTTGCTTTCAAATTGTTGAAATTGTATAAATATTTAAGAAACTCTTGCCTTTTTTCTTTGTCGCAACACTATCCGTTGCGTTAGCTTCACCGCCCAATGCTTCCACTAAGCGATCACGATATTCGCGTACAGTTTGTACTGGCTTCGATTCGCCGTTTAATGTTTTGCGTCCAAATATCAATTCAGTTACCAGAATTCTACACAATGCTGGACTTAGACGGGGATTTTCTTCTAAAATTTTTGTTTGTTCTATAGCAGCATCTATGGCTCCACGATTATCTATATACTGTTTCAGCACAGCCTGCATACTACCAATGCGCTGTAATTGAAATAAAATTTTAATAAGCACGTGTTATTACTTTTTATTTTTCTTTCAACTTACAGCATGTTTTTCTTCATAAATTAATGTTTTTAAAGATTTCTGACGATTTTCCAAGGCAGTTTTTAATATGGCTGCAACCTTCCTGTATTGTGTGGGCACTTTTACCGAATGCTGGAAACCTGACATTATTTTTTTTTATTATTTGTTAATTATCGTGTTTATTCTTCTACTGCAGCTGTTCACGAATGCACGTGATGAGAAAGCAAAATGTCAAATGCATTTTTGTCATAGTATTGCCATATTAAGAAAATCTTTTGTTTACTTGAGTTTTACAAATGGCAATATTTTTAAAATGTTGTTATAAGAAGATACCGTTAAATAAAGTGGTTAAGAAAACTTTGTTTCGATAAAATTTATATTTTTTGTAGTATGCTTATTTGATAATAATTTTTTTAAAAGTATACAATTGGCTTTAAACTGTTAGATTTGTTTAATTTTTTAGAAATTTTAATTTAAAATTTTACGTACTTATGTGATGGCATTGCCAAGCACAAATATCTGTTTACATATACTTTAAATATGGCAACTTGAATTTATTTGTTTACTTTCCACACAGTTTTATGTCAAAAATATACCGTTATAATACTTCATTTTGCTTATCATTGTCGTATGTGAAAATATTTGTTGTGTTTAGTTGGTGTGAAAAATAAAAGTTAAATTAATTGCATAAAATTGCATGTTTTCACTGGTTTTAATACGCTATCTGAAAGAAAATGTTTTTTATGTTGAATAGAAAGTGATAAAATTAAATATCCTGCTAAATATTTGTTGAGAATAAAACTCGTTTATGGGTACAACTCCAGATGTTAATGAAATTTGTATCAGGTAAATCTACTGAGAACCATAGGGTAATTCTCTATGATAAGAATAATATTAGTAAGTCAGTTTTTTTTACATATTCCAGAGTTTATAAGCTCTACCGTACTGACAAATGCTGTCTACAATGAAAAATCTGCTTAGGCTAGCCAAATTTTTGGAACTCAAGGCCAGCGGCGACAGTATGTCTGTTAAAATATTTGGTTAAGATCTAAAGTGGCAAACATAAATTAGATATGAATGTAAATGTTTATAATGCATCTCCTTTTGTAGATGTTGCGGACATCGCTCAAATGCAAAGATTTGGTAAGTCATTTTATAATTTGTTATACCTATATTAGCTGTTCCAGAGCTAGTTATTTGTTGCGATACTCAAAACAGCCTGCAAATCGGACTAGTATTGAAATAGAGCAAATATCTGTATTTAAGCCTGTTAAATAATGAAAAATATCGAAATAAAAGCAAAAGAACTGAACAATTTCTAAAAATCAACTGACCTATTTCGAAAAAAGATAATTACACAGTGATACAAAAGTGACCGACAAAAAAATATGTGCGATTCTCATGTAGCAATTTTATTTTGTTGGAGTCGATAGAGTAAGGAAATACTTAATATTTTTTTTAAATTTTATTAAAGTTTTATCTAGAAATAATAATTATCACAGTTTTTGGGAAAGGGAATAAATACACTTAAAAAAATATAGAAGTTCATAAGGCTAAACTCTTGTTTATGTTTTATTATTTTTATTTTACATCTTTGTAAACTGAACATGGCGATATAGTTTATTTTTGTTCTCAGTTCATAGTTCACAGGATATGGGCCTCCAATGTTCAAATATTGGATATGGGCATTTCCTCCGATTAGTCAACCAGGAATGAAAAATAAAATGTTGATAATCATCCTGTTTTATTGAAGCTATTTCGATATAGTATGGTACATATAATGTCTAATGACGATGTTTATTAAAACTGGGTGAAATCGGTCCATTATTTCACCTAGCCCTCATACAAATGTCCTCCCAAAATTGGACTTTGTCGGTCAAATGTTTAATTTATGTAGGTATCTACACAAATATTGTTCCAAATAAGTTTATATATACCGAATTCATGTCACCAAATTTTATGGAGATCGGTCCATAATTAGTCATAGCTCCCATATAAGACCCGCTTCCGTAAATCACTTTAACGTTCATAAATCTCTTAAAAATTTTGGTATACACATAAAATTCAACATAAATAACTTTCATATAGACATAAACTACGACCTATTTTCATGGTGACCGGTTAATAATTGGTCATAGGTCCCATATAAGGCACACTTCGAAATTCACTCACGAATATAAATTATTGAGCTTTTTAAAACAAAAATGTTTTTTTTGGAGTATTATATGGTCGGGCTTGACCGCCCATACTCTTATTTTTTTGTTAAGGAAGTTTGAAGATATTTATGGAGAAATGCATGGTGATAATAATAAAAAAACATATGGAGAAGTCGTGCGTTCGCGACCCGTGCGTTCGCGACCGGTACTTAAGGCATTTAAACAAAAACCAATAGAGATATTTTATTGTGTAAATACCGGATAAGGGCCTACATTTATACACTTTTAAAATAAATTAATCACTTTTAAATATCCCGTTCCATTTCGCAGATTTTTACATTTCACTACTGTCAGCCGAAGTTGACTTTTATTTTGAGTACCTTCGTTACTACATGTTTATAATTATCCTTATAAAAACTTTAATTATATGAAATCCATATTTTGCACTAAACATAGAGCTACCAAAATGCTATCGAATCTCCAAAAAATGCTAGGAAAAGTTTTGTTTTCTATATTATTTAGACATCAAAAGCGTACGAACGTACGTTCGTGACCCCAGGTAATGCCCATATGTTGTAATGTTTGTTTTTTTGTCCTTCGACATAAAACGAAAGTCATTTTGAGGTACATGTAGAAATATGCGAAAAGGGTTTAATCAAGAAAAGGAACACGATATGTGATCACTCATATTTCTGAACAAAAACTTAAAATATAAATTCACTAATAAGTTGGCCAATAAGCGTTTAATCAAGAAAAGGAGCTCGATCTGTGATCACTCATATTTCTGAACAAAAATCGATTTTTTATATACAAACTAACAATATCTAAAATCGTTAGTAACTTGACCAATAAGCGTTTAATCAAGAAAAGGAGCTCGATCTGTGATCACTCATATTTCTGAACAAAAATCGATTTTTTATATACAAACTAACAATATCTAAAATCGTTAGTAACTTGACCAATAAGCGTTTAATCAAGAAAAGGAGCTCGATCTGTGATCACTCATATTTCTGAACAAAAATCGATTCTGTGATTACTCATTTTTCTGAACAAAAATCGATTTTTTATATAAAAACTCCAAATATCTAAATTCGCTAATAACTTGGCCAATAAGCGTGAAATCTAGAAAAAGAGCTCGATCTGTGATTACTCATATTTCTGAAAAAAATCGATTTTTTATATAAAAACTCAAAATATCTAAATTCGCTAATAACTTGGCCAATAAGCATTAAACAAGAAAAGGAGCTCGATCTGTTATCACTCATATTTCTGAACAAAAATCGATTTTTTATATAAACACTCAAAATATCTAAATCCGCTAATAACTTGGCCAATAAGCGTTTAATCAAGAAAAGGAGCTCGATCTGTGATCACTCATATTTTTGAACAAAAATCGATTTTTTATATAAAAACTCAAAATATTTAAATTCGCTAATAACTTGGCCAATAAGCGTTTAATCAAGAAATGGAGCTCGATCTGTGATCACTCATATTTCTGAACAAAAATCGATTTTTTATATAAAAACTCAAAATATCTAAATTCGCTAATAACTTGGACGTAAGCCTTTGATCAAGAAAAGGAGCTCGATCTGTGATCACTCATATTTCTGAACAAAAATCGATTTTTTATATAAAAACTCAAAATATCTAAATTCGCTAATAACTTGGCCAATAAGCGTTTAATCAAGAAAAGGAGCTCGATCTGTGATCACTCATATTTCTGAACAAAACTTGATTTTTTATATAAAAACTCAAAATATCTAAATTCGCTAATAACTTGGCCATAAGCCTTTAATCAAGAAAAGGAGCTCGATCTGTGATCACTCATATTTCTGAACAAAACTTGATTTTTTATATAAAAACTCGAAATATCTAAATTCACTAATAACTTGGCCAATAAGCGTTTAATCAAGAAAAGGAGCTCGATCTGTGATCACTCATATTTTTGAACAAAAATCGATTTTTTATATAAAAACTCAAAATATTTAAATTCGCTAATAACTTGGCCAATAAGCGTTTAATCAAGAAATGGAGCTCGATCTGTGATCACTCATATTTCTGAACAAAAATCTATTTTTTATATAAAAACGCAAAATATCTAAATTCGCTAATAACTTGGCCATAAGCCTTTAATCAAGAAAAGGAGCTCGATCTGTGATCACTCATATTTCTGCACAAAAATCGATTTTTTTTATATAAAAACTCAAAATATCTAAATTCGCTAATAACTTGGCCAATAAGCATTTAATCAAGAAAAGGAGCTCGATCTGTGATCACTCATTTTTCTGAACAAAAATCGATTTTTTATATAAACACTCAAAATATCTAAATTCGCTAATAACTTGGCCAATAAGCATTAAACAAGAAAAGGAGCTCGATCTGTTATCACTCATATTTGTGAACAAAAATCGATTTTTTATATAAAAACTCAAAATATCTAAATTCGCTAATAACTTGGCCAATAAGCGTTTAATCAAGAAAAGGAGCTCGATCTGTGATCACTCATGTTTCTGAACAAAAATCGATTTATGTAAATCAATGTACATTGATTTACATGTTATTTATGTTGAATTTGGTGTATAAGTATACCGAAATTTTTAAGAGATTTATGCACGTTAAAGTGATTTTCGGAAGCATGTCTATATGGGAGCTATGACTAATTATGAACCAATCGTAACAAAATTTGGTGACATGAATTTTGTATATATGAAACTTGTATGGATACATATTTGTATGGATACATACAGTATTGGCCATATTAACCAGCTAGACAAAAAAAATATAATTTTTGAAAATCATTTTTCAACCGCCTATTTTAGGGAATTTACTAATCCATTGGGTTACCCAATGCTACGTCAATTTTCTTTCACAAAATTAAATGAAAATTTGTTTCAGATTGGCGTAAATCAGTGTATATTACGATATCTTTAAAAAAATATCCTTTCCTAACGTTGGAAAGGATAATTTTTTTTTGTGTCCAGTTTTGCAAAATTAATTTACCACAATAACAGAAATCACTAGTAGTAGTTTTAACATTATTTATTTATAAGTAAAATATATGTAATTTCTTATACTTAAATATACAATATAAAGTACATATGTATGCAATTGATCGTACGCACGTACTTTATATTTAGCACACAATTTTCTACATTTTGTATAATATTTATAATACATAGTACCTAGATATGTATAGTTATTTAATGTATTATGTATACAATATAAAAAAGAGAACTTAAATGTATAAATATAATTAATAATTTGTTTATGAATTGGTTAATTATTATTTGTTAAATTTATTAAAGTAAATAGAAGGCGTCCTTCTCAGTGATGATGGCAAGTTACTAAGTATTTCGTGGATGAGCGTAGAAAAAGTGTTTGTTGCCTATAAAGACGTAAAAAAATAAGTAGAAACAAAAAAATTTAAACGAAACTAATGCCTCTAATGAGAAATGTGATATATGTATGTATATATGGTTGGTTGTTGGATAATGGATGATTGATGCTATTGAAATGTCTTGGTTTAATTTATTAATTGCTATTATTTCGTATTATTTGTAATTTTGTTGATTGAGATGGTCGCAAAGATGATGATGAATACAAATTTTTTTTGTTATTAGATTGTGATGAGCGTTGGGTGGTTTCTGGATTTAGATCGGGTGTTAACGGTGGTATTTCGCCACGAAATGGTACAACTTGAGGTGTACTTCTTATAAGCTGTTGCAATTTGGAAAGACCTTGTCTACCGTTACCATTGAAGAGTCTAGGTAGTGAAGAATCATCACTTTCTGTATCCAATTTAGGGGGCAGTACTAAGGAACTATCTATAACTGATTTGCCGTCAAATGTTATTACAGAACCACTTGGTATAGTGGCATGTGGAATTTTACGATTATCGGGCGGTAAATAGTAGGTATCGATGCGTTCAGCGGCTTGGGCTTCGGGTTGATCTAAATCAAATAAATATTCATCATCATCATCTTCTCTTTCGTTGTCTTTATTGTGGCTGTATCCAACGTCCTTTGAATCATCATTATCGAATTCAATGTCATCTAAATCGAATTTATCATTTTTACTGCTATTACCGCTAATTAATTTTAACACAACTTCTGCTGGAGTGGTTGATTTGATTTTGGGCTCTTCTTTATTGGTGGTAGTGGCTATTAGCTTAAGTTTTCCTTCAGACTGAAAGTCTTCCATGTCTAGGTATTCATCAGAGGGATAAATTTCCTCAACTTCCTTGATAACCACCATTTTATGTTTTGTCGTCAGTTGTTTTTCTGTTGTAGACTCCTCCAAGTTATTTTGAGCATTTTCCTGTTTATAAGCCCCACTATTGTTGTCATCCTGTTCATTTGATTCATTAAGTATATCTTCTAATGAGGCATTTCTTAACTTCGCTGTTTCTGGTAGATTCATAGTTGACTTTAACATTGAACTAATCGGTTTGTTATATGCAAAGTCCTTCAGGTTGGTCGACTGTTGTAACGAACCTGAGGAGTGCGGTTTGTGCATATTTTGAGCACCTGACGACGCTTTGCGAATTATGATGGTGGTATTTGTACTGTCAGGAGGGGATGGTATAAACATGGGCTCAAAGTTTTGAGTTTGGGTCTGCTGTTGAGATGTTAAGAATAGAGTATCCGTTTCCATTGCTTCATCAATTTCTAAGCCCGGATCTTCACGACGACTTGCTATTTGTTCTACTACCTCTGGAGGCGGCATGGGTCCATCCTGCCTCAGAATAGGCTTAAAACCGCTTTCAACTACCACCGTATCAGGTTTAAAACCTTCATTCACAGCTGGTTTCATAGTGGCTAGTTCGGCGGCGGTAGGTTCTTCCTTAATTTCTTGCATTTCGAATGGTTCCTTGAAAGCTCCTCCGTGACCATTTGTTGTTTTTGTCGTGGCCGTGGACGTCTCATGATGTTTCATGTTGTCGACAGCAATTTTCATGGATGAATTTGGCTTATTTTTAAATTTGTCTACTGAGTTTTTATTATTATAAAGGGGTTTTGAGAGACTTCCTTGAGGTATTAGATCGGCATAGGGTACTGGAATTATAGGTTTCTTTCCCATGTGCACCATGGTGTCTGTTTTACGCATGTTGGTTAATTCGGTTGGTTGACCCAATAGAAGTACAGAGGCTGCCAACGGTTGCAATGGAAACGGCTTTTCTTTGATGAAAGGTCTCAATAAAGTCGGTACAGGTTTGCGATAATGATTAACTATAACTGAGGGTTGTGGTACTGGTCCGCCAAGACCAGGAGGATGTCTTGGAAGTTGTTGTGGCAAAATGGGCTTAGAGGCGGGTACTTTTTTGATTGGCCCTGGATAGGGACGACGCCCTGGTAACTTTACAGGATGAAACAGAGGAGCGTTAAATGGTGGCCTTAAAAATTCGGAGAGCCCTATTGGTTTCTGTGAATTTTTTAAAAGTAAATTATTGGTTAGATTGTTGGCAATATGATGTTGTGGTTGTGCCAGATGATAATGGTTGTTGTTATAGGGTGTGTTTAAATGTGACTGTAAGTGAGTGGCTAATAAAACCGGTGATTGTCTATTGTTAGGATGTGGTAATGAGAGTGATTGCGAATGTGAAGATGATTGTAATGAATTTAAAAATTGTTGTAAATTAGTTTCGCCATGCAGAGTTTCTGGCGGATTTGTAGATAATTGCGGTTGCTGTGGGGGCACCAAGGGATGTTGTGAGCCGGTTTGCGACGTCATTGAGGCTTCATGGTTTGAAGAGGAAGTAGGAGAGGACGATGAAGATGAAGCACCACCAGTTGCACCACTTTTAAGATTGTTGTTGCTGTTGACTATGTAGTTGTTGGCCAAACCTTGATTTACTAACCCACTTGCCTGTTGGTGCTGTTGCTTTTGCCTCAATATGCTATCCTCGAGAGCCTCAGCAGCTCGGATCCCATCTGAAATCAATTTAGTAATTTCCGTTGATTTTGTTATTTCAAAAGTTAATTTCGGCGGAGTTCCGTTCATATTGTGATTCTTAATTAAATCTGTTTGGTGCTTTAACAAAAAATTATCGTTGGGGCTGACCTTTGTTTCATGACGTATAGATGCTTCTGCCGCTACATCATCCTGTTCCTGTACAGCTACGGGTGCCGGCACACGTACTGCATGCTTTTCCGAGGCTGCAAAACGGGCATCATCACACGTATCATGAACATGAATCTTCCAACCAAGATAACGATGCGTAAAGCAGTGATAGTATACAGTATCGGGTGTGTTTTGATCTGGTTTCCAGGTAATAACACCAGGCTCACCGGGATCACATTTCAATGTTAAGGTACGTTGGTAGGCACCAAATGATTGGTAGTCATCGGCTGGTGGTCCATCAATATCGGGAGTCCAGTTACACAAACGACCCACACCAGTGGGTGCAACCTGTCCCGAACGAGATCTGTGCACACCAGCAAATATGCGTATATTCTAAGGGGATACAATAGCTTGAAACAAATACATAATCTTGTTACAATAACTGACGTACCTTCTTTTCTTCTTCACGTTTGTGTTCATAACCACCCACTGGATCGTCAGTTATATAGAATGGATGATATTTAGCAGGTATATCGGGATTATTGCCACCTTCCACAACGAAAGTATAAGTCTTGCCACGAACGACATGAATTTCAGGAATCAAAAGTCCATTAATGAACCACGATATTCCCCAGCCGACATGACCTACAGAATAGATTTTAATAGTGGTACATGCAATTAAAATTTAAACTAATGTTTTTGTTGCAAATATTTACCTGTAATGGCTGAATAGCCATGCTTGCCTCCCGTTGGACCCATTTGTGCATAGAACACACCATCTTCTGGTTCATAACACTGAATAGCGGGAATATCCCAGGCGCCATTTTCACTTATAACTGGTTTGGGTGTGGGCACTGGACGTCTTTGTGCTAATCTCGTATTAGTGCTTTCCTGACGCCTATTCGCTCCTTGTAAAGCCTGTGCTCTATTGTTGTCATAGAATTCCTCTTCGGGTACACCTTCTCCCCTGACTGGTTTCGAGGCTGCTGGATAACCTTTACCTGGTTGTTGAGTAGGAGTATTGTCTTCAACATCATCATCGTTATCGTAATCTTGGCCCGGCTTTTGACCTTCTGGAGTCGGACAGTTCCATGTTGGTTGTCTTCCGAAATTAATATAATGCGTACGTTTATTGTAATGCGAGTGGAACGATGTTTCTTTGCGTTCATTCAATGGACCAATACCCCAGACAATCGCTTCAAAGGCATTCCTGGCTATAGGTAAATCCAGTTTGTCCGTTGCATTCAATGATCTCTGATAGGTGACAATGGAATATCCGTTTACCATGGCAGCATTAAGTAAACGTATAGAATTCGTATTTTCCTCGATATTGACATCGGGACAACTGCCGCGTTTGCCCGAACATTGTGATTTACCTTCCAAGAAGTAATCGGTTGCATAACCTTTACCAGATACTCTATCCACCCAACTGACGGCCACATCAGAGCCAATCATAACACTGCGATCCTTGTCCGGTGAAATACCAAAAGCCATGTATTCATTGTCATCTAAAATAAAGGTAAATGTTAGAAATTGAAAGCCCTGTAAAATTTGTTGATAAAAAACTGAAAGAACGCTATGGCAACGCACAAAACTTGATAAATATACGAATTACAATCATCGCTATTGAAATTAAAACGTTGACGTTATTTTCATCTGCCCTGAAGGAAAAACGACATTGCAAAATTGACATCCGCCGTCATATCTCACCGTGAATTACAAGCCAGTTGCTTTTCAGACGACGAATATAATTGTATTTATAAATTTTTTTTTTACTTATAATGCAAAAGTACAAATTATTTAATCAGTGCTAAAAAAGTTATGTTGTGTGAACAAATTAAATGCAGTTCTACTAATAAAATCAATGAGGAGATGGTTGAATGGAAAATTGGCTTCACAAATGGAAAATAAAAGTTAATGCTGCAAAATGTGGGTCATATTTACTTTAAGATGAGATAGTAGTCCTATCTATTCTTATAGATAATTAATATCTGGATACCCGAACAAAACCATGTAAGGTATCTCGGTATCCATTCCGACCGCCACACAGTGTCAGGTTTTGACATTCTAGCTTATCAAAATCCATAACTCGGTAATAAATAAAAGTATAGCTATGCATTATGGTACAAGTAATATATAACTAACTTCACAACTTCTGTAGAAAAATGGCCACGCCCACTTCCCATATAAGATAAAATTTTATATTACATTATAATCAGTAAAAATCAACTAAGAAAGTATCGTTACAAAATTTGGTGGGACGATTTGTGTATATATAAAACTTATGTGTGCTGAATTTGGTTTGGATATGATTATAATTCAGATATTTATGATAGCTTTACTATTTCCAGATAGGGCAGTTGTATGGGGGCTAGGAGAAATAATGGACCGATTCTATCCAAATTCAATAGACTTTGTTCATGGGACAATATAAAAGTGTGTGCCGAATTTTGTCGAATTATCTTTAATATTGCGACCTGTAGTCAAAAATTTGTTGCCGCGAAATACCTCAACCCATGACCAGTTTTTTGATCGGCAATTGTGGAGAGGGAAGTTGGGCCAGATTTTTTTGGTTGATTCTGTAAGAAGACAGATAAGGTTATCTAATGTAAATGATGTGACTACTTTTCCTTGCTTTCCTATATATTTTTATGTCCAATTAAAAAATACAAAATTTCAAAACAAACTCAAAAAAGAGATATATTTTAAAACCTTCAAACCATAGACAACAACTAGATAGGTAACTGAGAGCCAAAAACCTAAGTCTGTTGTCAAAAACCTAATTCATGAGAATGTATTGAATGTATTTTGTTATTGTATCACCCGTATGTGTGAAAAGAGAGTAATTTTTCCATATATATTACTCTCTCCTTCCGTTCTATGTGTTTATTCTATGCTTCAAACTTTTTTTCTGCTCAAGCGTTTTACAATTTATTATTTTTTTTTTAATAAAAAATGTATGAAACTACAAAAAAGAAAAAAAATTACAAACATTTAAAGTTGAGCTAGACGCCTTGACATGCTTACGTCTTAAAAAAGTCTGCAATTACAGTGAAGTTTCAGGTGCTGTTACTTTATAAAACTGTAATTTTTTTAACTTTAAAATGCAATTCTTTGTAGTTGGGAATGTTATCAATCAATTCTAGTTAAAATTCTTTAAAAAAAAAAATTGTATTTTGATAAGCTAAATTGTTAAAACCTTACACTGTGCGCCGTCTAACAGGACCCACAATATTGAATCAAAAGTAATACATGATGACCTTGTAGCACCTAGACTTGGACTACAAGGTCATCATTCAAATTCCCTTGCAATGGAATTGCTTTCCTTTAAGGGTAACATACGCATATTTATACATATTTATTTTTAACAAACACAAACCGAACCGTTTTGCTTGTCTGCAGATACACTTAGAGTCTCTGGCGGGAATCGAATCTGCTTTCTTTGTTGTCAAATTGTCTATCGGTCAAATATTCAATTTCGGATTAGGAAATTATCGATATAGAAACTTTTATGAAGAAAAATCATAGATTTGCAATTTTAATCATAATAAAAACGCAATACACAGTACACTCGCGATAATATGAACACCCCAAAATATGAAGACTTTATACTTCCATAGGGTACTCTAAAATATGAACTAAGTAAGCTGTTCATATTTTAAAGCTTTTTGAAATATGAAGAGTTTATTTTTGTTTTATAACGTATTTTATCTTTCTACATAGAGTTGAATTTTAAATCAACAGGGTAGTGGCTAAATTCTAATTCAACTGCTTAATAATTTTTGGACTTTCCTAGCTGTTGATGGGAATTAGATGCCATTCGCAACTATGAACAATCTTGCAAAAGTGAACAGACCTGGTTTTAATTAGTTCATATTATCGTGAGTGCACTGTAATGTGTAAGTTATAGGAAAATTCGGACTATTATATGTGTATTTTATGGTACTCAGTTCAAAAATCTTAACTTTTGAGTTATGATAGTCTTCTAGCAAATAAGCATTATGTACAACAATGTTGTGAAAGATTTCATTTAATTCAATTAAAATACCAACAAAAAATTAGCCAACAAATAGCGTAAAATAATTATTTTTGATTAAACATAAAATTCACTAAAAGATTTTTCACAATTTTCAATTGTAACATGATTGATGTTGGCAACAGCATACACACTCAGGTATACGTGTTATTTTATGGAACTCAAGACCAAATGTAAAGAAACTGTCATTAAAAGCTTCTGGTTTTACGTGCATTAAATTAATTGTCATGCAATTTGCTTATAAATTGAGGTTGTTTAATTTAAAACATACTGTTTAAAGCAGCATGGATTCTATGGGAGTCTGTGTGTCTATGTCTCAATGACTGTGTTACTAACATCCAAATGCCAGTTGCTTAGCAAGTTAGCCAAGTTTTTAGCCTGCCTACTCCATTCCATATGCTCCGTTTATTTTTATAAGTTACGGTGATTTTATTTATCTACTAGTTAAGTTACGCTATATTTTTTTTATTTTATTTTATAATACTCGTACTCTTAGTGTGGAGTGGAGTACATACATCAAATATGAAGTTCAATAAACGGAGTAAATTGTTTAAGTAACACACTTAGGAATGCAGTTTTCAAGTTTGTTTTTGTTGTGGTCACTACATGTTGTATCTTTGTAAAAAAAAAACTGATACCCACATCGGTGGATTTGTGACCATAATTACAGAGAATAAAACATTTTTTTTCGTTTTTTTTTTTTAAATATGTAGTTGCTTTCAACATGGTGTTATAAAACTTTCATTAACGAGTTTTGGCATAACACGTATCATTCAATGAAGCAATAAATGCAACATGATGCATCCACATTTTTTCGAAAGAGATTATTAGAATTCTTGTTCATTTAAGAAAGATTTATTCAATTTTATATTAAATTTACTTTTATATTGAGGTAAGTAGATAAATGGTTTTACTGATATTGGCTAAAATAAAAATTTAAAGGGGAGGGTAGGATTGATATGGTTTTTACTGCAACATTTTATGTAAAACTTTATGATCAGTGTAGTATTATAGTTCTTACGTGTTTGCGTCCACATCGAAGTATTGACTTATGATTAAAAAATATCTATGATGATCTATAACATTAAGGGCCATTATTACAACTTGCCGTTATAGTTAAAGGTAACTTTAAGCAATAGAAAAAGGTACCCTTAAATGTAACTTTAACTGTAACGGCAAGTTGTAATAATAGCCCTAAGACTACACTCTTCTAGATACTAGGCTAACTCCAATATATGTATATGGGTACTAACACAATCCCGAACGCGACATTCGTACGCCTTTGAAGTGAACAAAATTAAAGAAATCTGAAAATTTGTACATTTTTTCGATAACATATTTGTAGCACAATGTTTAGTACAAAATATAGGTTTTGTCGATTAGTTGTTTCCAATATATTAGCAATAAACATGGATGCTTCTATAAAAATTATAAAATCAGCCATGTCATGTAGGAATGTTTGCATTGGTTGTATTTTTACAACCTTTAGTTTGATTTAGCACGTGACATTTATAAAATGTCAAAATTTTCCGTCACGTTTGTAATTAAGATTAGTTCAGATTTTATTATTTAGTTTATTTATTTCTTATAAATTTTGTTTGACATACTTTTTAAATAGTAATTCAATAACTTCAACTTTAACACTTTAACTTATGCTTCTTTTTTTTTGTTTGATTTTTACTGATTTTTCCAATGTTTGTTTGCAAGTTTATTGCTCAAAATTATCATTTTCTTTATCATAATTTTACGTTGCCAAACTAGTTCTACCTTATACAATATTTTTCTTTCAGAAGCTTGGTATTTGATTTGGTTGCTTTAACCGAAATTCTTCTTTATCAACTGACTTTCTGTTGATATAACCGAAAAAGTCGGTGTGTGCAACCGAATGATTCGATTGGCAACTAATTCTGTGTGTACATCATTTTTAGGATTTTCTCACTACCCAACAGTTAAGCAAGTAGTCAATGTCACTATCGCTTAAAGACAGTAATTGTCACAAATGTCTTATCACTTGGCTGACTCCAATTTATATATATTGGTCATTTGACACGTGTGTGCACTTTGTAGTGCATAGAGAAGACAATTGGTTACTTTATACATACCCAAGTAATCTAGCGTGAAGACAATTGCCACTTAGATTTGTTTAAATTTATCTCAGCTTTTTTTACATAACATTCATTTTCTAGAGAATTTCTTAATACAACTTGTTTTATAAACTTAATTAATATTGTAAAACTTACCTAATTTGGCCACCAATTGTACAACGATACTATCACCAGCCATTGCCCAGCGTACTTCAAAAGCCTTATCATCATATAAGACTTCACAATTAAGTTTTGACTATAAAAATTAATTAAAATATTTAATACAAAAACCAATAACATAAATTATTTTAACAAGATTTCAACAAATTATCAAAACAAACAAACCTGTTTTTCAAAACGTTAGAATTAGAGAAATTAGAAAACGGAAAATTTTAAATGATTTGAAGATTTTAATTAAAATAATCAAGTGTTAATAAATCGCCAAGAGAGTGTTTAAAACAATAAATGTGAGAGTGTTTTTAACAGGTTATCCTTGATAAAATCTTTAATGCCAAAAAAAAACAGACTTCAAAAATACCAAATACCATATAATATGTACTTTAATAAACCTTTACCAAAAACCTTCCCAAGTTTAGTATTTTTGTGGCCTGTCCTTAATTATTAATATAAAAATGTAAATGTTTTTGTTGTGTTTTTGAATAATTTTTTTTATATATATAATTTTTTTTTGTAACATGAAAATATACATACAAAATGAAAAATGTCCTTTTTGAAATATAAATTTTGAAATTTGATTTTTAACATAAACATAAAAGGAAAGTAATATGTAAGATAAAGATTTTGGAAAAAAGAGAAAAAAGACAACAAAAAGAATGTTTAAGTAGAAGTTAGTAAGATTTTCAAAATGGCTTTGGATCAGGAGGCTGGTTGGTTGCTGTTGGGTTCGGGTAAAGTTTACACACAAACAGGCATATAAGCAAAAACAAAAAAAGCATACATAAACCTAATTCCAGTTAAATTTTCATATGTAACAACATAATTCCTTTTTACACAACATATTTCACTTTGTATCTATATTTTTAAAGAATGAAAACAAAAAAAATTATATATAAAAAAATGAATATTCAAACACAATTTTATTTTGGGTAAAATATTGTTTAAACAAAAACAAAATTTATTTATAAAAAAAAATTATAAACTTAAATAAAAACTTATAAAAATATAAATTAAATAAAAAAAAGATTCACAGAATTGGCCGAAATTTTTTAACTTTTGTGTTTACAAATAAATTTAGATTTCTGTTAAGAAACAAGGGTAGACTTAAAACAAAGAAGAGTAGAGAGGTAGAGAGAATTCAATATTTCTATTGTTGTTGCTCTAATTTACGGTGTTTTCTTAAAGAAAAAAAATTGTGAAAAAGTCAACACTTTTGACGGGTAACCCTTTTTTTGCCCATCTTCTGGAAAATTATGTTTTTAATATAAAGATAATATTCGTTGCTAATGTAATCATTAATTTTGAGAAGGTCATATTAATATTTTTAAAAGTTTATCATGTTGCAAGGCATTAAAATGCTATAAAATGAAGTTTGTCCTATTGTTAGCATAACAATATTTGTAGTTTCTATGTTCTTTTGTGAAATAAAAATCACTGTGAACGAGTAACCTTAAATTGCATTTTTTGTGAGAATTGCAACATTTTGATCTTCTAAAATGTCACTCAATTGCAAAAAGCGTTGCATTCATGTTGTACATCTTCTGAAAAATTATAACAAATGTAACATTTGTAGTTTATATGTTCTTTTGTGAAACAGACAACACTGTGAACGAGTAACCTTAAATTGCATTTTTTGTGAAAATTGCAACACTTTGAATGTAACATTCAGACAGGGTGAGGGCAACATTTGTAGTTTCTATGTTCTTTTGTGAAATAGACAACACTGTGAACGGATAACATACACTTCCCTACAAATGTCACCCTAAAAAAAATAATGTAAAATTGTATGCCCTTGATTTTATAGCAGGTTTCTATAAAATGTTGCCTTTTACTGTTTATTCTTGTAAACAATAAGGGCACGATTTTGTACAGGGCACGATTTTGTACATTGAAACAGGTTAAAAGTAAAACGAGTTACTCAAGTGGATTCGATTTACAGAACACCAAAATATGTGAATTCGGTTTAAAAACGAATACGTTACTCGTATTCGGTTTATAGAAACGGGGGGAATGTCAAATGTGTTGAACTGAATATTGATAACAGGATGAGAATCTTGTCTTTTTCAACAATGATTTTAAAATGTCAAATTTTGAGAGAACAACATCTTTAAAATCTTACCCTAAAACAAGTCATATTTTTTTAAAAACAATAAAAAATTCTTATATCATTAAATATATGAACGATTTACTTTTTTTCCAATTAGTAATTTATGATAAACAAATGGGAATGCTGAAATATTTTACTGGCACTACTTATTCTCTTCTCCAGTTAAGTCGTCTAACTTTTTTTTAAATTCTTTTAATGTAAAAAATGAAATAAATATTTAAAAATAATATAAAAACAATGGATATACATATAATAATATTTAAGCACTTAAAATTAGAATTTAAAAAGTATGAAAAATGAATGTTTACAATTACAAACAGCATTAATTTTTTTGTTTTTTACCAATTACTTTTGTAACTTACTACTATTATTCATTTCTTAGCTTTTCAAATTTGAGTTAAACATTTTGTTTTCTTATGTTAACAAAAAGTAATATAAACTTTTCTACGGATTTGTTGTTTGATTGTTTTTCTACACCTCTAAATTATTGAGTATAGAATTTATATGTTTTTTTACCTGAGGACTAATACCCAACATTTTAAGAGAGGGTGGTACATTCAGATTTTTGGGTATGCGAACATGACCGAAATCGACAGTGAATGCTTCGCACCAAACACCAAAATGACCAATATCGAAAATGGTCAAATCATCGGGCAAAGTGAGCACAATAGTTTTGCGATCGTAACGCCTTAGGGGATCTTCTTTGCCATTCTCATCGGGTATGCGCAAGCCATTGGGTGAGGGACGTTCGCCTTGGCCTACCCAAAATTTGGCATCTACAGGAAGCAACAATTTAATGTTAGTTACATATGTATAAAGAACAATCAATCGAATGAACTGCAAATTACCCTCCAAATATGTACTTACCAGGTGCTTCACCATCATAGCTAAAATTTGGTACTAATAAGGTTTGGGCATCTACTATAACAATGTTATCTGATTTAACATCATGCACACCATTCAAATTGTTAATCTTTTGTGGTCGGGGAAAATCCAAATTACTAGGTATTGTCACATCACCGAAATTAACAGCAAACTCATCACACCATACCGAAAACCATTTGATGTCTTTGAGACTAATGCCTTCAGGCAAGGACAAGGTAATATCCTTGTTTCTATAGCGTCTTGTCAGAGCAGCAGCGCCTCCTCTTTCATCACGCAAACGATATGCCCCCTCATTGCTGGGTTTGTTTGTATTGCCCACATAAAAATAGGCAGCTATAATATAATAAATTATTTATTTTTCATCATAATTAATACAATTGTTCTCTTTTTGTGCTGCTTATTATGTTTGTTTGTTACGTAGCGAAAATGTTTATGCGTATTTTTAATTTTTATTACCTGGTGCTTCACCATCGTAGTTAAACTTTTTCACAAATATTGTTCTCGAATCAACTGCGTAAACATCGCCGGAAACACCATGATGTAATCGCTTTAATGAGCCAATTTTTGTACCAAAATATGGAAATGAAGCACTTGTAAATGGGATCACTAAAAATTTAAACAAAACAAAACCAAATAAATAAATAATAACAAAAAAAAAACACAATACATGTCATCATATATACGTAAACAAATTTTAAATAACTTTACTAACTCATAATAATAAAAAATCTAATTTATAATATAATTAATTATTGTGTTTTTGTTGTTATAGGTAAATATAAATAGTAACTAAAAACAAAATACTTAAACCACAAACTTGTTTTGATTAATTTCGTACCGCAACACTTTTTGTGTTGCGATCTGAATTTGACCGCTCATTTGCTATTTCTCGAAATATATTTTTTCGTTGTAGCAAGAGTTCTTCTATAAATATTTATAAAATTTTGATAATTTAAATAGATTGCATCAATTTGTATTTATTCAATTTTATAAAGCTGCTCTTTAAAAAGGTGAATTCAATTTATCTATTTATATGATTTCCCAAGCTTACTAAAGCTCTCCGAAGATCTTTCAAATTTTTATTAACTTTTTTTCCATTAACACGTCAGAAGAAAAACACTACATACAACATACAAATCCATTTTAGATCTATAGTTTCTAGTGTAAAGTTGCTTAGAATTCTTCGTAGAATCATTTTCAATCCTTTCCATTTTTACCAAAAATCTACCCATCCTAATATTTTCGTTTAAAAAATATATAAGTGATACAATTTTCCTGGTATATTTTCCCATTTTTTTATTAACTCAATCATTGTACTATTTTTGAAAAATTAGGTCTTCTTTTGGGAGACTTTTGATAAACATATAATGTGTCATACAAAAGTACGGAACTATGAATAAGATTATCATTATTATTTGTGAGGCTTCAAGCACTTCGACTAATAGGATATTTTGTGTAGCCCTAAACTTCATCATAACAGATTCAGGCTACGTACGAAGCCAATTATGCTCTTCGATGAAAGGACAAATGCATCCCTTCTGGGGCCAACATTACATAATTTTGTAGTATCCAAGATCACATTGTCCGGTAAATAATCCAGTAAGTAGTCTCAAATCGCACTTTCCGAGCAATAGCAGTTTTTGGGATTTTTTTTAGATCGAAACCCCAACAGTCCTCAATCGCCTTCTCAAACACTCAGCAAAGCATACATATTTGGATGGTATGATATTGCAATACTAGGGTTATTCCCAAATATTCCTAGAATCCACAAAGGCCCAACCAGATCACTCGGTTTTTCCTGGGATATACCCAGTAGTCCGGATGCACTCCTGTGGATCTCCTTCATTACAAAAAAATATATAATTGTGTCAGGTACAGGATATCCTGACTGTATGCCTCTGGGTGGCCTACAACTGAATTAAATATGGTGTTATGGACTTCAGCTATGTGATAACATTTGGACATAATTTAAAGATTTTAAACTACATTTCCCGATTGATATCTGTGTATCTAAACAAAAACAAAAAACATATTTAAATTCGAACAAAATCCGGTACGATTGTCATCGAAGTGGGTTTTATATGCAATCTTAGTATATCCGATTCATATATTTAAAGCGCGATTTACTGAAGCCGATTTGTGAAATATTACGACGTTATAACATTATGACATGATAGGAGGCCTTGTGAATTGACCAATAGTGTTTCTCGATCACTTTAAAATGATAAACTCATATCTTCCAAACAAAATGTTGATTGTATATCTTATAAAATGCGGGATTTACATTAGATGGCGTATCTTTTGAAGGATACATATCTGTCATTTATTCTCACTTAGTTATAGAACATTATAGTGTAAACATAGTGTGCGATTCTGAACTGTTGATTTTGACATAGTTTGAAGACCAATAATTTGAGGCATTGCTCCATGAAGATTGTTGTAAAACTCAACAAGTGCTTGGAAAATTATTGGAAGCTACTCAATCAGCAATTTCAATGTGTTTGCAATCCTAAAGCAGGGAAATTAGGTACCATACGAATTGAAGCTCAGAGACATTGAATGACGATTTTGTATGTCTGAAATACTGCTTCAACGCTATAAAAGAAAATCATTTTTGCACAGAATCATTACTTGCGATGATTCTGGGCTATCGTAATAATAGCCCGAAGCGTAAGAGATCGTATGTGAAGCCCGGCCAACCATCCGAATCAACATCAAATATCCGTGGCGCCAAGGTAATGCTCTGTATTTGGTGGGACCAAACGCGTTCTAACTATTATGAGCTGCTGAAATCTGGCCACACCATCACATGGTACCTGTACCGAACGCGATCATTGGCCGAAAAATGCCCAGAGTATGCGGTCAGACATGAAACCGTAATATTCCAGCATTTTTAAGTCATATACCCAATAAAAAAATTTAAAATTATACCAAAAGAACATCTTTAGGATGTTTTGAAGTTGAAACTTTAAGAATACCTTTATTTCACTAAAACGAAGTGATCGAGAAAAACTATAAGTATTTTCATACTCAAGATAGATTTGCAACATGAGAACCTCTGCATATTTTTTTCGTTCACTTTTGTATCACTGTGTTATTATTCAAAACATTTAGAGATTTTTTTGAAAAGTATCAAAAATTCGTTAATTGTATCAAAAATATTTATATTTTTTTCATTGTAATTTCGATTTATAAGTGATTTCGTTAACGAAATATTTTGTAACTTCACATACACATTTTGATGATTTTAAAAGTCATCTGAAATCCCTAAAGATTATGGGGTTAAAAAAAGTATTAATCCCAAGATATTAGAATTAATGTAACCATCGTTTTCTTTTAAGAACATAATTTTAAAAATGTAGCTATGTAATTGTTAGTATAATTCAAAGAGTCCTATAAGCTGCAATTCTAGAGTTAATTATTTAATGTTTCTATACAAAAATATATGTAAGTGCATATTTTTTTAAATTTATACGTCATATTTTGATTTGTATGAAGCATATTGTCCAATAATAAATGCAACTAGTTATAACCATTCACAAACATTTGGTTTAGCAGACATGAAGTAAATTCACTAATACTAAAATTTTGGCAAAGTTGCAATAAATTAATGCAAAAAAATTAACCTTGTATTTTGGTCTTTCATTCAGAAACAATTTATTAAACACATTTCTCAATTGCATTAATATGTAAATGTTAGCAGAAAAACCCCAATCTATGTTAAAAACTTTTTTTTTTTGCAAACATTTTGTAATAAAAACTTTTTGTATTCCACCCACAAAATAGCCACTAAAAGCAATAATCAATAAATAAATAAAAAAGTCCATAGTAGAGTGTTAAATATGAACCTCATTAAAATTTAAAGTTGCAATAGCCTTTACCTTGTTCGCAAACATTTAAATCAGAGATTGTAACACTTTTCAAAACCCATTTTTATTGTAAAGACACACTGACACACATACAACATCCAGCCACTATCTATAAATCGCATAAAATGCAAATACTTGAAAAAGTAATAAAATTAAAACGAACTGGAGACCATTTCAATAATCAATTGGTCACAATCAAATACAAGAAAATTATTATTAATAAACAAATAAATAAATCGTTAAGTAAATTAACTTTTAAATAAGCTAAAAGATGTTGTTAAACTGCTTAAACTTAAAACAAAAACAACATCCAGTTTATATAAAAAAAAAAAAACAATTTGCAAACTTTAAACATAAAATAAATAAATAAATAAAAATTACAAACCAAAAACAAGTTTTGAGAAAAAACACCAATTTGCCACTGAATGTAAAAACTGAAGGTAGTTTTGAAAATAAATTAAAAAAAAACTATTTTAAACTATTGCAGTCAGTCAGTTTGTTTCAGTTGAAATTCATTTAAAATTGCACAAATTCAAAGACATTCTCTTAAATATATTTGTATGTATAAACATACATAGATACTCTTATCTATATACTGTATCCACACATATAAATATATACATATGTATATATTTATAATAAATATTTCAAAAAAAAAAAAGACCAACCAACACACTTCAGCATTAAATGTCAACGTGGCCGGCATATTGAACTTCTTTTTTGTTTGACTGTGGAAAATACAAAGATCAATGTTCCGATTATTTGTTATGTATCTAATTTGCATATTGCGATATATTAATTTATTATTTATTTTTTGCATAGTCATAATTTGAATAAATTATAATTTATAATAATTTATCTTAAATTTGTTTACGTTAATTTTGAAAACTTCTGAATTAACTAATAACTGTAAGCAAAAACATTTCTAGACAAAAACCATCATTTACATATGTCTTTCTTTAATTGATTCATATTTTCTGTTGCCCGTATGATACACTGAAAGAAATATTTATAACGTTTTTTATGGATGTCCTTTTGTGTTTTGTAAAATTATTTCTGTTTGCAAAAAAAACTAATTTTATATGAATTTTATTTCAATCGTCTTCTTGACTGCAAAATGGCCTATATGTAATTGTACAGCATATTTTATTTGACCATTTGTATACTAAGGCGGATCAAGAAGCCTATGAGTTTTTGAATGGGACACAGGTTTTTGGATAAAAAATCATTTTATTTTTCAACATAGTCTGCTTTGAAGCTCTATACAAAAAATAGGCATTTGATGATCGATTTATCCCAAATACTCTTGCGAAGTTGTCACACGATTGCACAAACGCAATCGATTGCTAGCAAATGCGGCACCCATATTGCGGAAAGCTTTCTCATACCCAAGTGATCATTCAAAATTGAAACCACTAAACCATGTGAGATGCCAATGGCTTCCACAATTTCTCGCACTTTTAATCCCCGGTCAACGCCAATATCGTGATTTTTTCATTTGTATAGAGAACGCAACTGGGTATCCAGAACGTTCGGTATCTTCAGCGCTTGTACGGCCGTAACGAAATTAAGCAAACCACTTTTATACCATTGATATTGATGGAGCAGAGTTCCCATAGTATCTATCAAGCTTAGCCTTGGTTATATGTAGTTTTTTTTTTTGTGTAACAGATAATGCGAAATTAACTTTTTTCCATTTTCTCCAAAAGCCTCCTAAATGGCTGTCAAATACAAACTAAATGACGATCCAATTTTGACAGGAGTCTACTGTCAGAATTCTGATGACAGGAACAGTGTTGTCATTTCAGTTAAGAGGCGGGAAATTCAAAAAGTAACGGACTTATTGACTTCTCATATTCAATTACCAAATATCTTCACTGATTCTGAAGTAATTAAAAATTATCGATTGCCAATTTCATATAAAAAATATACTAAATAAAAAAAACGAAAATATGCACAAAAAACATGCACTAAAATCTGAAATAAATGCAATATAAAATGTAAAATATTCACAATGTTATAGGTAAATAAGATCTCAACCATCTTTAAAATAAATTTTATTTTTTTATTATAAAAATAATTTTACAAGGGCTTAATTGAGAATAAAAATAAGAAAACATAAAAATATTTGAAAGGATGTCAATGGGACATTATGGGTATTTGATTCATTTTATAGCAATGTTTAACTAATTAATATTTCTATGAAATTGAGTAAAGAATTTTTTGAAAGACAGTTTCTCTACACAAAGTTTTACGTTACAAAGCTAGTAGATTCATCTAACTGTCTTCTAGTGTGGTGATCGGATCAAATATTGAAATCTAAAAAAATGTGATACTGATCCTATCCATATGTTTTTCACGACTTTATTGATGATCGTGCTGAACATAGATTTTTTATTTGATATCTTCTTCACTATCATTGCTGGAATATCATAATAATAAATTTGCTTCTTTAATTCCCTACTCATCAGTTTCATAGGCAGTATTTGGAGTAATAATTGTGATATACAAATTTTAATGGTTTTTTTTAGAAATATAATTAGTGGCACTAGCAAAGCTTAAAAACTTTTACCAGTCAATTATAAATTATTAATAATTTGTTAGTATTTAGTTTTCTAATATTTGATAATGATAGTAGTATCAACAAAAATGAGTATTTTTCAAATCTTATTCTCAAAGTTATTTCAGATGTTGATTGCTAAAATTAAGCATGCCTCGCTATCTGTCAGCAAAATATTTATGATTTGAAATTTTATTGAATCTGGTCTCTTATCGATATTTTACACACAGAAAAAAGATCGATCGGAAATCAGTTGTAATTATAAATATGTAATAAGCATGACAGAAACTCGATTGTAATTATTAAAATTCTATATATTTAAACGATTTCTAATGGCTAGAATAATAAAACCTCAATAACAATCGAACTGAGGTTCCAACAACCGTAAATGTTATTAATTGATGCGGTTTGTGTCTTTACTAACTTTCATTTAAGGTTTTTGGATATAGTAATTGATAATTGGTTATTCTAATATAAAATAATTTCAATTCGGTGTTCACAATCAATAGAAGTTTTAGATTTTTTGACATTTTTCAAAATAATAAAAAAATTTCAAAGACATACACAATATACAGAAAAGATGTTTCGTAATGGACATCAAACGGCTGTAGGTAGTGCTTTGGACATTTGATGGCGTTACTTGTAAGAAAATGTATGTAAGTAACATCCATTAAAAAATTTTTGCACTAAAGATATTTTTTAAATATGTGTATTTATATGTAGGTGGCCCAGTAGCAATTCTGGTTCTAATACACTATTAGAATGATCATGTATGTAATAACTGTTAGACAAATACAAGATTCCATGATAAGCATAACATTTATCTGATGTGCTGCCTGATATGATTAAACATACATATATCTCCAGTTTTTCCAGTCAAGCCAAAATTTATTCTGCCACCACCTAAGTTTACGGACTAATTTCAGATTCAAGACATATTTAATCTTTCTATTTTGTTCTGTATCATTTTCCTTGCTAAATAAAATGAAAAAAATATATCTTGTTGAATATTATTAAAAAAAACAAAAAATGTTACTCTAACTTCCAATATTGGTGCCCTTAACCGAATTAATTTTTTAAAACAGTTGTGAGTACCATTAATTCAGCAAAGGAATATTGTGTATACTAATATATTCAGTAATTCCAACCGAATAGAACGATAGTACATGCAACCGACAAAATTCGATTGGCGCCAAATTCGGTTGTGAATACGAATCTGTTTTCTGTGTGTAGCTATATATATGTAGAAAAAGCTAAAGATTTTATAAAAGGAACATCGAGCAAGAAATTCTAACAAAGAAACTTCTAAGCTATTACACGCTTTGAAATGATTAAACTTTAAATTTTTTTTAAAAAGAGAAGTAACTCTCAGTCAATAATTGTGTTACTTTCTTTGGAAAGGGGATAGATTGTAGAAGGAAAGGTGGTGAAAGAAGGAGAAAAGCTTTTATTGACAACTCTGCAATTGCGCGTTATGTTTGTTATTAGTGCAGGTTGCAGCGCCTCTGGTGGTGAGATGGCGCATTAGTTAAGCCAACAACCTTTATTTAATTATTTTACTTCGGTGGCGTTTTAATGTTATACCACGGAAGGAGGGCGCTTTGATAAATATTAGTTATTAGTAAACTAATAATTCTTATAAACTGTTGTTGTTGATTGGCAGCGGCTGGGAATCGAACCCAGCCCGCAAATATCATATCATGCTTAATGATCAAACGCTCTAACCAATTAAGTCACAGCACAAAATTTTAAAATCCTTTTTCATTACAAATATTTGAGCTTTTACAAGGTAACACTTAAAAAAGTATTGCCTAATCTAATAAAAAAAGCATTCCATTCTGTGGTCTAAAGGAGGGCAAAAATGTTGCACTGTTAGCCTTTTCATTAATCTATATGTCGCAAAAGTTTATGAATTTATAAAAGGAAAATCGAACAATAGAACATGTTTAAAACTCCCTCCAGTGCTTCTAAATACAATACAATTGAGGATTTGTAGATTACACTATGCTTCACCACAAATATGCAGGCCCATAGAGTTCGGAAATACTTATAGTTTTTCTCGATCACTTTGTTTATTACTTTTTTATTTTATTAGCATACAGAGTAGTAGTATTTTAGGACATTTATTGCTTGAAATGCAATAACATTTTTAAACCATTTTGAAATATTAGAACATTATGACATGATACCTTGGGCATCCACTAAATATTTTAATTCTTTATCTTTATTACAAAAATTTTACATTTTACAAGGTAACATTGATTAAAGGGTGCCTTATTCTTTTTAAATGTTAACTTTTTTTATTGAAAAATACATACATTCGACCCTGTGATAAAATTAAGGGCAAATAATTGTTCACTTTTTTAGATTTAAATTGACAGAAAGTAAATGTTGTGTAAATTTGAGGTTAGGATACAGATTGTTAAATGATGAAATGTCAAGAAATGAGCTGTTATCAAATTTCGGAAATTTTAACCATAACCCATTTTTCAACCAAATCATCTTTAGTGATGAGGCCACCATTTTTTGTCAGAAAATAAAATTTCATAAATATTTAAAATGTTTGGTTTTGCTGCAATTTCATTTTGCATATTTTTCAAAATTTCCCATATTTGTCTTACTATAAGTATTTTGTATTATACTTATTGTTAGCAACTAATAACTATATTCGCACTCTAAGTGTATAATTGTTAACAATTATTTAAAATAAATGAACAGCACAACAAATTTCAATTTCATTTATTAATTTATTTATTTAAAGGCCATTAATTATAAGTCAATTTTAAACAATGAGAATTTAAATAAAATAACGTTTATTTTTAGTTTTTTTTACAAATAAATATTTGTTTATTTTTATTTAAATGCTTTTCTAAGAAATTACAAATTTAATTACAACAATACATACGTTTAAGTATATAACTATATAAGTATTTATATTTAAATACAATGTGGTTGGGTTATTAAAGAACCGGAATATGGAAACAAAAAAACGATTTTACAAATGTTTCACATTTTCAATAAGTCATGGTTAAAAACTTATTACTGCAACAACATATAATTAATTAAAATTTTATCAAAATGAATCACTTGACATTTAAACTATTTTAGACTATAAATAATAAACAAATTAAATATCAAACACATCAAATTACATTCGTTATTTGTTTAATTTAAAAGTGTATTCGGTTGATTAACTTAAAAGGAGTTATTTAATTTACTATTGCGAATGTCATCAAATAAATTTTGTTAATGGAAGGCTTTTCAGTGCATTCTAAAATATCTATCACATACTTGTGTATGTACGCCTGTGATTTGAGAGATCGAGATGTGATCAGTCTGTACTTTCTACATGTACAAAATTGAATTAACCCTCAGATGTTTTTTTTTATAAGTTTATGTATTTTTGAAGGTAAAACCATGAATTGTGAGTTGCTTTGATTTATGTTGTTTGATGTTCATTGTGATTATTTAAAAAAATATCCAATAAATTATAGCACATCATGAGTCTCTTATTTTAAAAGTTTAAAGTATTTAGTTACAATAACTATATTGTTTGTTAAAGAATGTAGTTGTTTCTTGCACTAAATTACCATAATACTGTTAAAATTAAATATTTCAAAATATTCTTAATAAATAACACAGTACAACATTTTTCAGTTCATTGCTTTGGGACTCAATTCTGACAATTGCACGTGAAAGTATCCCCAAAAATAAGAACTTCTGCATCATTAGTTTTGTCAAGTTGGCTGCCGTATTAATTTAATGGTCATACGAATTTTTTTCCTCAAGGTGGATTTTTTTCAATTTTTCTATATTTTAGCACAGTTATATCTCGTATACCGTACGGAATATCTCTTTTGTGGCTGAAGCAAAGTTGTAGATATTGAATAGTAGAAAAAAAGTACGGAACATACCTACACGAAAAAGGTGCATCCAGTGCCTTAAAAATCGCAAAAATGGCCATTTTTTAAATTTTTTACCAATTTTTCACCTTTTTTGCTCAATAACTGGATTACAAATCCAATTATGGACTGATCACCATGAAATTAGGTCGTGTGATTTGTGTCTACATAAAAGTTATTTATCATGAATTTTGTATGTATATCATAATTTTTAACAGATTTATTCACTTTAAAGTGATTTTCGGAAGCGGGTCTTATATGGGAGCTAAGAATAATTATGGACCGATCATAATAAAATTTTTTGATATGAATTTTGTATATATAAAACTTATTTGGAGCGAAATTTGTGTATATACATATATAAATTAAACATTTATGACCGATAAAGTCCAATTTCGGGAAGACATTTGTATGGGGGCTAGGTGAAATAATGAACCTATTTCAGCCAATTTCAACAGTCTTTGTTATTGGGCCGAACAAATTATATGTACCAAATTTGTTTATGATCGGTCCATAATTAGTCATAGCTCACATATAAGACACGCTTCCGAAAATCACTTTAAAGTGCATAAATCTGTGAAAAATTATGGTATACATACAAAATTCATGATAAATAACTTTCATATAGACACAAATCACACGACCTAATTTCATGGTGATCGGTCCATAATTGGATTTGTAATCCAGTTATTGAGCAAAAAAGGTGAAAAATTGGTTAAAAAATTTAAAAATGGGCATTTTGGCGATTTTTAAGGCACTATATGCATCTTTTTCGGGTAGGTATGTTCCGTACTTTTTTTCTACTATTCAATATCTACAACTTTGCTTCAGCCACAAAAGAGATATTCCGTACGGTATACGAGATATAACCGTGCTAAAATATAGAAAAAGTGAAAAAAATCCACCTTGAGGAAAAAAAATTCGTATGGCCATTAAATTAATACGGCAGCCAACTTGACAAAACTAATGATGCAGAAGTTCTTATTTTTGGGGCTACTTTCACGTGCAATTGTCAGAATTGAGTCCCAAAATCATGTGTTGTACTGTGTAATACGACTTTATGTGGTGATCAAGTGATAACGTCATTGGATTACAATGTGCAGACCATCACAACTAAAATAATACAGTTTCGATTAAAATTATTTTGGAAGTAATATTTTATTATTTAAATTCTTCGAAAATATATAATAATGTTAGCAAAAATATTAAGTTGTTTTAAACAGCTCAATTTTATAATTATTATTTAGTACCCAATTTATACATTTTGAATGTGAATTGTGATAATTTTGCATTAATTTAGCGATATGTTATTGGTTGGGAATACAACGATCTGTTTGCATAATTTTCACTAGAATTATACTAGAAAGATAGTAAACCCGGCTGCACATAAAGCTTTCAACAAAGTGTAAAATGCGATGTATATGCCAGAAATAAAAATTATATGTATTGAACTAGCTTTGCTGCCCCAATTGTCACTATAATAGTTCTTGAAATACTTATTCGATTGTAAATATGTATTAGATTTGTGTGATAGGGTCATGCCCATTATTTGGATTCCGTACATTTTTACCCCAACTACTTACAATTATAGGAAAGTAATTCATACAAAGTTTGAAGAATCTCACAATAATAGTTCTCCAGATATTCGAAAATAACTATGTATATACTTTGAATTGGTGATTCCATTTATACGGCTCAGATCCCACCCATTTACAATGATATCAACATAATTCAAGCAAAGTATTGAGTATCAAATATCAAATATTTTTAATTTTCTTCATATATTCAATAATATCTATTTAATTTATACCCAAACAACCCGAATGTGAACAAAAGAGCGTAATAGAGCGTAAAAATACACACAATTCATTCAGTTTCTTGATGTTGTTGTGGATATTTTATTTTTTACCCAAAAGAGCACACAAATTAAATGCCTCTTTTTGCCTACCAATGCTTTATACTCTATTTACATTTTTGAAAATCAAAGTGGGAGTGTCACCTCCTATACAAAATAAATAATTATTATCGAATATCTAGCGAACTGTATTAGTGAGAACTTTAAAACTTTGCACCATAATATGAAATTGGGACCATATAAAGTAAATAGATTTTATTGAATATATATAATTAGCATTATACATAATTATGATCCAAATGCGATATTTAGGGTGGGCGTGACCAGAGATCAGCAATGAATCACTTTTTTGCTATTCATACGCATTTATGAAATTAAACTACTCTGACGTACTCATACTCACAATACCATTGATTTATAAATATGCGTAGCATTAAAGAAGAAGTAGTAAGAATTGCCCAGCGGCGAAAAGAAGTAGTAAGCAGGCCTTCTGGAAGGCCTTGTTTTGGAGTCACAAGGACTTTATTGTCCCATTCCATACTCATACATTTTTTACACACGATGTCCTAGCCAGCTAAGGCCTTTACCTTCCTCAACAGGCCTGGGGGTTTACTCTCTATTGCGATGCGAAAGAAAAATGGTACAATTGGTACCCTTTATTGCGTTTTCACATCGCACATAAAATTAGTTTAAAATGTTTTTATTTACAAGTTTTGACATTTCATTTTGTCATTCATTTACCTTTCGCATCGAAATTGCTTTCGCATCGCAATAGAGAGTAACCCCCCTGATAGTAGGCCTTTTGTAAATAAATTTTGTTAAATAAATTTTATCTTTGATGTTTAAAATTTAATAAGTACCCGGCCTAAGCGATATTTTATTTATTTTAATTTTTTATAATAAAAACTTGAATAATGACCACGTAAAAAATTCACACAACGCACAACCGTTTTGTCAAAGAATTTAAGCAAAACTATTATAAGTTTACTCCTTTTTTCTTTTCACTTTTTGCATTTGTTTTTGTATTTGTAGTTTTGTCTTTGGAATGTGATTTTTTAACGGTATTTTGTGCTTGTACTACTTTGGAGCTTCAAAAAGAAAGGTGCAGGTAGGCCTTCCATAAGGTCTTCCTGAGAAGGCAAGCGAGCATGAGTACTGGATCTAAAAAAAGGTCTAGGAAGGTCTTATAGAAGGCCTCAAAAATTTCGCCGCTGGGAATCCGACGTCAACATCATACTCATACGAACTCAAATCTGTTTGATTCATAAATAACCTCAGCCTGACTTATAATTTTAGGAAAATACTCATGATACTCACTATTGATTCAGCTCATTCGCCTCATGCTTGTTTTTTTTTGTTTGTGTAATTGTACAGAATTCGGCAACACACAACCTCATAATGAGCATTTTAATGTTCGTATTCGAACATCGTCTATACAAATTGAGTCAAGTAGAGTAGAAATCAACAATGTCATCAATATTGTTTAGTATGAGTATGATGATTACCTCAAACTTTACGAATGGATATGAGTCTCGACAACATTGTAATAAATATGAATGCGTATAAGTCAACTCTGGACCATACCAACGAAAGAATTTTTTTCGAATATCTGAAGAACTTTAATTGTGGTAATCTTCAAACTGTGTAAATTATTTTGATACAAGTCCGCTGTTATGTCAAAATTTAAACCGATGGTAACAACAGTCCCATACAATTAAAATATTTTGTATCCAATATCTGGAGAACAATAATAGTGAGATTCTCAAAATTGTGTGGAACTGTGAGGGGAATTGGAACCGTGATTTTAATTTAGAATAAAATAATAAAAAAATACAATATAATAAACAGGATATCTGCAAATGGAATAATGTTTCCATACGAGGATAATAGAATGCCAAATCAATCAAACAATAAGTTGAAATTTATTATGACTTTTAAGTTAATATAAAACCAGCATAAATATTTAAATACTTCAATATTCATAATGATTAACTTAGACCACTATGGAATTCACTAGGATATTTGAAGGTTTGTAGCGGTATAAACAAATGCTTAATTATAACGGCATTAGGCAAACTAATATCTGTGGTATCAATATTTTTACTCTTTCGATGATAGACCCCTTAAAACCACAAAAAATGTACGGATTTTATTATATTCCTTTAATTTTTTATGAAATCCATTTTTATTTTACTACGATTGGGGTAAAGAAGCTCACCGGTTAAAGCCAGTTATTTATTAAATTACAAAAACAGTTAAAATTGTATATTTTTTAAATATTTTCATATATGCAAATCTAATTAAATAAAAATATAAATTTCTTGTTATTCAAAAATATTCCAGTTTTTTTTTATAACATAATCATTAGAAGAACTCAAGTTTTCTATAAATAAATAACAATAAATTGCACACTTAAATCAAAAAGCATTAATTTAGCATTTATTTGCCGAAAAAAACACTAAAGCGACAGATAGTCGTCATTAAACCGTTTTTTTCCTTTTTCGTTTTTAAAATTTATTACACTAGAAAGAAGAAGAAGGTCTTTGAATTGTATCAAGGAAAATTCATTTGAAATGGTGATAAATTCAAAAATTAACAAATTTGCATAACCAATTTTATATTGTATAAATCTCGGCGTGTCCAATGGAAAAAAACTATTAAACAAAAAAAACTCGCACACACGAAAAAGAAATAAAAAAATCATAATTAAGGTTATAAAATTAAAAACAAGTATGGGTATTAAGTCTTTTGTTTTTTTTTGAGAGTTTTATTTACAACAAATACTCTACTACATAATGCTAATTTATATTTATGTTTGCAGCTCAAGTCTTTTGTTTTGTATATTTTGTTTTTGAGAGTTTTATTTACAACAAATACTCTAAATTAAATTTATGTTTGCAACTTAAGTCTTTTGTTTTTTATATGGAGATTTTTTTTGTTGTTAAATTGGTGCAGTAAATCATTAGTTTTTTTTAAATTATTTTTGCAATTTATTTGTTAGTTTTTAATTTTTATATTTCTATTTAATTTTACTTACAACTTAAACAGATTAATCCATATACATAAAGCATTTTGGGGCTTAAAAGCGGATGTAGCATCTTTATAAATGCTTTAAATTTATTTTTTATTTGTTTATTTTATAAATTAAACAAATTAAGGCCGTTTCTGACCGTTAGTTATTTGAATGAAATCACTCAAACTATGGAGAAAAGAAATTTTTTTTATTATTAAATATTTGTTTAAGTATATAATTTTATTTTGCAAAATTTATTTGTTTAAGGATTTGGTTAATAATCCTTGTTTGTTTTTTGTTTTTATTTTTTATATATATGTGTTTATTTTTGTAATTTCTTACATTCACTTCTTGTATTAGATTTTGCAACACAGACAACTTAAACACTTCTTTTTTTTATTTCAATTTTTATACAACGTTTTAATTTTTTAAAAAAAACTTCCACGAGAGCTTGTTTTTTCGTTAATCAACCGATCACTATGAACACCCAAACCGTACTAACTATTTAAATGCCAACTTAATATTAACTTGGCTTTACAGATGCTGGCTGGTGGCTTTCTGGCTAGTTAACTGGCTGGCTGGCTGTTTGCTTGGTTGGCTGGCAGGCTGGTTGGTTTGTTTTATTTGTTTGTTGCTTGATATAAGTAGTGTTGACTGGTCTGGACATCAAATCAAGCAGTAACCCACCACAACAAATGTTGTTTCTTGTTTTCTCAAGACACCATTTCTTCCCAAAGACTCAACAATAATAATAACACCACCATCAGCAGCAGCATCAGCGCACTGGTAGCAAACTAATTCTATGTATAGTAAATGTAAGGAGTGAGATCGAAAAATTCTTAACATACATATATGTTTATAAAAAAGAAACCACTAAACTTACAGCTTTAATTTTTTTTTTATTTGATTGAAATTATTATTACAATTTACAAAAAAAATTATTTTTATAGTTTTAATCACTAGTGATGAAATTTTGAACCTTTTTCGGAAACCCTTCCATTAACGTTTTTATAGTGCTTTCTGTCACTTTGCTCGAACATGTAGTCCATCTCCGTTTAAAATCTACCACACTTTTGGACACCTTTTTTGTACTCTTCAATTCTCTTTTAACAAGAGCCCAATATCTCTCCACTGGCCTTAGCTCCGGGCAGTTTGGAGGATTTGCCTCTCTTGGTACAAATACCACATTATTGTTCTTGTACCACTCAAGGGCTTGTTTGCCATAGTGACAGGATGCCAAGTCAGGCCAAAAATAAGTGGACACATTATGAAGTCTTATGAATGGAAGCAGCCTTTTTTGTAAACATTCCTTGATGTAAATTTCGGTATTTATAGAGCCCGTTGTAACAAATGAGTGGCTTCTTTTGCCGCAACTGCATATTGCTTGCCATACCAAGAACTTTCTGGGAAATTTTGTCTGCTTTTGGGTCCTAAACTTTTCTTCAACATTCCCTCGAGCATCAGCAACATAAAATTTTTGACCTGGAAGTTGCGAAAAATCTGCCAGAACATACGTTTCGTCATCCATTATGCAGCAAGAATATTTTTTTATAAAACTTGACTTCAATTTCCGTGCTCTGTTTTTGGCCTCTAAATTTTTAGTAGCGTTCCTGTCAGGAACTTTTTGAGCCTTGTATGTTTTTAAACCTGCATTAGCTTTAACTTTTCGTACCAAATAGTCCGAGCACTGAGCTAACCGGGCTGCTTTCCTACCGGATGTGTTGGGAGCTCTTTTGAAAATGCGTTCTATTTTTTTGGCTTTAGAAACATCATGTGGACCATTCCTTCTACCTGAACCAGGTTTTCTATCAACTGACAAGTTCTCCCGGTACTGTTGAATAACATTGGAAACAGTTTGACGGCAGACCTTTGTATGCTTGGCCAACTTTTTGTAAGACCAAGTTGGGTTTTGTTGAAAATATTTAATAATTTCAGTACGCACTTTTTTCTGGTCACTCATTTTAATCAGATTAACAAAAAAATTAATATAATTGACATTACACATAATAACTGACATGTTTTTCAAAGGTAACTTGATCAAAAAAAAATTCAAATAATACTTGGGTTAAAAAATGTAATGAAAAACGTGTGTTAAGAATTTTTCGATCTCACTCCTTATAAGGGGAGTTTAGTATTCATATACAATATAACAATAAATGATAGTAGTATTTAACAAAATTTTAAAATAAAGTAAAAGCTTGTAATTGTAAATGTAATTCTAGCATGATTTTATACAATACTTACGACAATGGTAAGAGTAGGTTCATGATCACTCACAGTCTTTCCCGGAATATGGCTCTATGGTACATAAATGCCTATCGAATATCAGAATTCAGCCAAAATAAGTTTCATCAATAAAGAAATCACAAGACCATATTTTTCGTGGATCAGTCCATATTTGCCCATAAATATAAATCTTATATAAACGTCATTAACAAGATGAACTTCGACAGAATAATCCCCATAATCACATATGTATGTATATAATTTGTCGCACCAAATTTTAATAAGATCGGCCATTAATTAGTCATAGCTTCCATATAACGATCACTTATGAAAAGACCTTAACCTACATACATATCATATAAATATCAATTTCGAAGCAAAATTTTATACAGATCAGTTAAATGTATGCAAAAAACAACTACTGGATTTTATGAAAATCGGTTCATATTTGATCATAGCCCCTCAAACATAAATCTTCTCTTATAAATATTGTTATCAGACTGAAATTCGACAACAAAAGTTGTTGGTAAGGATTTGCCCATTATTGGTCATAGCTCCCATACAAGGACCACTGCGGAAAAATACATTAACCTACATAAATAAGTTATATACAATATATGTAATAATCGTAATATTGAATTTTATGAAGATCAGTCCATAGTTGGCCCGTAGCTCCCACATATGGACCGCTTCCGAGAAGTACTATAATACCCATAAACCCTTGTAAATATCGTTAGTAAGGTGAAATAGAACCAAAACAAGCTACAAATACATAGAAATCACGGTACCCATATAATATACAGTGGTGGCCAGCTAATTAGGGACAAAATTGTTCGATAAATTCCATATAATTCCTTACATGTTGTAACGATTTTTCCAAACATTTTTGAGTAACTAAAAATATTAATACTAAATTTTATACGCCTAGGTGCTTTTGGTCGATACAAAAATTCAAATATTTCTCCCTAAATAGCTGGCCACCACCGTATATATAAAATCCTGTTGTTAATATAAGGATCATAAGGCCTTAATGATTGTGTTCTATTCTCGTTTATCTGTTGTTATGTTCTTTAACACGTTCCACTATTTTTGTTTACTGCTTCTATATCCAATTGTCGACGTCATGTATGGCATGCTTTTCTGGTGATGTCGGATTTTGGACTCCGAAAATCATACCCAATTCATCGCCATCTAATGTCGCATTCAACTGCTATCGGTCCGGTCTGTGCCCAAAGTTGTTCATTGTTGATAATATTTGTCCAGATAACTTTTAGGATTCGGCTGAGGCAACGGTTAATGAAAACTTGCATTGCTTTCATGACACAGCGAGCTACATTCGATGATTCACATCCGACAATGCTTTTTCTCTACAAATATTGTAGAATTTGGTCGGTTCCAGGAGCGATCGTACAGCGGTTAATGAAAACTTGCATTGCTTTGAGGTTATAGAGAGCTACATTCTATAATTTACATCCGTACATTCGATGATTCACTTTCACATTCGATGTATTGAACTCAACAGTGCTAAAAAACTGTTTCTCTACAAATATGTTCGATTTTGGCCGGTTTCAGGAGCGATCGTACATTCCATGATCCAAATCGTTTCCGTTGTTTAAAGCTAAATACCGTCACCTGGTTGATCGATCAGATTTCATTCATTTCGGTTTTGATAATCGTTTTATTCAAAATGAGTAGGTGATCAGGCATCTGCATCCGATCCTTAGTTATTGGGGGTACACCACCCTCCGGTGAGGTTGATATTGAAGAATAGGAGAGGCTGTATGAACGCCTCACAAAACCATTATAACCTCCCATATACAAAAAAATTTAATACTATTAATTTTGAAGTGTTTTTCATTTAATTTTGACAAACTTTAATCTTATAATTTTACTAACTTTTAATGCCAAATCTGATGTACAACTAGTCACACTTAAGAGTATCTTTCTTCAATAATCTGGATTACAGATATGCAATTTCATTTATGTCCTCATTTATGGCTATGAAGGTTGAGAACTTTCGGTTAAATGCAAATTATCGAACCAAATTCCTGTCTGAGACCTCAGCCGAATCATAATTTTACACTCATGTATGATCATACCTTAACCCATTAAAGTAAATTAGAACAAGCATTACTTTCACATTCTTCGAAGCTCTTTATTAGCCTTATGGAATATCCCTTATATCACATACGTACGAATTTATACACTTACCACCGACATTTCATTTAGATTATACCAAAATTTTACGTATGTTTGTCTGCTTCTGTATATAACAGCTAGTTAATCATAAAACTGCAGGCAGCAGCAAGTATTAGTTGTTAGGTTGTTGATCATGTTGCTGGGATCAACATCAACACATTTTGAAAATGTTGTTGGCGATATTGTTGTCGTGGTTAAATACTGTTTATTTGAGTTTTTCGCTTACAGTAAAGCTTCTAGTCTTGTTAGACTTAAGTTTGTATGTAGCCTTTTTCTGTCATTAATATTCGTTAATTTTTAAAAGAAGATGTTAATGATTTATTCAAATTTTTTTATTGCATTTTTATACACAAATATAGATTTTTTTATTTACATATTTATAAAATGTTGCGGAATTTTTATTTATTTATTTTTGTAGACTTTTGTGTACGTTTTAGTGACATAAATTTGTTTTAAAAACTCAAAACTTGTTTTTAATTCAATATTCTTAAAATTGCACAGTTAATATTGTGCCATTACAGTGGCAATTTAAGTCAGTTAACTGGTGATTTTTTTTGTAGCTGTTATGTTTTTGAACGTTATAGTATTTAAGTTTCTATTCCGTGTTGACATTTATACAGTGGTAGCTAGCCTTGGCCTAAGATGTATGGAAATACTATGTATAACTCTATACATTTTGTATTACTCGTGTTAAAATTAAAACAAAATATAAAACCAAACTCAAAACAACTTGAATAACTTTTAATAGTTTATTAATTTTTATAGAAATAGTAGTTTAAATTTTAGTTGGAAAGTTCATTAACAGCAACAATATTTCATATTATTGGTAGTTCTCAGTTTCAGAATATTTATTATTATGCCTCCCATAGGATCCTTTGTGCAACCCTAAACATTATCATAACAGATTCAGGCTTCGTATGAAACCAATTACACTGGTTGATGCAAGAATTATAACATGGGCCATTAAGGCCCTTCCGAGCAATTTCGCTATGCTCGACGTCAACATTGGATAGTCACAAAGCATGCTCTCAGAGATCTTATCGTGCAGCTCGCCAAATCTGCACTGTTTTGACGCAACATAATCTAAAGTCAATTTGTGGTATCTAAGGCCACAATGTACAGTAAATAATCCTGTAAGTATTCTCAAATATTCATTCCGAGCGATAACAACTTGGACAGATTAATGAATCGTTTGTCGTGAATGAGCAAACTCCGATTCAAACCAAGAACGAATTCTTTATATAGTTTATGCCCGCAGGATGCCAAAGAAAGATTCAGGTCCAATGAAACCGTGTCGCACACCTCTGTTAGCCATGTAATGGGCCCGTTTGTTTCAAGATACAATGCAGTCCATAACGACACCAGACCTCATCTCATAGGAAGATAAGTACCGCTTGGCTACTGCTTCTCAAACACTCAGCTGAGAACGAACTATTGTTGGGTCACCATTGACTTGTTTGAAACCTTCGGCAGACCGCACCTGATCGACATTGTCTGCCACCAAGTTTAATATGACCACTAATACCTTTCAGGTATAAGAACTCTACAATTCTTATACAACAATAAAGTCGGTAACATGTAGTCCTATACTGCTATAGTAGGGTCAAATCCCCCGACTTAGATGCACTTCTATGGACCATTACTAAAATATGTAAGGGTTGGATGTACAAGCTAAAGCGTAAGTGGGGCAGATCTTCATGGACCCAGTAATAGAAACACAGATAAGGCGATAGACCTTATCAAGTAGATATATCACAGTCACTTGTTCCACTTCATTCCATCAAACCAATTCGCCATTTGTAATTATTGGTTTTATTTCAGTAAATCATGTTTCAATCCCACGTTCTACCAATAATGTAGGGCATAGATTTTGAATTTGAGACCCTATAAAGTATAAATATTCTCGATCCTTATAGACAGCAGAGTCGATATAGCCAAGTTCGTCAGCTCGGTTGCATGGTTCGGTTTCTATTTAAAATCGTGAAAATCTTTACTAAAGTGCCCTGGAGACGATCAAATAAACCCGTCAATCAGTGCATATGTGTGAGTGGCGTATGCTTGAAGCTTTAAAGGAGACGTACAAATAAATATGTCAGTCACCATTTGTATTTGGACGCACTTTTCCATTATTACCAAAAATCTCGGAGAAACTGAAGTTTTTTTTTGTTAATCTGAGACGTAAAACACATAATATTTTTTTTTTCATCCGTGCACGGCAAACACAAAGCAAATGAAATTTGATTGTCAATCACGACAGGAGACGATCAAATAATCAGTCGTCAAATAAAAAATCAAAACTTTTTGATTTTCATCAATCACTGCCGACTACGCGTACGTGTAGCCGAAAAAGAACGATTGCTCGCTCACAACTATGTGATTGATGTGTTTATTTGATCGTCTCCCGGGCACTTAAGTTCACATATACAATATGCCTATGAAATTATAGACCTCTGCAGCTACATCACGGCTTAGAGAGAGAGAGATAACCTCGGAACACCGTCTATACCAGGAATCGTAGGTTCGTCCAGTAAAGGACAACATCGTCATGTTGTCGAAACAGTTCGTCCTGGGATGTCTTTGGAGGCTTCAATATCACACAACTGGACCTTCCCCAGAGGAATGTCAAGAAGGATATTCCTGTATACGAGGAGGACACATAAAGATATGAGAAGGATCCATTGGATCGAAATTCGTATACAGAAGCATTGAACAACATTTATAGAGACTACATCAATACCGGAGGGTCACCGCGCATAGCAGACTCAAAGAAAAACCTGCCACAACTGAGGTCGAGGTGGATCAATAGGCTTAATGCCTACTGGTCATGCATAGACCGTGGTGTACCAAATTTGTGCCCAGCTTGTGGTTAGGGTCCCCATGATACTCCTTGAATATTCAACTGCCTAGCCAAATCTACTTCACTTAGTCCAGTCGATTTATGGACTAACCCAGTTGAGAATTGTTTAGCTGTTACAACAACAACGGCTTAAAAATTCGGATCCACAATGGGCCAATTTAACTAACTAAATTTTTCTTTACGTTTTCTGTTGTTGCAATCTAATAATAAACTCTTTAAAACAACAGAAAATTAATTTTGTTTTGATCGTTGATCATTTGCCGTTATAATACAACAGATCAAAGTTGAGTTTATCAAGTAAAGAAGAAACAAAAAAAAAAAAATTTGTTCAATACTTTTCATTAATTTTTTAATACAATTTTTTTTAAGTCTATTGTGGAACAGCGAACTTATGGTGCTTTAACTCTTTCAGCCACGCTTTTTTGTGTATAAGTTTAAAATCAAAATAACTGCATTTTTACTTTAATCAAGGTTAGTTTATTATAAAAAATAAGAAACAATTAATCAAAACTTGAAAAAACCACCCCATTCCAAGGTTTTTTTGTGGAGTGAAGTGGTTAGTTTATTAACCACGGTGGCGGTTGCCATTAAAAATAACAATGATAAAAATTTTGTTTCGTATAAATTTTTTGAATTCGAATATTTTTGACTACATTTTCTGACCAAACAACCGAAATATCAAAGTAACACTGAATTCGATGAGCAATAAACACTCTGTGCTTTTTTTATAGAATGCGTGAAAGTCTCTTAAAAAAAACGATTTTTACAATATTTTCAAATTAATATATTTATCTAACCAGAGCACCATGACGGCAAAGTTTTGCAAAAAATCATAAATGATGTTTAGCAAAATGGCAATAGATGACAATAAACTATGTTTTAAAGACTATAGAAAATGTGGTTAGTAAACTAACCACCAATCCGCAAAGAGTTAACAATTTAATACGAAAAAATTTGGAATTTTTTTTTTTTTTTTTTTTTTTTTTTGCGAAAATCAATTGCTTCCAAAATACGATTAAACAAAATACAAAAATCAGATCGGACAGGTTTTGTAGTACTGGCACAAACCAAATTTCTTAAAAATTTAAAATATTTTTAAAAATTTTGTGCCAAACGTTTCAAAGAATTTATTTAGAAAAAGTGTTTTTACAATTTTTTATTATGTTGCAAGGAAATTGCAAGAAATTATATTAAATTACTCATTAGCCATTTCCGTCAAAGAGGTCACAATTTTAATAAAACAATATTTACATATATATTATAATTTATTTAATTAATATAATATTTAATAATTCACATACCATCCTAAGTATGTAGTCTATGAATGACTTGTATTTATTTATTTTCCCATCACTTTACATAAATTATAACTTCCTCAATTCAATGATGAAAGTTAAATATAATGTTGGCTGCTGTTGCAATTATTTACAAAAAACATGTACGAATACATTTTCATTTTCATTTTTTTTTAATTTTCTCTTAGACTTACAAATAAATTAGATACTTATACTGAGCCTAAACACAGAGGACGGACGGACAGATAGACACAGAGGCAGCTTTGTTTATGACAACTCTGCAATTAAAGATTAAAAATGAACTTTGGTCGTACTAGTACTAGTACGCATGGATCCATCCATACATATGAATGAATGAATGAATATTTATGTTACAAAATACTTTCATTTACTTTCATACCATAGAGAAATAGACATAGAGCGGAAACTACAAAAAAAATCAAACCGAAAATTACTCAAAATAATCACACATACGAGTGTTGTTTTTGTTTTCCCATAGTTTTTTTTTACTAAAACCTTCTCTCCACTTAGGGTTTTGCTAACTGAGTTAGGTCTTTAACAGGAGAGTTTCCGATCTATGTGTATTTATCTATGGTACGTACATAGATACATATTTTTCATTTGTGCTTTGAATTTTTCTCTTTTTTTTGTAATATTTTTTTTGTTTATATTTTATAAGCGCCTTCCGTTGATTACGTCGTTGATTGGCCTCTTAAAGGTCATCAGCCAATGCATAACATTTCAGCCAGCTCGTGTATGTTTTGCTAAAAAGAAAGAAAGAAAGAAACACATAATAAAAAAACTACAAGACGTAAAATATTAAGATTTGTAATCATAAATAGATGATCTCCGCTGCTTCAGACAAATAAATCGAGTTAATATCAAAGATCTTACACAGATGAAGTCATTAGGAGGGAATATAAATAATATTTTTTATTAGTTTTTATTTCTAATGTTATAAAATATTTTTAAGAAATCATGAATTTGAACTATGAGGTGGTAAATTTTTTTTTAAAACATGTGTTTTTTTTGTAATACTTTATAGTGTTTTTGTTTTCTATTGATTTTGATTGATTGCCTTTAATGTTTTAATTTGTGTTGGTGTTTTAATACAGTTTAAATCAAAAGGTTAATCCTATCGTTTTTAATTATTGACGGCTGGTAAGAGGGTTGGCTATATACATACGACTGTGTCGAATTTTTTGTACACTTCATTTATGTATGTAAAAGGAACTTAATGTATTATTCTATTATTGGTAAAAAAAACATTTAACCACAGCATAGATCACAAGGAGACTGTATGGTTGGTAGCTGTTCGAAAGTAGTCAACGAAAGAAAAATTTTTGAAAAATATTTTTTTTTATAAAACATGGATTGAATACTTAAAATATGGTATTCAACCAATTTTGATAATAGTTGCTCGTTTACCGACAACGCTCTTATTAATTACAAAGAGGCATATATTTCATGTAATCGACCCATCTTTCGACTACCTATACATATACTAAAGTGTTCCAAGGACTACAGACCTAGTAGTCTATAGGATTCACTTCTGAAAATCCTGGGGGACTGATTGATGATCATCTGTGAATATCGACCTATTATCCGCCTGTCAACATTCTATATGAAGCAAAAATCTTCTGAGACTGCGCTTCACTGTGTGAGCCCTATTGAACGGACTCAAGAGCATGTGGAATATACATTGATGGCTTTCTTGGATATAGAGGAGACCTTCAACAATGTTACCCCGGGAGTAATAATATATGATCTACAGGAACTTGGTATCGATCAGTCCACTATCGCCTCCATAGATTTATTTTCTAACCTGAAATCTACTATGGGTGCAAATACTATCCACAGGATGATAAACTGGGTAAGATGACGACGATGTTTACGTGGTAGTGTCTGGACACTATCTCGAAACGAATGGACATATCAATCCGGCCACTCACTGCCTGAAGCATCAAGAGTAGACTTAGGTTGAAATCCGGGAAAACTGATCATGTACTATTTTCAAACACGTACAAGATCTCCAAGGATCCATTACGATAACCGGAAGCGTAGGAGATCGTAAGCTAAGTCCGGCCACCAGCCGAAGCGACACCAAATTGGTGGTAGCAAAATGATATTATCTATTATGAACTTCTGACCAGACTATTAAAGGAAACCTTTACGGCTATAATAAGAAGCCTAACATGAAACCGTAATATTCCATTTATGACAACTCTCGGCCATTTATGACAACTCTCGTTTGCGATACCTGTTAAAAAGTATTTAGGGACACTAAAGATACAACTGACTCTACGCTAGATTACCTGGGATGTGTAAAATGATCAATGACCAACGTTTCATGTATTACGTTTCAAATAACCTTCTAAATATTGACTTACGATATAATATTTATTAAGTATTACAATATCTAATCCCAATTATATAATTAAATAAAATAATAACGCAAAAATAAATAATTTTAAATCATTAGACAAAACGATAATAAAATATTTTTTTTTATATTTTTCAACGAATTTCTAATATTTAAAGTGCATGTTTTAATCTACACACTTTTGAAACAGCATAATTAGCAATTATCGTATTTAGACCAAGGTTGTTTGTTGTCTAATACTCTTCTTATGTACAATTAAACATAATAGATACATACTAGTATTGTTAAAAAAATAATAAAAGAAATGTTTACAATAAACTATGTATTTAACATTTCCTTTTTCCTGTTTTAAATTGTATGTTTTTTGTGTTCGTTTTTTTACTTTTTATTAAGTATTCTACTAATCCACTAACCATAAAACCTACATTGCTTAGAAATATTCTCTAAATTCTATTAACATTACGAGCATTTGTTTTATGTTATTTCCATTTAATTTTCATTTTATACAACGCACTATGGTTTCAAATCGAATTTGTATGGCCTAAATTAAAATAATCATGTCAGAGCTTTTAGTTTCAGCACATTTAATGTCCATGGCATATAAACAAATTTAAACAAAAAATTATCAATTGGACCACGCCCACTAAATGGAAAGGTATCCAAACCAGAGTATGAAAACAAACAAAACATTTCGCAAACGTTTGCAAAATGTACAAAACAAATCAAAATTTGTATATTGTATTGTACATGAGCAAAAACAAAACAAAAACTTTTCAAGTGACAAAGTGAGAAATGAAACGATTAGCTTTTCACTCATCTTCATTATTTAATTTACCGTTACAATCGTACATTTGAGTACAAAACAGATAGAGAAACGTATTTTTTATTCGTTTTGTTTTTTTTTTTGTACTGTGTTCTCTATTATTATGAGTAAATCAATTACCAAACGTTTGTTAAACGTTTTTTATCATGTTTCAATATTGTTCTTACTCTTTTCTTTTCTAGCTGCGTACGTTTATATTAATGTACAGTTTGCGCTCATGAGCAAAAACAATACAAAACATAATGGGACAATCATTCTCATTGTATGTGTTTGGTTTTTGTTTTACTCACTGAAAAGAACAAAACAAAACGATAGCAAACGTTTCGATTTGTTTATTTCCGTACTCTGATCCAAACTGAACTATTTTTTTATATGTAAAAGAAAATTATGTACATTTTGTTTTATTTGATTGATTTTTTTTTAATAATCAGATTTTTATTGATTTTTTGATTTGTCCAATCCGAAAGCATTTCGGTACTGGTAATCAAAAATTGTGCTAAAATAAAATGACAGACAATTGTGGGAGTTTGCTGAAAAGTGCTGGCGTGATATGAATATACACTCAAAATACACACTTTGACGAACACTTCCACATTTAAACTTCCATGCAAGTTCGTGCCCAAGCACAACTTTTGGTCCACGGAACTTATAGGCGAGACTACAAAACTACATAATCACAATATCAAGAATTACTCAACAAAAATAAAATTCTAACATATGCCATGCAACTACTTACCTTGGGCTACATTTGCCATTTTTGAAATACTTTATAACTTTATTTTTTAAGGTTTGCTCTGTTTTTTTTTAATATATTTTCTTGATTGCTTGGAGTGTTGTCTTTAAAAAAATAAATTAATTTTTAACAATTTTAAAATTTTTTTTTGGAATTTTTGCCAAAAAAAATCGATTTGGGACCATAGTGCAACGTAGAACAATAATGAACAAAAAAACAAAATAAACAAAAATAAAATAAAAATGTTTAATTATATGTGCATACAAATATAGATTTTTGAATGTGGCTGGCTGACTGGCTGACTGTTTTAACACAGACACGTTTTTGTTTGCATTCAAATGTACGCGTGTGCAACTTGTTTCAAAATGTGATTCCACAAAAAAAAACGAAACTACTAACTACGAATCCAACAATAAATACAGCAACTAAAAAAAATTAATAAAAAAAACCTGGAAATATTAATAATTTGCATACATGTGTATCAAAGTGTATAAATTGATCAGTTGCTGAACGAAAATATTCACGTTGAAAAAAAATTTGAAGAAAATCTTTAAAAATGTTTTGATACTAGTTATTTATTTACCCAGCTGTTCTAGTGAGTGTTTCCGAACTAATTATTTTACATAACACTTGTCACTAAATTATCTAAGTGACATGTTATTTTTACTTGTGAGTATCCTAAAAGGAAGTTAATTGAGCCTACATAGATTAAAAATTCTCTCAAGAGGCATGCACAACCACTATATAGGAAATGTGAGCAAGTGTCACTGCTATTATAGGCTGTTTATGGAATTCCGAAATTGTATTTGAGACAATTTTGAAAATTCACATTTGCAATTTTGAAGGGCATGTCTCTGGCCTATTTGACCAAAAACCATCTCAGAACTTGACTTATAGTCTCTATCAGCACAATTATGAATAAAAATTCCCCGGGAGTTTTTTCCCTTTTCCCATTTTTCCTATTCAAATTCAATGGGAAAAAACTCCCGGGGAATTTTTTATTCATAATTGGGCTGTATAAATATTGCAAAGAGACAGTCAGCGAAAAACATTCACCTCCATACATCCCTAACTGTTCACTTATGTGTCCTAGTCCTAGGACGAAATTAAATGTCAGTCCTCTATAAAAGAAAGCGTGAACTCAACGTTTCACCTTGGAGAGAACAAAAAAAACTTGGAGCCATTTGTGTAGGAGTAAAGAGAGAAAATCAATATAATCTCTTTAACAGAACCGTCAAATCTAACTGTATTGAATTGACATTATAACAAATTCACAATTGACCCTCTTATAAATATTTACAGTGCTTTAATGTATAGATGTATTTTCATATTATTTCAGTTGAATATTCACAAACCTAAATGCATTTAATGATTATACAAACACATTTTTTTAATAGTTACTAAAATACATACAACATTTTTGTTTGAGTAATTATGAAAAGGCCACAGTGGCATCTATATAAGCATGCATATTAATATAAAGCACAGTGGGTAGGCTATCAAATGAAATTAGTAGACTTTTGTTCAAATATACATTAGGGTGTGTTCAAGGTAGGGCAAGGTAAAATAATAAGTATGAGACTAGACCTAAAAACTAAAAAAAATGTTGGATATCTCTTGTTTTTTGCTATATATATAAAAATGGATGTTTGTATATACATATGTATGTATGTTCCGAATGAACTCAAAAACGACTAGACCGATTTTTGATTTTCGGTCTGTGGGCGGAGGGGCGTATAAAAATCAAATTTGTACATTATACCGCTAATACCATCATAATCTATATATATATAAAAATGAAATGGTCCATGTATGTAAAGTCATCACGTGAGAAAGGCTGAAGCGATTTGGATGATTTTTTTTTATTCGATTCGAAATTTTCAGCGGATGGTTTGTAAAGAAAAAAAATTAAAAAATTCATATGTCTACATTGTCCTTTTTACGTGGCAAATTAATGTTATTTGCAGGCAAACATACTTTTTATGAATTTCTATGTTAGGTAAATTCTCTGCGAGTTGTTAAGTTTTCCCTAATTAATTTGCCAATTAAAAAACATAAGGTAGACAGGGAATTTTGTCTACTTTTCAAAAATACATATAACTTTTTACAACTAAAAAAATCATGGAATACTTTTTTGAAAAATATGACAAACAATTTTTTTTTGGAGTTTTTGCAAAGATACAAATATTTTAATTTGAAATAAAATTTTTATTATTGAATATTTTTTAACAAAATTTTACAGTAATATAGATTTTTCGATTTAAAATGAAAAACTGAACATCAGGAATCAGGAATCCCGCAATTCCCAAAAATGGGATTTTTTAGTTTTTAAGCTATAATATCCATACCAGGGTCGGGGTTATCGGAACCCTTTACAAAATAATTAAGAACATATTGGGCCATGTAAAATGGGTTATTATATTTTGATATCTTTGAGAATTTTTGCACTAAAGTTGAATTTTACATAAAAAATAGGCGTTCTTTTAATGGACCTGGTCCCCTCGGTATTAAAAATTTTCAATTTTTTTTAATTTAAAACATTCAATGTAAAGTTAGCTTTTTAAAAAGTACAAATTCTTTATACATCCTTTTTTAGATAACTTAAAAAGAATAATAGTACTTTTTTCCCAAAAAATAGCGCATGTAACTTTGGACTCAGTCATGATTTTTAAACAATTCTTTCTATATTTCATACATAAATTTATTGTTAGTCCAACAAAAGAAAAATGGAGAAAATCGGGAAATATTTGGATCCGCTGTTATCAAAAAAACTGGAGTAGGGTGGGTAAAAATGATGAAAATTTAATTTTCAAATGCGAATATCTCCTAAGTTATAAGAGATAATTGATAGCTACGACGAAGTTTTTTGTAGTGCTCGACGAAAAGATTCTATATATGTGATCGTTTGAAATCGGAACACAGCCGAAGAAATAGGATCGTTTTAAAAATTGAACATACCCGAGGTGTCCTACTTTTGGCCGCACCCCCGGTGAGCTCATGCGGTCAAAATTCAAAATTCTGTGCGCATGTCAAATTTCATTCAAATCGGACTATGGGTTTAGAAGTTACAGATTTATTTCCCTCTTTTTTTCTCATACCACTGTGCAATGTAGAATTTAGATACGTTTAATTGATTACGATGTCTTTTAATTGCATCGGTGAATCAATTAACATAAAACTGACAGTTTTTCATACTACATATTTACTAATAGAAAACCCACTGTGCATAAGTACATGCACATGCATGTAACTGTATGTAATAATGAAGTCAGATGGGATTGGTTTGATAGTGTAGTAGTTAGTATCCACTTTTTTCTTCTGTTATATACCAGTATATTTATATTATTTTTTGTTTGTTTAATACTTTTTTTTTTAATAAATATTTTGCAATGTTAAACAATAGTAATGCACAAAAAACTTGATTATTGCACTTGCAGTTATAAATATAAATAATTGTTGTTGTTATTCAAATAATAATAATAATCGAATAATGTGTTCGATTAATGTTGGGTTATAAAAGATTTGCATAAGTTGTTGCTGTTGTTATTATTATAATTATTGCAGTCATGTGGTTATGTTTCAATGACAAAATTATTTTAAATCTACAAAAAAAAGTATGTACTACTATAATATTCATTCTATTAAGGAAATAAACTATTTATACAACATTTAGAATGTTTGCAGGGGGGTTCCCCTTTTTTTCTCTAAGAAATATTGACATTAAATTTAAATTTTACCCTCAAATTATAACAAACACAAAATGCAATGTCATTTTTTAGCATTTACTTTGGTATTTCTTTAATTCAAATTTAATTATGTATCCCACGTTTTACTGGGTTTTATCTTCAAATAATACTCCATTTGTGTTAATTTTAATTTAAATTTTTGTTGTCTACTTTTTGCAAAATTTCAAAACTCGTTTATCATGGCTCTGGGCGATTTTTAATATCCATTTTATTTTAAGAAAAAACCAAAGTTTATTTAAAACAAAAAACAATGTTTATTTTTGAATAAACTAAACAAAAAAGTTTATTTTGTATTTATACAAGCGCGGTATTTTACTTTTATTTTAACAAATTTTAAAATTCGTTTTTTGTATTTATTTAACCACGCGAAGATCAAGATCATGACAATTGTTAAACTTAAAAAAGATTACGTAATAATTTGTTTAATGCTTTTTAATATTGCTGAATTGTGAAAGAAAACAAAAACAAGTCTTCAATAAATTTTGCAATTATTTATACATAGATTTTATTTATTTCTTAAATATCACGCTTAATTATTATAATTATTTAGAATTCTACGTATAAATTTTAAATGCTTTTAGCAATTTATGAAAACAACTTTGTTGTATTGCTGTCAATTAAACAAATAACAACAATAATTGAAAGATTTGATACGTTTTACAATGTATGATTTGCATAGTTTAACCAAAAATTACTTAATTATTCTGAATTAAAAAATTAAGTTAAATTTCAATTAAATTTGTCGTAAAAGAGTGTTAAAGCAAACCCTATATTTTGCAGCAAACAATGAATGATTCGTTTAAAGGAATAGCTGGAATTTAAATTATACAAGAATGATTTCAGAGTAAAATACAACTGTTCTCAACTTGATCAGAATTCCCATCGTAGCAAAATAGAAATGTTCCAATTCAATGTCCTATAGGTCAAACCTTTCATGTAAGATAGACGAGCTCATGAAGATCATTCGTATTATGTCAATGCAAGACTATGACATATTTAATGATCTACTTCTTGTAGTGTCCGATTGAAATTGAACTGAATATTGGCCCTATATCAAAACTTGTTCAATGTATCACCAAAATTTTAAAAATGTAATGCTCTAAATATAACTTTTTTTTACCAATTCCATTCTATTTCTTAATCTTAAACAGAAAATTCTGTTTTCGATGGATTTAAAATACCTATTGGCTTATGTAGAAATTGTTCAATAACATACAAGTTTTTAGTATGATTTTATATACATTTGTCTCTACCAAAATTGCATAATCTATATTCTAAGCTTTTAAATGGTTTGGTTGGCCGATATATTTGCTCGAGTAACTTTTTGTTGTCGTGTTGAAATAATTTTATTAAACACCACATTGATGTGGTTGTTGCCCAGTGAAACAATGCTCATTAATAATGGCCAGCGCAGAGATATGCCTCTTAGTCATTGTATTAATGAGCTACTATGACCTATATTCAGTGTGACCATAGTTGCCTGGCAATCCTGCAATCATTCCTTGTAACCCATCTCATATTTGCCAAATCTTAAGTCTCACGCCAAAATCTAAATAAGCAAAAGAGTTCTGCCTTCTAAATATGTTGGAACCATGAAGAGCCCAAAGTCTAAGTTAGCTAAAGTTCGGGTGTATACACATGCAATCCATTCAATTTTGTAAATCCCATAAGTTAGTGGCTGACCTTAAATATCACAGTATAACGCTGTGCCCTGGAACCCTAATAATCGTTTATAAATCTGCTCGGCCATCTCACCAACAGTTGAGGTTTGTTTTTATCCTCAGAAACTCAACTGTAATTAAAGATATTCCCGACAATTATGGATACGATATGTAATACCAGCCAGTTGCTTATACAACATGCAATCCCAGCCAGTCCGCAAGTTCCTTTAACTCCAGAAAAATACTACTACTGATGCAGAGTCTTGTTATACATAGTGTGATTGAGATTACTGGAATATACTTGATAATCCACATGGATGGTATAAGCAGATGATCCATTCTAAACATTTAATACCAAAAATATTACAACGACCGCAGGCCTAGTAGTATATTTAGTAGGGTATTCGAATTATTCGATATTTCTCTTATTCGAATAAAACGAATAACTCGAATAAGAGATTTTAACTTATTCGAATAATTCGATCACACGTTTAAAATTAATCGAATTATTCGAATAACTTAAATTTTTTTAAAAAAGTAAAGAATGAAGTTTTGGTTACGGTTTTTTAATATTTTATTGTTAAAGAAAAACAAAAAATAACGTTAAAGTTAACAATTAAAGTATTGATAATGTTAAAAAACATTCGAAAACAAAGTCCATCATTAAATTTTCAACAGAAATATTCTACAAAACAATTGACTAGCAAACCCTTTAGTTTCCGTTTTGGAGCTATCTATATTAATATATAAATGTCTTTGTAAGTTTGTTTGTTTGTTTGATCATCACGCCTAAACGGCTGAACCGATTTTATTGAAATTTGGAACGTAGATAGATCCTTACTGGGAAGCGTCAATAGGCTATATATTTTTTATTTTACTACGACAGGGGTGCGCACAGAGAAGCGCACCGGGTCAAGCTAGTGCTTTAATAAATTTGAGCTAGTTGGACATGATCCAGAATTCAAATACAATATAAATGTATTAAGAACTTTTTTATGTCGTTCATTAATTCTGGTTTTAAATTGAGTCTAATTCTTTAGTAAATTAATTATTCACTATTTCTAAACTATTTATAACAAATTCAACGTTGCCGAATCTTTGCTTAATAAAGTGGTCTTGGGGAATTCCACAATAAAGGGAATCTGTCCAAAGTTTGATATCATTGTCAGTGAACGTGGCTAATTCGAAGTCAGGCAGGGCATGATTGACGCATTTTCAAATACGAAAAAAGTTATTACCATGTTAGACAAGGATGTTCAACGGTGTTCAAAATCATGTAGAAGACGAACTCCATGCTTTTCTTGTAACAAAACGTTGGTTTGCAATATTTGTGTTTATCATTCGATTTATTAATTATTTTGCAACACTTACGTACGCGGTTAATAACATCATTTATATACATATATTTTAAGATCAAGCCATTCAACTATTTCAATATAATCATTATAAATGTCATCCTCAATATCACTTTCGACGACCGTTTCAAAATCACATTCTCCATTACATTCAACTCCAATTTAATCTAAGTTAAAATTTTGATTATTAAATTCGATTTTTCTAATATTTCGCCAGCTAAATAACAAATATTTTATTCCGTACCTTTTATTTTCATTGGTTCAAGTCCTAAATTAAAAATTTTGAAAGATTTGTTTTTAGAATTGTAACTTACAATACATAAATATTAGTATTTATAGAAGGAGCTATCGGAACACTCATCTACAGTGATCGAAAGTCCCTTTCTCTTTCGTCATTTGTCGAATTTCAGAAACAATACAATTTTTGTGAGTCATTAGTACTTATTTGAATTTGAAATTATGAAAAATTTTAAGCAATTTAATAAATTTAAATATATATAAACATTTATTCCTTTTATTCGATTATTCTACATAAAATTGTTCGAATTATTCGTTATTCGAAAATGGCCATTTTTAAAATGTTCGAATAATTATTCCTAAGAAATTATTCGATTAATCGAACGATCATTAGTCGAATGAATACCCTAATATTTAGTCAATTTGAGATAAGGAATAGTAACATATCTAGATTAAAAACGTTATTCAGACAAACAATTGTGTATTCAATGAACGATATTTGGAGCCTGTTTAACTGAGTGCCCCGGAACCCTAACGATCGTTTATAAATCTGCTCCACCATCTCTTTAAAATATGAGTAACAGTTCAGGGTTGTTTTTATCCTCAAAAATTCAATATTCATTAAATATATTCCCGACAGTTGTGGAGACAACATGCAATCCCAGCCAGTCCGCAAGTTCCTTTAACGCTAGAATCTCTGCTTGAAAAATACTACTACTGATGCGAAGTATTATTGGGATTACTTCAATATACTTAATAACCCACACGATCATGCAACGTGGAGCCAAGCTTACCGTGATGGTATCTGGGTCATCCATTCTAAATTTTTAATACTACAAAAAATTACAACGACCTCAGATCTAGCAGTATATTTAGTCAATTCGAGGTTATAGTGCTATAAAGAATTACATTGTAGATTCAATGAACGATATTTGTAGCCAGGCAGTGGCCCTATTCGAGGATTAAAATTCAATTTTGTCCTTCTTCCTCATGAATTTAAAGCAGAATGATATAAAAATATTTGGCTCTATTGGTAAGATTGATCTAGGTATTATTAAAAATAATGCGACTTTTCTGGTATAACTTTTATAAAGCAATGGCGATTTTCCCAATTTGATCATCCCAAACATATAGAGACAATCATCGGTTGTATCTGAAAAAGGGTTAAAAAATATTAGTTCGTAACAAAATTAAAATTAAACTAAAAAAATTTAAAAATCTCGTTCCAAACAACACATCATCCATGAAATGGGTTTGGCCTTAGATAAAAAAAACAAATCAAATTATAGATTTAAAAAAAAACTTCTTTGTGAAATTTATGATTTTCTCATTGAATGGCAACAAATTTGCATATGAAAAAATGTTTGCAAAAAACAAAACCAACAACAAAAAAAACATTCAAACAATCGAACAAGTACATTTTTTTTGCTTACAATCCAACTTATATGGTCATATAAATAGATATGTTATTTGAAATTGAAATAAGAAACCAACATTGATGCATCATCTCATTGTGAAGCTGAAAAAGAAAGTCAAAAGAATAAAAAAACTATCAGAATTCCATTCGACCATTCCAATTTTTTAACCAAATTATTCCTATACACGAATGGAGACATTGATACTCTTATCGCCATGCAAAAAGATGCTACCTAGAATGTTGAATCTTTGATTCGATAGGACTGGATGGTGGATGATGAAGTAACACACTGTGTCCTACTCTTCCTCATCTTGACAACTTCTATAGTCATTTATATGGTATGTACTCTGATCAGACAATGATCACCATTTATCCATTTTGCATCATCTTTCTAACTAAAATATTGTCTGAACTGATTTGATAGTATGAATGACACACACCTTCATCATCAGCATCAGTTCGTTTACTGTACAATAGCTCTTCTTTCATCTATTCAATGAATATCTCTAAAAGACACCCGAATAGGGTATCTGTTTGTTATAATCAATGATTTGCGATTACGTGCCACCATAGTAGCGAGGAGTCTGATGAAAGAGTTGAGAACAACAAACTCTCTTGGAAAATGACCCATCATACACCAGATTTGGAAACACCCTCTACGTGTGTACTATATATTAGATACAACCAAATACAAATGCAGAAGTATTTATTCAAAAGATTACTTGAACGCATCATTAATTCAATGCAATTCATACAACATCGTACAATCCAACATTAAATAGCTACAAATACACCAAAATCCATACATGGACTGACTCGTACATAGATCAAATCAAGCTATACATAAGAATTCTTTTGTTGTACTAACTAATACGAGTGAGTTGAGTACAAGTGGTGCTAATGTGGGAATCAACCATTCATTAATTGTTTGGTTGGTTTTGTATTTATTTTATTTTTTGTTAAGCGATTGTTGTTTGCTGGCTATTTGCATTCAAACGATTTTAACTTCACAAATACAAAAAAAAATGGAAAAAATCTTAATTAATTGCAAACATGACATGATGCGGTTGCTGTGGTAAATCTTGGGCAGTATATAACACCATTTCAGTGGTTAATTTTTAAAATATATTTTGGAATATACATACGTATCATTAAATATTGAGTCTTTAATTATACAGAATGATTGTTGTTGTAACGGCTCTGCGGTCGTTGAAAGCTCTTTCTTGAAAGATATTAAAAGACATTTTAATTATTTGTGTTAGGGTTAGTACAGGGTGTCCGCCGGGAGGGTATACTACTTTGTTTAACCGCCATTTTGGTAAACATTAGTCTTTACAGTTCATATTTGGCAGTTATAAAGTAGACACGTGTCAAACAAATATTTGGCATAATTTTTAATTTTTGATATACCCGAGGTGACCCACTTTGGGGCATTGTGGCTCGGCCCTCCCTTGGCCCAAATTCAAAACTTAAACTCAATCAAAACCTCCTCTATAGCCACGTGAAATTTTATTAAAATCGGGTTATACGTTTAGAAGTTTCATATTTATTTCCACTTTTCTCGGTTCCCCCCCATAAAGTTTGAAGCAGACACTACATCTTATATATTTAAAGAGTTTCATGATTGTAGCAGCGTAAACAATTTTACAATATTTCTGCAATATCAAGTCCAAGAAATTGTGCTACTTCTGCTGGATGGATCCATAAATCTGCTGGATGTAGGGCTGGCTGGACAGTTGAAAATGTGGAGGGTATCATGAGAACCCTGACCACATGCTGGGCATAAGTTGATGACTCCTCCGGTGACATCCCAGAAGGGACTATTGCGTCAGCATGACATTATGTTCCTTGACCGGTAGAACCTTAGTTTCCTCGTGAAGGTGTTGTTCGGAGGTAATTTGGAGGCAGTCTGTGACGGTCCTTAAGGCTGCATTTTGACAGCTTTGAATATTTCTCCACAGAGCATCACTTAACGAAGGCGAGCACACTGGATCAACTGACCGCCCAATCGTCTTGTAGGTTTGCTAGCAAGGTTTCTTTGTCCATACCCCAAGTGCTGCCGGCTAGTGCATTGAGAAACTTGTTCCTATTTCGTAGTTTATGCGTGATTGCAGTGGCGTGTGCTGAGGAGGTAAAAAGGCTAACAAAAGTGACACCAAAGATGTTCGGGTGGTTCACTGTCGGAATTTGTACACCGTCGACCATGATGCCTAAGTTGAGTTTTTCCTCCTTCGTCCAGGTGGTGAAGAGTGTTGTCGATGACTTCGTTTCTGCCTTGTTACTCCGCCCGGTCATTAGCAAGATAGTCTATATGCAAGATAGTCAAGATAGTCAAACTAGAGTAATTTCAGATGGCTAAATAAAATGTATGTGACAGAATCGCCGTCTGACTGTCAACAATTATGGAAAAGCAAATATTCCTAAGCGATTTGGGTGATCACTTCACCCCATTATGTGATCATTTTTATTCAGACATGGTGTAGTTATGGTTTGCTGATATATTGGCAAATACTACAAACATTGATTCAGTGGCTATTTGATGCTGGTTTCTTGTTCTGAGATGTTTGCGAGACGAGTAGCAACCAACCAATAGCATTTGCTGCCTGACAGCTTTGACTGCATTTTGTTTATGTAGTTTATGATTATGCAAATTTATAGATGAGAAGAAAAAAACAAACTGTATAGTGGAAAACAAAGAAATAAAATTAATAACAACGACGTCCTTGGTTTAATGTAGAGGTGTGCTGCTTTGCTTGTAAGGCAAATATAACAATATCCAAAAAAAAAAACTGAAACAAAACAAATGATCATAATATTAACTATTTTGAGTTTGAAGAAACAACTGAGAAAAGAAATCATCAAATTTAAAATAACAACAAAATGAAAATATAATTTAATTAATATCTCCCTAATTTTTGTTTTTTTTTTCATTTAAATACAATGACCAGCCAGCAAGCAGTCTCCATCTTTATGTGACTTCTTTGTTTTCTTATTTTGTTCAAGGTCAATATGATTTTATTGTTTATAATTTGTTTCTTCATTTATTGTGTGTCAATCTCATCTCTCACTAAAACAAGAAGAAGATTAGGTGTTTAAAAATATCATAATTAATTTAATCGCTAATTAAAACAACAACAATAACAACAGAACAAGTGTTAAATAAAAATTCACGCGATTTGCTGTTTTAGTGTGAAAGCACTTTATTATTTATGCACGTCAAAATAATAACAATAATAAATGAACAATTAACAAAAACAAACATAAGACATTAAAACAATGCTTGTGTATTTATGTTGTGACAATACCCAGCAGTTCTGGGTCACAACTTGTCACCGAATTAGCTATTTAAATAATGAGTTAAATATTTAATAAGAGCTAGTTTTTGGGATAGAGATAATCTACATTCTTTGTTTAAGCTAAAATTTTGATTTTTCACTTATCGTTTATTTAGTTTAACTGAGCATCATTAGCCATTAAATCCATACATAGTTAGAACTGTCAAAACACAAACAGTTAAAAAAAAAATAAATAAATAAACAATAAAACACAACAGTTTTTTATACAATTTAAATTATTCGATTAACCGAATAATTCCTATTTAAATGTTAAACTGAAAATAAAACCACGAATTTTGTGTACTTATTTAAGTGCTTTAATTGAGGAACCGCAGAACAAAAGGTACTTTTTCGCATCTATTATATAGTATATTAGATCAGGATTAAAAACATTCATTTAAAATACTATCGTTAAAAAAACGCAAAAAAAAACATATTTTTTAATTTTGTTTTTAACAAAACGTACTTTTTTTCTTTATTTTTTAACAAAACGTTCTTTTTCCGATATTAAAATGGTTTTATATCAAATATCCTTAACATTTAATGTGGTGACTTAAGGCATTTAGATATATCTATTGATAAGTAAGAAACTTGTTACCATTTCCAGGTTCATGCAGTTTTTTAAGGGGGCGAAATAAATAAAACTCATTTTCCCAAAAATTTTAAATGTGCGAAAAAGTACCTTTTGTTCTGCGGCTCCTCAATTATAATTTAATAATTTCTATAAGTTCTGATAAAATACTCGTTTCAGTAATATCCCCAGTTTGGTCTATTATCATGAATTCCTTCAACAAATAAATGTAAATTAAATATGTCAGTTGTTATATAATTCTTGGATGTTCGAAAAATATGTAATTTTACCTTGACAATTGTATTTGAACTACAAAAAAATATGTTAAAGTGCAAAAAAAAATAAATTTCGGTTAATCGGTTAATCGACACAAATTAATCGGTTTATTTGTTATTTGAAAATCGTCAATTTTGAATTATTCGAACAGTTAACCGACCAAAATTAATCGGTTAACCGATTAACGGTTAATCGATTGAATACCCTAGTATATATGTATAAGTTTGTCATTCCGTTTGTAATTTCTACATTTTTCATTACCGACCCTATAAAGTATATTCTGGATCCTTATAGATAGCGGAGTCGATTAAGCCATGTCCGTCTGTCTGTTGAAATCAACTTTCCGAAGCCCCCAAACAACTTACATACACCAATATCTATACATCAATATCTCCGGAATTCTTCCGGCTCGGTTGCTATTTAAAGCCAAGAAAATCGGCCCGGATATAAGGAAAAAACCAGGACAACCTCGATGTTTGACCTATATCTGGATTACTAAGTCATTAATATAGACAATATATAATAATAATAGATATTTCAAAGACCTTTGAACGTATATAAGACCATAGTAAGTTGAACCTACAATGGGTCAAAATCGCAAAAAATATTTTTTTTTTCACCAAAAGTTTTTTTTCGCTAAATATTAAAAAAAAATTGAAAAAACAAAAAAAAAATAATTCGAAAATTTGTTTTCCAAAAATTTTAAAAAAAAAAAAATTAGTTTATCAAAAATATTTAAAACTGTGTTCTTTGTAACAACATAAACATTGTTGTCGTACACATATAATTATTATTTTAATTTAATTTCTGCAATATTTTAATTATTGTATTTTGTGGTTTTTGTAAAATGTTTGCCATTAAATAATTACTTTAGCAATTTAATGTAAAGTAATCTGTTGGCTTATCTATACATTACTTAGAACCCAAACATATTTAATTTGGAGTCAGTTAAGTAACTAGACATAAGTGAAAAATACGGATACATTACCACTATTAAAACTATTGGGTATGTTTGACATTAAAACTTTGTTGCAAAAAAAAAAAACGTTGTGTGAGATTTTTCTTCTAAAAATAAGCAGATAAAAAATACATGTGTCTACGATGTGAAACTTATCTTTTAAACTTAGAAAATTATGTGCCACACTTCATGTTTTCTTTGTACGTTTTCTTAGTAAACAATTAACGTACAGCATGTGAAGATGAGAATTTTTTAATTTTAACATTTCATCATCCAAATTATATGGGAAAACAATTAGCAATTCCATTAATAATTAAAATGTCATTAAAAAATTCCAATTATGGAAAATTTGTAGCTAAAATCACAAGAATATTTTCAGCAACATTAAGTACCAAATGTTATCTCGTTTTCATTATTTAAAAATTGATTTTAATATAAATATTTGTTTAATATAATAATAAATAGGCAGAGAACATTCATATAAATAAATACCTGATGTCATGCATATGAAAATTTCAAAATGTTTGACCAGTATGCTTTTTTCTAAAGCCAAATACATCCAGCTCACAATTAAATGCATGTATCTACAACTGAACGCATGTATGAATTTAAAACCGATAAATCCATTAGATCGCGCCGAAACGGGATACTCAGTATTGCAGTCCTGTAACTTTATTAGGCGGGGCATTGATAGAATTGGTGTTTCAGTCCTCCTCCTTCTCATTATGAAAACTTTTGCAGTAATCATTATCAGAGAATCGGAATTACTCTATAGCTACAATGATCACCTGCAGTAAAAAAAATATGAGAAAAGTCTCGAAGTCGTGTTAGGGTCTCATCTTAGTGCACTAGCTGGTCTGTGCAGGCCTGAATAATTGCTGCTGAACCTGAGACAACAATTAACAGGCTGATGCCGCAGCTTGTGTGAAATTCTATAATATTTGAAATATTATTAGTTATGTTCATGTTATTTCACCATGTTAGGTTATATGGGTTCTAACATTTATCGAAAAGATTACTAAATCATACAAAAACTTAGGATCTTTTTTTATAGAAAATATGACAAAAAATTTTGGCCATTTTCGGTTAACCGACAAACTGTTTCTACACTCCGTTTGTAATTTCCAAAGTCGAAATAGCCATGTCCGTCTGTATATTCAAATTCTGAAGCCCCCCCAAATAACTTATATACATGATTAATACATTAATATACCCGCTATGGTCCTGTAAAATAAGGATTAGCAGCCTACATTCCGACGATGTTCTAAAGTTTCAATAAACCGGGTAACAGTTTCATCCCCTATAAGATGCAGCGCACTTCTTGGAACTTGGTCCAGTAGCTCTTAACTAGACCTTGCTCCTCCGGCCCATTTGTGGGAATTATATTCTATTTTTGAAAGGAATTTAATTCCCTCATATACACTACAAGGTATCGTATATACGAAGTATGTCGGATTGGGAGAAATATATCCGACACCATTTCAAGAAACTCAAGCAGCTAAAAGTTTACTTCGCAACATAAAATATATGACGATTCCAACGGAGTCTCACGGTATTCTCGTAGAATCAAAAGATTATCTAAACCTCCAACAGTTTCGTTACCTATACGAAGACATAATTGTGGTGAAGTATCTAGTCGTGTGTCAATAGGAAAGAATGAGTTTTGAGTGTGTTGAAATTATTATGAATATGAGCGACTAATATTACTATCATCCGCGAAAGAATAAATTGGATTTTAAGTGATTGTTAGTAAATCATTCATATTATTTATCTACGGTATGCTGCCATGATATGACTTAAGGTTCATTATTAATACGTGTTGGCTATTTTCTTTTAAATTAAAAATTAAAATTAAGCAGAACTCCCTTTATTTGGTCTTTTACAATAAGAAAACTGTTTTTATTTGTATTCCTTATGTTTTGAAAACTAGAAAAAGTACCATGTCATTAGAGTTTTTCTTTTCCCGCACTTTTTCATTTTGTAAATGAATCCCGATTTCCCGGGATCACGGGAATTCCCGCATAGAACAAATTATTCAATTTTAAGAATGTAGACTTCGTTAAAAATCTAAAAAATGTTTTTTAGGTTAAAAATGTAATTGGGTACGAATAAAAAAATCCAATCAAAATTTAATATATAAAGAGATAAACTGACTCGATTTTTAATGTTGGTTATATACAAACTTGTCACCATTTGTCATTGTATCGGAATTTCTATTCGATTTTATTCTATCTTCGTTAGATTCCAATTAATTCCGTTAATTCGCAAAAAAAAAGATGTTATCTTTAATTAAGTAAAGATGTTAATTTAAACTTGAAGAAAAGCCAATAATATTAAACAAAATTCAATTTCACGGAAGGTGGTTTTATTCCAAAAATTTTAGTTTTACTCTTTGTGAAAAAGCAAAACATAGACAACAACTAGATAGGTAACTGAGAGCCAAAAACCTAAGTCTGTTGTCAAAAACGTAATTCATGAGAATGTATTGCATGTATTTGGTTATTGTATCACCCGTATGTGTGAAAAGAGAGTAATTTTTCCATATATATTACTCTCTCCTTCCGTTCTATGTGTTATAATTCCACTTTCGATCGGAATAGAATTCTGTGACAGCCGTGAACATTCACAAGTTTTTGAAATATTTTGAATAATGAATAATGTCTATTTGGGTTAAATCGTTTTACTTGTATGAATCTTCTGCATTTGTTTTGGAGCTTTAAGCTTATTTTAGAGAAAGTCAAGTTCAAAAAACAAAACTAAGGAAAATAATTCCCGGGAATTCTCGCACAATTTCCCGGTATTTCGAGATTGAAAATTTGTCTATTGCGTTTATGAACACTATGCATTGCAGTGTTGCTTTGCAAAATGCGTTTATGAAGTCGGCCAATGTTTTTCTTTACTAACTTAATAGAAATTTACTTTATGCTTAAATAGTATAGGGTAATATGTAGTCAGTGTACTCTCCTACTTGTTTTAATATTGAGACCTGTGTTTATTTGGAAAGCAGTTTTTTTTTATTCAATAAAAATGTTTGCCTACAACTTTTCAAATATTTATTAAAATAAAATAAATAAACAATTTTCGTGATGCCTTTTAAATTTTTTTTAAATTAAAAAACGTGGTTAAAATAGTCACGTACAAAATTATTAAACATTTTTATTGAAATTTAAGTCACATTTATTAAAGTAGATGTAGACCTAGGATGTAACGTATATGTTGTAGTACAGGTGCCTACATGAGTTCTTATTCTTTGTAACAAAAACTCATTCATTCTTAAGTTGTAAGTTACACGTATATCGTTACCTTAAATGCAAAACAGAGTAACATCATTTTAAAAAAATAAGATATAAGATATAAAAATCAGAACTATCTCCAATATTTTTCATTTGAGGTGCAAAAAAGCTATTACTGATCTTTAAAATGGTCGAACAGTATCAATTAAATGGGTCATTGATTTGGTATTTTTATAATATTTGGGTTGAAATCTTCTAGAAACAATCAAGTCAGCAAAATTTTTTTAATTTTTTTACTAAGTAAATGGGTTCTAAAAAAATGTGTGCTTAACAAAACGTACAACAATAGTATAAAACAAAAAAAAAATATTTAATTTCAATGTGTAATTTGTTTATATATTAGATCAGGATTAAAAATAAGTAAGTAAGAAACTTGTTACCATTTCCAGGTTCATGCAGTTTTTTAAGTGGGCGAAATAAATAAAACTCATTTTGCCAAAAATTTTAAATGTGCGAAAAAAGTACCTTTTGTTCTGCGGCTCCTCAATTAATATCAGTTACAGTACCAACGTTTATGGTATTATAAATTCAGAAAAGAAAACATTATTGATTTCTCGTATTTTATTTTAAAACATAATAAGAATCACAATTCAGAATCAAAATTTTTGTTTGTTTTGCAATATTAAGTTATTATTCAATAAGTCAGACATTTAAAAAAGGTTTTCGTATTGTTACGTTGTTTTACATTTCTTTTGACGATATGAATGTAAAATGTATCGTAGTATTTTATGTTAAATAACATAGCACGTGTGTTTTTACATTATCAACAACAACATAACTCTAGTATTCAAATTTAAATTGATAAAGATGTCTGCTTGTGTGTGTGTGTTAATAAAAAATCCAAACATATGTAAGATATCATACTGAGAGGGTCCATATGTTAAATATTTAAACAAAATACCGAAAACAGCGTTCTTCCTACTTATTGCTTTTAGTGCACAATAACATACTGCTAATAATTTTAGCGTTGCCAGAAATATTAACTCAAATTATTTTGTTTATAAGCGAATAAGTCCTAAGTACATTTTCAAAAACCTAACATAACTAAAATCTTCTAATTTGAACCTGGTAATCAATAACCAATCTAAATTAAGCCTTGACTGTAATGTAAAATCATTCTGTATAAGACAGTTTTAAAACCACTTTGGATATACGGAATCCAATTATGGGGAACAGTAAGTGATACCAGTATTGAAGTTACATATAAAGAGGAGCCAATCCAAAATTTTTAGGACATACATAGAGACTTATAAGTACAATTCATAAGTTTACAGACATTCGTGATAAATGCATCTCGAAATTACAACACCGTACAACACCATCGAACATTTTCTAAGAATATTCCCGAAATATTTCTTGTTTTGTGATAACCGTTAGTAAGTTGCAACATTTAAAAAAAAATGTCTACTTGTTAGTTTTTTCAAAATATGTATTTATTTTCATTCCTAGACACTTTATATAGAGATATTTTGAAGACGCATCTAAAAATATATAAATCATGCATAAACATGCCGTAACTTTCGTGGAATTTCACAAAATTGTCAATCAAAAGTTAAATTATAAATTATAATTGAATTCAGCGAGATCGTATTTTTTATAATCACATTTATTCAGATTTTTTCGGAAGTTCAAAAGCGTATAGTAAACATTTCCAATATATAATGCACTTACTCTATGTTAAAATAGAAACCAAATATATTATGCGTTTGTGCAGATGTTTGTAACGCCCAAAAATATTAGTCAAAGTATACCGATATTAGTAAAGTATACCGATCGACTTAGAATCACTTTCTGAGTCGATTAAACGATGTCCGTCCGATGTCCGTCGTGTCGACCAATTTTGGTACATATATATTTTAGCCCAAGGAGCAAATTGGCTGAATTCGGTTCATTATTTCACCTAGCCCCCATACAAATGTCTTCCCGAAATTGGACTTTATCGGTCATAAATGTTTAATTTATATATGTATCTCCACAAATTCCACTCCAAATAAGTTTTATATTTACAAAATTCATGTCACCATATTTTGTTACGATCGGTCCATAATTATTCATAGCTCCCATATAGACCCGCTTCCGAAAATCACTTTAACGTGCATAATCTCTTAAAAATGTTGGTATACACACAAAATTCAACATAAATAACTTTCATAGAGACATAAATCACATGATCTAATTTCATGGTGATCGGTCCATAATTGGTCATAGCTCCCATATAAGGCCCACTTCCAAAAATCACTCACGAATATAAATTATTGATATTTTAAAAGAAAAATGTTTTTGTTCATTTACTTAGTGTAGGGTATAAAATGGTCGGGCTTGACCGACCATACTTTCTTTCTTGTTTATTTATAATTTTATATATTTTTTTAAACTTTTTAGAATATATTATTTTATATGACATGTGTGTTCGAATAAATGTCAAGATCCATGAAAAACCTTAAAAAAAGTCAAAGTTCATTTTTAGCTTGCTTCTAAAAATGTCTTGTGTTTCGACCAACTTTAATATACTCGTACATATTTTTGTATGTATTATAAATTACAAATAATTAGAAGTCTAAACTATACTTTTAAGTTTAATTAACCTTTTCGAAAATTTGATTGGTTCAAATTATCGCGGAAACTGTGGTATTCATACAATATATTTATTTGGATATTGAGCAGCATATACGGGTTTGTTTTCAATTACGCTACAATTTGGAAGATATAAAAGTAACCTTGATTCAAATACCTTAGGATCGATATTAACATGATGTTAATACAGTATTTATTCCGGCACAGATATATATTGTTACGAAGTTCCATTAACGATTTGAATTTAACGGTCTGTAACGGCTGCTTGCAACATTCAGCATGTTTATAAACACTTGCAGTGCTCGACAATCAACAATGTTGATAACACGCTGTTATTAACATTGTTTGTAAGTCTAACAAATTTAACTGTTAAAGCTGCTAACATTAAAATATCTAGTAAAAGCTAGAAATAGAACATTCTAGTTTTGTCCGTTAGATAGATAATTTATGAAACTAATAGAAGATGGCACTGTGTATATAAATAGTAACAGATAAATGAAGTTAGTCAGTTTATCATAGGCGCTGTTAGAATTAACATCAACAACATTATTTGTGTATTCTTGTACATTATAAAGTGTGTAAAATAAGTGTGTATGTGTATTAAAATTAGAGTTTCCTGTTTTAAGAGAAAAAAATTTTAAATATTCATAAACTGATAATTATCCTAAAATCAAATCTGTTATCAAAAATATGCAAGGTATTTTTATATATTATCAACTGATATCTACATATAACAGACAAAATTCAAAACAGTTTCGGTTATTTTCGGTTTAGGACTTATCTCTTAATATTTCCATATTATAGACACCAGAATCATTTGATAATATAACAAGTAAGAGAGCTATATTCGGCTGTGCCGAATCGTATATACCCTTCACCAAATTATACTTCAAAATAAAAAATTTAAACATTTTTAGGTGAACAAAATTTTTTTTTCAGTTTTTTTTAATTTTTTGGAAAAAAAATTTTCGAGTTGTTTTTTTAAATTTAAATTTTTTTTTTGGTGAAAAAAATTCTGATTAAAAAATATTTTTTCCGATTTTGACCCATTGTAGGTCCAACTTACTATGGTCTTATATACGTCGTTGCAAAGGTCTTTGAAATATCTATCATTAGATATCCATATTGTCTATATTAATGACTTAGTAATCCAGATATTGGTCAAAAATAGTTAAAAAATCGAGGTTGTCCTGGTTTTTTCCATTTGTGGACCGATTTTGCTGATTTTAAATAGTAAACTTCTCGAAAGCATGTCTGACAGAATTGTTGAAGATTTGGATCCCGAAGATAACAGGGGTCTTCAGAAAATTGATTTCAACAAACAGACGGACAGACAGACGAACATGGCTAATCGACTCCGCTATCTATAAGGATCCAGAATATATATACTTTATAGGGTCGGAAATAAAAAATGTAGAACTTACAAAAGGAATGACAAACTTATATATACCCTTCTCACGAAGGTGAAGGGTATAAAAAAAGATATATTCTCATATGTAGAAAACTCGGTGTTACTATTTAATTAAATTTTATAATAATTATTTGACAAATGGTATTAATTTTTTGATTTAATTTCTGTATTGGAAGGTTTTGAAATATTGATTGGAAAACGCTGCAATATATACAAGTGTTATATTCGGCTGTGCCGAATCTTGTACACTCACCATCAATACATTGTTTTCTGAAGATTCATATAAAACTTGTTTGTGTCCAATTTCATCACGATATAAATAATTAAAAGACAATTATGAATGTTCATGGGGGCTAGGGACTAATTTCAGAGTACTTAGACCTAATTTCATATAATCAACATATTTATGTCTGCTCATATTTATGGAGCAAGGTGAAATCATGGATCGATATTGCCCATTTTCAATACCAATTTCAGCCAGCTAGCTCCTTTCGTTTGGGCCCTATCGTGTTTTTAATAGACAGACGGCCAAACATGTCTTAAGGTAGGGTCACACATGACAAATATTTGAAGAAAAAGACGTAACCAATAAATAAAATACATTTGAATTCTTTTATTTATTTCAAAAACTTATTTTACTTATGATGATTCAAAACAAAAAAAATTGTATTTTTTATTTGATACTGTTCGATATTACAAAACACGTGTAAGAGTAAACACGTCTAAAAAAAGTGGTTAAGCTTTTTTGAGCAAATATTTGTCATGTGTGACCCTACCTTTAGAATCTTAATGTGGGTTTGTGACAAATATATTTATGTGTTACAAACGGAATGATAAAATCAATATACCCCCATCTTGTTTGATGGTGGGTATAAAAATGAAAACCAAATACATATTATGAAATAAAAAAGTTTGAAGGAATCATTCTTCAATCAATCTTCATTGAATTATGAATATTTTGTCTTGTATCCATTTAATTTTCTGACCTATGTCTCAGTTACTATTATTTGATTCAAAACATAAAAATATGCCTTAAGAAAATTGTATTGTGGATGAATTTCCTGGTCTGAAATCGTGATATTCGCTGTTTGATCTGCTTTTTACATCCAAAATAGATGGAAATGGATGTTTAAAACTTTAAATTTTGCAAAAGCAAAATCCGATAACCAAAGAATAATTGTCGGTTTTGAGACATGAAAACCTGCGGTTTAGATTTCACTTAAAACCGAACACGAAACTCTAGTAATGAATAAGAATATTAAAAATTTTCCTAACATTTTATTATCTACAACTATTTTTTGTTTGAAATTACAATTTCAAGATCTGGCAACATTTTTTAGTAGTCATCGTATTTATTTTGATTGTTTATGCATGTTGAAATGAGCATGTGTTAAATAAATCGATGTGTGTGTCTGTTCCCAGCAGTTGAGCAAGTAGTCAATGTATCCCTTATAGACAGTAATTCTCACTAATGTCTGATCACTTGACTAACTAATTGATATATTTTGGGTCATGTGACACGCGTAAGTACTCTTTATAGTGCAGATAGAAGTCAATTGGTTACTTTATACATCCCAGGTAATCTAGCGTGAAGTCAATTTTTACTTAAGCGTCTCTATACAGTTAATTTTCGATTTGTTTAAATATACTGACATTCCATGTAACCTAGCGTGAAGTCAATTGTCACTTTAGTGTATCTAAGTAACCTAAAGTGAAGTACTTTAAAAGTTTATTTTGCATTGCACTTTAGAAAGTAGTTATTTTAAACACCAGAAGTAATCTATTGGAGAGTTGTCGGAGGAAGCTTTGTTTACAAGTAATCGGTTATTGGACTGTCTATAAGATATAATTTTAAATAAATATTTGAGGTAATTAAAAAAGAGTCAATTGATCCTACTTATGTAACTAGCTGCCACCCTAAGTAATAGGGAAAATCACTAGTTCGGGATAGTCTCCCAGAACTGCTGGGTATGTCTGTCCGCCTTTCTGTATGTGTGTGTTTATATTTTGATTTCTATTTCTTTAGAGCAAAATGCGAGGGAGAACTTTTTAAATTTAATTTTCCAAATTGTAATCAGTTCAGTTTGAAACTAAAAGCGAAACACAACAGAATTGTAAAGACAAACAAAAAAGAAATATATTGTAAAGTGAATAATAATAAAAATACATAGTTTTCAATAAAAATAATTAATAAAATAATTTTAAAGTCGATTAAATATAATAATAAATAAAAATGCATAGCACATTATTAGATGAGGTTTGTTAAGAAAATAATTATTTTATTAATAAATTTAATACATAAATTAAAATTATATATACATATGTATGTATGTTCTGACCGGGGGGTAAATATTGCAATCGTGTTAAACAAAAAACTAAAAAAAAACTGTTTATAAACAACAATAAATTTTGAAAAAAAAAATGAAAAGTTTTGTAATTAAAAATATATTTACTAAGAAATCTAATTTTAGTTTCACGACTAATTTCGTATCTTATTTTATTTAATCTTTCAAATTACACCTTTAAAACAAAAAAATTGGTTTTCGAATATTTATTTTTTTTTTCATTTGGCATCCATAGTCATAATGTTTATTATTAGAGCAAGGAATCATCATCATCATCACTAAATGGATGAGTTAAATAAAATTGAAAAAGAAAACAATATTTCAATCAACACACTTGCATTTCTGTCTTAAAATTGTGGAAAATGAAACTGAAATGGAAAATGTGTTTTGTTTGTCGTTTCTTTTTAAATTTAAATTAACAAATTTGTAAACATTTAACATCTTTCAAAGATATTCTAAAATGCTTGTCTGATATTTGAAGAGTTTTTAATTGCATTTAAAATACTTTCATCCAGAAACATTTCCTTGTTTGAATTTTAAATGGAAAATTTCTTTAGAATTATGCCTACTCGTATAATTTTTATATACGAAATGTTGTTTTTTTTAAATTTTAAAAATAATTAACTATGGATCGCTCAATGTCCAAAAATTACAGACTACCCAGCAGATATTAATCTTTAAAATTATACTAATATTTAAATAGTTAAAGTTTTAAAATTATCTTCTGAGAGAACGATATATATATTAATTCTAATATCTTGAGATTAATAGTTATTTAATGCTGCAATCTTTAGGGCTCCATCATCAAAATATTGATCGTGTAGAAAAGTAGAGAATCTGCTTTAACCCTTTAATGCATATTGTTGCCAATTGTCAACATTCCAGTTCCACTTAATTTTATAAGCTTGATACTAATTCTAATTCAGAAAAATCAAATGGAGTACGAAAAGTTTCAGTTAAAGAAATTCTAAATCAAACTGAAGCTAAAGAAAATATAATAAATAAAAATCAACTAAATATTTGATACTTTATAGAAAAATAAAAGTAAAAATCATGCATTTAAGGGTTAAATCGAAAATACAATGAAAAAATATGTATGTTTTTGATACAATTAATGAATTTTTTAATACTTTGAAAATGTCTCTAAACTTTTTTGAAGCAACATTTTTTTAAATGATAATTTTCAATAGCTGATAGAGAAATGACGAAGAGTTACTGCCAGTTTCTCAACAAAAATTTATATGTTTTTAAAATTTGGTAATATGCATTTTATCAACAAAATATGCAAAAATATGCTCAACATATCGATGTCATTTTATGTGTGATTCAGATATATAATTAGTCTATATGGTATTTGGACGTTTGAGAAAAAAACATGCATATAAATCTGCTCGGGTTTAAAATATCTTTCGCGATTTATTACGTCGTTGGAAAGGTCTTTGAAATTTCTATCATTAGATTTCCTTATTGTCTATATTAATGACTATGTAATCCAGACATAGATATAAAATAGGTCAAAATTCTAGATAGTTTTGGTGGGTTTTAGGTTGCAACTGGTTGTTATTGCAATAATTTTTCCATTGACAGTGAGCGACATCAATTTGGTAGATAAGTAACTGAGATCCAAAAACCTAAGTCTGTTGTCAAAAACCTAATTGATGAGAATATATTGTCATGTATTTTGTTATTGTATACCCGTATGTGTGAAAAGAGAGTAATTTTGTCCATTGATATTACTTTCTCCTTCCGTTCTATGTGTTTATTCAATGCTTAAATGTTTCAATAAGAAATAACATTTTATAAAGAATGAATTCTCAAAGGAATGATTTCAATACGTTTGAATTATTAAGGAATTAGGCCTATGAATTAATTCGTAATGAATTCATTAACGGAATAGTTAAGAGATACAATTTTGTAAATTTAATTAAGAATAAATTGCTTCGAATCCTTAATGAGAAATTTAAATAAACATTTTTGAAGTAATAATTGCCATGCTAATGTTGTCATATTTTCAGTTTTGTTATAATTTTCTGACTGCCATAAAGTTCAGAATACGGGGATTAATTTAAAAATACCCACGAAAGTTAAGCTTTCGTTTGAATTCAATCATTTGAATACAATTGACATTTCAAGGAAATTCAAAATCATAGGGTAACATAAGTAGAGGCGTGTTGTCAAAAACCTAACTCTTGCAACAGCAAATACATTTTAGTCAATGTATTTTGTTACTGTATCAGACATATGTTTTGTTGTTATTTTGTTTGACAAATCTGAGTTTCTCGTTTCTATTTATAATTCTCTGTGTTCAAATTATTCATTATAACTTATTTTATCATTTGTACATTAGTTATTAATTACAACATTTAAAATTTTCTTTAACAAATTCAAAAAATAATCCGCCTATTATACAAATTATTTAACAACTATTCAATTTGATCAAAAATATGTATGCAATTGGAGGTTATTACGCTTTTAAAATCTAATTTATTTTGTAATAAATTTTGTAAACTGTCATTTAATAAAATGTATATAGCTATTATAAATTAAATACTTAGTTGCCTATTAAATAAGGTGTTTATAATGACCTCGATCTTTAAACACCCTAATCATATATTTTTTTTATATTACAGTGTATAACATATGAATATACGTAATGTCTAACTTTTTAGCAATCAATTGAAAGTAAATAAATGAAGCAGAACGCTACATGTAATGGTCGAATAGTAAAGTACCCTACGTTTACATTTTTTTTTTTTTGTTGTAAATATGTTTAAAATTGATTTCTATTAAATTGAATTTATACTGTTGTGTTTTTTGCAGCGACTTTCCTAGGTTTCTATTTTAACTAATATTCAAGCAAAATTCCTTATCGGTTTTTATTTTGCCAATTTTATCATTAGACAACGGTTTCTTACCATTTTGAAGTAATAAAAACTTGAAATTATTTAGCTTTGATTAAAGATAATAACTACCATTGAGGGAAGGCAACTTGTACAAAATTAGCCACGTGACTGGTACATGGGTAATCAATTGAACTGCAGTTTATTCATATTAGAAATATTGCTCAAATTTTCATTAATTTATTGAATGATTCAATTTAAATTCAAATTTCAATAACTAACCCCCAGTAACACGAATTTATTAGTTAAGGAATAACCAGACTTCGTGTTAATGGGGGTAAATAATATTTAGTTAATTTATTTCAAGAAAATATTTTCATTCAATTAACCATTCAAAGGTTGAATGAATTTTATGGTGAATTAATTCAACAATGAATTAATTTTTTCTGCATGGTTTTATGGTATAAATTGCTGACATACAGGCCTGTCACACATTTTATTCGGAATGCTTTCAATTCCGTATTTATTATTCCGATCGATTTCGTTTTAGGTTCCTCAGATTCGAAAAATATTTAATATTTGACACCGTTTTTTGTGAAGTTTTTGGTACAGAAACTGATTAGAAAAACAAATAATTACAAAGAAATATCAATTCCACTTTGAAAACTGAAAGTGGTTTCATTTGGAAAGAAATTTTCGTTTTACTTTTTCTGAAGAAGCAAAATACGGAATTAATTCCACTTTCGATCGGAGTGGAATTCTGTGACAGGCCTGATATTTTAATTCTGAACTAAAATTTTAGAGAATATTAAGATTATATTGAATTATTTAATTAGAAGCTCTGCTTGAAACTGTATAAAATAAATTCAAATAGTTCAAAATATTGCAAGTTTAATTAAAATTTAAATTTTCGACAAATTCTTTGGTATATTTTGATAAGCTAGAAAGACGCTCTGAAAAGCGTATTCTGTTAAAATTCAAAGCAATACTAGAAAATCGTTTGTAAATATCAAAGCTTAATTTATCAATACACCGAGTTCACTAGTGTTACATGAGTAACGAATAAAACACACGTGTAGTATAACCTCCATCACCTTTGGTGTAGGGCAAACAAATCAGCAAGTAGCTCAAAACCTATTATTATGAAACTTTATTAAACAATAATAAAAAAAAAACATACATTTTGATACAAGTTAGTTTTTTTTTTTTTAGCAAGTTATCAGTTTATTTTTTTCTTTGTTATTTTTTTCGTTGTAGTAATTTTATAAGTAGATTACCGGAGATACAATCAAACTAAGCGAACTTGAGTATATTCGTAATTTAAAAAAATGAAATAGTTGTGTAAACAAAATATTTTTTTTTTTGTTTAAAAGTATAAAAAAAATCGGGTCACTGTACTGTTGAGCAAAATAAACAATAATTAAATAAACAATTAAAACTAAAATTTATGCTGCTTGATATGAGTGCGACTACTAGTTGTATATTTATTAGTTTATAATAATGTTGATGTGGAAAAAAGTAAAAGTGTTTCTTTTTTTTCCTTCAAAAATAATTTTACTTAAAATTCTCACCTGTAATTATATACATACATATTCTAGAACTGTTTTTTAAATGATGTAATTTCTCTTTACATTTTTATATTTTATGGTCATTGCTTGATCTTTAAAAGATCTTCTTTGCTTGGTATTTAAAATTGCAGGTGTATTTGACTTGTTTTAGTCACATACATATATTTACCTATTTTTCTGTATATTTCCTCTACATAATAGGAATTTTTGTGTGATGAATTTCAATTAAATTTAGATACAAACAAACAGTCTGTCGGATTTGACAATTTTAACAAGCACACAAGATCGTGCATGCATTATTCATTCATCCATCTAAATTTTCAATATAAATATGTACGAGTATGTGAGAAATTATGTGCCATTTGAGTTTTTTCTGTTGTTCTACTAATAAAGTATACAATTTTCGCTTTCATGAAATTATTTTTCTTTTTTTATTCTCATTAATTTAAATATGTCTTATTTTTTTGTACTTTTCAAACACTTTGTTCGTTGTGTTGATAGTGTTTTTTTTTTTAATTTTATAAATAGTCTGATAGTATGTCGTCGAAATATCATGCAAAATTTGTATTCTATTAAACATAGTGACGATGCTGGTCACATAAACAATTTGAAAACTAATTCATTATAGATGCCTGATGTTTGTATGTCGTCCGTCTATGTGTGTATATTACGTCAAATGTCAACAGATGTTTGCTGTATTAAGGAAGCGGAAATGATTATCAAAAAATCTAAATGATCAGTATTTAAATCGTATTTAAATAACCGTTGATACTTGTATAGTAAGCTTATTGTAGGCTTATTGATTATTTGACCTTTTATTTAAAGTCGAAAGTATAGAAATTATTAAATTAAAATAAAACCAGTAAGACTGATCATATATTACCCTACACTAAGTAAATGTGCAAAAACATTTTTCTTTTAAAATGTATTTTCGTGAATGATTTTAGGAAGTGGTTTAGCTATGAACATATATCGCAAGTGGGCCTTATATGGCAGCTATGACTACCTTGTAGTCAGCCTAGAAACATTTTTTCGAATTGTTTTTTTTTAAATTAAATTTTTTTTATGTTTAGCGAAAAAAAAACTTTTGGTGAAAAAAAAATTCAGGTTAAAAAATATTTTCCCGATTTTGACCCATTTTAGGTCCAACTTACTATGGTCTTATATAAGTCGTTGCAAAGATGTTTGAAATATCTAGCATTAGAGATCCATATTGTCTATATTAATGACTTAGTAATCCAGATATAGGTCAAAAATCGAGTTTGTCCTGGTTTTTTTCTTATGTCTCAGCCATTTGTGGACCGATTTTCTCGATTTTAAATACCAACCGAGCCGGAAGAATTCCGGAGATATTGATGTATGAATCGTGTATATAAGTTATTTGGGGGCTTCGGAAAGTTGAGACAGACGGACATGACTTAATCGACTCTATCTATAAGGATCCAGAATATATATACTTTATAGGGTCGGAAAATTATATTGTGGAAATTACAAACGGAATGACAAACTTTTATATACCCTTCTCACGAAGGTGAAAGGTATAAAAAGATGGAAATAAATCTGTAACTTCTAAAACCTTAGTCCGATTTGAATGAAATTTGACATGCGCAAAGAAGAAGTGTTGTTGAGTTTAAGTTTAATTTGGACTGCATGGGCCTGGTAAGAAATTTTTGTAGATACTCTTATAAATTAAACATTTATGACCGATAAGGTCCTATTTCGGGAGGACATTTGTATGAAATTCTAACTCAATTTCAGCCAGTTTCAATGGGCTTCGTCCTTGGACCGAAAAATTGTGCCAAATGTGATCGAAATATCTTAAAAATCAAATTTTCAACATTATCTATTCTTTTGTGGATGAAATCTGTCGGAAATTTGGACAAAAGACGCTTAATCAGGATTTTGTAATAATCGTTGAATAGGGTCGTTGATTTCGGTGCTGGAAAGATTTAATGTTATAGACAGATGATATTTTTCATGGGTGGTGCAGTTTGTAAGGATTAAAATTCTCTTGATATAGAGGCCTTGAAAAATCAGTGTAATATTTACTGTACTAATCATATTTTCACATTGTAAAGTGACTGATCTCCTAACTATTTACGCCATCTATATCCGACCTAAATGATAATACAATGTATTGACCGCTGATTTTTTGGAGCTTTTCGATGGATTTCATCGAAAATTCTTCCCTGAAAAAAAAAACTTACGCTACAGATGCCGCTGAGTTGACAATCTTTGGCCGAGTGATACTCGGTTCGTTGCGGAGCGGAGATCTAATTGTCGTGGATCGGAAAGTACTTAACGGTGTCCAACTGTATTGATTCATTGCAGTAACATATTCTATCGTACAGACGTTCTTTCACAAGAAATCATCCATTTGTGATCGATTGACCAGTGGATCCCATAAAACATTTCATGGAAGATGGAGTGGTTTATTCATGTTCGTACGTGAAGTAAACCACTTCCACAAATCTGCAAATAATACAACCTCTATGCTTCATCCCATAAACCTCTTTCCCTACTTCCAACACAATGCATTGAATGAATAGGGGTCACCACCACAGTGCTGGTTCAAGATTTTTTTTATATTTACATACATATAATTGTTGAGAAACTTATAAGGTTTATTCGTCAATTTATTTCTTTTACTTTCACTTCTTATACACAAAGAAGAAACCTTGGAAATTTCAACATTTTGATAAATTCTCTCCAAATGTTTGATTTAAAAAATCCATTGTTTACAACAGACACTTGACATCTTTAGCACTTAATTATAATGTTAATAAACATGGAAAATATTTTATTGCGTTCTTAGCATAATACAAAAAAATAAATAAAAAATTCAAAATACATAAATGTAAAATCGCAAAAATTTTCCACAATAAATGAACGAACAATTTATGCAACGCAATGCTATAATGATTACTTTGTTCGCAGCTTGTCTGTGTGACAAACTGTCTGTCTATCATGGAAAACGCAAATCAAATGTTATCACAAAATATTTATTAAGAAATTATACTTAAGTACTTATGTACAGTGTAATAATTGTAATATTGTTTGTACTCTGTCAGACCATGTACGAGCATACTGACACTTGAATACACTTACTCGTGTATTATTACATATTCAAATTAAATATTTATGTAAATTGACACACGCCCGAGATTATACAAGACCTAATGCCCCAGTTCTTATTAAATAATACATTCATACATACTTATTTAATAGCGATAAGCAGTAACATGCACTTGCTCAATAAATACAATTCTAAATAATCAAACATTTAACAACAGATTTGGATTTAGATCAGTGTATCAAGGAATTCCCTGTTTGGAATTAAATCTGTTATATGATAGATGTGTCAGTATTTAAAAATTAAAATGTATTAGTTGAATCGCCAATTTGAATATGAAAGCAAAATTAATATTCCAAAACTTTAAATTTATTTAATTCGAATTTGTGACAAATTAGGTTGTCGGAAAATCATAGTTTTTTTTTAATATTTAAATGTCGGTTAATTACCGGTAGACTAAAACTTGGACATAGTGCAAAATTTACCCGAATACCAAAAATTTAATTTAGTAGCGAAATATTCCTTATGTATAAACGAAATAAACAGTTTTTTGCTCTCCTGAAAACTTGTGCTTTCTAAGATAGAGGGTTTTGAATAAAGTCCCTCGATTTATTTTAATTTATCATGTATTTTTTTTAATTGTTCACAATTCTAAATTTAAATACGTAATAATATCTACTATACCGTTCACAATAACACGTCGCAATCAAAACGAATTGATTTGGTCCAAATCACGGTTTGCATTCACATGTCATGGTGAAATATTGACAAAATCGCAATTATGTATAGGTTCGATTTCGACATTCAAAATTTGGTTTTGGGCGGACTCTAAAGATTGAAATTTTTTTTAAATTAAAGTTATCAATATAAATAAATGCAATATATACCCTATGGTCATTTATTTAATATATTACATGCACAATTGTTTCACACTTTCGAAAATCTCTTTAAACAAATTTACTAATTTCTTGAAAACAAAAATCTTTAGATTAACGAGAATGGTTACATTATCATTGAGGATTTCTTAACGCCCGAAGAGGTCGATGAACTTTTTAAATCTGGTCGTGCCCTGTGCATGGAAGCTCCCCAAGCCAATCGTAAGATTTTCAATACCACCGAAAATCAAGATGTCCAAAGTAAGGATGCATACTTTATGGAGTCGGGAGACAAAATCAGATACTTTTTCGAAGATGGTGCTGTTGGCGACAATGGCGAACTACTGGTAGATCCAACGGTAGCTTTAAACAAAGTTGGTCATGCTTTGCACGTAGAACATCCCGTCTTTAATAAGATCACCTTTAGCAATCGTGTTAAGGAAATTTGCTGGCAGTTGAACTTTAATCGTCCGGCCATTTGCCAGAGCATGTATATTTATAAAAATCCCAGTATTGGCGGTGAGGTTATACCCCATCAGGATTCCTGGTTTCTATATACCGATCCAAATTCGGCTATAGGCTTCTGGATTGCCTTGGAGGATTGCACCCTACAAAATGGTTGTTTGCAATTTATTAAGGGTTCTCACAAAAGTGGTGTCCATCGCAGATATATTCGTAATCCCGACAAGACCGCTAAGGATTTAATGATTTTTGATAGTGCAGCACCGTTTTATCCACAATCAAGTTTCGCACCCATACAATGTAGTAAAGGTATTTATTTAACTTATTAATTAATACCTTAAAATAGTTTAAATAATTAAAACATTATTTCCGTTTTCAGGCACCTGTATTATCATTCATGGCAATGTCGTCCATAAAAGTGAACCCAATCGTTCGAACAGAAGCCGTCATGCATACACTTTCCATGTTATTGAGACTGAAAATAATGTTAAATATTCGGAAGACAATTGGTTACAGGCTCCTAAAGACAAACCCTTCCCCGTATTGTTTGAAAGAAAGAACTGATTTCATTATTTGTTTATGTCGTTTGTATAATAAACCATCTTTATTATATGTATTTTCTTTTGTAAATTTTAATCTTGAAAAAAAAAACATTATTTTTTTATAATTCTATGATAGTCTTATATTGTTTAAGAATGAAATGTATTAATGCAATAAATGTATTTTAAATAAATTTAAAAAAAAATAAATGTTTAATGTATTATTTAAAGTTATAATATCTACATATTGAACTTTAATAACATTATTGATAAGCGTCTAATAGAGGAAAGGAGTATGTTTTGTGGTCCCTCCTATTTCGCATGAAAAAATCTATGTTTAATTGAGAAATTTAAAAAAATTATGACATCCATAAAATTGCAAATAAGAGAATAATTGAAAATAGTAGTGGAAGATCACTCATATTTCTCACCAACAATTAATTTATTATAAAAAAAGAAGAAATAAATTGTCAAAATGGTTGTGGTTTGGAGAGAGGGACAAATATATATAGCAATATTTATCTATTAAAAATTATATTTTTCTCTCGCTCTGCAAACCACAACCATTGAAAAGTGGTTGTGGAACGTCAAAATAATAATTATGTCATTCGGTTGCTATTTAAAATCGACAAAATCGGCCCACAAATGGCTGAGATATAAGGCAAAAACCGGGACAACCTCGATTTTTGACATATTTTTGATCTACACATCTGCTCAAAATAATAGATACACCTAATTGGAAAAAATTTAAATGGCGGTAACATTGAAAATTTCCTCGCAAGCGTTAAGAATACATCATATTATTAAAATTTCTATCTGGCAATGTCATGTCAGTCAAAAATCTGGCAACTATTTGCTTTCATGTTGATTTTTAAAAACGAATTTATTTGAATTACAAAAAATTATTTGCTCATAAAAATAGATACACATCAGTAATTTGTAATTTGTTTGTTTGTTTTTTTTTGTGCAATTTTTTGTTCCTATTTACGTGAAACAGTAAGTATAATTTAAATTTTAGCAACAATTTTATAAAAAATAGGACTCTTTTGAAGAAAATGGCACGAAATCATCATTGTACCGAAGATGAGAAAAAAATTGTTCAAACGATGAGAAATCAAGGAAAATCATTACGGGAAATAGCAAAGAGCATAGGAAGATCTTTACATTTTGTCCAAAATGCTTTATCTAAAAAACAAAAAAGAGAAACTCGCGGTAGACCAAAGAAAACCAGCCCAGAAACAGATAGGCGGATCGTCCTTATGGTTAAAAAAGACCCTTTCATATCATCGAAAGCTATTTCTGCGGAGCTATGTAACGAAATCAGTCCACAAACAGTTCGTCGTCGTCTTTTACAAGCTAAATTGCCGTGAAGAATTGCTAGAAAAGTGCCACTAATGCGCCAAAAAAATATCAAGACAAGATTAGAATTTGCTAAAGAGCACTTACAATGGTACGGGTGTGAAGGCGAAAAAAAATGGAGAAATATTTTATGGAGCGACGAAACAAAAATAAATTTGTTTGGAAACGACTGCCAAAGAAATGTACGCCGACCAAAAGGAAAAGAATTCCACGTTAAATTTACAAAAAAGACGGTAAAACATGGCGGGGGAAACATAATGGTTTGGGGTTGCTTTTCATGGAATGGTGTTGGTCCGAATAGAAGATACCATGAATGCTAGTGGGTATAGAGACATATTGGAAAACGTAATGCTTTCATATGCATCGGAAAATATGCCATTAATATGGACATTCCAGCAGGACAACGACCCAAAACATAGTTCAAGATTAGTTAAAAACTGGTTCTTGGAAAATAACGTACCTGTTTTAAGCTGGCCCAGCCAATCCCCTGATTTAAACCCAATAGAAAACTTGTGGAGTGAATTAAAGATAAGGCTTTCGAAGGAAGTTTTCAAAAATAAAGACGATTTATGGGAGAAAACGCAAAAAATATGGTACGAGATTCCATTGGAGAAGTGTCAGAACTTGATATCCAGTATGCCCAGAAGAGTGGAGAAAGTTTTACAAAACAAAGGTGGATATACTGGATACTAGCTTTACTTTAATAATAAACTAATTTTTTTAAGATAAAATTTTTTAGGTTTTGTTTAATAAGAATTTTTAAAAATGTATCTATTATTATGAGCACCAAATTTTTCGAAATTTAAGAAATTTAATTTACTTTATAATATTTATTATTAATTATGAAATATTTTGTTTTTGTTTTTTACTCTCCTTTTAACTATAAATAAAAATCGACTGAATTTTTTTTATAATTTTACAATATACCATTATTTTTTTTCGTTTTTAAAAAATAAATTTTGGTGTATCTATTATTTTGAGCAGATGTGTATATCTGGATTACTAAGTCATTAATATAGACAATATGGATATCTAATGATAGATAAGTTAGACCTACAATGTGTCAAAATCGGGAAAATATTTTTTAACCCGATTTTTTTTTATCTACAAATTGTTTTGTCATAAATTCATTTTCAAAAAAAAAAAAAAACATTTTTTTTAAATTAAAAAAACTTTTTTATTAAAAAATTAAAAAACTATTTTGAAAAAAAAGAAATCAAAAACTATTCCCCAAATCCATATAAAAAACCTAGAAAAGAATGTCCAGGTTGATTTTAATTTGGAAACTTAGTCCAAGCATCTAGTATTAATTTATAAAAACCTACCTAATATAAAAACAAGTTAGAAATTATAGTCTGTCAAATACCCTATACTGAGAATATGAGCAAACATTATTATATTACAATTTCCATAATTTTGTTTTCGTGAGTGATTTTCGGAAGTGGGAGCATGATCAATTATGAACCGACCGTCCTGGAATTAGGTCACGTGATTTATTTCTATATGAAACATATTTCTGCCATATATAGGAGCTGTGAGCTATTATGGAACGATCGTCATGAAATAGGCGTTGTGATTTATTTCTATATGAAACTTATTTTTGTTAAATTTTCCAAAATTTTTAAGAGATTTATGCTCCTTAAAGTGATTTTCGGAAGTGGGAGTTATGATGAAATTTTGTCTTTATATATGAAACTTATTTCTGTTTAATTTTATTTTTTATTTATTTTCAACAACCTTGGCTATTGGCCATAACCGGTTATAAATTTGTATAGGGGGCTATGTGAAATAATGGTACGATTTCACCCAATTTCAATAGGCTTGATCGAAAAATCTTAAAAATTGCGACATGTACTTTGCGCAAAAGGTTTACATGGACGGATATCGTTTAATCGACTCAGAAAGTGATTCGATGAAGTCGATGTTGGACTAATAATTTTGGGCGTTACAAACATCAACATAAACACATAATACCCTCCCCACTAGGGTATAAATGTGGTGCCAAAAAAATCAACCGTGTGTTATTGTTTTTATTTTTAATCATCTAATCAGTTTTTTTGCAAATCAGAATTATATTCTATTTTGTTTTTGTAACTTATCGCTTTTAGTTATTTCATAAGCTGTACTATAATAAAGACATTTAAGATAATAATATTTTAATAATTTCCAAACAAAAAAAATGAGTAAACGTAAGTGGATCAGCAGTATACATTTGTATCAAACGTACTTTTCTGTTTGTTTTGTTAACACGCACATCTTAACTTCTCTCTCCAGTCATGCGTTTGGCCTTGTTGCAACTTAAAGGATCTAAAGATAAATTGGCTAATATAAATAATGCTTCGCTAAAGATACATGAAGCTGTAAATCAGCACCAGGCACGTTTAATAACGTTACCCGAGTGTTTCAATTGTCCCTATGGTACAAAATATTTCCGTGAATATGCCGAAAATATACCCTTGGGTGAAACATCTCAAAAATTATCGGAGTTGGCCAAGGAATTGGGTGTATATATAGTGGGCGGCACTATACCAGAAGTGGGCGAAAATGATAAAATCTATAATACTTGTACCATTTGGTCGCCCGAGGGTAAATTATTGGCTAAACATCGTAAAATGCATTTATTCGATATTGATGTCAAAGATGGCATACGTTTCAAGGAGTCTGAAACATTGTCCCCAGGCAACGAATTTACCATAATCGAGGTGGATGGTCACAAAATTGGCATTGGTATTTGTTATGACATGCGTTTTGAGGAAATGGCTAAACTTTACAGAAAAGCTGGTAAGTAATAGTTATAACGAGGATATGTTTTTCAACTATTAAAAAAAAAATACAGGTTGCGAAATGTTAATTTATCCTGCTGCATTTAACATGACCACTGGTCCATTACATTGGGAATTATTGCAACGTTCTCGTGCTAATGACAATCAATTATATGTGGTTACCACATCACCCGCCCGTGATGAATCAGCCGAATACATTGCTTATGGCCACTCAATGGTAGTTGACCCTTGGGCTAAGGTTCTAAAGAGTGCCAAAGAAGGAGAAGAGACTGTGATTGCCGATATAGGTAAGTTAAAAAGAATCCAATCCAAAGATACATAAGTACCTAATAATGCTATTGTTCTGCTTTCAGATTTCTCAATTGTAGAACAAGTACGTCAACAAATACCCGTATTCTCCCAAAGACGTGTAGAATTATATGACACTCTTAAGAAATAAAGAAACTATTTTAATTACATGATGTCAAATATAGAATTTGAATGATCATGGGATTTAAGCTACGAAAATATTTTTCATTTACAGGCACAATAATAGGTAAAATAACTGTTTGTTAAGAATAATAATAATAATTATTGCTTTATTTTGAAGACTATAATTAGGGAATATAAAATATTACAGATGATGGTTTAAATTATTATACAATAGATTATAAGTATGTAAGTAAAAATACGGTTTAATTTTCCTTTAAAGTTGAATTAACATTTTCCAATTCAGTGGCTGAAGTCGTTGACACTTGCGTAGCATAAGGTCTTTGAGCCTGGCCAAACAATGCCTTGATGGCTTCATCGGTGGCCATTAAAGGCTGGCTAATAAACTCTAAAGCCTGTACAGCATATTTTTCAGAATCACATAGTGGTGATGTCGAAGCAGAAGATATGCTTATATCACTTTCTGGCATACCAACACCAGAATGTAAGACCATTTGTTGTAATATATTTAAGTTTTCTGCTGACAAAGTTATGACATCGGAAGCTGGTAAATTAAGGTAGCGTATTTTTGCTAAAAATTTCAAGTTTTTCAACATTTCTAACTGCATTTGCCTCAGTTGATGTGTTGTGTGTAGTAGTTTTTTTGTAGATTCGTTAAGCATTTGATTTTTTTGTGTTAGATCTGCCTTCCATCTGGCTAATTCTTCTACCATTACACTGCTGGCCAGAAATTTTGAACGCCAAACTTCACATTGGCCAGCTAAAAATTCAATTTGTTCTGTATGTGTTGTTAAGTTGTTGGCTGTATCGAGCAAAGCTCTGGCCAGTTGCAATTTATCTTCGGTTAGTACATTTACTCGTGTAAGCAAATCTTCTCCCACCGAGGCAACTAGTAAATTTTTTAGTTCCGCATTAACTTGTGTCTGAAATTTAAATTGTCCTTGAAAATAATCACGTTCTTCTTTCAGCTTCTTTAATTCTTCTCTTAAATTGTCCAGTTCTTTGGCATTTTGTACATCACTGCCATCACGCTGGCTTGTAGCGTCATCCTTAATTTCTCCTTCTGGTTCCTGTAACTCTTGTGTTCTCATTGAGGACATTTGCGTCACCAATATACCAATATCCAAATTATTGCGATTAGATTTAGTTGTCATTGTTCTTGGTGTCGCCGAACCACTTTTCTGTTTTGACACTATGGGGTTTACAGCTCCGGTATACGGTTCGAAGGGTATAAATTTAGGGGGTTTATTCTTTTTATGCTCAGGCAAAGCATTAATAGGATCTACTAAACGTGGTTTCATCATAACTAATTCGCCTTTCGGTACCACGGGTTTTAAACTCCTTGTTATGCAGTCGGGCCTTCGATATAATGTATGCAACCCAGGCAGTGGCAATCCTTGATTTGCCTTGTTTGTTACTGACGATCCTGATGTTTTTCTTGAAACCTGCTTGAATTGTTCTTCTCTCAATGATGATTGCTTATCTTTATGTAGCTCTTTTTTATTATCGATCGTATTAGTTTCAGGTGCTGTTTGTGTTTGATCTACTTTCTCTTGTAGATCTTCTTGTTCCATACCATCTCCACTTGTACGGCCTAGTTTTAAATTGCAAGAACCATTTAATATTTACACATTTAACTAATATATTTATATCTTACATCTTTCCAATTCCATTAATGCCACCTCCATTTAATAAAATATCTAATATTTGCACAGTAAAAATAATGTAGATTAATATAAATAAAATAAAAACTGGGTATTGTCGTGTACAAAAATAATGACAACAACAGTGATATGTCAAAATAATACTTTAACTACTATTTGAATCGTCCTGTTGAATGAATGTATAACACGAAGCTTTCGTATAGATCAAAACGTTGGAATGGAAGCGCCAAGGCTAATTTATTACAAGGTGGTGTCGATTCTACGAGTACAACATTTACAAAAACAACTTGCAATTAATTTCTGTTGTTTGAGCTGTCAAAGTTTGCCTGTTCTCATAATAGTTTTTTGAAGATTACAAATTTCTTCATACAAATTATAAATAAACATGTTTGTGAGAAGTGAAAAGTTTAAAGAATTTTATTTTTTGCAATCATCTAGAATTGACCGAAATCCCAAAATATATTAAATTTAAAGCTTGCATTTTAAAAATTTATTTTGTGTTGATAATTATCTCTCAGTTTAGGAGTTATAGGAATTTAAAATCAATATATAATGGTAAATTTCACATATGTGTATTTAGAAATAGTGCTTCAAAATACCAGAAAAAAATTATGAAAATATAAACAGTTAATGGGATCTTGATTTGTTCCATAAATAAATATATATATGTATCTTAATTTTTTAATTTATAGAAGCTACATATAAAAATATTAAAAATATAACTTTGGAATGCAGTATGTGTAATTTAAAATACTCTCGGTGGCATCACTTCAAAAACGTTAACTCGGGATGATGACTGAAAAAATACTGGCAGCACTGCTGACGTGACAAACTGGTTAGACGTTTTTCGGAAAATTTTTGGTTTTTATTTTTTCTCTGGTGTAAATAAAAGAATATTAATTATAAAATAAACAAAAACTAATAATTTTGTTCACGAACTCAATACAAGTTCAAGTGAACCCGAACATAATGATTAGAAGGTAACAAATTGATGAAATTAAAAAATAAACAAAACCAATCAATTGAAAAAATACACCCCCCACAAATCATTACAACAACAATAACTATTGTTTAGCAACAAAAACTGGAAAAAAAACAACAACAAAACAATAATATAGGAGGTGGTAAGAAGATATTTGCAAAAAAAAAAATTCAAGTGCAGAACAGTCATTTTGACGCCAATTTTATTGTCGCTGAGCTTTGTGCCATTGATTATGACGACAAAGGCATCCAATGCAAATATAGAAATCAATAAAAGAATCGATTTACAGGAAAAAGAAAAAATTGATTTAATTGAGCCCACAACGGGTAAATTATATTTTGAACACAAAACAGAGCTGATCTTCTGTAAACCACACTTGATGCCCTTGAAATCTCAAGCGCTGGAGCGTTTGGAAGAAATGCAACGTGATACAGCAAAACAATTGCAAGAAAAACGTTTAAGGGGCACAATTAAAAAGAACTAAAATTAATTGTCGTTAGCAGCAACAACAAAAACAACTCAATTCACCTTGCACCCTTTGCACTTATTTGTTCGTTGTTTGTACATTTACACAACTTAGGAAATAACAATATAAATATACTAAAATAATTTTTAAGAATGGCCTATTTGTTGCCTATCGCCATATGTTTGGCCTTATGCTTAGCTGGTTTCTCACTCTACCGTTACGGCAACATACCAAGGCAGCATATTATTGTAACACTATCCGTTCTGACGGCATGGTGTTTTTCATTTTTAATTGTCTTTACCATACCACTGGATGTAACATCGGTAAGTGGTCAATGTGAAAAAACTGATTATTAAAAAAAAAAAAAAAAAAATATCACTTTACGCATTTCCTTTGTTTATTACAGACTCTTTATCGCCAGTGCTTGCAAGAACATAATAAAACTTCTATAACTATATCACCATTGTCGGCGGCATCTTCATTAAACAAATCAAATGAATCTTCAGATGTTGTCAGTTCACTGCACCTACATTCCGAATGTCAACAACCTTGGGGTATGATACCAGAGGCTGTTTTTCCCAATTTATGGCGTATTATTTATTGGACTTCGCAGTTTCTAACATGGTTGATAATGCCTCTAATGCAGTCATATCTCAAAGCTGGCGACTTTACCATCAAGGGCAAATTGAAGTCTGCCTTGATTGAGAACGCTATTTATTATGGATCTTATTTATTTATTTGTGGCATTTTACTAATTTATATAGCGGCTAAAGGTGTTTCTTTGGATTGGCAAAAATTAAAAGCCATTGCATCTTCGGCATCAAATACCTGGGGTCTATTTTTGCTTGTGCTGTTGTTGGGTAATAAATACATTTTCATTTATTAGAATTAGTTACCGAAATTAGCATATTTAAATTAAATTACTCATGAACATAATTTTATATTTTATTTATATATCAGTTATTGTATGAAATACCTATTAAAAATTAGACAGAACCTCATAAAATATCAAACTAATTCGGAAAACAAATTAGTAAGGTACAACTAGAGACCGAAAATAACTCGTCCATATAATCAAAATACCCAAATTTTATTAATTTAATATTCAAGCGTCGCTGATTTATTTGCATCAAATTGCTCCTAATGATTTTCATTGAGTAATTCCTCCAATTTTTGGTCTTCCAACGTTTTTGGCTGGCCTGTGCGATCTTAGTCTTCCGTGTCCGATTGTGATCTCTCGCACTTTGAATCCGCGGAACATATTCACCATAAGCTTCGATGATCAATCGGTGTGCTTCAGCGGCACTTTTTCAAATTAAAGAAGTAAAGCAAAACTTGCCGCATATGACGCATGGTACAAAATTCGACATTTTCGAATACAGAAATGATTTACAACTATACTTGAAATATTGAAATATTTTCACCACTTAGGTTTCCCAGCATAGTTTTATATTGAATCCCTTTCTTTGAATAATCATATTTTTCACATAACACTCTAATCATTTTCCTTATCTTTCAGGATATGCCCTTGTTGAAGTTCCACGATCCTTATGGAATAATGCCAAACCAGGTTTTACCCTACAATATGCCTACTTCAAGGCAGCCAAACTAAGTGCTGATAAAGCAGAGGCTGAAGAAAATGTGGATGATGTTTTAGAGTCTCTGCAAGGCATCAGTCGGTCGGTGCCTAACAATCATGAGTTGCGACCATGTGTGGAAACAATTTTACGTAAAGTACCCATTGAGTTGCAGGAGAGAGCGGCACGTAACTATTCCAGAGGTGGCAATGGCGGTGGTACATCTACAATAGTACCATCAGAAAAGGCATTAGTTCGTATACACAGGCAAGTAATTAAATCACTGCAAACTCTACAGCGTACCGAGGCTCTGTGGAGTGTGCAGGTGGAAACAGTATTCCAATTGGAAGATGTTGCAAAGAACATGCATTCGGTGGAACGAAGATTTAAATCCGAGTTTCCGCAGCCCAAATCTCAAACGGCTAGATTTTTTTATTCACCTACCCTACATTGGTATTGGTCGTGTTTGATAAGAGCTCCGGTTTTAAAGGCTCTATGTGTTGTGACGGCTTTTATGTCCGGCATGGTGGTGTGGAGTGAATTGACATTTTTCCAACGCAGTCCGGTGCTTTCGATATTTGCCAATGTCATTATTGTAGCAAAACATAGTTATGATTTCTTTACCATCGAAGTTTTTTCCATGATAGTCTTGTGCTATCTCTTCTACTGCACCTATTCAACCATATTGCGTATACGATTTTTAAATCTCTACTATCTGGCGCCGCATCATCAAACAAATGAACACAGTTTAATATTTAGCGGTATGTTGTTGTGTCGCCTCACGCCACCCATGTGCCTAAACTTTCTAGGTCTTATACACATGGATTCGCATATTATAAAAGAACGTATAATGGAAACATACTACACCCGTATAATGGGTCATATGGATGTAATTGGCATTATTTCGAATGGGTTTAATATTTATTTTCCGATGTGCATGTTGGCCTTTTGCTTGGCCACATGGTTCAGTTTGGGTTCTCGGGCTTTGAATGCATTGGGATTCCAGCAGTTCTTGCAAAATGAGACAATAGCCACTGAATTGGTACAAGAGGGAAAAGACCTAATCGCTCGTGAGAGAAGGCGGCGGCAGAGAGCCGAAGAAGCCTTGAATCGCAGAAGAGAATTTCCCAGAAGTGATGCCATGTCAACAAATGATTACATAAATAAGTATCGTAATTTAAGTTCACATAATGGACAAAGTACTTCAGCAACAACAGCAACACAACGTCCTGCAACGCATATACCATCAGATGATTTGATACGTCATGGAGACAATTTACACTATGACACTCTGCCACGTTCGCTGTCCGACGAAATTAATGAACGTTTCGGTGTCAGTACACAAGCTCAAGTTGCCTTCAAGGGTTCCTCGACTGCAAACCATTATCGCCTGGAATTTGATGATGAAGAGGAAACTTCAAATCGTATTGAACCACCGCGTGGTTTATTTGATGATGTATAATAAATTTTGGGCGACAATGTCATATTGTGGAAAACCGTATAATTTGGCTCTCTGTATCATCCTAATTAAAGATGTATTTATTGGTCAGTCACAAATTTACGTAAACTAGTTTATAATAGTTATAAAAATCGATTTAATATAAACTAATATCTAAACTCACGCTAATTACACTCTACAATACACTACTGCACTGTTGTAATCGGCCTTACATACAATTTGGGAGTTTTTGTGATTGCTGCTGTGGCTTACTACATATTATTGTTTTCTCATTACTTAAGATGTTTTTTATTATAATTTGCTTAAAAATGTAAGTATTGTTTTAATTTTTATTTTGTTATTATTTCTTATTTTATTTTGTGTTTTTTATTTTGCCATAATTTGCACATTTTAAACGTAATTTATATATAGAGAATAGTTTATTTATAAAATGAAAATATATTTTTTTCTGTATATTAAATGTATGTGCAAAAATTTTTAAATAAAAAAACATCTAAAACACAGACTATTTTTAGTACAATACTATGAAAAAACTTAAAATAAGGAAAGTGAGAAATTTCAAAAGAAACAGTTTTTAATTATCAGTTACATATGTGATGGAAAATGTTTATTAGCTAAAAAATTATTCTTAGTAGGGTATCTAAATTATTTGATTTTTTTTTCAAATAATTCGAATAAGAGATTTTAACTTGTTCGAACCTGGAGAATAATAAAAGAAAAACTGTGCTCCAAAAATTCTAACATGATTATCTACCATAGAGCCCCAACAATACCTTAATGATTTTATTTATTTATTGGTTATACACGATCAATTTGACAAAATGGTCAGATGTTTGAAATATCGGGTCGGATTATATGTATGTGTGTGCAGAAGGTGTGTCCAAGTCTTGTTTGGTTAGGTTGAAGTTTAGGTATTTTTTAAGATTTGTCCTTTCTTGGTTAATGGATTTGTACCAGTTGGAGGTTTTAGACCATGAATTTCCTTCACTGATCAATAAATCTCGAATGTGAATTAATATATCATGGGTATTAAGGTTTGGTGTTAGATGAAGAGGGGAATTATGGGATAGTTTAGCCACTGAATCAGCAAATTCGTTTCCTTGAATTTGGTAGTGTCCAGGAATCCATATTAATTTTCATTGGGGTTTTTAGTCAGGAAGTATCTGAAATATTTGCAGTAGTAGTTTGTGTTGTGTAAATTACTAATAGATCGTATTGCAGATAATGAGTCTGAGCAAATCATTATTTTTGTTGTTGTATCTCCAATGAGTTTGATTGCCTCAAATATTGCTATTATTTCAACAGAGAATATTGTTGAATTTGAAGACTTCATTAGTTCCAGACTAATGATTTTGTCTTACAGGATTAAGAAGTATAACAGTCCTCCCTATCATGCTAATAAATTTGAGTTCGGTACTTTAAATAGGACTCAGTAATATATCCAACATTTTCGACATTAGATATGATCATTACTAATGAAAGTAGCTAGGCTTTCGAATTCAGTAATTCCATATTCAGAAAGGAAATTTACGCATAAGGTGGCAGATTTTGCTAATGTCCGTAGATTTCCTCTGGTTTAAAGTCCCCGACATTTCTAGACAGATAATAAGCTCCTCAGTCTCCAGCATCTCCTCATCTCCATATTTACATAAGTCCGGATTACCGTTGTACTAGCTTACTGGGCAGTGAACGGCGATCATAACCACAATCACTTTAACGCTACGCTTATTCAGATCCAGTTGTATTCTGGTAGCTGAGATATTGGCTGACTTCATAAACGCATTTTGCAAAGCAACACTGCCATGCATAGTTTTCATAAACTCAATAGATTTTGTTTTGGCAATGTCGCAAGTTCATTATTGTATGGCAATGCTTGTCCATGCGCAGCATCTGTCAAATTTGGGAACTGTTTTATTTATGATTCAAAACACATATGCAAAACATTTATGCGTTCATTGCTTTGCCTTGTAATTGCTTTGCATTACTGCGTTTATGAAGTCGGCCATTCAGTCTTTAGCTCTCTCTATGTATAAAGTCGTCTATTCTAAAAGCGAACATAAGTAACTCGTTCGTTTTTAAAACATATGTTGGTGTCTTCCAAATCAACCTAGTACAATCTTCTAAGTTCCAAGAAAATCTGATTATCATTTATTCGTTTTTGGAAATTATTCAATTTGCGTAACTTTTCCGAATTCATTTACGGATAGAAAATAAATTCCTTTAATTCAGTAACAATTAATTTTTTAAAAAGACCTTTATTTTCGTAAGCAAAAACGTAAGATAATTTTCACAAAAAAATGGAAGCAGACAGCCACAAGTAAAACAAAATTGGATTATGGAAAATTTAAACTGCAATATATAGAAATTGTGATAAACGAAGAAACCAATAGCTGGACCGGCAATACGAGAATATCATTAATAAAATATATGTACTAAACTTTTATTTATTCATCACCACCACCCTCCTCATCTTCATCAAATTCACCCTCTTCATCAGCAGTAGCCTCTTGATACTGTTGATATTCCGATACTAAATCATTCATATTACTTTCGGCCTCAGTAAATTCCATTTCGTCCATGCCCTCTCCGGTATACCAATGTAAGAACGCTTTACGCCGAAACATGGCTGTGAATTGTTCGGACACTCGCTTAAAGAGCTCTTGAATGGCCGTTGAGTTGCCAATAAATGTTGCCGACATTTTAAGACCTCGAGGTGGTATATCGCAAACTGCAGTTTTGCAATTGTTCGGGATCCATTCGACAAAGAAACTGCTATTCTTATTTTGTATATTCAGCATTTGTTCATCGACTTCTTTCATTGACATACGACCACGGAATATAGCAGCTACAGTTAAATATCGGCCATGTCGCGGATCACATGCGGCCATCATATTTTTGGCATCGAACATTTGCTGCGTTAATTCGGGTACCGTTAGGGCACGATATTGCTGAGAACCACGAGACGTTAAGGGAGCAAAGCCGGGCATAAAGAAATGTAGACGAGGAAAAGGCACCATATTTACGGCTAATTTTCTTAAATCTGCATTAAGTTGGCCGGGAAAACGCAAACATGTTGTAACGCCTGACATTGTGGCCGAAACCAAATGGTTAAGATCACCGTAGGTGGGTGTGGTAAGTTTTAATGTCCTGAAGCATATGTCGTAAAGGGCTTCATTGTCTATGCAATAGGTCTCATCGGTATTTTCCACAAGTTGGTGCACACTTAGGGTAGCATTATAGGGCTCTACCACAGTATCGGACACTTTAGGTGAGGGCACCACCGAAAATGTATTCATAATACGATCGGGATACTCTTCACGAATTTTCGAAATCAATAAAGTTCCCATGCCCGAGCCTGTACCGCCCCCCAAAGAGTGAGTTAATTGAAAACCCTAAAATACGGCAATGGTAGAAAATTATTTAATTATTTTCACATTTGTATACTAACCTGCAAACAATCACATCCTTCTGATTCTTTGCGCACCACATCTAAAACAGAGTCCACCAATTCGGCTCCCTCTGTGTAGTGGCCTTTTGCCCAATTATTTCCAGCACCCGACTGACCGAAAACAAAATTGTCAGGTCTAAATATTTGGCCAAATGCGCCAGATCTCACCGAATCCATTGTACCAGGTTCAAGATCAACTAAAATTGCTCGCGGTACATATTTCGCCCCTGTGGCCTCATTATAATACACATTTATACGTTCCAATTGCAAATCGCTATCACCGTAATAAGTGCCCGTAGCATCAATACAATGTTCATCGGATATTACTTCCCAGAATTTACCACCAATTTGGTTACCACATTGACCGGCTTGTATATGAACAATTTCACGCATTTTAGTAAATTTTATTCGATTTGATTATTTCCTTTTAAGAAATACAACTAGGTTACTTTTGCTATGTGTGAAAATTTGTTTGCTTTTTGGTCTTTAAAAATTCTCACTAAATATATTGAAGTTAATTTTTTTTCCAAAAAAGTCAAAATTTTTGATTTTTCTGAAAAAGGATACTTCGATTTTCGGAATACAATAAAATTCAAGTGCTTTTACGACAAAGTATTTTGAAAATCTAAAAATAATACTTATAAAAAATAATAATAGTTTGTTGAAGTAATTTAAAAATGTTTAGGTTTTATTTTGCTGCTTTTCTGAACAATTTCATGACAAATAGTTGTTAATTGTTTCTTATTTTTATATAAGATTCTTATTAGGCTGCGGATATTGTATTCCTCGTCCATCTTCCACCAAATTTTGTTACTAAAACCTATTAAAAATAATTCGAAAAATATTTCAGAATACATTTTAATTGAAATACAGGACTGTCAAAGCTCTAAATCATATCAGAAACATAACCATGCCACAACATTTTACCACAAGGGTTTTTTGTTTTCACATAGTTTTTTTTTACTATTACCTTATCACTGTTTAGGTCTTTGACACAGAATTTATACATATTTAAGTTAATCGAAACTCTCTTTTATTTAACGAATAATTATAATAATGTTCTTTGTTTTATTAATTTCAATTTTAAATACATTACATATTTTGTATATGGAAGAATACAATAAATATCTGAAAGTGGGTTTTAATTTATTATAGTTTTTGTTTCGTAATTCCTTTTTTTTTACTTATGGTGTACTACAGCAGGGACTATCGGAAGAATATTTCAAAATCCTATAACCAATACATTCAGATGATTTGGAAGTTTCATTTTTGGCACAACAATTCAAATAACAATGGGATGACGTACGATAACATTCACATTCAGCCAAGTCAGGCAAAGATTGATATCAAACTGAAGCTCGCTTTAGACTAATGGTGCTGGCAATAATGTCGGTGGGTCGAAAATCGGGATCAGCAAATGTTTCATGATTCATACAGCGAGTACCACCCAAGCAAGTACATGAGCAAATCGAAGCGGTTTCCTCAAATTCGGTCATATAATTGGAACTATTTAAAAGTTTGCCATGCATATTATAGCTGTGCTCAGTGTCGAAAGTAACCGGTTGATTGGCAGCAATTTGATTCTGGGCATCCTGTTCATCTCTTTTGGCATCTTCCGCTTGCCTATAAAAATCATACTTATTTATTTTCTACTAATTTCTAGTATTAATCAATTAAAAATTAACTTACATTGTCATAAAACGTAAGACCAATAAATTGATGCTAGCAGCTACAACCGCCAAACCAAATAATATGAACACCAAACTCAAAGCCACATAGCCGGGTTTATTCATTAAGGCCTGATCGTTTTGTAGTGCCACATAATCGCCAAAACCTATTGTTGTCAGAGTGACAAAGCAATAGTAGAAGCTATCGAAATAACTCCAGCCTTCATATCGTGAAAATACAGCTGCGCCTGTTGTAATTATTATCGAAGACAACATGCCTGTAGCCAACATCAGATTCATTTCCGTAGCTTCGGTATGTGAACATTGCATATAACGCTTTGCTTTTCTAATAATAACTGATGCAAATTTATTTAAACGTTCACCAATCGATTGGAACATAACTAAACCCAGAGGAATGCCAACCTAGAATATACAAATTTGAATTTTGTTTTAAAAAATTTGTGTTTTTTTTTTAGAAATTTAAGAGTATATAAACTTAGAGCATAGAGCGGAAACTCTGCTTTCAAATACCTAACTCAGTTGTCAAAAACCTAAGTGGTGAGAATGTATTTGTTCTCACCGCAAAGTCTGTTAATAGACCTTAAAAAAATCCATAGAAAAAAACTATGTGAACTATGCGTAGAGCGGAAACTAGAAAAAAAGTGATACGAAAAATTGCACGAAAATTAGGTCGTTCGTTTTGTGTAAGCTGTATTTCGGTTTGAATGTGGCAAAATTACTCACTACATAAACAAAATTAATTGCACTTAATCAATTAAAATGCGAATCATTGGATGAAACGCTTGGAATTTCATTTTTTTTTAAATAAAATTTTCTGTTCTGAAGTACCAACATAAATATATGCTTTCCCATATGTTGTGCGGCAAGTTTATTCAACCATCAGCTGAAAATTACAATTTTGAATGATTGGCGGAATATAAGGAAAATTTCATAAATTCTATGACGAATTTCATTTATAAAACCATCAATAAAAATAATTGGGGGATTCAAATGGTCTGCTATTAGGTCATATTGTCATAAGATCCTAATATATTAAATAGTTTAAACAAATTGTTGTTGTGCTTCCTAGCCTATTTTAAAATTAACGTATTTATTGTGAAATTACTATAGTCCAACCGGTTTCTTTTTTAGCTCGAAGCAGCAAAATTTCAATATTCGTTATCCGTATCTTTTGGCCAAATTTTGTCCGAAATCAAATTTTATTCCTCATCTGAAACCTAATATTTAAGCCTTATTATAAAAAAACATTATTTATTGTAACATTTTTGACGTCATTTTTACAACGATTTAGATGAAAATGGTGTCAATAATTTTTACTTTATAGAATTTAAGTACAAGTAAACAGTAGTATTTATGTATAATATAAATTCTTACCATTGCATATGCCATACAAAATGCTTTCCCACCCATTGTCACCGGAGTCGAATGACCATAACCAATCATTGCCAATACGACAGTAGCAAAATAGAATGCTCCGGCAAATTTCCATTGTGGTCCAGCCTTGTGTGGTTTATTTTCAATTATGACAAATTCCATCATACGAAAATCCTCATTGGATACATTGTATTTCTTTACAAAGTTATTTTTGACGGCTTGCAGAAAATCCCAACGTTTCGATTCAAAATCTGATTCCAAACTATCAAATACGGCAGCACCAATTAGTAAATAGGTAAATGTGCAAACCACCAATGAAAGCGTCCTAACATTTTGACGCTTCATGCTGCACTGTGTCACTAAGTCAACAATGTAATCACGATAGGATTCAATAAGCATTCAATAGCTTTGTAATAAAATCTTTAAAACAGTATGATGTAGTTTATGTACATGGAATAGAAAACCGAACGATCTTAAATGCATTAATTTAATATTTATTTTTTGTTTGTGGATTTATTCAATTTAATATGTATAATTTTGGCGATTTGTTGTTATTGCAAAAATAATCAATATGTCCTGGATGGTATGGAAATATTTGGGTAAATGACAAGCAGTTTACAAATGTCAAATCACATCCTTTGTATAATGCGCAGAATCTGAGAAATTGCAGCAATTTTACTGTCTTTAATACTCATTTATGTAAGTATATCAACAATTTGTTTTCCATATATATTGTGGTTGTTAATTTTGAACGCAAATATTAAAACTAAACACAGTTGTGATTTGTTGGTTCCATATAAAATATTCATTTTTATTTTAAGGACATGTTTTACATAAGTTGATTACATTAAGACTTTTGCTAAGAAAACAAATTACTGTTATTGTTATTAAACTTTTTCAGCAGTTCTGCTCATTTACTCAGAGTTGTCTTGTTTAACAAAAATTTCCTTTGGGATTTTAAAAAGGACCAAAAAATGTCCTTACCACACCGTTATTTACATATTTCTACTACATAATAACGAGTAATAGTTCGTAAACGTCAAACATCGAAAAAGGTCAGCAAACTCCTCGAAAAATCTATAAGTTGAAAAAAAAATTTGCAAAAAATATTAAAATTATATTTTAGCAGCTGAAATAAAAATAAAACTGAAGAAAAATGTCACCAAATCCTCACTCACCTTTGCCACCAGCTACTATGTCATCTGGCGATTTTGGCAATCCTTTGCGTAAATTTAAACTAGTATTTCTGGGCGAACAGAGTGTTGGAAAAACTTCACTAATTACACGCTTCATGTACGACAGCTTTGATAATACTTATCAGGCCACCATTGGTATAGATTTCCTATCAAAGACCATGTATTTGGAAGATCGTACTGTACGCTTGCAGCTGTGGGATACGGCTGGCCAAGAACGTTTTCGTTCTTTAATCCCCTCCTACATACGGGACTCGACGGTGGCTGTCGTTGTCTATGATATCACTAATACAAATTCATTTTATCAGACTTCTAAGTGGATTGATGATGTGCGCACAGAAAGGGGTAGTGATGTCATAATAATGTTGGTTGGAAATAAAACTGATTTGGCCGATAAACGTTTGGTATCTACCGAGGAAGGGGAACGCAAAGCCAAAGAACTTAATGTTATGTTTATAGAGACTAGTGCCAAATCTGGCTACAATGTCAAGTTGTTGTTTAGGCGTGTAGCAGCTGCTCTGCCTGGTATGGACTCTTCAGCTGATAGCAAACCATCTGAAACCATGCAAGATATACAATTGGGCCAACAGAATGAACAAAAAGACCCCGAAGGAGGTTGTGCCTGTTAAATTTTAAACATTTCAAAGTTACATAAACAACAAAAAAAAAAAACTAAATGGAATTATATTATTTTCTTTTCTATATTTGCTGTGATGAAGAAATATTTATAAAAATTGGATATTAAGCTTATGCAAAATTATACTTGGGATTATAGTGATTGATAATGATTCGGAAATATTTCTTGGGAATAAATAGATTTTTTATTGCATCACCATGCTTACTTAACAAAAATTATTAACAATTTGTGAAAATTTTGAAAATAATTATTAATAATACACACATATAAATTCCTGTAGATGTTAAAACAGTTAAAAACAAACCAACAAATAAAAATAGATTTTAAGTTGTTTTTAAAAAGCTTACAATGCATTAATGGAGCACGAACCAAAGCATGCATTACTTTTCAAATTTAAATTTAATTTAATAAACTGAAGTAAAATAAATAGCAAATTTAAAAAATAATAAATATCATTGCGTATTGTTTAGCTAGGGCGGCTAACAGGCAAGTAATTACATAGTATTTATTTAAACTTTCAGGATTTTCTACGATCTTATGCTCCATAGTGGGAAGAGTATTTATTTGTTTAAACAGCAACACAATTGTAACGCCCAAACATAATATATCCAGATTCAAGGATGAACATAGCAGCAATTTATACATATGTATATTTGACTGATGGAAAAGATAAGGTAGACATATTATATACCAAAGTATAGGAAATGATCAAGTATGTAATGAAATAGCAACCCAGCAAAAAAAGTGAGGAAGAAGATGCAGAATTTTCACAACAAATAGCATGCTTGATGTACTTCCAATTTTGGTGAAAAAGCTATGAATTTTACATTAGCTTGTCATTGGAGGGATGTTGTTCATTTTTGACAACTTTTTACTTAATAAATTCGATGCTTTCGATGCGATTAAATTTCGATTTTAAGGTGTTATTTTAATGTAGGTAGTGGATACCTATATTTTTTGGCATCTTGGATGGAAATATAAATAATAGAAAAAAAGTGATGTAATTGAGCATTTATGAATTGATTTTAATGTAGTTATAAAATTTATGAAACAATGGTTGATTAATTTTAATGATTAAAAAATGTAAAAATTGTTTGTATACCAATTTTTACTGGTTTTAATAAATTTTATAAAATTCAAAAAATGTAGGAAACAATTACATCAACGAAATATTTATAATTCAGTGTCAAATACCCATATTTAAAATCACATCTTCAGAGGTAGAAAAGATTCATTTGCAACTTTAGATGTGATTAAAATGTCATATGTAAAGATGCACTTCCATTATTTTTTGCTGGGAAATAATTAAACCGAATTTATTCAGGAAATGTGATACAAATTGAATCAAAAGTATACAAATTAAAGTTTGAAACATAGGGTAGAACTAAAGGGGCATCGGAAGAGGAAATACTCCTCTCAGGTTATTTTTTTTTATCGTGACGACATACTGACAGTTCTCTTACAAAAAATATATTAATTGGAAGTACACACAGTTACTAAAGTATACGTACGACCGACCGACTTATTGGCTTTTTTGTAAAAATCTATATACATATATATATAAATACAAGGCCTGACTCATTCATTCACTCACTGATGAGTCAGTGATATTGGATTTTTGAAAAACAACTTAAGTGCAATTTTAATATTTTTTAGGAGAGCGTAAAAACTTTTGAATTGATCGATAATTATTTCATTATTTGTCCTTGAAGAACTTTATTATTTGTCTCAAAGATTTATACAAAGCTTTCAAAGTGTTCTCAATAAAATAAATTGTTTATAATTAAATGTTCAACTACAGTTACCAGCAAACCATATGGAGTGTAAAATGGAAAGTGAAAACTACTACAAACGCTGTAACTTTCCCCACTGCATCGGTGCAATCGACGGAAAGCATATTTGTAAACCTGGTGACACTGGGGATTATTACTTGAATTATACATAATCGTCATAATCGGCAATACTTGGAGATGTTGCAACTAGCAGGATACGTACTATTATTTTCTCTGACAATGCCTTGCAAATACGTAAACTAACAAAGCAATATGAAATTAAGGGAAATTAGGAAACAGTACAATAACGGCTTAGGATTCGAAAGTGGAATACTTGTAGAACCTGGTGCAGTCTATGGATGAAGAATTAGCACTACAATGGAGGCTAACTGCGCTGGACTAACCTAATTCTACCTTGTATAATCATATTAAATAACATTTTAAAATGTTCACTAATTTTAAAAAATAAAAATCTATTTTAAAAAAACAATTTATTTTTCTTTATTTTTGTTTTTATTATTTTTTTAATCTTATATTTTATAATGTTATCTACATATTTAATAATGTTATTTTTCGATCTGTATTTCTCTTCTCCGAAACTCTCAACACTTCTCATTTGTTTTTTGTTCATCGAATTATTATTAAATCGTATTATTTTTCATGTATAAACAAGTATTTTTTATTAAAACTAGTAGGTACAAAAGGTAAAAAAAATAAAAAATTAAATACATATCGTTGCAACAACGTCATAATTCAAATAAAGTCGTTTCGAGAAAAACGACTTTGAATGTTTTATGACATTTTACTATTTCTTAAATAAATTTTCAACAAATCATGCGATTTCTGAAATAATACCTGATTTAAATAGTGGATACGAATATATTTCTAATCTGTATTTAACACACTTTTTCGGTTAAATCGTAAACCGGTTTTTAAAATTTGCCGGTTTTTTGGACACTCTAGATGATAGGCTAGTGAAATATTTAAAAAATAATAATTTACACATCATTTTTTAAAAATATTAATTTAATTTTTTAAAAATATTAATTTATTATATATTTTTTATGTTAAACATTTACACTTTTTTCTAATTTTTTCACACAAGTAACTCTATTATTGGAACTTTTTTTATTCATTTTATTTTATTATTATGTAGACTTGCCAACCGTCCAGTTTTCGCCGGGACAGACCAGTTTTAGAGTCGAATGCCCCTTGTACCGGCGATACTCTGAACGGGACTCCATTTGTCCCGTTTTGGAAAAAAAAACATAACTTTTTCATTAATTACCACAAAAAATATTAAAAAAATCAAAAATTAGAAATACCGATATACAGGATGCTTAATTTTCTGAAATATTGTATTTTCTAAAAACTGAATATCACTATTTAACAATATATTTAGTGCAATAACTTCTATGAGTTCCGAAAAAACTCATTCAATAAACACATCAGTAAACATTTTTTAACATTCATGAAAAATAAATGGCAAGATACTCGCTCTAGGATGCTTGTACCTTAAGTTAAAGCTGAGTTGTTGGTCCATTGAAATGGACTGAGTTTGTTGTTGTATTTATAACTTCCCATAATATAAAAAGCTGATAAAATCGATTAAAAATGTAAATTTTAAATTAAGGACTGAAATAATTAAACTTTATTAAATACTAGCATAGGGTAACATAGAGACGAGACGTAATTGTCAAAAACCTAACTTTCGCGACAACAAAATACATTGACTAGCATGTATTTTGTAGTATCAGAATATGATTTGATATGAGACAAAGTTTGAAGAATCTCACAATTTTAGTTATGCAGATATTCAAAATTGACTATGTACTTTGTGTGGAAGGTTCCACACCAACTGTTCTGATCCAGACAATTTGATTCATACAAAGTTTAAATACATTACAATTATAGTACTCCAGATATTCGAAATGAACAATTTACTTTGTATAGAGGTGCACCGCCCACTTATCCAATCCCAACCATTTTCACCCAAACTATGTAAAATGATAAGAGAGCTATTCGAACAATGTTTAAGGAATCTCGCAAGTCTAACCATTTTTGGTTAGACTTCATACACAGGTAATAAATTGGATCTTATAAAGTTCGAAGACTTTCACAGTGATAGTTCTCCAGATTTTTCACAATTAAAAATAATGTGTTATTGTTGATTTTACTAAATAAAATAGGATAATAATTATAAACTAATTTGTTTGAATTTGTCTCTGATCATTCAGTGGTGTCCCGTTTTGGAAATTTCAAAAGGTGGTAAGTCTATGTAGACGACACACAAACTTCTTTCCTTTTCTTATTTTTTTCCATGATAATAATTAACACACATTTAATTGATTTCATTTGCATTTTGAAAATCGGTATTTAATTTATTATTAATTTAATTGGTATGTTTAATATTTTTAAACACAATTAACACACAACTTATAAAAAATAATAAATTTTTCTATATTATCAGCAAGTTTCGTTTTAAATCAAGGCGAATTTATATATAGATTCGCCTTGTTTTAAATATTTCAAAAAAATCGTTATTTTTACTGTCCGACGAGTAAAAAATCCCTGCTTAATAGTGTTTGTCAAACACGCATGTAAATTAGATAGGCGTGTTTGAGGAGTCTGTTTGACGAACATGAATCATGTTCGCTGCCGTTCCAATCGTTTCCAGTCGTGGAAATTTTGAAAAACAAATACAAAATACAACTCTGTACAGACAGGAGATAATGTAGCGACATCTGTTATTGAGTAGTTTTGCTAATAATACATCAAATGTCAACAACAGCTGTCATCGGTTATATTGACAGTTGGGTTTTCTTCTTCTTCTTTTAATCTGTTTCTGTTTTTTCGTGAGTATTTGTATACATATTTGTACGTAGCTAAAGAAAACAAAAAAGCGAGTGGGGATGTTGTGATGCCTTGATGTACATACTAGAAAAGAAATAAGAAAAAAGTTTAAACAAGTAGCAATTAAAATATGGCCATGGAGTGGACACGTGAAAAGACATTAGCTTTGATACAGGAGTATCGTAAAAGACGCGGTCTATGGGATATGACACATGAGGATTATCGCAAGAAAGATGTAAAACAGAAACTGCTAGTTGAGGTTTCCGAAACACTGGGCGGTAATATACCCATAATGGAAATTGAAAAGAAATTCCATACATTGCGCACCCAATATCATCGTGAAATAAATCGCATGAAAAGAAAGGAACCGTACAACTCGAAATGGTTTGGTTTTAAATATTTACAATTTTTAAGTTCACCGAAAGCATGTCGCTCCAATAAAGGGCGCATTAAGGCCGAGATTACCGAAGAGGGAACAGTGACGACAAAGTTCATTATACGGGAAGCCATACAGCCTGTCAATGACACAAGCATGGGCTCTGGCAACGAAAATGAAGAATTTCTCACGTTACCTCGGAGATCAACGGCAATTTCCTATGAGGCGGTTCCGGCAAGTGCGGCAACATCAACAGCTTCCAGTCGTTCACATGAATTGGAAAAGTTAATAGAGGAGACAACAAAAGATGTAGAGGAAATAGAGGATGCTAAACCAAAAATGAATATAAAAGAAATCAGTTTACCGATGGAACATCATCATCAGCAACATCATGCCGACACTTATACAGGTGGCGGGGAACTTCAAATAAGTAACGTCGAAAGCGAACATCAAGAGCTACATCATATTGAAGATGTAGAGGGGAATATGGACGCAATGGGCATGCAACATCATATGGCATCAGATGAGGAACTTAATTATCAAACAACATCATCAAATCATGGGGTTTCCTCTGCTGTCTCCAGCATAAATGCTGGTCACACACAATCCTCCACCACAACGGTACATACCATACCGGCACGTATAATAAAGATCCAAAGAAGAGATACACATCACGACAACAATGACTACTATGAACACCAACATCATGCTCAGCAACAGCATCATCACCATCAACATTTGCAGCAGCAACACCAACATCAGCAACAACATCATATACAAACAGTATCGCCATCAGGTGGCGCAACAACAACCAAACGTATTTATTACGATCCATCAACGCATCATACAACCACAATATTGACAGCTACTCCCTCGCAGCAACAATCAGGAGTTAGTTTACTAAGTGCTTCCTCACCATCCATAAACACATCGCCAACTAATTCCAAACTTCATTTACGTAATAGCTTAGCTGTTGCAGCTGCCTCATCTGGTGTCAACTCCTCCAACAGCCCATTAAACAATTCCGCCCTAAACTCATCATCTGCAGTCACGTCTGCTTTGCGTGATGAATTTACAACTTACGGAGAATATGTTGCCAATGAAATGCGTGAAATTAAAAGTCGAGAAATATTGCTCACATTGAAGCATAAAATTAATACCGCTCTCTTTGAGGCAAATATGCAAGAATTACAAAAATAAATATTTATATATAAATAGTGTTAATGATCGATGCAATTAGATGTTTAAGATAGAAAAATTTAAGATTTTTCTTTTTAACATTCGTTTTTAAGTTTTACTCCTTATACTACTTCCTTAAAAGGCGGTTCTTTTATGTAATACATAATAAAAGATTTTTCTCTATAAAATAGAATGAAGACTATAATTTGTAATGCTGACATTTATGATTGCGTTTTGTCCGAGCTCTTTGGAAATCTAGAAAGAAATTAGGCATACCTACTTAAAATACAAACGGAGCCATGTTTATTAGCTTAGATATGCTTATAAACATATATGCTTATATAGATAAATTGTATTGTATTTATTTATGGGAATTATAGTAATCATAACTGTAAATTTACATGTCAGTATTTTACTTTTGATTAATTTTCATTGTCCTAGGATCACTTAACTGTGGAATTGGGGCAAGTTTATTATTAACACCATAAAAATTTCCATTCAATAATTTGCGTCGAACTTCACGAGTTCTATAAAGTAAAAGTGCAATCAAATATTTAACATGAAAAGTACACTTAACTTACTCCAATGTTTGTTTGTAATCCATGTATAAACGTATTCGTATGTATTTCTCAGGCAAATTATCCAAAAATTTATTCCAACGGCAAGCCAAATAATCATTGGAGAGCAACGAAAGAACATCATTTAAGTGATTAAATTGATCTTTAAATAATGGAAGCATATTGTAATCTTTTTGTTCATATGACACTTTATGTTCAACAGTTGCATGATCTTGAGCTTTCTCCTCAACAATTTTAGTGGTTTCAAGTGACTTCTTTATATACTCTAAATCAATTAGTTGAGGCAAGATTGGTTCACAAATCATTTTAAAAAAAATGTATGTCTAAATTTTTCTGAAAGTGAAATTAGTTTTTAAATATGTATGTATATCGATTATAATCAAGGTTGGCGCCGATTCGAAACGGTTAAAAGATAATTTGGACTATTTCGATAATGGTAATTGCAGTTATTTCGGTAACGGATGGATGTGTCCAAAAAACAGCTATTAAGACACAAAATGTTATGTGAAATAGCTTTTCGATATACCCCGGAGCTGCGTAAAATATGACCCTATGTTTCTGAATATATATATTTTATATCACTTTTTGGCTGAGGTCCACAATTTTTACTTTAAGTATGTTTTGTAATCATACATAATTTGTTAAATTCTGCAATATTTACTGTTAGTGTTGATATGGATGTATTAATATTATTGACCAAATGTGACTTTCAAATATTGCAATAAATGAAATAAAATGATAAAAAAATCCTTCGGTACGGCCATAAGCCGGCTACTTCAAAGTGATTTTTGATAATATTATAAAATTTAAAAAAAAAAATTAAATTTTCACAAAATGATGTCTTTTTTAATTGGCATCTCAAGCCCTTTTAAAGGTATTTATAGACGACAATACTGAGTATTAATATTTGTCAAAAACTCAAGTATCATAATACAATTTCATCGTCTAAACAAAATTTTTATTAGATTTTCAAAAATACGAATGATTTTTTTGTTTAAAACAATTCAAAATCTTTTTATTTTCATATGTATCGGATATGTATTTTTAAATATGTATAATGTATATATGTATTTTAAAAAATATCAATCAACAAAGAAATAAACAATTTGTAATACTATCGTGTAAACAATAAATGTTTTTTCGAAACGATTTTTTTGAAATACCGAATGATTTCAATAATATTTTAAATTTGAAAAGTGTTAATACTCAGTATTGCCGTCTATAAATACCTTAAGTGTTGTCAAAACATTTGAAATCGAATAATTATTTTAAGAGATATTTAAGATTTTAGTGATTTAGGGTTGTTAATGAGTTCCAAATTTACTAAAAGTTGACTAAGGTGCTATTTTATCATATTTAAAATTCTTCAGATTTCCATTAACTTAATTATTGAAACCAACATTTTTTATTAAATTGTCAATAAAATATCGGTATTTAGAGGTAAATGGATTTTCGATTATATTTAGTAACGGTATTTTATCGGTAACGGTAATTGCAGTTATTTCGGTAACGTTAACCAAACTTGATTATAATAATCATCACTATTATCAATGCGAACAATTTTATTACTGGTAACAAAATTTAAAAAACCATGGTGATTCATTTATTTATGTTATTACATTTTTTCGTATTCAAATTAATAATTTTTATCAAAAATTTATATTTCATGTGAGAGTTAGGTTTCCCTTTCAATGACATATACTTTGCCTATATTAAATGAGCCAAGATATAGAATATCAGAAATTATAGGATCTAAAACTATTATTTTAAGCAAAGTCACGAACAAGATATAGGTATAATTTATATTTAAAAGTAATCTATATTATTTTATGAAAGTTTAATATTCTTTTTTTAATTAAAAATATTTAAGAAAAAAAATATATTATTAAAATACAACTCTGTATTTTTTTCAATTCGCCTTCAAGTATTACCATACGAAAACAAATATATGTAGTGGCAAAACAACCGTGCAAGTTATGTGAATGTGGTGTAAAATATAGATCTGATAATTACTTAAATTCGCATAGAAATATTGCTAGAAAATATTTAAATTTTGCATAAAACTATTATTTAAAGTCCATTATCCAAAGAACATGTGGAGTTTAAACGTTAAAAAGTGATTAAGTGTGCATAAATTGCAAATGAAAAATTTTTTCATGAAGTATTCGCATATGCATAATTAAGAAGAAAAAAAACGTATACCCAATAAAGCAACTGTGTGAATTTGTGCGATACTAGCGAAAAAATTTAGTCACTTTTTATTCATACGGCAGTAAACACAAACAAAAAGTACACGCGTTTTCGCATATTAAATTGAGGTTAAGTTAGTGAGAGATAATATAAGTTCTTATAAATTAATAAAATTACAAATAATGAGTTAATTAAACTCGAAAAAGTGTACATATATTGGATAGGTGTTGTTAAAACATTCTAAGTCAAACATGTTAAAATATGAATAAAAAAGTGAAGCTTTGAAAATAAAGCAAAGAATTTATAAAAGCCGAAACCCGTGTTACAAAAAGTTTTTTTCAAGTGCTCCTATTGTTCTTAAAACATACGGTTGCACGGAAAGTTATTAAAATTCATACTACATATTGCAACAACTCTGCTTCTGACCATTTCTCTGTGTTTCTTTTTTCTTAAATGTCGCTCGTCTTTTTTTGTAGTGAATTCGCCGTACAAAAATTTGGTCTTCGTTCAAGTCGGTGTAAAAATGTGTGTAAATGAATTTCGTTGAAGTTTCGTTAGCACATCGTGAAAATTCTTGAAAAAATTTTTGGTGAATAATTAAAATTTTCATTGTCTAAACTCATTAAAATTCAATAAATTTTAATAAAAAAAGTGCTGGGTCATTGTAGTGCTACAAATTTTCTACAAAATTATGTAAAAAACATACAAAAAAATAACTTAAAAATGTGAAAAATGAAAGGCTCTGAAACCTGATTTTTTTTGTGTGATGTGAAGAAAAATTTTTTTGACGTCGCCAATCTAACCATTATGATGAAATAAATTGTGGTTTATATCAATAATTAAATGTTCAAGTGGTATTTTTTCGTTAGGAAAATGAAATTTTAATAGTTTTATGAAAGAATTTAGTGAAAATCTTTGAAAAAATATAACGCCCTTTCAGCTAACACGCCCCTTCAATAAAGAAAAAATCTTTTTTCAATTTCCTTTTAAGTTCGAGTTTCGTTGCACGTCTCTTTGTGTCGTTGTTCACAGTCGTGAGTGAGTTTTAAAGTGTTGTATGACGACCAAAAGAATTGTGTATGTGAGTTTAGGTTCATATTTTGAATTTGTATGTATTGAGGCTCTGGCTGGCTCCCTTCTTATTATTCATCTAAAAACAATTTTTCTTCAAATATTTTTTCACTTCGAAATATTCTTTAATAGTGTTGCTGGCTAGTGCATAAATTGATTTGTTAATAATTTTGTTATTGCCATTTTTCTTTTGTAAAAATTATTTGAATTATACTTGTACGCAAATCTATGCAATGTACAACAACCATATACACATATATGTAGTTTATACATGCATATGTACAATATTTTTTAAATTCCTTTAATTTACTTTAATTGAGTGCATACGCCGTTTCTGTTGTTTTTTTCTTTTGCATTTAGTTTATTCTTTTTGACAGCAATGCATTTTTATTAGGGGAAATACTCATACAAGCATTATACACGCAGCCAAACAAATGTATTTTTCATATGTGTGTTTGTAGAGTGTATTGTGTAACTGTGTTTGTGTGTGACTGACTGTCTGACAGAATGACTGTAATGAAAAGAAGAAAGGACAAAAGTCAATACAGGGTTGCATAGTGCATGTTCATTATTTTATAGAATAAAAATTTTAATTGCCAAGTGGTTTCATGTAAAACTAATAAAAAATTATATTTACCATAATAATTGAATAAATACTAAAGATACATGTTTGTTAAACCCTTATTAGTATGCAATAGAATAAATTGAAGTATTACTTAAATGCGGGCTCCATGATTTTCACAGTTAAAATAGGAAAACATTAATCATCCTTTAGCAATTTAAAATGTTTGTGTGTTTAATATTAACAATAAAAAGAAATTAAATATAACCAGAAATTTAAAAGAATACAAAGAAAGCATTTCGTATAATTTTAAATAAACTTCGGTGTTTTTCGTTCGGTCATAAAATTAAAATGTTTTTTTTTTTAGAAATTTTGTGAAAAAATAAGTCGAAATAAAGAAAAATACGAGAAAAGAAAGTAACCAACTATAACAACAAAAAATAATACTGTGTGCTAAACGTGAAGCAAATAAAAAAAGAGAATAATAAATATATTTGTGCAAAAACAAAAGAAAAAATTACGAAATTGTAGAAAATGAATAAAGATGATCAAAATCAAAATTTAAATAAAGCAACGTCACGGACAAATTCAAAAACTTACAATACAGCAGCAACAACATCTACTGCAGCAGCGTTAGAGACTTCAAAACAACAACACCAGAAAATAAATTCAAAAAATAAGAAAAACAGTACCAATAATAATAACAATAACAATAGTTTAAAATTGGCTACAGCTACAACAGTAGCTGCCACAATATCCACCATTGCAACTAATAATAATCAGCAACTTCAAAATCCTGCTGCTGTTACTGGTAGCAGCAATAAAAAGTCCTCAAAACAGGGCAATGCCACAGCAGGACGTCAAAACAACTCCTCCGCTAACGCCTACACTACATCAATATCTTCCTCATCTGCCTCCTCCAACACCTCAGATACAACAACATTAACAACATCGTTATCAGCTACCGATTTGGATAACGGTGCCAGCTGTATTGCTGTAAGTGCTGCTGCCACTGCAACTAACTTTGCGAATTCGGCTAGATTGAAAAATACCAACAATAACAGCAACAACAATACCAACACCAACCAAAATAATTCAAAAATTAAATTAAAAGTTAACAATAACAGTAACAACACTAATAATTCCCCCCATACCGCCACCACAACTACGACCAACACCCCCATAAGTCAAGCATCTAACTCTGCTTCAACCTCCGCAGTTTACACTGCCAATGGCAATAAAATGCCAAAAAATTCAGCAGCAACAACAACAACAACTACCATCGCTTCAACATCATCAGCCACAACAGTATCAATAGCATCTAGCATGCCAATGGGTGTTAGTGGTGTAGATATTGATATGGCAGCCTTAAACACAGTACCCCCACCATCGACGGCTGTAACGTCAACGGCTACTGGTACTGTGCCCACAATTACCTCAAGTAAATCGGCAACAAATGCAAATGCTGGTGTTGGTGGCATTTCTTCGAAATTGAAGAAATCATCTTCAACAGCTGCCGCCGCTGCTGCTGCAGCGCTTGTCCTTCAACAGCAGGCCGCAGCCGTTTCCTCGGGAAAATCAGCGTTATCATCTGCTTCAGCTAAATCTGGGTCATCTTCGAAAGATGCCCATTTAAAGTTTACCTCCGCATTACCGCTATTGGTGGGTTCAGCGGCTGCCGCAGCTGCAGCGGCCAAAGGTGCCGGTGCATCTTCTAGTGCTGGTGCTCAAGCTGCCGCCGCTGCTGCTGTCGCCCTCAAACAAAAGCTTAAAAGTGCTGCTGCCGCATCATCGGTAGTAGCTGCAGCCGCTGCCAGTAATTCCCGCTCAAACTCAACGTCGACATCCTCGAATTCATCCTCGCTCTCGTCATCCGTTGGGATTGTAAATGCAATTTCAAATGCCCTGCAAAACATCATTACAAGCGATAATTCCGACACGGATACGGAACTTTATCCACCGCCGGTAACGGATCTTTCTGAATCAGACGAGGAATCAGTTTCAGAGGTAAGATATAGCATTAAATATTACATTTACCTATTTCTATCTTTCTTTGAAATTTTTAAATGCAGCTTCAATTTTTAAGTTTATACGTAATGTGATTTTCTTTACAGTTATTCTTGCTTTAACACCAAGAAGCAACTGCAAGAATAATGGCAAAATACAACTTAGTCTATATTTTCTTTAACAACGTTAATGCTTTCTCTAATTAATTCATAGTTAATTTTTTTTTAAATGTTTAAAATGTAGTTATTGCGAATTTTGAAAAAAAAAACAAAAGTATTTCGCATTTGGATAATTTACCTTTTTTCATTTAAAAACCATAATAAATATGTTTTAAAATCCTTTAGCTAAATTTCAAACCGACATTTTTTTTAGAGATTAAAAATTTTCAACTGATGTTATCCCAATCAGATCTATAGAAATATTTCAGATCTATAGAAATATTTTAATAAAGTTTCATTAAAAAAAAATACAAATTAAAAACATTTTACCTTTGACCTATTCAATGAATATATTCTAAATGACTAACGCAATTAGCGGGATAGAAAGTGTACTCCAGTCTACTAAGTATTTAAATTTATTTTTAATGTATTCTTTGAGCTATTTATAATAAATGAACTTGCGCCTAACATTTGTTTACTTCATATAATTAATAATATAATTAATATTATAGGTTCAGCTAAAACGCATTGTGCTTGATAATATACAGCAACACGAAAATAAGTAATACGTTTGCCTTAGTATTCCAACACACATAAGATTGTTTTGTTGCATTTCATATTCAAGTGGTCTGTGACACACAATAATCGATTTGTGTTTTTTGTATATCTTGCTTTTGCGATATACAGCAGTGATGTTGTTTAATGGAAGAAATCTAAGTCATGATACGTTCCCGTCCCGTGTTATGATTTTTCACTATGCAATCTTGTATTTATTCCGAAATTATCAACATAGTTTATTTTCTCCATGTTTGACCTATGCAATGGTATCTTTTCATATGTACATAAATAAAAGTTTAGTTCCAATGTGTTTTCATTAAACAGTAGTAATCTGAACCTGCATTTAAAAACTGTCTGGCCTTATAACAATAAAGTTGATAACATAGTCGCCTACGCCAAGTCTTGTAAAATTCCTTTCTCTGTTTTTCTTGTCGGACTCTTTTTTTCTGTTTGGAATATAAATTATTTTCCTGTGTCCATACATATACATATGTATACATTTTTCGTTTTGTAAAAAAAATTCTAAATCTAAACAACAATTATGCAAACAAATTCGTCTACTTATTTTGTATTTCTGTTCCTATTTAAAATTTTAATTCTTGAAAATGCTAAATTCTACCAATGAAAAATGAAAGCGACCGACCCCTCTGCTTATAATATGCACAACAATAGTTTGTTGTATCTGAAAACGGAAATCCAAATTGTATCTTTTAAATGATTTACCATTATGTTTAAGCTGACTGGCAAGTTTCTCAGCAATATGCACGTCGTCGTTTCATTCAACAAACAAACTAAACTAGAAATAAATAAATCCAACGTTATTATTCATTCACACATCCATTTCTACAAAGTTTTCCATTACTGTTAGAATTGAGTGTTTTTTTATTTATTGTTATTTTATATTATTTTAGTTGTTTATTATTTTTATTTTGTGGATGTCAAAAATATCTTCTTTACTCAATTGATTTTTTTTTATCTGAGAAGTTAGTTTTAGTTTCATTCCGTTGGTTAAATTCTAGTAATAAAACAAAATTGTCACTGCTCATTAAAACATTAGTTTTTGCATAATACATACTCCTATTTAATAAAAGTATGACAATCACATTTTTATTTATTTGTTGCCATTAAATAAAAATACATATCAACGACTATATTCAAAACCCTCCATCTTAAAAAAACACAAATTTTCATGAGAGGAAAAAACAGTTTATTTTGCTTATTTATATTGAATTCTTCTACTGTGTATTTTTAATGCCGTTACTAAATTCTACATTTAATTTAATTTAAAAATTTTTCATTATTGATGATAAATTTATTAAAGATTGAGGGGTTTTTTCTACAAAAATATTAATTTTATACCTATTAATAAAACTTAAGATATTTACAGACGACACTACTGTGTATTAATACTTTCCAAATTTAAAATATCAAATACAATTAATTCTTGTTTACACGATAATTTTCAAAATATATTTTTGTTGATTATTGATATATTTTTGCAAATTTTATGTATTTTTGTAAGAAATACAATTAAAATTTGATTTATTTTGGTCAATACCAGCACGTTTTATTCATATTATTTCATGGATATAGAAATCAAGAGGTATATTTGTTATATACATAAATAGTAAGAAATTAATGTTAAAATTAGTTAACATTAAATATTTTTTATACATTGAAATGTCTAGCACAGATGTGGACTTGTTTGCTTAATATTTTCTCATTTTCATAAAAAATCTAAGATAGACTGTATTGAAAATAGACCCTCAATATGTAGATAGATTTTGTATGTATGAAAATATGTTTTCTAAACTATGTACATACCTCCATAAATCATTGTTGCTTTTATTTGTCAGTCTAAGATTAATACGCAAATAAAAATTTATTAAACTGCACAATTGTTGGGAAATGAAATTAAATAAAAAGTCCGCTTATCACCTAATTATTTGATAATGATAGTTTTTTATTTAAATTAGAAAAAAATGAATTAAATTATTATTATTTATAACTATTTCATCTCATGAGATTTGATGTCTAATTTAAATAGTTTAGTAGTAGTATTTTAAATCAAACACTCTATTTTCATATACAACATTTAAGATTTTCCTTTCGGGACACGTATTTACTTTCTGAAAATATACATATATTTTTTTTTTACTAATATTATTTAAAAATAATCAATTGATAACAACTTATAGAGTCCTGTATTTGTATTAAATAAATGTTTGTGAAAAAATAAACGGAGTCATGTTCATCCCTATGTTGAAATCAACCTTCCGAATCGCCCAAATAACTTACATTCATGATTGCTACATAAATATATCCGATATAGTTCCGTTTAAGTTGCTATTTATTTTCGGGAATATCAACCCTCAAATTGCTGAGATATAAACAAACCAATACTACCTATTCTTGACATATATATTCGTTACTAAGTCATTAACATAGACAATATTGATAGATAATGGATAGACATTTTAAAGATCTTTCCATAGGCGTATATAACGCCATAGAAATTCAGACCGAATTTCTAAATTCAAAATTTGTATTACATGCTATGTTATAGTGTTGTTTTTATTTATATTTTCAATAAAAAAAAAACTTCGAATGTACCATAAAATAAATATGTATTATACACCACAATCATATTATAATGTTTAATAATTATAGACTCGCACAAATCATTAAATATACCAAGGTCACAGGATAATACAGATATGAAACAGCTTTAAGTAATAAGGTAGCGTAAAATAAACAAATAAAAATTTCAAAAATATCGTGCATTGGATAAGGTTCTAAATATGAAACATTATTTTATCAATTGAAAAATTTATAATTCACAGTCCACATAAATGCTGATGCTTAATCAAATGGTTCGTCTCCACTTAAGTCTTATAAGCAGGTTTTACACATCATATCAAATAATTATATATTTTTATGGGTTTCATCAATAAATTTTTAATACTGTTCACATTTTGTTAAACCAATACTTTTTGGATTAACTAAAATTTAGGGCCTGGCTCACTAAATGCGAAGGAACATTTTCTTTCTCATTTTATATTGAAAACAATAAAAAAATTCAAATTTATGTTCGTTCGCATTTAGTGAGCCAGGCCCTTATATTCCAAACCTCATAAAATAAATAAGTCAACTTGAAGTGCAATTAAAAAATAAAAAAAACACCTTTACTGAAATAATCCAAAGTAGCTTTACCGTTGTCTTATATCGCCATTGAATCGTTACCCAACCTTGAATAAAATTGATTTACCATTAAAAAACTGTAAAAAAAATTTCAAAAATGTTTTGGATCATTAGAATTTATATTTCACTTTAAGAATTATAAAAATAGTTTTTGTTGAAACGGCCTAAAATTAGTTCTACCTTTTTTGTCTATTGTACCTCTTTTCATTACATAGGTATTACCAAACATTTCCACGACAGCCGGTTCTACGTACCCTCACTCGACCATGGGCTGTCAACTCAGCAATCACTGATGCTACAACAACAACATATTACCAAATATTGTTTTCAACCAGGAATATTTAGGTCGATCCTCAAATACATATACATATGTATTTATGTTAAGAACCATACTCTACTTTTATAAAGAAAATAAAAGTTTCGGTATTCGGTTAAATTTTTGTATTAAGCCGATTTTTGGCCTAATTCGAAACCGATACTCAATATTTTTTATTTTGGGCCTCAAAATCTTTTTTTTTTTTGCCACATAATGAATATAATACAATGTTTCGTTGACAATTCTAAACCTTTTTTGAGTCAGTTGTTTTAAGATATTTGACTCGTATGCTAAATGTGTAGCGAAACATGTAGACACATGATTTAAGCTAATCATTTATTTCGCCTCAATGGGCTTTCGGCATTATTAGAATAAATAAAGGTTTGCGACCATGCTAAACATAATATTTTATCACACTTTCTTATAATCTCTTTCATTTCTTCCCTCTCACTATCCCTATCATTCTCTTCTCTTTATTTATTCTTTTTAGATTTTTTAAAATCACTTGTAAATTATTGAAGGTTATTTTATAAGACAGATGTTTGTACAAGAAAATTATTTAAACAATAATTTGTCTAGGTAGGTATATAAAATTTTTAAAAAGTACCTAAAAACATACATATGTACATACATGTATGTATATTTTATAAAGAGAAAAAACATCAAACAAAAAAGAAAAAGTAAAAACATACTAAAATAAAAATATTGATAGACCATAAAGCAATCAAACAACGTGTTTTCGTGTTATTCCAATTATTACTCTTCTTTTCGTTTATATTTTGCTGTGTTTTCCTTATTTAAAACAAAACAGCAAAAATACACTTATATTTGCTTTTATTTTATGGGTTTTTGGCTTAAACATTCTCAATGATGTTTCAACGAATACAACGAACGATAATAACGAAATAGAAGAAGAATACACATAAAAAAAACAAGAAAAAATGGCAAAGTACGTACTTGTACTAGTGAGTTTATACCTAAATGTACATTAGTATGAAATTAAAAAACAAAATACGTACAGCAAAGAAGACACAAAAGAGACTACAACACAAAACAAAGGTATCTTACTCTAAAGCAGAGATAACTAATTATGTTTACTTACTATAAAACATAGCAAAATTAAATAAAAAATAAATACCTATGTAGAGAGCAAGACCGATTATTTTTATTTAACAATATTTCTTTAACAAAAAATCCACATTTTATTCAACGAACATTAATGTAGGATATTAGAAATTCGGTCAATATTCATAAAAATGTGTCGGTTTAGTCATTCAGACCATTACCACTGAAAATAGAAAGAAAACAAAACAGAGCTAGACATATTTTATGGTGTTTTTAATATTAAATAAACAAATATTGTCGTCAACAACAGAACCACATACATATGAAATTGTCGACATCAACAAAATTAAAATTTTTGTCGGGTCTACTCTTTAATAGTTTATTTTGTTTTATTTTGACAGACAAATAGAACATTTGATAAAATTTACCACCATCACTATCATCATCATCATTGTAACGTTGACATCACAGACAATTGTGATGACGAGTACATCAGAAATTCCAATTAATTTTTTTTTAGATTTTTATTTTGCCATGAATGGCCTTAAAAGCTATTTTTTATTGTTGCTGTTTTTCATTTTTAGTTTTTCGTTTTGTATAAGTATATTTGATTTCATACCTATTTTATAGATATGCAAAACTTACTACAACACACACACACAACGACAGAAACTACAAAAAAAATCTCGAACAAAATTTTTTTATTTTCATCCTGTTTATTTTACTAATAAATTTTCATCGCTTAGGATTTTGACAGCTGAGTATCATTTCCATCCTTTCTTGCTCTATGCTCAATATGTATTATCAAAATGAGCAAACATATTCAAAAACACATAGAAAGGAAAATTGAGAAAATTCTCAAAATCACGCATACATATCATATGAGTGTTATTTTTGCTAATACATTTGAAATTAAAAAAAAAAATTTGTTTGGGTAATTTGACTTTCTGTATAAAAAATATATGTAGCTCATTTTCAAATTTAATTTAATAAATCCATATTTCTTTAATTTATTTTCAAATTATATTATTGATTCTACATTTAGTAAAAGGAAAAACGTAGTTTTATAAAGTTTTTTTTATTGTATTTATGTATTAAGTTCGGTATCGGTTTCGGTTTAGGGCAAAAGTCCTGTTTCGTCCACAGTTCGGACAAAATTCGGCCGAATATCGAAACTTTTCAAAAGCGAAAGATAATTTTATCATAAGAAAAATTTTAAGTAGAAATTTGTGACCGATTATGGCCTATAACAGGCTAGGTTATGATGAAATAAACAAATAAAATAAATAAATAATGCAATTTTAAAGGAGAAAGATTTTTATATGTAATGTAATTTCTAAAAACATGAAACTCATGTATTATTGTAAAATATCTAAGAAAACTAATAGATAATTAAAAACCATCCTCGAAAAACACTTTTCTGTTCAAGATGAAGATACAAGATGGATTTGACAAAAAGTCCACCATATAAAGGGAGTGGTGCTGCATGACACCTACAAATTTAGCTTTAATCAAACTCTAAATTAAGATAATTTTTCAATAATAATAGGTTATGCATAGCTGGGGGGAAACCATAAAAAATTGCCATTTTCGTTGTTGTCATCTTTAATTAAAGCTATTAATTATAAATGCTATGTCATTTGAATAAAATTATATTATTAGTTAAAATTATTAAAAATACATAATATATTATATTTATATGTACATAATTTATAAACGCTTATTTTAAATTACAAAGTAAAATTACAGTAGGTTTTAAATAGCTAGTTTCAGCCCATTTTCAACTGCTGGTTGTGGTTTAAGATACAATATTGTAGATTTTCGTGTTCGATTTTAACCGAAATCGCGGTTTCAGACCTAAAACCGAAACCGACTATTATTCTTCGGTTTTTTACTTTTAATCTATTATCAGTAAAAAAAATTTAAAATTTTAAATGAAAAACAAACTTTTTTCATCCAATTTCTCTAAAAACAAAAATTTAAATTTTTAAATGAAAAACAAACTTTTTTCATCCAATTTCACTAAAAACAAATCGATGTAAAAATATATTAAGATTTCTTAAAATTTTTTAAATTGTATTACAATAATTGCTTCAGATGATAAAGCAGGGAACTTTTCGCAGGCTAGGCAAGGATTTCTGTTAATAAATAATGAAACAAACTCATTCAAAAATATTTATCATACTAGTATTTCCAGACAATTAAACTTCAAAAAGTACCACTGCAATAAAGAAATAGTACCATTGAATATCCCTTTTGAATTTGTATTCAGGACTATCGTTGTTTGGTTTAGTTCTCTTTTTTTGGTATCATAATACCATTGAGTCGCCTATTTTTTAATGTATATAAACTAATTTAATATATTAAAAAAGTACCATTAAAAGAAAAAGTACAAATTTTCATTTATCCTCTTGAACACCCGTCAAGTTTGAATATTAAATTTGTATAGGATTTCATTTTTTATAGTATTTTATTTATATTTAGGGGATTCTAACGGTCTGCTATTAGGTCGTATTGTCGTAAAATATTTTTTTAGTTTAAACAAATTCTTGTTGTTTTACAAGCAAAAAAAGTGTTATTTTATGACAAACTAATAAGCATAGCTCAAAAGTTGCGACGAGTTGAAGTTAGGGTTTTTATCCCGGGAATTCCCAGTTGTTTGCTTATATCTTGGCAATAATAGACCGCTTATTATTATTTATTTGGTGTTTTTCGTATGAAAATTTAAAAAGAGAATTCATTTTATTTATAGAATTTATTTCTTATTGAATCATTCTAATTTCTTTAAGTTTCTTCTTCAAATCCATAACAAAATAGCTTCAAAAATTGATTAAATGACTAAATTTTTCTTCAATTAAAATCTAGTACAAAAAGGTTTAAGACCATCATTTGATTTTACAAAAATTTAATCATTCAAAGTTTGAATAAATTCTGTTATTAATTAACTTTAAAATTAATTCAGTTTAAACAAAGGCTTTGGAATGAATCTAAAAAATTAAATATTAGGAATGGATTTATGGAATGAAAGGCTGACAACGGATTAAGATTTTAGTGAATTAAGCTCAAATTTTATTAATTAATTAGAAGCTCTGATATTTAATAATTATAACACTAAGTTTATATATGAAATTTCGCTATATTATTCCTAATTTACAGTATCATTATATATTTCGGGAATAGCCGGGTACCCGGGAATGCAGAACAAAATTTTCCTATTCCCGGGAATCAAAAAGGTCGGGAAATTAAAAACCCTAGTTGAAATTTAAACTAGAAATCAAATCTAAATTCTTTGTTTAAACCTAGCTTAAACTAAAATGTTTGTTTTTCACATATTGTATAACTGAGCATCATTGGTCAATTAAACCGAATTTCGAACTGTAAGATAATGCTAACAAAATTGACAGTTCGAAATCCATTAGTGAAAAATACGGCAAATGATTAAAGCCCGTCTGAATTTGTTTCAAGTAAAAAACTAGCACTTAATTATTACAAATAAGTTGTATTTTTTGGAAAATTTGTAGATGTCATAATTTGTTGTTTTGGAGTTATGGTAAAAAGGCATATTTTTCAATGTATTCGTGAGAAAATCCCCCTAAGTACTCTAGTACAATAAAAGGGCATTTTGCCATTAATTGAAATATCTCAACATAGAAACTAAATGTAATAAATTACATTAATAAACAAAATTTTAAAAATTCTTTTAAAAATATACAAATGTTTTATTAATATTTTTGCTAATCTTTACGTGTTTTTAGTAATATTTTTTAGCTTTCTTTTTTTAATCAGTTTATTGCCATTTTTTGCAACAAAATATCAAAAAAAAAAAAAACAAAAAAAAATTATCCTACTACAAGTTTTCTTCTGGTTGTTTAACGTTTAGTTTTTTATTGTTGTTATTTTAAATTTATTTTCGAATTCAATGCGCATTCGTTTTCTCTTTAAAAAAAAACGATGAACAAACAAAAACAACAATTATCTTTAAATTGTTATAAAATGTTGCCAAAAAGAATAAAAAGCAACAACAAAATTTTAGCATTTTCGGATGGTTTTGACAATTAAAATAAAAAAAAAAATAAAAAAAAACACACACAGCAAAAGAGAAATAAACAATCTATCATTATATGAATGTTTGTAGTGTATATGTGCAATTATACTTGGAAAAAAGCTCTCTTCAAATACACACATTGAATGAAATTAAATTTACCTTGCTTTCGTCCAATGACCATTTTTATGTTAATAATATTTTCAACGGACATTTTGTTTAAATAAATTATAAAACAAACAAAATAAATTTAAATAAAACGCGATTGAAGTCCACTTTGAAAGAGTGAGAAATGAATGACACGAACAGACAAATGTAAACACACACACACCTTAGTCTGAAAGTGAGAATTTGAGAAATGTGACGTTATGCAGGAATTATAAATAAGTGTATTCTTTAATAATAAGTTTTTTTTTTAAATAGATCTTTTAGCAAATGTGCGATTATCCCACGTAATATAGCGATATGAACTTAAGCAGAGAACTTAAACGTCATTCATTGAATTTTAGAAAATAACTTAAAAAAATATTCTTTTTTAAAAAGAATTAATTCTTTAAAGTTCTATTCAATAAAATTTACTCAAACCCTACCATAAACAACAGCAACACAAATTAAACAAAAATAACAATAACAATATTTAGTTCATTACACCCTATAAACTTTTTTTCGGTTTGAGTTTTTAGTTTACTACGTTTTACGAGTTTTATACCCGCACAAGCACTAACAAACATTCCGACGTACGGGTCGGGTACATATTTTTTTTATTATTATTTTTTGTGCTAAAAAATATTATAAATAAACTGAGTTTCGTAAAAAATTATTTGTTTAAAAGACAAACAAAAAAAAACGAACCAGAAAAAGTTGTGCACAGCAGTCGAGTAGAAAGAGAATCATGGGATAAAGATTGAAAAATAAACGAAATAAACGAAAAAGAAAACGAAAGAGTATAGTGTTGTAGTCTAAACTTTGATTATTTTATGCAATAAAATTGTTTTATTTAAATTGCTACTTTTATTAAATTGTTGTCTTTCATTCAATGACACTGAAGAAGTATCAGCAGTTTGTTATATGAATGAATTGAATGCATGAATAGCAAGAAATCCTTCTTTGTTAAACTTTTATTTGTACATTAAATTTATGATGACTTTATAAGTAGTAAAGTGACTCACTGAAACCTTTTGAGTGAAAATAAATTTGAACAATTATAAATCAACAGAACAATAAAGGATATTTCTATTTCTAAAACGTAATAATAATGATTTTATTTCTTAAAAATAAATGTAATTAATTAAAATTTTAATTCTTTTAAAATTAGCTAATTAAAATTAATAAATTGTGATGACTGGCAATCTTTGATATCGGGGTTTGATTCTATTTTTATGAATTTTACAATTAGCAACAATTTTATAAGTGCATATATGTAGTTTCTCAATAGTAAAAAAATGTAAAAGAATGCACAGTTTCAAAATGAATTGAATTGTATAAAAAAATATATTAATTACAATTGAAATTGAAATTACAATACAAATAAGGCGAAGTAAATATGAAATAATAAAAACAAGTAATGAACCTTTTATATCCTTCTCCTAAGTTTAATTAAAGATAAAGATTGAAAATGAAAACAATTTATGTTGAAAAATTATTGGAATTATCTATCATTAGATATCCATATTGTCCATGTTAAAGACTTAATAATCCAGATTTAGATACAAAAAAAATATGTAACAAGATTCGAGGTAGTCGTAGCTTGCTTAATCTCACCCATTTATTTATTCCTCCAAAAACACAGACCAGATGACAAATATCAAATGGCAATTTTTAACAATATTCAAAATGATATTTATTCAACCTTTTTCAGTTTCAAAACGATTCGTTTTATCCAGTAACAAATATCAAGTTCTCTATCAACGAAATGTCTCTTTTAAAATTTTCTTGCTCTCTCGTTACAAGTATTTAAAAGTATACGAACGCAATCCCGTAACTTCCAATAATAATTTGTACAAATTACCAGGTACGCGAACACAACTTATATCACATTTATATTTCACAAAATACAATTTCCCTGAAATTATAAATAAAAAACATTTGCTTAAAATCCTGCATTTTTCTGTCGTGTTATATTTGTTAAGGTTAACATTTCTATTTGTGTTCTGTTAAAAAAGGTCAAGTACTTTAGTTTTGTTGGTAAGAATTCGACAACAACAACTTCGACAAATAAGCCGAAGCAACAAAAATACACGCTCTAAATTTAATCAATTAAGTATGATTCATAATTTAATTCTTAAAATTCACATTTAAAAACCAAATATGCGAATACAAATTCTCATAAATGTTACATTACACTCTCACACAACACCATCATCAACGTGCGGCTGGCTACTACCACAAATAATTATCATCATCACTTGTATGTACAAATGACTGTATATTCACTTTGGTCGAACAGAGAATTAACCGAACGAACATAAAACCAAACAAGTAAGAAAGTAAGCCCGACCATATAATACCCAACACTGAATAATTGAGCAAAAACATTATTTTTCTAAAACTTCTATAATTTATTTTCGGATGTAGGCCTTATATGGAAACTATGACCAATTTCGTACCGATATATTAGATCATGTGATTTATTTCTATATGAAACTTATTTCTGTTTAATTTAGCAATTATGGACCGATCACAATGAAATTAGGTCGTGGATATGTTCCTATATGAAATTTATTTGTGTTGAATTTTTTTCGGATACGAAAATTTTTAAGAGTTTTATGGTCGTTAAAGTAATTTTAGGAAATTGGACTTATATATATGGAGCTTTAACCAATTATGAATCGATCTGCACACCATTTTTAGTTCTGATTTATTTGTAATAAAACTTATTTCTATACAAATCAAGAATTTATGGACAATAGGTGAAATAATGGACAGATTTTTAACAGTTTTAATAGGCTTCGTCCTTGGATTGAAAATGATTCATGTGTTTAATTGTATCGAAATATCTTGAAAATTGCAACCTGTACTCTTCGCACAAATTCACATGGATAGGGAGCCAATCTACTTAAAAAAGTGATTCTGAAGAGATCGGTAAACTTTAAGGTGGGTGTTAGACTAATAGTTTTGGGCGTTACAAACATCAGCACAAACAAACATCAGGTACAAATCAAGAATAACGAATGGGGAAGCAGTTTCTGATGGAAAAAAATCGAATTATGAAAATTAAAATATGTATGAACTGAACGTTGTTGATGTGTATGATTTTTTTGTTGTTGTTAAATATTTGTACATGACAATGTGAAAAAAACCAATAATAACTACACTACTGATTTAAGTTATTTGTGCTTTTATTTGTAGCTTTGCTAGTTTTATTTTTGAGAAGCCGCATTTCTTCAATCAGTGTTGTTAAAACTTTTAGTATAAGTTCCATCAGCACCACATAACCTAATATATCAGATTGTATGTACATACTTGAAAAAACACCTAAAAAACACATATTTTAAATGTTCTATTTTCTAGGGATTAATACTTTTTTTTGAGTTTTAAACATTTCGAGTCGGTATCGATCGGAAATCACTGCACACAATTGATGACAGAATTGTCATCAATTGCAATTTTTACTGTTACTTTTTTGTAAGAGTGTTGCCAGAAGAAATATTTCAAAGGTGAATACGTGCTTTTGTATATTTTATAAATACAAATGTACTTCTTTAATCGTTCAATTATGGAATCATAGCGTATATAGTAGGTACTACATATTTACGCAATATAAGTAAAAAAATAATTAAGAGAGAAATTTCCACTAAAATAAAAACAAATATTTGTGAGACGACTTGAGTTAGCTGTAAAACCATTTTACACGATAAGATTTTATACAAATTTTCAAACTTAAATGCACGTCAATATCATTTGATTTCCATTAATATTTCATCACATTTTAATGCACGTCTTGTTCGTGGTAAACTTTCATTTCTTTCAAACCTTTTATAGTTCCTAATTATAGTTTGGACTATAGATTTTGACAGATTTTTGCAACGCTTTATATGTGACAGTAACTATAATTTTTTAAACTATTTTATAGCAGTGATGTAAAGTATAACACGATAAATATTTACAAGTGGTAATTGTCAAAGATTTTCAAATTAAAGGAAATGTCAATATCTTATGTAGAGTTTTGCGACTAAGCGTATAATAAAATTCAAAAAAATTAAGGTTTTGCAAATATTTGGAATACAAATATTCACAATATACCCATAGCTGTAATATTTGTATAAAACATTTGTTAGTTTTTATTATACCCTTCACCATGAGTGGTTTCCTTCCGTTTTTAATTTCTATATTTTTCATTTGTGACCCCATAAATTTCTGTATCGTCATTCCGATTTTAGTTTCTATATTTTTCATTTCTGACCCCATAAAGTTTTTGTCGATTTTTCACCAACATTTTTTTTTTAATATTTATCTTATAGTAAACTTTTGGTATAACCATTCATCCCAGCCGATATTCATAAAGTCATTTATATGAAAATACAAAAACAAGAGATTTTGTAATTACCTTTTTTAAACAACCCTATATTTTAATTTTATTACATTTATTTACATTTCCCCCACTTTTTATCTGAATTTGTCCTTGTTTTTCTCCTTTACTCTCTGAATGCCATATGTTTTACTACAAGTATGTAAAAGATTGTGGTGGTCAAAGACGGTGTTCATTTGTTGTTGGCCACTTTGTTAAATTTCCAAGTGTCATTTTAATTTAATTTTTTAATTGTTTTGCTTTTAATTTATAGCAAATACTTTTATAATTAAATAAAAAAATTTGTGTAAAGTTTAACATAACAGTCAGTAAATATCTGAGAAATGTTGGATAAGAGCAGGGATACGAATTAATTAACATAACTTAATTACATAAGCCTTTTCGTAATAGATTTGAATTGAAGGAAAATTGATTCATTCAATACATTTTTAAAGCTATTTTATAATGGATTTTAATTCAAGAAATTTTGAATGATTCAATGAGGATTAATTCTATAAAAAGTGAATTCTCAATGGAATGAATTTAATACATTTAAAGTACAAATTTATTAAACCTATGAATTAATTCATTAACGGAATAATTAAGAGATACAATTTAGTTTTATTTCTAAAATGAAATTTCTTCTTTCGAACCTAAGGATAATAGTATGTCATGTACTAGTTTACTTTAAAAATGTTTATTTGAAATGTTATTTTATTACCTCTGTTAAAACATGGAATTTTAAACACTTTCTATATTTGAAAACTTTCCTAGTTATAGAAAGATGATGCTGATTGCTTGTAGGAAGTCCAACGTATTCAAAATGAGCAAATAAGCTTAGAAAATAATTATATTTGTTTATTTTTTTTCTTTAAAATTACGTATAGTAAAAATATATATCGGAATATTTAATATGTAAAATCTTTAAATACATTTTCTTGCTTTAAATTAACACAATTAATTTCTGCTTCAAATTACATTTCAATTTGGCTTTATTTTATTTCTCATAAAATCTCCATAAATTGTTTAAAAAAAATGCCATTTTGTTTTATTGGTTTTTGGTTATAATTTATTATTTTGTCCAAAGTTTTTATTTGATTTTTATGTTAAAATTTTATTTTATTCTTTCTTTTCCGTTCTTTTTGTAGATCCTTTTGGCATGCTTGTGTCTAAGGCCAGATTTATTGGTAAGTTTCGTCGATTTTTATGCATTTTTTTAAGTTTATAACCTCTTCTTTTTAATTTTCCCCTAAATTATAACATTTTTAATTTCCAAACAAGATTTCTCCATAATTAGCTAAAACTTAAAAATGCTTAATTAAATTATTATTTGATTTTTTTTTGTTTTTTTTTTTCAAATGTACAACGTTTAAAAATGCATAAAAAATAGCTGAATGTGGAACTACAACATTTAGCTAGCAAAATAAATTTTGTTAAATTACCAATACTAATATGTTGTTGAAAATTAAATTAAATTATGAGATATTATTAATAAAAACAACTACTGCTAATATTATCTACTACTTTTACTATCACCACTGTAAACTACACCTACAACAAACCAAAATAAAATTTTTTTGCTGGCCTTAGATACAACATGAACTTTTTTTTATTTTATTAACTGTTCATTTTTTTAAAATTGTATTTACATTTTTTTTTAGCTTTTATAAGTTTTTTATTTAAATTAAAAATTGGTTAAATATTTGTATATATTTTAATTTGCTTAGTTAACTCCTAAATGTAGGCAGTATATTTTATTGTTCTACAAGCCTTCAACGTATACCTCATTTTTATGAGATTTACTTGAAATGTGTAAACATTGATTTTTATTGTTTTTGATTTTTCTTTTTTGTACCATTTTAGGATGATATTCCAGAATCTGATCCGGATTCCTGTGGTCATGATGCCGAAGGTCATGAAGAGGAAGATGATGGTGACGACGAGGACGAAGATGAAGACGAAGAAGACGAGGAGGATGACGATGACGAAAATGAGGATGACGATGATGACGACGACGATGATGAGGAAGACGAAGAGGAAGAAATCGACGATGACGATGATGATGAAGAAATTCAAGATCCCAATGAGGTCAGTGGAGATTTCTTGCTCGACACCAATAACGATCGTAGTAATCGAAATCTAAATGCCCTCTTTGAAGCTGCTGGTAAGTTGAAACGAATGAATGTATATTGTGCTAAATTAAGAACAAGCTTGAAATACTTTATGCTTCTTTACGTCTTTTTGTTTTGCAGCCAACGAAAAAGCACCTGTTTTACGTCATGCCACACATGCCATCGATGAGACTAAACAGGCCCTTACAAAAATGCGTGGTGCTAGCAGTGATAAAACGTAAGTAAAGTTTAAGATTATTAAAAATCAGATGAAGATAAATATTTATACGTATGTATGTATTGTATTTGGTAACCTTATACACATGGTTCATTGGCCTAATAAAAATTTTAAAGTTTACAGCTCATTTATTGTTTTCCACTACGATTTACATTGAAATGTTTTTTTTATCTTTTAATATTTGTTGTAATTTTGATTCATACTTATATAATAATTGAATATTTTTGTAATTATTATTAATAGTGCGATCGAAACATAATATTATAATAACATAATAACAATCCAAAACTTAAAATTTATTATTAATTTTCAAAATTTTTATTTTCTTTAGTTATTTTAAACTGTATGCATTTCAAAAATATAGCGAGTATGGTATTAGTGGTCAATTTTGCCTAGTATGAATATTTCATATTTTTAATTATTACTGATTATGTTTTTTACACTCATGGCATGAATTACGCGTTTTGGAGCCCGAACATTTATTTGAATATTTCGAGCTATTTGACAAAAGAAGCAACGTACTCTTATCAAATGATTTTTCTTAAATTCATATGCATTTTAATGCATAATTAGAATTCCAAATTATTGTATACAATATGAAAATTATATTATAAACAGAATACGTAGAACATTAGTATTTGTTTTCATAAATTTTCTTTTTAACTTATTTTTTTCGTTAGCATGTTCTCTCGTACTCTAATTGCGGCCTGCAACGATAACGATGTTAATACTGTGCGTAGTCTGTTGGGTAAGGGAAACGTTAATATTAACGAATCTACGGATGACGGTGAATCCTTGCTTTCTATGGCTTGCTCAGCTGGTTACTATGAATTGGCACAGGTAAACTTGTTTATACATATTTTCTTATGCAAATAATTTAAAATAATCTTTTCGATTTTTTTCAAAAGGTTCTTTTAGCCATGTCTGCAGCTCAAGTAGAAGACAAGGGCCAGAAAGATTGTACTCCTTTAATGGAGGCTGCTTCTGCTGGTCATTTGGAGATAGTTAAACTTTTACTAAGTCATAATGCAGATGTAAATGCTCATTGTGCCACCGGTAATACCCCGCTTATGTTTGCTTGTGCTGGTGGTCATGTAGAAGTGGTTAAAGAACTGCTAAAACATGGTGCCAACGTCGAGGAGCAAAACGAAAACGGACATACACCTTTAATGGAAGCAGCATCGGCTGGTCACGTTGAAGTAGCCAAGGTAATATAGAAAATCTGAAAAGTTTAAATTATTGTCCCAACTGACAAATGATGAAAATCCGAGATTAGAGACATTAAGATATTTTTGAGTCTACTGTTTAGACTAATTAAAGATTGAGTTAATAATCTGGTTTAAAGAGTAGATTTCTTTTAAAAATATTAATTAATGTCAGTGATATCGTTTGATCTTATTTGATGTCTTTTGCTAATGACAGCCACAAATAAACATTCTTGCTTTTGCATCGAACTGAATTGTATGTTGTTTGAAAAATTGTCTTTAGGTTTTATTGGAACATGGTGCCGGCATCAATACACATTCGAATGAATTCAAGGAAAGTGCTCTGACGTTGGCATGTTACAAGGGTCATTTGAATATGGTACGTTTTCTTTTGCAAGCTGGCGCTGACCAAGAGCATAAAACCGACGAAATGCATACTGCCCTAATGGAGGCTTCGATGGATGGTCATGTGGAAGTGGCCAGGCTACTACTGGACTCTGGAGCTCAAGTTAATATGCCTACCGATTCATTTGAATCTCCACTGACTTTGGCCGCTTGTGGTGGACACGTTGAATTGGCCACTTTGCTAATTGAGCGTGGTGCCAATATCGAAGAGGTAAACGATGAAGGCTATACCCCCCTAATGGAAGCTGCCCGTGAGGGCCACGAAGAAATGGTAGCACTATTGCTGAGTAAAGGGGCCAACATCAATGCCACTACCGAAGAAACCCAAGAAACGGCTTTGACGTTGGCCTGCTGTGGTGGGTTTAGTGAAGTGGCGGAATATTTGATAAAACATGGAGCCAATTTAGAACTGGGAGCTTCTACGCCCCTAATGGAAGCGGCTCAGGAAGGTCACACCGATTTGGTACGTTTTCTCTTGGAGAACAAGGCCAACGTGCATGCAGAAACTCAAACGGGCGATACAGCCTTAACGCATGCTTGTGAAAATGGTCATACCGATGCCGCTGAAGTTCTGTTGAGCTATGGTGCCGAATTAGAACACGAGTCGGAAGGAGGCCGTACCCCGCTAATGAAAGCCTGTCGTGCTGGTCATTTGTGTACCGTCAAGTTTCTCATTTCCAAAGGAGCAGACGTTAATAAACAAACCAGTAGCAATGACCACACCCCATTGTCCTTGGCCTGCGCTGGTGGTCATCAAGCAGTTGTAGAATATCTTTTGAAAATTGGGGCCGATCCATTCCACAAACTTAAAGATAACAGTACCATGCTAATCGAAGCGGCCAAAGGTGGCCATACCCGTGTAGTAGAACTGTTGTTTAAGTATCCCCACTTTATACAAAATCATCAAAATGAACTGCAATCGGCAGCTGCAGCAGCGGCCGCAGCTGCTGCCGTTGGTATTAATAATACAACTGCCTCGAATGCTGCTGCCAATCAATTACACTTGATAAACCTGCAACAGCAAAAGCAACTGCAACAACAGCAGAAACAATTGCAGCAACAACTGCAATTACAATTGCAACAGTTGAGCGCTCCTCCTGGTTTGCATGAAGTTTCTGAAGCTGCTCGAGTAAACAACCAACAAGTTTTCCATCATCAACAATACACCACCAATAATTCCGCTTTAACTGGAGCCACAAATGAGTATTTGGAGGAACAACTGCAACTGCAAGCACCAAATACCAATGCCACAGAAGTTGGCTCCAATCAAGTGGTAGCCTCGAATGAGGAATATGCTGCCATAGATATCAATTCGTTGAGTGCTCAGCAACAAGAGGCATTAATTGCTAAATCAAGACTTTTCCATTTGCAAGCTGGTTTTGGTAATGTTGGTGGAGGCGGCACATCAGGTGTCATTGCCAATAATAATGAACAAGTTGCCGCCAATCTCAACAATCAACAACAGCAGCAACAACAACAACAGCAACTACAACAACGCAAACATTTTGATTTAGATATGTCACATATAATGCCTCTTACGCCACCACAAAAACAACCTCCAGCTCCTCCTGTTTTGCAAGCGCAGCAGCATCAGCCACAAACTCAAACATTAACACAGCCGCAACAAAATCAGCAACAACAACAAGCTCCTCAACAACAGCCGCAGCAGCAAATTAAACTTAAGGGAAATCAGCGTAAAAGCCGCCAACAGCCACCACAACCATTTGAAGTTAGTATACCAAACACTGCCAATGCCAGCAACAACAATAATAATTCGAACAATGAACAACAACAGCAGCAGCAAATGCAAGATATTGAACGTTCTCAGCCTTTGGGTGATGATGGATTGGGCAATAAGCCACTAACTCAACATCAGTCCACAACACAGCAGCAGCAACAGCTACAATTTTCCTGCTTTAATGATGATTCACGTTTTATAAGGCGTCGGGTTTTAAGGCAGGATTTCAACAAGGTAATTAATTTTTTATTTTAACCCCACAATAAAATTGTCCAGTAACGTATTTAATTTGTTTTAGTTGTCAAATGATCAGAAGAATATTCCTGCTACTTTGTTGCCTGCCTCTTATTTGGATATGACTGGTGGTAATGTCAATAACCAGAATCAAAATGTTGGTGATGGTGCGGACGCTATAACGTTGAATCAAAATCTATTGGCAGGTTAGTGTTATAAACAATCGTTAAAAACTACATTTTAAATAAACAAAAGATATTTTAATTAAAACATCGTTTTATTGAAATTGTTAATTAAAAGTGTTAATATTTTGCAATATTATTCGTATTTTTAGTCGCCCCTGCTATAGGTGATGGTTCGGAGATGCAACCAGTTATTATAGCGAGTCCAGAACCTCTAAATTTTGCACCCAACCAGGCCCTAATGATGCAAGAACTTTTCGATCCTAATAATCCACAAACTCCATTGACTTTGGCTACCACTCTACCACAAGGAACACAATTTGTTTTGGGTCCGGCACCACCACCTCAGCAACAACAGCTGCAGCAGCAGACTCAGTCACAACAGCAAACTCAGCAGCAGCAACGTATTGTGACTGGTAAAACGACACAGAAGTCTGGTGGTATAACAACACCTTCTGAAGTGTCCCAGAGTACTGCAATCAGCGATAGACCCAAAGCTAAGCCAGTTTCCAAGAAAGATGGGAAAATTTTGCGTAAAACCACAACACAATCAACTGCAGCCACTCCACTCCAACAACCATTGTTTAGGCAAAATCAAATGGTATCCATTTACAATAACTTGGTAAGTAAAGCTGAAATAAATAACACCATAACACAACCCAACTTCTTTTGTTATGCATTTTTATTTTGTTTAGCCCATGTTAATAACAAATGAAGCCACTCCGAGTCTCCAAACCCAGCAAGCCATCATGAATCATATGGTATTTGCAGCCCAACAGCATCAACAACAGCAGCAGCAGCAACAAATTGCTTTAGATGTTGTTAACAATGCTCAAGTATCACAGCAACAACCGCAACAACAGGGTGTCATTGCTTTAAGTAATTCCCCAGCATCGCCATTGGCTTCACCTTCATCCGGGGCAACCGCTTTGTGTGATCCGCAACTGCAACAGTTTATGGAAATACAATCAGCCGATGACATTCACCAGCAGCAGCAACAGCAACCGGAAAATGATCAAACTGCTCAAGAGATACAAGAGGCTTTAGATGCAGCCCTCTCCGATTCCAAATTAGCTGTTACCGATTCTCTGAATGCCCTTAGCAAGGCTAATGCAGCGGCAGCCGCTGCAGCCGTGGCCAAAGCTTGTGGGCTTAATCCAGCCGAACAACAAGAATGCCTAAATAAACTCCAAGAGGGTTGGCAGATTGTCGACTTACGCCAGCGTATATTCCATAAACAACCTAAATCACCTACAGAAACACCACCAGAAAAGCAAATTATAGATATTACCAACTTGGAAAACTTGGAATTGGATTCTAGTGAGACCGATACCAATAATGAAATGAAAAATTTAGCCACACTTTGTACAGCTGCTGCTCAAGCGGCTGCAGTCAATGTTACGCCTGGAGAGACAGACCCCAAAGACTCCAAAATGACAGTTGACAACAAAGGCAGCTGTAGCAGTGGTCAGACCAAGAAACAACGTAAGCTATCCAAAAAAGAGAAGCTCTCGCAGCAAGATGGTTTAGAATTGTGTCGCTTACCAGAACCCATCAAAGATTCATTCAAAGATGAACGACGAACTTCTGTAGATGATCAGCAATCGTTAACCTCCGAATTGTGTCCCGGTGAGGATGATGCTAACTCAGATATTGAACAGCAGGATGAAGATTTGTCCAAATCCATACAAGAACTGGATGATACACAATTGCAATTGAAATCACCTACTAAAGGCATAAGGCCGATTTCACAGCGTTTAGAGAATTTAATACTCTCAAATGCACCCCTCAAGCCTGGCGACTTGTCTCAGGCGTTTACGGATTTGCGACAAGAAATTGGAGCCGATGTTCTTACTGTATTCCCGCAAAATATGAATTTGAAATTTGCCGGCAATACAGCCCTGAGCAATGCCCTGCAACAGCATTTGGCAGCGGTCAAACAGCAGATCGGCGATGTAACTGAAGATTCCGGTGACGGCATGATACAACTTGGTGACGATGACTCAAATGCTGCTGCTCAAAGTGGCGGCCAACAACAACTAGTCTATCCCTCATCTATGGATGCTGAAACCTTGGAACAATTCGCTAATGCTGCTGCCCAGGCTAACAATAATAACGATAACAATTCGGTGGTCGCTGTGACTTCTGGCGGTGGTCAAGATGAAATTGGTGTCTCTGGCGAACAGACAGAGGAGGGTATGCGAGAAGAAATGTATGACATTGAGGTGGAAATGGATGACTTTTTCCATGTCATACACAATGTTCATGATCCTGCTTTACAAGTAAGTTTAGTTTTCATTTGATAATTAAGTTAAGGAGCGTGCTAGGTGAAATTTTCAATTTCGTTACTTCAGTTTATTATTTATTAACTATTAAAAGTTTTTACCATAGAATAAACACATAGAACGGAAGGAGAGAGATATATCAATGAATTACTTTCTTTTTACACATATGGGTGATACAATAACAAAATACATGCAATACATTTTCATGAATTAGGTTTTTGACAACAGACTTAGGTTTTTTGCTCTCAGTTACCTATCTAGTTGTCATCTATGGTTTTTACATTAAATTTTATATTTAACTATTAAAAGTTTTTAAAGAAATTTTGAAATGAAATTAGTTCACAAAAATCATATTTTACGACACACTTTTGGGACAATTACAAAAATAAAAGCCAATCCACATCCACACGTATCTCATATAACATAACATATTGCTCTATTAAAAACCCACTTTAGTATGAAAAGTGTGTTCTAAAATTTTATTGTCAAAAGCCGCTTTAAAAAAAATACAACATGGAAATCCCCAAATTTGACGATTGACATTGTAGTGGTGAAAGGTTTTGAAAAGAGTGTTCTAGTAGATAATAAAACTGTTGAACGTATCTTAACATTTATTTATCATATTGTAATTTTGTTTAAATCTGATTTCTTTGCAGGAATTTGCTAGCAATTTAAATTGTGGTGAGTTGGCAGACTTTGGCATCAATTCTATCTGCAAAACTCGATGGAATGGGAATTGGGCTTTGACTCCTAAATGGACTAGTCAAGATCAATTGATAAGTGCCGCAGCTGCGGCTCATCATCAACAACAGCAACAGCAGGGCCTTTTGGCAACCAGCGAAGAACAGCAGCAGCAACAAGAGCAACAAAGACAGGCGAATCAACTATTGTTGGACTATCAATTGCAACAGCAGTTACAGCAAAGATTTGCTGATGCCGATGAAATGCAAATGCAGGTATGTCTCACTTCAAACTAGTGGAATTGACTTTTCGTAGTTAACTACCTTTACAAACCTTGTCAGTTTGCAACAGCACATCAAGAAAATATATGAAAATGCGATTTACTATATTTGAAATTTTTTTGTTTAAACAAACAATGCTTTTGAATGAATTTCTATAAAAAACAAGTAAGAGTGCTATAATCGGCTGTGACAAATCTTATATACCCTTCATCAAAGTATACTTTAAGATAAATATTGAAAATAATTATTGGTTAAAACAAAATTTTCTTTAAAAAAAATATTGGTGAAAAAATCAAGTTAGTCGCGGTTTTTTGTTTATATTCAGTTATTTGTGGTATAAAGTCGCAATTGAAAAATTACAAACGAAATAATAAACTTATAGTAAGAGCAAGTAAGAGTGCTTATCGGAAAAAAACTTTCGAAAAAAATTCAAAAAAGTTTTTTATTTTGCCAAAAAAAATCAAAAATTGTATATCTTGAGTTACAAAACATTTATTTTGATATACATATATCCCACTCCCACCCCACTATACGACTAAAACCCTCTTAAAGGAATGGACCTAAACTTTCTTTTGAGCGAAAAAGTTTTAAAAAAGGGCCTATTTTGGAAAAAAAAGTTAAGAAATGTCAAAAATTGTATGTTTTTAGTTACAAAATATTTATTTTGATAGATATCCCACTCGCATCCCACTAAGCGACTAAAAAGGTCTTCAAGGAAAAGACCTAAGCTTTCTTTTGAGGAAAAAAGGGCATCCCACTAATCGACCAAATAGGTCTTCAAGGAATATATCTAAGCTTTCTTTTAAGAAAAAAAAAACCCATTTTGAAAAAAAAGTCAAAAAAGTTTTTAATTTTGGAAAAAAAATATTAAAAATTTTTTTTTTTTAAATATTTTTTTGAAAGATTGAAGAAATAGCTATCTAAACTATTTGGGACACATTTTGCTAAGCACAATAGATAATAAGTTACATGGATGAGAAAAAACACATGTTTGGCCAAAATGTCAAATTTTGACCCCCTATAACTCAGTTCTTGACCGATCTTGTTGAAAAATTGTATCTGAATTACTATCCAATAGGTCTAACCTTGGTGCAAATTTCATTCCTTACTCATGCTGAATCGCAAATATATTATGAAGTTTGATTTCCGCTACTATTTTCAGAATATAGACTTTTCTAAGCTATTTTTTTAATTTTCAATACAATTTTACTTTTTACCTTAAAGCAACATCAACATCAGCAAACTACGTTGTCTTTGATACCTTTTTCACCTGAAGATGCTGCTGCCGCCGTTCAGCAACAGCAGCAGCAACAATTACAAACACTGCCAACATCTACGTCAGCTACCAGCACAGTGGCTGAATATCAATTGCAGCAACAACAACAGCACCAGCAACACACCCAACATCATGGCTTAGATCAAGAACTCAAACAGCATATACAACAACTACACCAGCAACAACAAACCAATGTACGTCTATTAAAGGCCGTTGCGGCAGCTGCTGCTAATCAACAGCAGCAGCAACAACAACTAACTACTAATCAGCAGCAAAATGTAACCAACAACAATAACAACAATAATTTTGTTTTCAATGTTGACGGTAGCGGTGGTGTGGGCACCACTGTCGCAGACAAGTCCTCCCAATCTTTACAGTTATTATTCCAATTACCACCTACGGCCCAACAGCAACAGCAGCAACAACAAGATGAGGTAGCTGCCACAGCTCAGCAACTGCAGCACTTGAAATTGCATCATCAAGAATTGCAAGATCAGCAAAAGCAACAGCAACTACAGTTAAAGTTGTTGCAGCAACAAGAGCAAGATTTGTCACAAACCACTGCTGAGAGCTTAATGCAACAGCAGCAGCAACAGCAACAAACCACCCTGGAACAAGTGGCACAAAATAATCTCTTATTGCAGCAACAGGCCGCCTTAGCCCAACAGGTACTCAATCAGCAGGTCTTAAAGCAAAAGCAACAGCAATTGTTACAGCAGCAACAATCAACACAGGTTTGTAAAAAAAACAAATACGAACAATTTAGAAAATACTTTTGGTAATACATATACATACATATTAATAAACGAAATGCAAAATCAATATTTTTCCTTTTAGGTTCAGGTTTCTACCCAGACTCAATCCTCTGTTGTTGTACCTCACCCAAATGCTGTGCAAGTTCAAACATCACGTGGTGTTAACAATCAATTCTGTCCTACTCTCTCAACCATGGCTGCTGCCGTTGATGTCGGCTTGGGCAGTGTTTGCGCCCTAACACCGCAACAGCAACAACAGCAACAACAGCAACAACAACAGCAGCAACAACATCAAATATCTCAAGAACAGCAAATGCTTGCAGCTGGCTATGCAGCCGGTGTTCTTGCAGTGACACAACATCAACAACTGCCAGTACCAGCACCATTGACAGCAGCCCTAAACCAAGTTGTTGCCAATGCTTCGTCTGTACTTCCACCCCAGGCATCAACCAGTTCTGGCAGTAGCAAAATGCCCGGGGGTATTGCCAAAAAGGTAATCGACAAGCAGTCACGCAAAGAACGCAATCGATATTCATTGTTACGTTCAGCTGCCGGTAGTCAAGGTAAGTCAAATTAAATACCATATCAAAAAAGGGAAAATTGCACTCTGATTTTTTTACACTTTTACACAACAAAAATATGAACAAAATTTCACAAAAAAATACAACTTTTTTTGAATTTTTTTTCATGTGTTTGTTTTTTAAAATGTTAAAAAATCAGAGTGTACATTTACATTTTTTTGAAATGAATACCCTCATTTCATTTATACCTTTGTATCAGAGACTGAAAGTAAGTGTTCCACTTATTTCTGATGTGATTAGTATTATTTAAAAAAGTTAATTTGTATTATATATCTTAGGGAATATTTGTTGTGATGCCATAATATTTGGTATATACGTTTTCGATGGACATACACAATTTAAAGTTCCAAAGTTACCAATAGGGTGCCCCGATAGACCAGTCGATAGTTGCGGGTTCGATTCCCGTCAGAGACTCTGGGTGTATCTACAGACAAGCAAAAAGCTTCGCAGTTTGTGTATCTTTTTTAAAAAAAAATACTTAAAACAACAATTGAGAATTGGATCATGAGATAATTGAATTGTATTTACATTTTTGTGTAATTTTTATAACCAGTAGTCCAATTTTAAAAAAAAACTAATTTTATTTTATATGAAATTAAACTACTAGTTAAAATTTTTGTTTTCATCAACCTTTGGTTAGATAACATAATACTTTATTTATGCATCATTATGGTTTTATTAAAAACAAGTAAGAGTGCTATATTCGGCTGTGCCGAATCTTATATACCCTTCACCAAATTATACTTCAAAATTTTAAATATTTTTAGGTAAACAAAATTTAATTTTTTTTAGTTGTTTTTTTTCATTTTTTGAAAAAAAATTTATTTTAAATTTTTTTTTTTAAATTTAATTTTTTTTTTTTTTTAAATTTAAAATTTTTTTTTTTTTAATTTTAAAAATTTTTTTTGGTTTTTAAAATTTTTTTTTTTTGAAAAAAAAAATTCGGGTTAAAAATGTTTTTCCCGATTTTGACCCATTGTAGGTCCAACTTGATATGGTCTTATATACGTCGTTGCAAATGTCTTTGAAATATCTATCATTAGATATCCATATTGTCTATATTAATGTCTTAGTAATCCAGATATAGGTCAAAAATTGGTCAAAAATCGAGGTTGTCCTGGTTTTTTCCTCATATCTCAGCCATTTGTGGACCGATTTTGCTGATTTTAAATAGCAAAATTCTCGAAAGCATGTCTGACAGAATTATTGAAGATTTGGATCCCGAAGATATCTGGGGTCTTCAGAAAACTGATTTCAACAGACAGACAGACAGACAGACGGACAGACAGACAGACAGACAGACAGACAGACGGACATGGCTTAATCGACTCCGCTATCTATAAGGATCCAGAATATATATACTTTATAGGGTCGGAAATGAAAAATGTAGAAATTACAAACGGAATGACAAACTTATATATACCCTTCTCACGAAGCTGAAGGGTATAAAAAAATAAAAGGTCAATAAATATGGAATTAGAAAATATTTGCCCTTCACATACAATTAACTTAGAGATCTCAAATGTGAGTGATGTATGGTACTAGTCATGTCCTCCAGAGCTATATTGATAATTGATATAAGGAATATTGAATGCTTTCCTAATTTACGGATCAGATACTTTCTTTTGTAAAGATTTTCTGCAGATCAAGACTAACTACGAATAGCGCTATTAGTTTTAGAAGCGATATTTCTGGTGCATTATTTCAGAAAACTCAAATGATCTATTTCCGCAATGATCTTCTATAGCTTTTTAAGCTGCTTCACAGTTAATGTTGTTAAAAAGTTATACACTATTGAATTTCTTATAAAAAATATTAACTAAACTTCGATTAAAGGCAAGCCAAAGCGAATTAAAAATTTTTGAGCCTTGTCGAAAATATTTAATTCCTTTGACCATGCTGTATCTCAGACATTTAAGATTCATAAATGGTCAGATATTATACGGTTATGCTTAATATATTTATTATGTAAAGCTAAAAATAAGAAGAATTTTATGCGATCTTAATATGTGGGCCAGTTATTTTCGATGTCTGATAGCAATTTTATTTAACAGTTTATTTTATATTTATATACTTATATTTTTAATAATGCCGCTTTAGCTAATGCTGCCGCACAACAGCAATATCAACAAACAGTTGCCGCAACTACTGCCTTAGACAAAACCATCGATGTAGATTCCGAAACCGATTCCAATCATGATACAGCCCTTACTCTTGCCTGTGCTGGTGGCCATGAGGAATTAGTCGAGTTACTTATAAATCGTGGAGCAAATATAGAGCATCGAGATAAAAAGGGCTTTACACCACTGATTCTAGCAGCGACAGCAGGCCATGAGAAAGTGGTAGATATTTTACTCAAGCATGGCGCTGATCTAGAGGCCCAGTCGGAACGGACTAAAGATACACCACTATCGTTGGCCTGTTCGGGTGGACGCTATGAAGTCGTAGAGCTGCTTTTAGGCATTGGAGCCAATAAGGAGCATCGCAATGTCTCCGATTACACACCATTGAGTTTGGCAGCGAGTGGTGGCTATGTGAACATCATAAAATTGTTGCTTAGTAATGGAGCTGAGATTAATTCACGTACGGGCAGTAAATTGGGCATATCTCCGTTAATGCTGGCCGCCATGAATGGGCATACGGCAGCGGTGAAATTATTGTTAGATCAGGGTTCGGATATTAATGCTCAGATTGAAACTAATCGTAATACTGCTTTGACATTGGCCTGTTTCCAGGGCAGGCATGAGGTGGTAAGTTTGTTGTTAGATCGTAAAGCCAATGTCGAACATCGTGCTAAGACTGGTTTAACGCCCCTCATGGAAGCCGCTTCGGGTGGTTATATAGAAGTTGGACGTGTTCTGCTGGACAAGGGGGCTGACGTTAATGCAGCGCCAGTGCCCACCTCAAGAGACACGGCCTTAACTATAGCCGCGGATAAGGGCCACTTAAAATTCGTCGAACTGCTGTTGGCTCGTGGAGCCGCAGTGGAGGTAAAGAATAAAAAGGGCAATTCCCCGCTATGGTTGGCTGCCCACGGTGGTCATCTGAGCGTGGTTGATATATTATACAATCACAATGCTGATATCGATTCACAAGATAACAGACGTGTCTCCTGTTTAATGGCCGCATTCCGCAAAGGCCATACAAAGACCGTCAGATGGATGGTTCAATATGTCACCCAGTTTCCTTCCGATCAGGAAATGAACCGTTTCATTAGCACTATAAGCGATAAAGAACTATCTGAGAAATGCTACGATTGCATGAAAATCATACGCGCTGCAAAGGAGGCACAAGCCGTGAAGGCCAACAAGAATGCTTCAATTCTATTGGAGGAATTGGATATGGAGAGAACTCGTGAAGAGAGCAGAAGGGCTGCTGCTGCTCGTCGCCGTGAACGCAAAAAGAAGAAGAAGATGGAAAAGAAAGAAGAGAAACGTCGACAAATGGAAGAAGCCACTGGTGGCTCGAGCATTCTGAAAGATGAAGATGATAAAGATTCCGACAAAGATGATGAATCCGATCACGAGGACAACAATGCCGCCGATGAAGATGATGACCAACAGAATCCTCAAAATTATCGTGAAGAAGGTGACTCTGGTATAGATCAAGGATCATGTTCCAGTACCGATATAAAGGCTTCGGGCGGAAATCTGCAGAACAATGACAAGTCTGTCGGTGTTGGGGGTAGTGTAGGAGGAAAAAACAAAAATAAAAAGAAGAATAAACAACAAAATACGCGTAATAGTAGTCCAGTTGTGGAAGAACCTCAAATAGTCCAACCTGCACCAGCTGCAAAGACACAGCAGCAGCCGCAGCAGCAACAACAACAAAATAATAAAAAGAAAGATGATAATAGCAACTCAAAAACTGTATCGAACAGCAACAAGAAAAATACCGCTGAACAAAATACTTTAGCTACGAAAACACAAAGTAATAACAACAATACAAATGTCAGCAATAAGAAATCGGAGCATCAACACAAGAAAGAGGAGGTTGTAAGTAGCAATAGCAACAACAATGCTTCATTGAATACTGGTTCTACATCAACCACAACGATTGGTAACAAAAAGAAAGAATCCAATAAACAAAAAGAAAAGGAAAACTTGGCACCCAAAGAATTAACAGCCGCAGGAACGGCTCAGCATCAACAACAACCAACACAATCAAATAGCCACAGTCATATTCACATTAATAAACAGCAACAACAAGCACATGTTCAACAACAGGCAACCAACAACAATAAATCGGAAACATCCTCCGCTGGAAATCGTAAATCCTTAATATTTTCTGCTTCCAAAATGGCTGAAGAAAATAATAAACGAGACATGGAATCTATTGCATCCACAACGTTGGGATCGACTTCTGCCAGCAATAAGACTCATCCAGCTACGTCAGCAGTCCCTAAAAGGGGAGAAGACGGCTGGAAAGAGGTGGTACGCAAAAGTTCAACCCAACAATCGACTACAACTGCAGCGTCTGGTTCTGCTTCCAGCAATTCCTCTTCAGCAACAGCGGCCAACAGCAAAGAGTCCATGTCCAGTACTTCAACAACCCTCTCTTCTTCGTCAAATTCTTCCTCGTCTACGACCATAACCGTACCTGGAGTATCGACAACTACCACCGTTACATCAACAATGCCCGAAATGACCTGCAAAAAGGTACAAGTACCAGTCAATGCCATCTCCCGTGTAATTGGACGTGCTGGTAGTAATATTAACGCCATACGAGCCACCACTGGAGCTCACATTGAAGTGGAGAAACAGGGGAAAAATCAATCGGAACGAAGCATAACCATCAAGGGTCTTACAGAAGCTACAAAACAGGCTCACATGTTGATTTTAGCTCTCATTAAGGACCCAGACGTGGACATATTACAAATGCTACCACGTATTAACACTACTATTAAAGCTTCAGTAGTGCCACCTGCTTCTACAACTCCGCCATCTTCCATCTCGACCATGCAAGTGGGAACTTGGGATAATAAGACAGCTATACACTCCACAAGCGGTGGTCAAAGCAGCAATATGTCTTCAGGATCATCAACAACATCGTCTGCCTCATCCACACCCGGCAGTAATTTGAACTCGAAGACAGCAGGAAACCTAAATTCCAAATCAAATGCAAAGTCACAAGGAGGAGGTATAGGTACAAATTCAAATAAATCTGCCATAGGTAGAACACAACCTTCTAAGCCGTTTTATGCCCAACAAACACTCACATCAAGCCGTGGCGCAGGCGTAGGTGTAGCCTCAAGTGTCAGCAATCAAATTAAACATAAAGATCTTAATAGTAAGGGCTTGAGTGGACCAGGATTCAGTCAGAAATCTGTTGGAGCACCAGGTAGTAAATCAGCTGTTACCAGTTTCGGAGGATCCGGAGTAAATAACCAAACATTTGCTGCCAAATTGTTAACAGGTGGAGCTGCTACTACATCTTTAACTGGCACCAATTTGTCTCCCACAAAGAAAACGGAACTAGGAGGCTTGCAGAGGTCGGGAATAACAGCTCCATACGGTCGTGGCAAACCTATGCCCAGTTCTACCATACCTTCCTTGGGAGGTGTAGGAGTTTTAGGGCAAAACAACAATACATTATCCGGTCCCATTGGCACATTCAATGTAGCCGAGGCTGCTGCTGCTGTTGCAGCTGCTAATGCTGCAGCTGCTCATGTAGCGTCATCGAATACTACGGCACGATCTGTGACCCCCATTGGGCCCCCAAATAAACAACGGGCTCCCACACCTACAACACTACAACAATCGGGAGGACATACCACCAACAACAATGCCACGTTACAAGCAACACAATCATTGCAACAGCAACAAAATTTGCACATCAATACTGGAAATATGGGTGACAATATCAATACATCTGGAAATTCAGCCTCATTGGCCACTCCTGGTAGTTTTGGAGCTCAGTTGGCTGCAAAGATAAGCAGTGAATATTCTCTCTTTAACGATTACCATCAGTCGCAATGGGGTACTGCAGATAATTCACAGATTTACGCTAATCCCAATGCTATGGTTAATGATAACTTGCCTCAGGCTGATGCTTCTAAGGCTCCGGGTTACAACCGCAATATATTGAGCTCTCCAGTAGGAAGTTCTAAGGCTTCTAATTCCAGCACACCACCGGGAAATGCAGCCACAAGCAATCTCAGTGTGGCCTCTCAGCAAACACTGACTATTTTGCCAGAAACTGGCGTAGCTCCCATAGGTTCTACAGCCTCTCAATCGGCTCGATCACCAGCTGGTATTTCGGTGGCCGGCAATGATTTGACTCCACCATCAGGAGGTAATGCCGGTCAGCCTGCACAGCAACAAGATTCTAGTGCTATATCGCCTAATGTTATTAAGCCACCTGGAGCCATAGGACAAACTGCTAGCGCAGCTGGTGCCTCATCACAGCAACAACCAGCAAATGCCGGAAACGTATCACAGCCACCTCCAAGTGGTTTGGCTATACAAAGACCCCAGACAAGCGGCCAACACAGAGCGAATGCTTCCAATAATTCGACTCAACAATCTCCACCATCGGCACAACCCAATGTGGCAGACAATTCTGGAAATACGTTGAATTTTGGTCCTATAGGGCCCTCAGTGAATCGTGGCAATAATCCAGCCGGGGCTATAGGAGAACAACCACGTTTCTACGATCCAACCAACCAAATGAATGTTGCTGTTCCCATGGGCTTCCAAATTGATCCCAACCTAATGCAACAGCAAGCCTACAATTCGGCCAACTCTAGACTCAATCCCAGAGCTTCGGTATTTGGCGGACAACAACAGCCAGGCAATAAATCACAAACACAATCATCACAAGCCATGGCTTCAGCCATGTATCACCAACAAAACCAACAGCAACAACCACCTACACAACAAAATCAACAAGGAAATGTCTTCAATGCCGCACCAGGAAAACCCCTAAATGCCGGCCAGAATTTGGCACCACAACGGCCACAATCTCAACCTCAGGCTGGTCAAACACAAAATCAACGTTGGTACGGCACCGACTATGCCACAGCCGGCGGTTATGTGCCACCTTCAACCCGGGACATATTGAATTTGGAAAATGGTTCTACTGGTGGCATGGGTGGTGCCGGTGCAAATTCGCCAGCTGCCATGTCACCCAGTCAGAGTGGCAATGTCAACAATCCTGCTGGTCTTCTACAAACACCCCCACAAATGCCAGGCCAACAATCGGCCGATGATATGCGCAAAATACCCAGACCTATTGGTACAGAACGGGCATCATGGAAGTATAACAACTATCCAGGCATGGCTAATATGGGCATGGGTGTGGGAGGTTTAGCTGGTGCCGTCGGTTTAGGTACCATGGATGATAATTTAGCAGCTATGTCCGCAGCTGCTGCTGGTATGCCAGGTGCTGGTATGCCAACAGGCCCGTTGCCACCATGGCTTTTAGGTAATGCCGATAAGCAAGCGGCCGCCGCTGCTGTACAACAGCAACAACAACAACAGCAGCAACATTCGAATTGGATGAAACAACAATATCGTTACTACAATCAGGGTGCAGCTGGTGCTGGTACTATAGGCGGTCTAACTGGAATCGGCGGTCCGGCCGATTACCATCATCAACAAGATCAATTTCATGTAAGTAAATTCATATAAAAACCATAAAAAACATTAATATTTAAAAAGTTACTAAAAACATTATTTGCTTTGTATCCCGAAATTGTATGATTTAGTTGAAAAACTAATATGTTATAAAGAAGTTATTAGTATGACAAAGAATTATTAGTACTGAAACAGAGCAAATTATGTTTTAAAAATTAAAAATGTGAAATACATAAGTTTTTAAATTAATTAATCTGATTATATTTTCTATTTTAACATTAGATGGCTTTGGATTATCATAACACTATGCCACCCCCAAATTTGAATCAGAACCAACCAATGAATTTAATACCCACATACACTACTTATCCACATTTCTTGGGTCACGTTGGTGGCAATGAAATGTCTCATATGCCTGAAAAGATCGAACTGTGGGATCATCATGATAAACATGTAAGTTATAAATATATATATATAAATGCTAGTTGACCCCCCCGGCTTCGCCCGGTATCTATTTACTAATGTTAGTTCTTCAAGTTTCTCCAATCCACATACACCTGCCTGATCTTATTTATTTGCAAATAAAATATCTAAATTTGTACTGCATACTTTAGGGGGCTTTTTTATTACAGTTGACTGGACTCAAAAAAATACCGAGTTTTACCCGGAATTTTTTATTTTCTTTCTTTACAAACCATCTCCTGAAAATTTCGAATCGAATAAAAAAAATCAGCCAAATCGCTCCAGCCGTTCTCACGTGATGCCATTACATAAATGGACCATTTCATTTTTATATATAATAGATATATATATATTTTACTTTTTAGTTTTGCATCTTAATTTAATGTTCCGTATACTCAGAGATTCGAATTAAATAAATTTAAGCGTATTAATTCAGATTTCTGTAATTCACTTCATAAAACCAAACCCAACATAACAAACTCTTTAGCTGAACAAAGGTTTCATTTGAATAAAATTCATTCATTGTTGAATTAATTCCTAATGAAATTCATTCAACCTTTGCATCGTTCAATTTTTAGTTAATTCAAATCTAATACATATTAAATTAAAATATTTTTCTTTATTCAAATGAATTAAAAAAATTACTACTTATGCCTTTTTGTAATAGATTTGAATTGATGAAAATTTTAAGCATCAATAATTTTTTTTAAGACATTTTGTTATGGATATGAATTAATTTTTAATGAATCTCTATAGAATTAAATCTCAAAAGAATGAATTCAATATGTTTGCATTACTAAGGTATTATGACTAGGAATGAATTCGTAAATAATTTTTTAATGGAATGGTTAAGAGAACAAATTTAAATAGATTTTGAATATAGAAATTTCTGAATTTTTAAGATTTTAAGAAATGATGGTGTAAAAAATGAATTGGATATAAATTTATTATATATTTTTCCCTATTTTACAGACTTGGACCAGCAATTGGACCAATTGATGATGCAAACGTAAAACCAGTCAGTGAATCTAGAAACAGTATGCAGCAACCAACTATAAATTAACAACAATCTTAAATGAAAAGCGTTGCTCATTTCAACATAACATCAGACACTGCAAAAACAACAACAACAATGAGCTAATTTAATAATAAAAACACACAATTATCTATCACTTTCTCTCTCTAAACTACATATAAAGTTTTTTGATTTTGAAAACAAAAATATTAAATACTTCAAAGAATAATATTTATAAAATATTATTAATATTACTCGTACTACTCTTCAATACAAGTTAAAAAAAAAATTATATATTTTTTTGGATTAAGCTTAAACATAAACAAAACAAAAATATTTGAAATGAATTAAAAATAAAGTTATAATACAAGAGATCAATTGCAAAAAGTAAAAATGAATGAATGAAAATGGTTGAATTAAAACGAGCTGGAATTTAATTTATCATTATTCTTTGTTGAAAACCTTAAATATTATTTTAATACATTCTTTTTTGAGTTTATTTTCTCTCTAAACATTATACGCTTGAAGCCTTGAATAATTTACATTTTGTTTTGGGATTTTTATTTTTTGTATGTAAAACAGAAACACTGGAAAAAGCTGTTTTTTGAGAAATATTTGCATAATAATAAACAAAAAAAACTTTACTTCTTATATTGTTATATTTAACAAAATGCATTAAATGAAAAGTAAAAAATGAAACATAAATACACTTGAAAAAATCTTTGATTGAAAAATAAAAAAAAACAAAAATAAGTAAAACTCATATTATATGGAAAATTTACATAAATACATACATTGTTAGTCTGTAAGCAGCTACAAACATAAAAAACAAAATGTTTTTGAAATATATATTATATAATAGCTATTACTTACTACTACTACTACACACTTTGAAATATTTAATAAATATATACATATATAAAAAAAGCATGAAATATAAATAAAAAACAAAATCATTATAAAAAAAATCGTAAAAATCAACAAACATTTATTGAACAAACAACTAGAATGATGACTTTATTAGGGGTGGTTTTATTATTTTTTCGGGAGTTGTAATTAAAGTTGAGTATTGTATGATTTCCAAATGGCAAGTTTTGGCCCTGGGTTATTAGTCGCAACTTCGATTCGATAGAAATACTTATGCTGACGAGTGTCCTCCTTCAGAACCCTATTTTCTATTGAATTTTCAAATAGATATTTACTATTTTGAACAAAATTTTTAAATTTTATATAGAAATTCCTATAATTTATTGAGGTTTTTTTTCATTCCAAGAGTTCGGAGTACAAATTTCACACTAAACATCAGACTTACACAAAATTTCAAAAATCCAAAATTAAATTTTTCCAAAACAATTTTTTCCGTTTTAAAAAAATTATTTTGCAAAAGTTACCATTTTAAAAGAAGTACATACTTTACATTTTCAAAAAAAAAGGAATACAATTTTAAAAGCGTATATATTTATTTGTAAAAAGTCTTTTTAACAATAGTTTTTCAGAAAATACCTAATACAATTTTTCAAATTTAATTTTAAAATTTTCGAATTGTTCCTTAAAAATTTTCCAAAAAGAAATTTCTTAAAAAAGTTAAAAATAATAATTTTTGAAAATATTAAAAAAAATTTACAATGGTTCAATAAATAAATAAAAACCTTCAAAAAGTAAATTTAAAACAATGGAAAAAAGTACCTTTTAAAAAAATTTTATTTAGACAAATAATTTTGGAAAAATTTCGTTTTTTGAAAAAGTAAATTTTCAAAAAAAGAGTAATATAAAAACTTAATTGTTTAAATGTCTTTAAAGAAAGTACTATTTTGAAGAATAGTTTTTCAGAAAAGAAATTTCTGCCTGAAATCTAAGAACCTGATAAATGTTTAACTGCCTGTTCCACGATGTAGAAAGAACAATGAGTCGAAAACATTTGTATGAAAAACACTCAGTTTTTAAAATTCTTTCGATAGTTTCATACAAATTTTTGTTCGAATCATTTTTTTTCGACATCGTGAAACGCAGTAAAAATACGCTCTGGGGTTTGCTAATGCGTAAATCGTAAAATGTTATACATTTCGTTCGGAATGTTTTCATTCTGCAATTCATGAAAATTCGAACACTTTCATTTTCGAATCTTACATTTTATTAGATACTGTTAGACATAAATAATAAATACTTTAAACTTAAGTTGTGAGCATGTATTAATAAAAACAAGTACATATTTTAAAACAACAACACCAGGTGGGAAATATTTTCGAAATTGTGTCTTCAGCATCAAAATCAACGAAACAATTTAAAAATAATTCAGAAACTCCTGAAAAAGTTAAAAATTTAATTGAAGTTCTTAATTTTTTTAGTGAATTTTATAGAGATTATCTTTTCCAATAGAGATTATCTTTTAGAGATTATCTTTTCCAATCCAGTTCACAATAACAAATTGGTGTTTTTTTCATTGATCTAGATTAAAAAAATTACATTTTCTCCTAACTCTTTAAAAATAAAGAAACCACACCCTAAATAACAAATATTAAACAACTTAATTTATATTTTTTTTCTCATAATTTTTTAATATATCTTTTTGTTTTATTTAAAGCTTCATTATAAACAGACAAAACTGGATTTACCACAACCAAATGAAAAGAAAACGCCAGCCTTATCAGGAAATATGCGTATTTATTGATGATCCAAATAAAAAATATGACTAAAATATAAAAAAAACCCCAAAAAGAAATTTAAAAAATAAAAACTAGGGTTTTTTGTTTGTTTTTCAAAAAACAATTCAATGAAATATTAAATTTAAAGAAAACTCTGCTTAACTTAAACAAAAGTAAACATAAGCATAATATAATAACTATTTATAAAACGAACACACATTAAAAACTAAAAACAATTATATTTGGCATTAAATTAAACAAAAAATAAAAAAAAAAATGCACCGTTTTGAACTAAAAATGATATATATTAACAGAAAAAAAAATCTTAAACTTATTAGTATATTAAAAATTAAAAAAACAAAAATTAACTAACGCTTGCTTTACAAAAAACCTCTATTAAATAAAAAAAATCGTTTATTATTTGTAAAAGTTTATATAAAAAACAAAATTAATATAACATAAAAATCCAAACCACAACCCCTGTCCTTTAAAAGGTTTTTTTAGTAATTGTTTAAACAAAACATAATTTGTTGAAAAACAAAAATAATTTTTAAAACTTTGCATGTAGGTCTTAGAAGAAATATTAACATGGCTTTTTAGATTATTTTCTTCATTCAAAAACTTTATTTTTTAATATTTTTAAATTCTTTTAACACTTATATTTAAAACATTTAAAAACACAACACACATTTATTACTATATATATTATTACAAATACAATTATTATTATTAAACAAACATTTAAAGAAATAATGCAAGTAAAAAAATACAACTTCATTATTATAATTATTATTGCATACAAATAATATTAATTATATAAACAAAAAGCAAAAAAAATAAACTGAAAACACAACCTTACTTATAAATATTACAACAACAACACGAAGATATAAGCAAAAAATATTTAAAATATACTTTATTGAAATACTAAACAAAAACCAATTGATTTTTTTCTTATTTAATTTTTAATAATTTTTCACAAATCACAAGTTATAAGACATTTTGAAATCTAAAAAAAATAAACTCCAAATCTTTAAGACGAGTAAGTATCTATGTATGCTGCAAAACTCCTTTGTTCTTTGTTATAGATTTGTGAAATAATTTCTATGTTGATTTAATTTGCATGCAGTAAAGCAGTCGGTTTGTTTTCGACCCTTGAAGTTTTTAATCATTCGAAACAGTACCCTAGGATAAAAGGTCAAAAAGATGGCGGCATGCTCTCTGTTCATTTGAGTAGCCTGAGCTCATAATTAATTAATAGGAGCTAGTTGGCTGAAATTTTCCACAAATTCTTAAGGAAGATAACGATGGGCTATATCGGTCCTTGATTTCACCGAGCCCTCATACAAATGTCCCCTGGAATACTGTTTGAGCAGTCATAAATATGTTGATTATGTGGAAATCTTGGGCCAAATTACCGCATTCGTGATCGAATCAGCTATTGTATCGAAAAATAATTTCGATATCGAAATTATGATAAAATGTACTAAATTTCTTACTCGATATCGAATACCATAATCTCAAAAAGGAAAATTACGATAAATTTTACTCGATGCCGAATGCGGTAATTTGGCCCCTGATAAAATTTTGCACAAATTAGTTCTAAGTAATCTGAAGTTATACTGTAAATGTTATGACGAAAATCATGCAACCTTTATGCCTAGTCCTCTCAGAAAATAACGTGATAAAATTTGACATGAAACAAGTTTTATAAATCTTTCTAACTACTTTTGTGAGGATCGGTCCATAATTGAACCTACCCCCCTATAACCGCTATTTCGGAAAAATATTTTATTGACACATATTGAAGGTGGGTATTCAATATTCGGCTCAGCCAAAGATAACACTCTTACTTGCTCTTATTGAATTAAATTTTCTATAGGTTAATGGGCCACTTCGATGTAGGCTTAATTCCTTCCATAAATCCATTCCCAACATCTAATTATTTAGTTTCATTCAAAGGAATTCAATCATCATTTAATTAATTCATAACAGAATTCCTTTAATCTTTGTATTATTAAATTTTTATTTTTTTTAATACAAATTGTATTAAAATATGTATTTGTTCTTCATTCAGGTTTGTTAGTGCGAACTGCATGCATAACATCTGCTACTATAACGCTTAGTAACTTAGTATCAATTATGCGAATGGGTACGGTTTTTTATGATCCTTCTGATCTATCTACAATGGGCGTTGATCGGCTTAATACATTTATAGGCCGGTCAGGTTGACTAAAATCAGGATCTAATGAAGCATTTCCTTCTCTTTTTCTTTCCATTTATGGTTATATTTCTCTAGGTCCACTTCTTCTTTTCCTTTCTTTCATTTCAGGTATTACAAAGGGACCTTTAGAATTTGGGTTTTAATCTTATAAAAAATGAATTGAAAAAAGTTGACGTAAGCATTTTGCTAATAGATTTGAATTGAAGACAAATTTAATCATCCACTACATTATTAAAGATATCTTGTAATGAATTAGAATTAAAGAAAAAAATATTCAATAAGGAATAAAATTCTATAAAGAATGAATTTTCAAAGGAATGAATTCAATACATTTGAAGTACAAATGAATTAAAAATATGAGTTAATTCATAATGAATTCATTAACCCTTTGGTTGGGTGTCAGGAAGGTGTGATTGCGGACCAGCTTACAAGGCCGGCCTCGGTATTATACTTTGATTTGACATTAACACAGGATAATATTGGAAGAGATTTTACCGGACTAACCGGTTGGACTGTATTATATTACAAAAGGACTCTCTGGACCTACAATGGATGTACGGGACGAAGAGAAGTTGGAAACGGAGGAGCATTTTAACTACCAATGTCGACGATATTGAGTATTACTATTTGTCAAAAACTCAAGTATCATAATACAATCTCATCGTCTAAACAAAAATTTTATAGATTTTCAAAAAATACAAATTATTTTTTTGATTTTATTACATTATATTTTTTTTTAAATATTTCAAAACATTTTATTTTCATATGTAACTGGAATTTATTTAAGATATTATTAAATCCATCCGATTTGTCAAGAAATCATTTTCAAAAATACATTTTTTGTTTACTCAAATAATCATTGGATTATTTGAAAATCTAATTTTTTTGTTTAGACGATGAAATTGTATTATGATAAATAAGTTGATCAATTTCATTTGTCATAATGTCCTAATATTTCACGACTCGGCGGCTCGGCTTAACCGGCTCATACACGTTCGGCGCAGGTCTCTGCTGGTTGGTTACGATAACACAATAAACATAGCATTTTTGGTTTTTCAAACCATTGTGAAATATTAGGACATTATGACAATATCACATGATAGGAGATCTTTTGAATTGACCAAGTGTATATAGAAATGGGTGTACATATGAATAGACTTAGAAAACCTTTTTAATATTCAAATAACATGAATATGAAAGGGTAAGTAAGTTTTGCAACAAATGATTTGTGACGCAAATAAGTTTTATTATATTTCATTATTTAATTTCGGTGTTTGAAATCTATTTGATTGATTGTTATAATTATGGTATGTATAATCTTTATTATAAATTTCTTTTAAATTGGCTTACATGCACACTTTTAAAGTTTATTTAAAAAACTTAACTTTTTGGAAAAATTACTCTCCCAAACTTAAGTTTTATCTTCGACTTACTAATTTAAATTAGTTCTTAGCTGCAAGCAATGTTTATTATTCAAATACTTTAGAATATTGAAAAAATGCATAAAAATATATATCTAAAGAAAAAAATTAATTAAAACCTAATGATTTTCAATATAAACAAAAAGTCAAAGTAGTTGTTCAACTCAGTAAATAACATACAATTCATATACATATATGTATTATTAAAAATATATGATTTAAATATTATAAAACAGCATAAAGTAAAAATAAAAAAATGTAATTGTCACCTTAAAAAAAAAATAATTATAAATTTATAAATAAGGCATGCAAACAACATAAGACGATATAAACAAAACCATAGACATTTTTTTTAATAGATTGTTTATATAAAATTTATTAAAAAAATAAAAATTACTTTAATATAATTAAAATAAAATAAATAATTCTATATACATACATACATATATGAAAAATCAAGAAAACAAAAATGCAATATTGAGAAAATAATAATTATGCCACTTATTAAAACAACAAAAAGTTATAAAGAAAATATATATTAATTATATTTATGCGTATACTATAATTTATTATTACTCTTTATAATAAAATATAATACATTTAAACAAACAATATATATTACATACATATTTGATTAAAACAAAAACCAAAAAACTAAACAAAATAATTAATATACTTACTACATTGATTATTATGATTATTATTAACTAATATTAATAATAACACAACGTATTTAAATATACTTTACATATATATAAGATAAACTAACCTTACTCCCTTTGCCCCTTAACCCTTAAACAAAACATATTCCATACATCCTTGATATCGTACGTATTGAAATTAAATTTTTTGAAAAACAAAAAGCAAACAAATATGATGATCAACTTCAAAAAATAATATTGAAATTGCATTTTAAACGATTATATAGAAATGAATACGTCAAAATTTATCTGCAATTTCTAAAACATACTAATGAAAAAGAAATGAAATTAAGAAAAAGAAAAAAAATATTTAACTCATTAGTAATAAATAATTAATGAAATACTGAATTATTAATTAAAGAAAAAATGCTAATATACTGAAAACAAAAAGAAAGAGAAATTATTTGGTGTTTTTTTTTATTAATTTTAGAAGAAGAATATAAATAAAATTTGTGGTAGGTTTTTATTGGTGAAAAATCTGTTATCAATATTCATAAGCACAATTACCTAGTACAAAAAAGTATTTTATTCATTTCTTTATAGAATTAATACCTTACTAAATCATAAACATGTTCTTTAATTTGAATCCATTAGAAATTAGCTTATAAAATATATTGAATCATTCAATATTTCATCAATTAATTGTTAATTAAATTCTCAAAATCCAAATCAAATTCTTAGCCATTCCTTAGCATTCGTTACAATTTTATATTTAATCCTTTAAGAATACATTCTTTTTCTGAATTTTCCATAATAAATCATTCAATTTATCTTCATTTCAAATCCATTACAATTCACATTTATTAAGTACTAGATTAACCAGGTGAGCTTCGCTATCCCAATAGTAGTTTACATATTTACTTAATATTAGAAGTTCCACGCACACGACACTGACCCCACCCATTTACATCCCAACTACATACAATGATATCAAAAGAACTCATGGAAAGTATTGAGAAACATACTAACTATTACAGTTCTTCAGATATTTAATAATAACTATTTTATATGGTTGGGGTTACTTCCACTGTTCCGATCCAGTTCGTCAGTTCGCCAGATATCCTATAATAGATATTTAATTTGTATGTGAGGGGCCACGCACACTGTTCCGATCACTTTAGTTATAGTCATAACAGCGGACTGGTGTACAAATAATTTACACAAAGTTTGAAGACTCCCAAAATTACTGTTCTTAAGATATTAAATTAATTTAATTAAATTTGTTAACATTATCAGGCCTATCACACATTTTGTTTTATGTTCTTCAGATTCCGTGTAAGTTATTAATTCCAAAAGTATATCATAATTCTGTATTTCTGATTTTAATTTGACATCGTTTTTTATATTAAAACAACAGTGAAGTTTTTGGTACAGAAAAATAAAAACCAATAATTACAAAGAAATATCAATTCCACTTTGAAAACTGAAAGTGGTTTCATTCCGAAAGAAATTTTCGCGTTACTTTTTCTGAAGAAGTGAAATACGGAATTAATTCCACTCTCGATCGGAATGGGATTCTGTGACAGGCCTGTATATTAAAACGTCTGTTCATTTGCTTACTAGCTTTTAAAATTTTCAATATAAAGAACATTAATACATAAGAAGTAGGTCCTATTCAGCTACAATTTATATTAAATTTGTAAAAATACATCAATTTAATGAATCGTATTTCATTACCATATTAAATCGGAAAAGTAGCATCAAAGTTTAACCGGAACACGTTATTAGAATGTAAAAATTACGCAATGAAATGGGTAAAACATTCCACTATCGAGAAATTCTAACCACATATGATCTCTCAAAGACAATTTTCGAAAAATTTCCTACTTAAATAAATTGTACTGTATATAACATTATTATTTCAAATTGTTTTCAACAAACCATTAATTTAAATGAAGAATTCCAAATTTTTACAGTAAAGGTATTCATTTCAAAAAATGGAAAATTACACTGATTTTTTTACACTTGGTTACAATAAACAAAAGAAAAAAATTCCAACAAAACTTGTATTTTTAACAATATCAGTGTTATTTTACATTATTTTTTTGAAATGAATACCTTAAGTAAAGAAGTAACTCGAAAAATACGTAATACCGAGCTTTTAAAACATAATTCATATAAAAATGCCACCAAATAATATTGTCCAGCTAGATTTGAATTTGGAATCAAATTGGGTCCTCCTCTGTACGCATTATTTTTCTATAGGAGCATTTGTTTAGATTGTAAATATTACCTTTATTACCACTGACAGTATTATTATATGACAGTTTAATCAATTTTAAAATCCATACATTTATTTTCAGGTTTATAGCTTTATTAATATTTATTTATATATTGTATACATTATACCAGTCACTTTTAAAACATTTCTTAACAATGAGTAAGTTTAATAATTTAATAAGAACATTTTATTTTAATTAAGTTAAATAACCATTACAAGGAGAAATGCAAAAGCCGGGGTTGATCTCTTTATTATCAATGCTTTATATTTGTCCTAGTTTAAACGAACGGCTCAATATTGAATTCCACCACAGAACAGGGAGTAGTTAAATCGAATGCCTGTAAAACTGAAGGATGTAAAACACCAATTTTGCCAATAGCCACATTGTTAAGCATAATATGAGCACATCGGCCAGGGAAATAAGAAGGATCTGTTAAAGACACAAAGAAAAAAACAATAAAAACACTTTTATTTAAAATTAAAAACAAGCAAATTTAGCTTACCTTCTGTAGCTTGTAGATAGTAACCCTTGTTGACTTGACTATTGGCTGATTTCCATGAAACTTCCAAAAGTTGCATTACACGATCCAATAAACCATGTACCACTTCAAAGCCAGCGGTCTTATTGCAATTAACCGCGCATAATCTTCTCTCATTGCGAGCTCCCACCTCGGTGTCATCGTCAGCCACCACAACATCACTGATTTCGAAAAGTTTCAAGGGCAAAGGCATTTTACGATTGGCCACTAAAGTCTTTAGAAGACCTGGCAATAGAGTGGTTCTTACCACCTGGAATTCTAAGGTTTTGGGGTTGGCAATATGAACCGCGGGCATCTCATCAATAGATTTATTTAGCTTTTTGGCCACATCATCACGAGAACATAATGTAAAGGTAAGTGCTTCAGTAAAACCAGCCTGAGCTACTTGTTCTCTTAATTGTTCGGTCAACTTATTTAGTGGATATTGTTTAGCAATGTGCATAAAGGAAGGCAATGACTTCCTAATATTATTGTAGCCAAAGGCAATGGCCACATCTTCATAAATATCACAAGCATGTATAACATCATGTCTAGTGGGTGGTATGCAGACTTCAATGGCATCATCATCTTTACAATGCGATTCCAAAAACATACTTGTCAACATTTTGGCTATCTTCTCGGGACTCTCGGAAATACCAATTGCTGTGTTGGCCTTTTTGACCGATATGGTCTCTTGGCGTACAGCCAACTCGGGATAAGTAACTGTAGTGCCATCTGGTTGTACAACATCACATGGTTCCACCGTGAATTTTTCTGAACAATGTGATGAAAACATACAAACTATGGTGTCCAAAACCACTTTAGCTTTTGTTAAATCCGTGGCGGTGCATTCGATGAAAACATTTTTAGTTTTCAAAGAAATCTTGGAATGATTTCCATTGATGACGGGTGGTAAGGATAAAACAACACCATTGGCATCATAAATAACAGGGTATACTGGAGAATCACGTATTATGGGCAAATATTGTTTAAGTTGTGCATGATTGGTATAGAATTCCATTAATTCATGGCCATTCATAGATTTTGTTTGATTCAAAGGTATAAAATTAATATTTTCAGGATCCCTAGCTTCATAGGTGAAGGGTCCCTGAATGGTATCCAAATCGTGAGTACCTATGGCAACTAGAGTACGTTTGCGACAAATGTTTTGATGCAATTTGTCTTGCAAGTCAATGAAAGAGTCATAGGCGGTCTTATCAAAAGTAATGTTACGCAAAACAGCGGCCACAGCAAATGGACGAATTTGAGCTGTTTCTGGTAAAATTTTTAATACCTGACGTTTGGCATCAACTGGCTCAACAAGTTTGAAATTTGGAGGAGTAATTCTAAATGAAATTAATAATATTATAAACTTTTCTTATACATACTTAAAGCCAAAATTATGTACTTACTTTCCCTGGAATACCATTAAACCGGTGACCAAGCCCTCCATACACAACAAATCATAACGATTGGCTGGTATGTCAATTCTGTAAATGATTTCCTCCGAGGCATTGGACACACCAGCAGCATCATCACCCTGTTCTTTGGTTAACATTTGTTTCTCTGTGGTGACCTCATCCAGCTCCAGACCAAAGGCAAAACATAATTGTTGAAATTCATCGTCGGCTACAAAAAATTACACATACACAAAAATAACAATTGCTAAATCATTCTATTTTGCTCTCAATAAACACAAATACCCACTGTATGTTTTGCCCAATGACTGGAACAACAAGTCGCGTTTAACACCAATTGTAGGCATTTCGTATTTAATTAATAAATTCTTTAATAACCCTTTCTCTTGGAAAGAAACTGACCACAAATGCAAAAATTGCACACGCGTTAATAATTTCCTTTTGACAAGTGTTTAACATTTCCATGTTGCTTCTCAGCAGCTGTCACTTAATGCAGAGATGGCAAATGAAATTTAGAAATTATAACAACCAGAAATAAAAATTATACTTTTGTTGAATAATTTCCGTAAATTAAATTGTAATAGCCAATTTTTTGTGAATAACGCTAATCAGGTTTACATGGTTAACGATATGTTAGCGATAACTATATTTGCTGTAATTTCATTCTCAATTAAATTATTAATAATCGAACTGAAATTATATTTTAGCGGTAACCGTGACCAAGAGATCCCAGTGTCCGATACATAGGGTAGAAATATTTCGCTCGATAAATAATCATTATAAATTAAAGAGATATTTAGATATATAGGCTCAAATTTAATTTATTCGAAGTTATGTAAAATTAATGTAATAATTTATATATTATTGGTAATAACGGAAAATCGAATTGTTTAAATTAAGTTAGAATATTGAAGCATGTATAATCAACTGCAATTCTAATTAGTATTTTAAGTTTAAACATTTAATTGTGTACCAAATTAGTCACTGGTGTACTTTTCGGGTAATTTCCAATACCAAATGGTACCTTATACCAAAATACAACTGTATCAACATTGCCATCTCTGACTTATTGGTTTGTCAAAATGCAACCCTGAAATCCAATCAGTTTGTGCGCGTTAAATCAACTGTTCGCTGTTTTTCGTTAGAGTGGTCGAATTAATTGAAATTAAATAGGTTTTTGTTGAGTTACAAAGTTAAATTTCAGTGAAATTATAAATATAAGTGTTATTTTCCATAAATATAGTGTTGGTTCGTTTGGGCATAATGAATTAATGTGATTTTTTAACGTTTGAAAATTTTGCAAGTGTAGCTAGAAGCCACTGTATGTTGGACAAAGTTGTTGTGAACATATGACGGCTCTGTGTTAGAATGACAGGTACTTTTTGTAACGGCCGATGGAAGTTTAAAAATTTAAAACGCTGCTGACATACATTCACTTGATAGTGATATCTCATTTTTGACACAACCACTATTGCCATCTGCTGGTATTTTACCGTAATGCATGTAAAACGGAAGTGTTATCAATACAAACGGAAACCAACTGTTGATTATGGCCGGAAAATAAATATAAAACGGAAATGATAGTTTTTAAAGCGAAACTGAGTGATTTAATGATTTAATATTGAATGAAATGAAAATCTGAAAAAAGTTTTGAAAATAAGCAAATAAAATAGCAATCTTAATGAATAAATAGTAAATATTTAAAAAGTCAATTAATGTAATACAAAAGGTAAAAATAAAATATTGGAAAATCGAAATTAAAAAAATGTTTATAAAAAAAAAAAAAATATGTAAATAAAATTAATTAGAGAATGAATGAGGAAAAAAGTGAAAATTAATATAAATCAATTAAATATAATGAAAAATATAAAAATTAGGCAAAGTTAATTTTAAAATATCTAAAAACATTTTTTTTAAATAAAAAAAGAATGAAAATAAAAAAATATAATTAATTCTAATTAGAATTTCAAAATCAAAATAAATAAAATTCAAATTTAAAAGTGTTAAAAATGTAATATAAAACATGCTCTTAAATTAAAGTATAAAAAAATTATATCTTAATCAATGTAAAATATACATAAAAGTAAATAATCATAATTAAATACAAATAGATATGGTATGAATATCTTAAATAATAAAAAAATACATACTATAAATAGAAAAATTAAACAATTAAAAAGTCATTAATAGATATATGTAGTATATGTATCAAGATTTTTGCTGCAAAAAAGGTGAGTGTTCAAAAACTGTTGTACATTTCAACAGAAAGTCCACCATGACCGTAAATAAAAATGTTGATAAGCAATTGATTTTTTCTATCATATTAATAAAATGTCAGCGTTTTTACAATACATATGGGGAATTTCACGTCAAGTGAACCAACTTTTGAAATCGATGTCTTCCGATCGCGATGAAATTTGCACCAATGTTAGTTCTATTGGATAGTAATTCGGACACCATTTTTCAACAAGATCGGTCAAGAACTCTCTGAGTTATAGGAGGTCAAAATTTGACATTTTGGCCAAACAGGTGTTTTTTTTTATCCATATAACTTATTACCTATTGTTCTTAGCAAAATGTGTCCCAAATAGTTTAGATAGCTATTTATGCAATCTTTCGAAAAAAAAATTAAAAAAATTTAATAAAATATTTTTGATTTTTTTTTTTAAAATCAAAAATATTTTTGACTTTTTTTTCAAAATGGTCCTTTTTTTTTTTTTTTTTTTATTTTTTTTAAAAAAGCTTAGGTCTTTTCCTAAGCGACCTATATGGTCGCTTAGTGGGATGCGAGTGGGATATCTATCAAAAAAAATATTTTGTAACTCAAGATTTAAAATTTTTGATTTTTTTTGCAAAATCAAAAACTTTGTTGACTTTTTTTAAAAAAATGGACCCATTTTTTAATTTTTTTTTTTGCTCAGAAGAAAGCTTATGTGTTTTCCTTTAACACCCTTTTTGTCGCTTAGTGGGATGCGAGTGGGATATCTATAAAAAAAATGTTTTGTAACTCAAGACATACAATTTTTTACTTTTTTTTGAAAAATCAAAAACCTTTTTGACTTTTTTTTTCCAAAATGGACTCTTTTTTTATTAATTTTTTTTTCTCAAAAGAAAGCTTAGGTCTTTTCCTTTAAAACCTTTTTGGTCGCTTAGTGGGATGCGAGTGGGATATCTATCAAAATAAATGTTTTGTAACTCAAGACAAATGTTTTTAAATTGATTTTTTTCATATTTGTGTGTAAGTGTTTCTAAAACCTTAAAAATAAAAACCACAACAACTGACCGATAATAGCCACTGGAGGGGTGCAATATGAGGCCGACCGCTATTAATTTTCCACCCCCAAAATTTGTCTGAGTTTTGTATCTTGCGGCTTTTTTAGTCAATCCTAGAGGTAGTTTTCAGCGCACGTGATTTTCATTGTTAAAATATCAGGTGCCCCAGAAACAAATTTTTGGAATCAAGTGGAAATATTTTATGGCCCTTCTCCGAAGTACCAGTTTATTTATTATTTTATGACATTTGACTTTAAGAAGTGGGTGGAGAGGTAGAAGTTGACAGGTAGGTTATTTATATGGTGGTTTATTTTTATTATTATTTGTAACATTTGGTTAAACTAGGTACTTTAGTATGTAAGCCCTTCTTGACCCTAATAAAAGATTTTAGACTCATTCATTAAAACGTACTACCTATATGATCTTAAAAAACTATTTATTGTCATTCTGAAGACATACGGAAATCAGTTTTTTAGAAACAGCGTTAAAGTTAAGACGTGTGTTATTTACATAAATACTTACAAAATTCAAAATGTCTACGACTTCTAAAAAGGCTAAGGTTGAAAATGAAATTTATTCGTCTTTTTGTTTTAATCCCTTTAACAAAATGAAGCACAGATCATCAGATATGCGAAATATTTCCGACGGCTTATTAAAAAATTCCCTACGCTGTCAAAACGATTGAAAATTTGTGGATCATGCAAGAAAGAGCTCGGAAAGTTGAACGAATTACCGAATTTGAATAGTAATGAGCCTTGCGTTGAAGTTATTCCAGATGAAGACAAAAGTAATTCCGAGAATGAAGACAGAACTGTTGATGATGATGGTTATTCTAACTTTTCAAATTCAACGAATGAGTGTCGAAACCAATACCATAAGGATGCAGTAGAAGTTCTTGAACAAATAAAAGAGAAATACAAAACGTCACAGAGTGAAGCTGAAAGAATTCAACTTCTCACGCTTGCTCCAAGAACATGGAGTTCTACAAAAACAATGACTGAGTTTGGAACGTCTCAACGAAAAGCAAGAATTGCTAAACAATTGGTTGCTGAGCATGGGATTCTCACACTCCCAAACAAGAAGAAGGGAAAAACTTTGGAGTGCGATACTAAATCTCTAATAACTCAGTTTTATCAGCGAGATGATATGAGTCGCCTGATGCCAGGGATGAAAGACTGGATGTCTGTACGAATCGATGGCAAGAAAGTTCAAATGCAGAAGAGAATGGTTCTCTGTAACCTGAATGAATTATTCGCAACATTTCAATCTGAATACGAGGATGTCAAAATTGGATTCACAAAATTTACACAACTGAGGCCAAAACATTGCGTTTTGGCAGGAAGCTGCGGAACTCACACAGTATGTGTTTGTATTTACCATGAAAATGTTAAATTGATGTTGAAGGAAATCAACTTAAATTACTTAAAAGATGATTCATCAGAAGATTTACACCAATACCGCGATTGCCTTAAATTGACTATGTGCCCTAATGCTACAACTTCTTGCCACTTAGGTGAATGTTCGAATTGCCCGGAAACCACATCCATCAAAGAAAATTTAATCAACTCTTTTGATCGAGAATGTATTGAGGAGTTAAAATTTGAATCTTGGCTTCAGACTGAAAGATGCATACATACTAAAGTACCTAGTTTAACCAAATGTTACAAATAATAATAAAAATAAACCACCATATAAATAACCTACCTGTCAACTTCTACCTCTCCACCCACTTCTTAAAGTCAAATGTCATAAAATAATAAATAAACTGGTACTTCGGAGAAGGGCCATAAAATATTTCCACTTGATTCCAAAAATTTGTTTCTGGGGCACCTGATATTTTAACAATGAAAATCACGTGCGCTGAAAACTACCTCTAGGATTGACTTAAAAAGCCGCAAGATACAAAACTCAGACAAATTTTGGGGGTGGAAAATTAATAGCGGTCGGCCTCATATTGCACCCCTCCAGTGGCTATTATCGGTCAGTTGTTGTGGTTTTTATTTTTAAGGTTTTAGAAACACTTACACACAAATATGAAAAAAATCAATTTAAAAACATTTGTCTTGAGTTACAAAACATTTATTTTGATAGATATCCCACTCGCATCCCACTAAGCGACCAAAAAGGTTTTAAAGGAAAAGACCTAAGCTTTCTTTTGAGAAAAAAAAAATAATAAAAAAAGAGTCCATTTTGGAAAAAAAAAAGTCAAAAAGGTTTTTGATTTTTCAAAAAAAAGTAAAAAATTGTATGTCTTGAGTTACAAAACATTTTTTTTATAGATATCCCACTCGCATCCCACTAAGCGACAAAAAGGGTGTTAAAGGAAAACACATAAGCTTTCTTCTGAGCAAAAAAAAAAAAAAATTAAAAAATGGGTCCATTTTTTTAAAAAAAGTCAACAAAGTTTTTGATTTTGCAAAAAAAATCAAAAATTTTAAATCTTGAGTTACAAAATATTTTTTTTGATAGATATCCCACTCGCATCCCACTAAGCGACCATATAGGTCGCTTAGGAAAAGACCTAAGCTTTCTTAAAAAAAATAAAAAAAAAATAAAAAGGGACCATTTTGAAAAAAAGTCAAAAATATTTTTGATTTTTTTTTTTTAAAATCAAAAATATTTTATTAAATTTTTTTAATTTTTTTTTTCGAAAGATTGCATAAATAGCTATCTAAACTATTTGGGACACATTTTGCTAAGAACAATAGGTAATAAGTTATATGGATAAAAAAAAACACCTGTTTGGCCAAAATGTCAAATTTTGACCTCCTATAACTCAGAGAGTTCTTGACCGATCTTGTTGAAAAATGGTGTCCGAATTACTATCCAATAGAACTAACATTGGTGCAAATTTCATCGCGATCGGAAGACATCGATTTCAAAAGTTGGTTCACTTGACGTGAAATGCCCCATATGTATGTATGTATATGTAATGTATTTTCATTAATATAATCGGAGTGGTTATCATTTTGGAAATGAAGAAAATTGGACTGTAAATTACATTTTCTCTATCATGACTGCACTTGTTTTTTTATTGTAATATTTCTATCAACAACAAATTACATATTAAAAAAAAATTAAAGTATTTAAAGTGATCTTTATATTTTTATCATTGAGTAGCAGCTTCAGGAAAAGATAGATTTGTGATAAATAAAGTAGAAGAATCGAAAAAGTTCTTAAAAATAAACAAAAATATACTATTTTATTTTATTTCAAAGGCGGATAAATCTATAAATATATATCTATAAATAAACAGGATTATGATATTGTAGGAGATATTACAAAATAAATTTTTAGGTCATATTTTGATTTTTTTGAAGTATACAGTGACCGACAAAACTCTACGTACGACCATTATTTTCGTAACTCGCGGACTTCTAAACCATAATAAGTATAAGTAATGATGTAGTTTTATTTCAAATGTCAATGTTTTTTTTTATGGTTTTTTATGAATAATGTTGCAAGTTTACATTGCAACAACATTTTTTTTGGTGCATAGCAATAAAAATAGATTTCAAACAAAACTGCATTATTATTTTTTTTATTTACCTGGTTTTCTCTCATAAAGTGGCAAAAATTGTGGTCGTACGTAGACTTATGTCGACCACTGTATGTATTTTATTCACATATTTACCAATAATAATAGCAGGAAAATCCGCCTCCTAAATTATTAAAAAAAATTCCCGAAGAAAAAATGTAAAATATTTTATAAAATAGACGCTTAATTAATTAATTTATAAATGTAATTTTAAAGTCAAATAAAAAACAATAATTATGTAAAAATTAAAATTGGCATAACAAAGTTCGGTTAACGGTAAATTTTTCATATAATTTTGTTCATGTTTCAATGTCGCGTTCTGGTATTATCGTTTGTTATCAGTACTAGACGAGATCATTTGCAATTGAAAACGAGTTCTATTTTTATATCCTACCCTACACCACCATAGTGGGGAGTCAAGTTTTTGGAAACCATTTTTTTGTTGCACCGTGTTATTTATATATCGCTCATTTGCTGCAACGTCGCACAGTGGTATGAGAAAAAAAAGAGGGAAATAAATCTGTAACTTTTAAACGCTTAATCCGATTTGAATGAAAGAGGAAGTCTTGTCGAGTTTAAGTTTTGAATTTGGACCTCATGGGCCCACGAGGAGCGGGGCCAGGGGTCCACAAAGTAGAACACCTCGGGTATGTTCAATTTTAAAAATGATTCTATTTCTTCGTTTGTGTTCCGATATCAAAAAAATTACGTATATGGAATCTTCACGTCTATACATAAAACCTCGTAGTAGATATCAATTATCTGTTATAGCTTAGGAGATATTCGCATTTGAAAATTAAATTTTAAACATTTTTACCCACCCTACTCCAGATTTTTGATGACCGAGGTTCCAAAAATTTCCCGTTTTTCTTTTATAGGTTCAACAACAAATGTATATATCAAATAAAGAAAGAATTGTTTAAAAATCATGACTGGGTCCAAAGTCACATGCATTTGAATTTAAAAAATTAAAAAAAGGCGATTTTTTGCTATTTTTTTGGGAAAAAAGTACTTTTATTCTTTTTAAGTTATCTAAAAAATTTCTAAGAGGATGTATAATTAATTTTTCAATACTTTTTTGGGAATTGCCGGATTCCTGCTTATAAATTTCAAAATTTGTTTTTATTTTTCCATTTTCAATAAAAAAATCTATATAAGTGTAAAATTTCATTAAAAAATATTCATAAATAAAAATTGTATTTCAATTTGAAAAATTTGTACCTATGCAAAAACTCAATAAAAAGCATTTTTTGTCATATTTTTCAAAAAAGTATTCCATGAATTTTTTAATTGTCAAAAGTTATATACATTTTTGAAAAGTAGACAAAATACTCTATCCATTGATATATAACATGTCTACCTTGTATTTTTTACGTGTCAAATAAATTAGGGAAAACTTAACAACTCGCTTTGTAGGTGTCCTACAAAACATAAACTCGACTGCACTTCCTCTTTGCGCATGTGAAATTTCATTCAAATCGGCATAAGGGTTTAGAAGTTTCAGATTTATTTCCCTCTTTTTTATTCTCATACCACTGTGCGTCGTCATATGCCCATTGTTTAAACATTTTTAATCCAATTTGCAATTACTCAATAACTTACATTTAAATGACTATTACATACCGTCTGCATTACTTACATATAAGTAGTCGTATGTTGACTTATTTATTACACTATACAACACCAAAAAAAATTGCGAGGTCCGACCAATAAATTTTGATAGAGGAGACAAAAAAAAGACACGTGTATCGGCGTTTTGAAAGTTTACATCTGAATTTCATTTGAGGGCGGGGTAAAGTTTCCCAACTCTGGCACATGCTTATTGTTAATCTTCATATGAAACCATATGATCCTTACATTTTAGGTATAAAATGTGATCAGCAAAGCTATGTAAAATGTTACGGAGAATATTTTTGTAGAATATGTAAACCCTCTAAATCCTCAAGGCTTTTTTGTCCTTCTTTTAAAAAAGTGCAAAAACACCATTAAAACAGGGATTTAAAGGGTTAAACTGTTCTGCAAAAAAATTATACGTGAAATTTTACTATAAGTCCCTGAATACATCAAAACGGAAAATTCAACCAGATAGTCAGAAAAAAGACATAACAAAAGAGAGCTTAGGGTTAATTTCGCATTTATTAAGAATTTTATTTTAAAGAACATTTTAGGTATAAAATGTATTCAGCAAATTTATGTAAAATGTTACGAAGAACATTTTTGTATAATATTTTAACCCTCTAAATCCCCAAGGCATGGGTCGTTTTTGTCCTTCTTTTAAAAAAGAGCAACAAACACCATTAAAACATGGATTTAAGGGGTTAAAATGTTCCGCAAAAATATTGTCCGTGAAATTTTACTATAAGTCCCCGAATACACCAAAACGGAAAATTCAACCAGAAATTCAGAAATAAGACACAACAAAAGAGAGCTTAGGGTTAATTTCGCATTTATTAAGAATTATATTTTAAAGTACCCCGTCCAGTTTCTGATCTGTCAAAGTTCCAGATAAGTTACAATTTATTGGATTTCTTTATTTCAAAGCTAATAGGTTTTCATAGTTCTAAGAAAATACGAACAATTTACGCTTTTACTACTGGAGTTAATACTATGAAAATGATTTAGTGACATTGGAATTACAATTATTACACGATATATTCAAAATCTGAACAATAAGTGTAACAACTTTACCTCAAAAAAAATCGTTCATTAATCTTTGTGTGGTCTAATTTTTAATCGTGTTTTTTTTTTTCTTTATCTAAATATCAAATTATATTATTAAGAAGTAAATGATGATTGTATTGTTTTGATGATTGCATAAAATTCAATACTTTTAAACAATTGCTCACAAAAGACCTCACAAAGTCAAAATTCAACAATGTAACAACACTTGTTAGATGGTTACATATGAAAACAACAACAACAATAGTTCATACACATATACGAAAGGACATGTTAGAGGATTAAGAGGATGATGACAATATACGATTACAACAAGTAGTCCGGGCAAGTGTCAATTGTCAACACAATTGAAAATAAACAAAAAATCTTAATTTACAATTCTAATTTCTTGAACAATAGGAAAGAAAGTGAAAAAGGACATCTATCTCAAAACGAAAAGAAAATCTTGTAAAACAAGATACAAATCTAAAGTGGCAACAATTTCTTGTTGTAGGTACATATTTACTTATTTTTTATTTTTCAAATTATATTAAAATGACAGAAAATATAAAAATATTTCACTTTTCTTTTTTGATTTTAAATAAACATATCAATTACCTTTGGGAATAAAAAAATGTTCGATCGGCTACTGAGTATGCTGATCAACAGCACAGGTAATAATTGAGAAAATAAATTAAGAATACAAGAAAATGTACAAGCACATACATACATGTATGTATGGATGTATTTAATTCTGAGAAAGTCAATTATCACAGTGAAATTTGTTGAATGTTTATGTTTAATTTAAAATTCATTTTGCCACATATTGTGTTGCCAAAAAGAGATTTAACAACCAAAAATAACAAACTCGTATTTAGATTAGGGTCTACTTAGACCAACAAATATTAAATAAAAACAGGCATACAAGTTGTTGACATGTTTTAAGAATTTATGGGAATTTTATGCTGAAATTAAAAATCAAAAAGGTTTGAAATAGCAAGTGTTTTTTCTTAATATTTAACATCAATTTAATTTTTGCTGGGAATACTTAGTTTCAAGTAAAGAAAAAATACACCTTGGGGAAAACTACTTTTTGCAGAATTTGACCATAAGCTGTCAAATTGTATATCACTCGGAATTAATGTTTATTTAACAAGTGTCTGGTTTGATACTTTTGAAATGGTGTGAATATTTGACACCTTCTTTTTTGCTACCTTACATTTTACACTTTGTCGGCTTAAACGGAACTGCTCTAGTTTTCAAATGAACGCCCACAAACGGAAATAAATCAGCAACAAGATTTCCCAACTTCAAACACTGTTTACCGATTTTTGTTACTAAATATGCCAACATTACACTCATCATTAGAAATATCATTGTAAGGATGTCTTAAAATTAAAGAGTATCTGGATTTGCCGGCAATTTTATTGTTAACTAATTAGGAGAGAGGTCAAGTATAAAGTAGTTAATAGTAGAACAGTTGAATCAATATGGTCACATAGTCTCAAGTTTAAACGGGTGTTGTTTTTCTTAATGGTAAATTTTGACGCCTTTGAGATTCTCACGTTTAAACTGATGCTATTTTTGGTTCAAAAAAATATTCAATTGTAAAATGAATATGCTCGAATTTGTACAAAACTTGAAATAAAAACAAGTAAGAGAGATATATTCGGCTGTGCCGAATCTTATATACCCTTCACCAAATTGTACTTCAAAATACAAATTTTAAATATTTTTGGGTAAACAAAATTTATTTTTTCTTCCAAAGTTGTTTTTTTCATTTTTTGTAAATTTTTTTTTTAATTTTAAAATAAATTTTTTTGTTTTTTATTTTTTTTTAAAAAAAAGGTTCAGGTTAAAAAATATTTTTTCCGATTTTGACCCATTGTAGGTCCAATTTACTATGGTCTTATATACGTCGTTGCAAAGGTCTTTGAAATATCTATCATTAGATATCCATATTGTCTATATTAATACTAAGTCATTAATCCAGATATAGGTCAAAAATAGGTAAAAAATCTAGGTTGTCCTGGTTTTTTCCACATATCTCAGCCATTTGTGGACCGATTTTGGTGATTTTAAATAGGAAACTTCTCAAAAGCATGTCTGACAGAATTATTGAAGATTTGGATCCCGAAGATATCTGGGGTCTTCAGAAAATTGATTTCAACAGACAGACAGACGGACATGGCTTAATCGACTCCGCTATCTATAAGGATCCAGAATATATATACTTTATAGTGTCGGAAAATTATATTGTGGAAATTACAAACGGAATGACAAACTTATATATACCCTTCTCACGAATGTGAAGGGTATAATAAAGCAATTTTTTTAACTTTGAGACTATTATTTTTAACAGATTAATGCAGAATAAAGAAAATTTAAAATAATAGTTTGGAGTTTATATAATTTTTGAATATGCACGTATGTATGTCAGTAGAGCCTGTTCATGAAGGACTGAGCACAAAAGACCCAAAAAATTCCCAATAGAAAAACTATCAAGAATTTTGAATCAAGATTTGGAAAAGGTTAATTTGGATCTTCTATATAATCTATACAATTTATCCAGTATATTCTGTCATTCGCTAGTAATCTTTTGCATGTGGTATTTGCCCGACCTCTACTGCCTTATGGCTTCCACTGCTTATATAATATGTTCGATTCTTTTTCACTTTGTTCTCTTAATAATGATTGGAGTTGTTTCAATGTGACCTTTTCAGTTTAATTATTTACTGCTTGTCGTTTGGCCACCAGACTTTCAAAATACCACTGCAGTGACATGCAAAACCCTACAATTTCCAGTGCAATGGTATAATTGTCAGCCACGTTTCACAGCTACGAGCGAAAACTGATAGAACATTTGACTTAAATAGATTTATTATTGAATGAAATAATGGTTGATTTCCAAATTTTTTGTAGCTGGTAGAACTCACTGTTTGTCCTAGCAATTCTGTATTTGATGTCTGTTTTTTTCTCTATATTCTAATGAAATCACACATCCAAGAGAGCAAATCTGTTTGGGATAGAGGGAAAATGGATTATTGTTTATGGTTGTTATTTGTATCACCTTTGTTTTTCTAGTTTTAATTTTTAGACCAACAATTGCTGAATTGACAACGAAGTCATTCAGTTTCGATTATATAACCGAATATTTAGTAGACTGAACACAGATGTCTTCAGAATAATCTAAAGGCCCAACTATAATATGCATAAGCTAGCTTAAGGTAATGTCAAAACCGAACGAAAAGTCTGTCAAATGCTTAAGGAAATTCAAAGAAACTTTTAGGTGGCTATAATGTACTTACGTTCATTCAAAACTATTTAGCCCCATTTGAACATTTATGTGCAACTTGCAATTAAAAAATATGTATTTCTTATTATTTTATCAAAATATATAAATTTTCTTCATCCTTTTCATTTATTTCTTTATTTTCTTTGTATAAAATAAATAAACAGCTGATTCCGTACGGAATGTGCGACCAGCTTCGCACTTTGCTTAAGCAAATAAAATTCGACGAAACTTGACGAAACTCTCTTAAGTACATTATAGTTTGTCACATACGTTTTATATGTATTCGCACATTTGCTTAAGCTGACTTAAGCTAGTGTATGAATATTATAGTTGGGCCTTAAGTCCTCGAGATGGTTGTTTAAAGTCCACGTCGTTAATCGTCAGGCGTAGTGTCAAGGACCTTGAAGATAAAGTAATGGAGATAATAGGCATGTAGTTGTGCAAAACTCTATATTGAAAGCCATCTTATTGGAACCTTATGGGGCTGACTAACTTAGGTGGAATGAGAGATCCCATATATCACAAGGAATTTACTGTTATTGTCATTTATGATGCAATTGTTGTTAACCAAACAGTGTAGGCTTTGTTAATCATTAATATTGCAGAGAACCCACTTGTGCTTGTCGATAAACAAATGCACCCACCATCCGGGCTTTGGTGTAGAAGTATCATTGCACCATTCCTTTTCGAAATTGTGGCTGGTCAATCATGATAAAAGAGTTCTTTCTGCCTTAACTGGATGATATTGATGTGTACGTCTTGTGTTTCAACAAGTCCGTGAAACAATTCAATTACTGCATTTGACATACATACCTGGTCAGGTTCGATTTAACACCATTGGAACATCATTGAGGGCCAACAATTATGTAACCAAATTTATACAAAATATGTGCAAGCAAAGTTTTGCAAACGTGTTTCGAATGCTATTTTAGCGCTATTTTCTAATAAAAGCATCAACAAACTCAACCTGTTCGTGGCAGATGGCAAATGGCTTGGCGTTTATGATTCTTATTTTCGTCAAATTTGTTTTCCGATATTCATTTTTAGACCAACATTTGCTGAGTAAAAAAGTAGGTCATTAAGTTTCGACCACGTCGTTTAGCAGAAATGGTCATGAACCTTACAGACTCCACCGTCACACCAGATTTCGAAATATATTGTTCTTATGAGGCTGACTAACAGATCCCATATTTATCTACTACTAAATTCTCTGCTTGTCCAACAAGATGTTTCTTATGTTCTGGATAATTAACAAAAATATGATGGAACTAGTTTGGAAGATAAAAAGCTCAAATTACTAAAACATGAACCATCTCTTTAATATGGATGAATGTAGATGGTAAACTATGAATATTTCACGATTTTTTAGATATTATGAAAGGGACATGAATAATTTTGATAAGTAAAAGTGGGTGGATCATGACACCAAAAGCTTTGGTAGTAAAAGTTCAAGAATTTTTTTTTTTAAACCACACGCTTATCTTGTTGATCATCTTCTAGTGCATCAGTTGGTTGTGGTTTGTTCAAGTAGACCCGGCGTTAAATTATAAGAACGAGGCGGCCAATTGACTTCACCAAGTCGAGAAATTGTGCGACCGAGAAATATTTAATGCAACAACTGAATTGTTTGTGTCTAAAGCGTTCCATGGTTAAAATTTGTCAAGTTTGTGTTAAATTAACAGCGCAATTCTTGACATTTCATAATTTGACAGCCAATTTACTTTATTACCTCAAATTTGCCAACCCTTTACATCAGATCTTTGATCAATTTTAATTCACTATTCACTTCAAAGTTGAATTCAATAAAAGGGCTTTAGTAATGACTACTTATATATTTTTAAGGATTAAAGTTATGCTTTGTGATTAAAACTGCTAATATTAATTCAAATTTAGAAGATTTTTGGAACAAAAATTGCCGCTAAACTATGAATATTTCACGATTTTTTAGATATTATGAAAGGGACATGAATAATTTTGATAAGTAAAAGTGGGTGGATCATGACACCAAAAGCTTTGGTAGTAAAAGTTCAAGAATTTTTTTTTTAAACCACACGCTTATCTTGTTGATCATCTTCTAGTGCATCAGTTGGTTGTGGTTTGTTCAAGTAGACCCGGCGTTAAATTATAAGAACGAGGCGGCCAATTGACTTCACCAAGTCGAGAAATTGTGCGACCGAGAAATATTTAATGCAACAACTGAATTGTTTGTGTCTAAAGCGTTCCATGGTTAAAATTTGTCAAGTTTGTGTTAAATTAACAGCGCAATTCTTGACATTTCATAATTTGACAGCCAATTTACTTTATTACCTCAAATTTGCCAACCCTTTACATCAGATCTTTGATCAATTTTAATTCACTATTCACTTCAAAGTTGAATTCAATAAAAGGGCTTTAGTAATGACTACTTATATATTTTTAAGGATTAAAGTTATGCTTTGTGATTAAAACTGCTAATATTAATTCAAATTTAGAAGATTTTTGGAACAAAAATTGCCGCTGTTAGTTCAGAGAACTAAATTTAAATATTTTTATTAAATTATGAAATGATTTATTTGAACTAATTAACATATTTACTCGTTTGTATTTATTTAGACGAATAAAATGCATTTGTATGCATTTTATTTAAATATTTATTTATATTAATCATTTATAAAACATTTATAAGGCGTTAATCTATAATTAAAAGACAATTAGGATTGAAGCCTTTACGATTTCTTTCAATTTCTTTATTCTTGTATACAAAACAAATCAGGGGGAATAGAACTTAATCTCATGGCAAAACAATTCTGAAGTACAATACAAATATATAATTCCAAGAATTGATTTTAAATTAGCCGCTCAATAAACAAAACCGGCAACAACAATATTAAATGAGTGTTTATAAACTCGACCTCCCCCTTTTTTTTATAGAGAAATGTAGGAATAAAAAACAAATTGTAACAAAAGAATAAATTGTGAAAATAATAAAATCAAAGGACTACTCGGCCTCAACTCATTGAAGGATGAAAAAAAAAATACAATAATAACTCAATTTACAAATCACAAAATAAAAAGTAACAATAAAATGAAATAAATGCAAGCGTTATACGTTTATCACGTGTGGAAGGATGTTCAACATTATGGTATGCACTCTTTCAGGCTTCCTTCGCCTGAATCAATTTCATTTAAAGTATTATGAACGCGTTAATAAATGAAAGGGTTCACTTTAGCTGTTACTGTTCAATTAAAGGATGGACTTTAACAATTTTTCTCTGGTTTCGATAATTCCTTTTGTTTATGCTCCAGTTTGTTCAGTTCCATTGTATGTAGTCGTACAAATAAATACCAACATTTATTTATTGTAACCATACGTTAGGAAAGTGTATGAATCCTTTTTTTATTTTTTAAATAAAACAATAGACAATTTTTAGTTTATTTAGCGTGTGTGTGTAATTGTTTGCTTAGCCGGACAATAATCAATCTTCTTTCAGATTTTTTATATTTTTTTTAGTTTAAGCATTAAGCAAACAAGGAATCATGATGCTTGATTTGTAATTTAGGTAAATATTGGAATGCTTATGGACATTGTTGTAAATGTAAAGGATAATACATCAATTTGTATTTTATATTAATATTTTAATGTTTAAAGGCGTTTGTAATCCTTTTTTCAAATACACCTACACAATCTTTAACATTTTATTTGATTAAAAGCTAGTTTTAATTATTACTTACATTTTTATGTAAATAAGTATGAATTATTACATTGTAATACAAATATTGGGTCAACTCCGTTAGTTTCAATTCTTTTAAAGGCGAAATGAAAGCCAATTAAATCTTCAAATGACAAAGAGCGAAGAACTTAAGGGAATGAAATTCCTTAAATATTCTTTGTTTATCAGAAAAGTATGGTATTGAAAATGGGCAAAATCAGTCAAGTAGAACCAGAGTTATGGACACAAACGTGCGACAACCTCCAAAAAATTTTATATTTTTCACAAATATTTTGCTTTTTAGTGTAAAATTCTACATAAAAATACTAATATACATATTTTAAAATCGCCTTACCAAATAGAAGGACGGACCACTTTTGAAAAACACATTAATCTACTTAAATAACTTATAAATATCGATTTCGAATCAACATTTTTCAGAGATAAGTAATAAGTATACAAAAATCAAACTTCTAGATTTTGTGAATATAGGTTCATATTTGATCAAAGCTTCCCCCTACATTAGGTCCACTTCCGAAAATCAATTAAACAAACATAAAATTTTTAGAAAGATCGTAGTCAGTTTGAAATTCGACATCAATAGACAAAAACCTCCGAACATAATTTTATGAAGATCGGGCCATAATTGGTCATAGCTTCCATATAAATGTCGATATCAAAGCAAATTTTGCACATGGGAGAGTCCATATCAAAACGGACAGAAAACTGCTTTCTTCGGATTCGACGTCTTCGATTGTAATGACTTTTACCACACATATTACGGTCCCAAAGGTTTCCTCAAATCTATGACTATTTCAGCGGATAACCTTTCTATTTCAAAACTATCGCGATTTGAAAAATTTGGTAAAATTGTCTAAAATTATATACACATAATTGCCCATAACTTTGAAGCTACTCAAAGTCCAACATAATTTTTGATTTCGTTTTAAAGGTAAAGATATCGTCCTTAAAATGGTGTGAATAAAATTGTTTACTTCCAAAAGGTTAAAGGTCAATTTTCAGAGTATATATTTCAATGTAAAAAATATCAAAGATCGCGGAATTTGTGTTCGGTATGTACGATTCAAGTTTCTTCTCAATCTTTAAAAAATGGTGTTCGCTTAACAAAATGTATTTTTTTTCCAAAGCCGTTTTTTTAATTTTTTTGTAAAATTTTTTTTTCGAATTGTTATTTTAAAATTTTATTTTTTTTTGTCTTTAAATTTAAAATTTGTTTTTTTTTAATTTAAAAAAAAAATTTTTTGTTTATTAAATATTTTTTTTTGGTGGAAAAAATAAGTTCGGGTTAAAAATATTTTTTTCCGATAGGTCCAACTTACTATGGTCTTATATACGTCTTTGAAATATCTATCATTATATATCCATATTGTCTATATTAATGACTTAGTAATCCTTAGATATAGGTCAAAAATAGGTAAAAATCGAGGTTGTCCTGGTTTTTTCCTTATATCTCAGCCATTTGTGGACCAATTTTGCTGATTTTAAAAAGGAAACTTCTCGAAAGCATTTCTGACAGAATTATTGAAGATTTGGATCCCGAAGATATCTGGGGTCTTCAGAAAATTGATTTCAACAGACAGACGGACAGACAGACATACTTTTTATTTCGATATATATTGGAGATCGTTTCAATCTATAAAATGGGCAAAAAAAAATACAGTTAGCTGAATAATCTCAAATTCGTCTACTCTTCTGCATATCCGAAAATCCAGCAAATAACAAATCCAGCACAACTTTAAAGCAATGATGCTTCAGGTATTTTAGTACGGCATTTGGCTCTAAATGCCATTCCATAATAGAAGTGTCAGGACATGTACTTATTTCTAACTATTATTGACAGGGTGGTTAATACAATAACAGTAAACAATACCCAAATCCATAAATATATCTAAAATAAAAAGTTTGTTTTTAATTTATAAAATTCCGTTTATACAAGCTTGAAGATCTCTTAATTCTAAATACTACAAATTCCTAATAATAACACCCTGCGCGTTTTAAGCTGTTTTCACTTAATTTGCTTCTTTTTTGACATATTTTATGTTTTTTTGTCGATATTTAAAAACTTTTTTTAAACACTTCATTAACTTGAAACAACAATCGACCACACACACGCGCCTGGTTGTTTGTCAAGTTTTTCGGTTTTTTTATCCTTTGCTCGTTCTGCTTTACTGGTCATTAAAAAGCCTCACGTGTGTCTATCGAATTATTTAATCATTTAAACCTTATTAGTATGTGAGTATTTAGTCGTTTGGCTCATGCGCCACCACTTACTAACTTACCTACTACCTCTTGCCTTTGCAAATTCAAACCAATAAAAAAAGGAAAGAAATAAAAAAACTGTTCAACTACTTAATTGTCTTAAATAACCATAATTGTTGGAGGTCCTTTACTAAGTTTTTGCATGTATATTTCATAACTTTTAAGTTTTTTACTTCCGATCTTTTCCAATTTTAGTTTTTGACACTTTTTGTGTTTATTTTGTTTGAGTTGCTGCTTCTTTTTTAACCAAAGTCTTGTCCTTCGTAAGTTTTAATTTGTTTTTAAGAACAGATGTTTAGTTTTTGTTTTTTTCTGCTGAGTATTGTCAATAATTTGGAATCCCTACAAGGTTAAATGCATTTTTTATATTATTTTTTCTTTACGTTGTCATAATGTTTTTTAATAAACACCTATTTTTAACATAATTAAGATTTTTATGATCCAAAGATTGTTTATTGTTGACAATCAATACCCATATGTTGTGTTTTAAGTAATTTTTTTTCTCTTAAATTTAATTGAGATGTATTTTTTTTGTAATTGAGTTTTGTTTTTTTGTAAATGAAATCAGGTCCAACTACAACAGAGAAATTTGTGATTTATAATTGAATTTAGTCTTCGAAAAGTACAAAAAATTTACAAAGGATTGATCCAAATCTGTTATCTTTTGATCAACATATATATATATATGTTTTTTTAGATTTCAAAGAGTTCCGGGTGGAATATTGTGACACTAGGCCTAAAAGTTAAGTGCTGAAAATTTGAGCCCATTCGACAAAATATGGACAAAAAATTACTTTTTCTTGAAATTCGCAAAATTTAAATCGCAGGTACGGAAAAACTGTAAGAGGTATTGATATAATTTTTTCATATTTTTATTCCCTATTATGATCTTAATAAATCCCAATGTGATGATCAAAAAAGTCAGAAATTTGTTTAACAAAATTTTTAAAAATTTGAAAATGGAGATTCGAAACAGCCGTTTTTGACCATACCTGCGAATAGGTTAACGGCATCCTACGAAGACAAAAACTCATACACAAGTAAATACGGAAATATTTTAAATATATTAGCTTTTATTTTAATTTTTTTTCCTAAATTTCTTATTCAAGTGGCGTGAGACACTTAATGGTCTGGCGAATTTGTAATAACTTTAAAATTTTTTAACCAAATTTTGTCATTTATATCTCATTACAATGATAATTACGTACACATTTCGATTCTTTTGCATTCAATTGTAAAAGTATTTATTTAGTAGCAAAATTTTTACAAAAACTGAAATTTTTTTTTCCGAATTTTGGCGAAAATACAGTTTTGGGGTCATTTTGACCCAAAGGAGATACAGGGTTAATTTCCAAAATTTTTTTTTAATGTAATATTCATTAATATAAATAAATCGACATATTTCTAGAAAACAATGCAGAAAGTTAACGAGTTTCACCTATTTATTCCATATAAATAGTAAAATTTTCCATAATTCTGAACTTTGACCTCGATGCGCGTCCAGAAATCGTTGTCCGATTTGGCTCAAATTTTCAGCACTTAACGTTTAGGCCCAATATTCCACACGGCACTCTTAAAAATTTTAACAAACTTTTTTTTCCTTACAACTGATTCTCACTCTAAAGTATATGTATGTAGTATTTTAGAAAAATATCTCTCTATGGAAGTCCTCTCAGACTTCCATATATAGACGCGATATTTGCAGTGTTAGTAAGTCTGGATGTTAATGGGGAAGTCTACTCATCGTTTTTTATAGAATTCGACAGAGAATCTAGTGCTAAAATCGCTGAAACGTCATGACTGTACAGTTGTCGTCTGCTAATTTCTTTATACTTGTCTATCTAGACCAAATGAACTGTAAAAAGCAGACAAAGGCAAAAATATTTGTATCATTCTGAATAGTAAATTGAGTTTAATACTGAATACCATGGAATGGAATGACTAAAAGATCGTTCACTGGGTCTCCACTACAATTTTTCACCTGATTGGGAGTTCTACAAACGACCAGCTTTTATAAAATTCAACTATGAATCTGAATTCCAACTCATGGTTTTAAACAACACCGAGATGAATCTTACAGACAGAGTCAAATATCCTTTCATCATTTTGGATATTAAGTTGAGCTTTAAACTGAATGTCATAGAAAAGATAGAGCTCTTTATTTCAGTAAGAGGACTATTAAAAAGAGTTGACACTGATTCTAAAGATCAATCAATGGGTCTTCAGTACTATTGTTCATCTGATTCTTCTTGTATGAAATTATAGTTTGTTAGAAAAAAGGACCTGTTTGGGAATTCTACAAATCCTTAAAGTATATGCTTTAATTGTATTACTACATCCTTACTAGCTATTCGATTTGATAATGTAGAAGATGGCGAAGAAATCCACAGTTCGACTGACTACGTTGTTTTTCGAAATGGTGTGGAAATACCTACTGCTGGTGAATGATTCTTGATACTGAAGGTTTTAACTAGACGGTGGATCAAACCTTTCCCATCATGACCTTTCTGGGAATCCTAAAAAATCACAGATCATGGGATTGTGTTGTAATATTACATTATCGTTCGTCTTCATTGTTTTTGGTAATGTAGGAGGTGGCAATGAAATCCGCAGCTCCTCTACGTTATTTTTCGAAATGATGTGAAAACACCTGCTGATTCTTGATACCGGAGGCTTGGACTAGACGATGGATCAAATCTTTCTCATCATGATGCACAAACTTCTACGCTAATTCCGTCTCAAATGCATGATATTCCTGGTATTTTACACAAAGGGATCCATGTTACACATGAAGTATACTCCAATAATCTCAAGCTGGCGAAGGAACGGTGAATTCGGCAGTTCGTCGAAATTGTACTTCGTAATGGCGAAGAAATCCACAGTTCGACTGACTGCGTTGTTTTTCCAAATGGTGTGGAAATACCTGCTGCTGGTGAATGATTCTTGATACTGAATGTTTAAACTATACGGTGGATCAAACCTTTCCCATCATGATACATAAACTTTTGCGCTTATTTCCTGGTATAAGGAGTGATGTTAACTTCTGTATGGAATTGTCGTTTGTTAGGCTGCTCTACAAAAAGAGGACCTTTCTGGGAATCCTAAAAAAGCACAAAGCATGGGATTGTGTTGTAATATTACATTCTCGTTCGTCTTCGTTGTTTTTGTAATGTAGGAGGTAGCGAAGAAATTCGCAGCTCTTCTACCGTTGTTATTCGAAATGGTGTGGAAACATCTGCTGGTTCTTGATACCGAAGTTTTAGACTAGACGATGGATCAAATCTTTCTCATCATGATGCACAAACTTCTATACTAATTCCGTCTCAAATTCTTGATATTCCTGGTAATTTACACAAAGGGATCCCCGTTACACATGAAGTATACTTCAAAGATATCAAGGTGGTGAAGGAACAATGAATTCGGCAGTTCGTCGAAATTGTACTTCGAAATGGAGTGGAAACATATGCTGCTAGTGAACGATTCTGAATACTTAAGAGTTAGAATGTGCGGTGCGACGCGGTTAATCAAACCTTCCCCATCGTGATGATCAAATTTTTCTAAACGAACCGTCTACTTTATCAAATCTCAATATCTACTTACCAAGAAGTCTTTCAGATCACTGTAGTGGCAGCAATACTAGCTCATATGGAAGTTGAGATCGAATGCTGAATATACAAATACCGTAATTAATTATTCAGGAAGTCTAACCGCCGTTGTGTCCTGAGAACGAAAACAGCCGCATATCTCTTAAATAGGTGGTTTAACTGTTTTATGTCCCACGGAATAGGCACATAAAGAAGAGTATGTCAGACTGAACACTACATAACTGAACCTCCAAGATTTAGAATGAACTGAGGTTGGCGAACTGACCTCGTTAATTTCGATAACTAAGAAGCATAGCTCTGTGCTGGTGTCTCATTGGTCGACATGTGGTGCAAATAGGTGGTGAATATAATGTTGGAGCTGTTGAGATTAGAACAATAAGGAGAGCGTTCAACACTTAGTATGCTATTGTTTAGAATTGTCGAGGATCTTCATGGGATCGGCTGTCATCGATGAACTTTCTGATTTATTGAATTGGTATTATCAGCTACTACTTTTGGGCGAGGAAACTCTTTCCCGTATCAATCAATTGAGATTCTATTTTAGACTGAGTAGAAAATTATTTTGAATTCAACTACGGATAAATTAAAGTTATAGCTTGCTGTAAAATTATTGTTTTCTTTATTAAATTGAATTTGTTGCCCGTTTTAAGGAATGTAATTTTGTTACAAATAAAACTTTATTTACACCACAATTTATAGTAACAATCAAATACAATAAAGATCGTTTAATGTAAGCAAATACCACTATTAAATCTAGATACAATACAAAGCCACAATAAGACATCCCTAAATCAAACAAAAGCAAACAGCAACAATCATTATTATTTGTATCATTGCAAATTTGTTTTCATTTTAGATGAATTTAAAATTGCACGAAAACTGCAAAGAAATGAATTCTTCAGATATTTTGTAGCACACTTGTACTATTAAACAGTTTGGTTGTTTTTTTTTTAACATTTTGTTTTTTTGGGTTGATTTGTTTTTTCGGCTGAAGAGGAAGTGGCAAATTACATTTAATTTTATCAGTGAATAAAATGAAATGAAGCGAAAACTAAACACAAGCAAACATTTTCGAGGTCGTACGTCCATACATACGTTTGTTCCTTCATCAATTCATCTCGTTCTTTTCAAAAGACATTATCTTTTTTGTTTTTTTGTTTTTTCTGTTGATGTATACAAGTTACTACAAGCTGTATAGAGAAAGAAGTGTGGGTACGAGCATAATAAGTTTCTTTTTATATATTTTTTTTCGTTAAACAGTTTCAATTTGTTTTTAATTTTTCTTTTTGGTTGCCAGTAATGCTCCCTAAGAAGTGGTAGTAGTAGTACGATCAGTAGAAGTTTTGTGGAGTTGCCTGGCATCAAGTGAATGAAGAATAAATATCTCTTGGGTTTTTTTTTTGTTTTTTGTTAAAATTATTTGCTAAACTATGTATGTACAAAATAAAAATTTTGTTGTTAAATTTAATTTGATCATTACTTGAGCTTTTCGTTGGAGACGCTCAGGTGTGGAATTGTTTTAAGTATTTTACATGAAAATGCCATTTAAATGTTCAACATGGAGGAGTTTAATTTGATCTTGTGTTTCTCTTGGTTTATTTTGTATTTGTGGAATGTTGTATTATGCATACATGCCATTGGACATTCATACAACATCTAGATACATATTCAACACATTTAACCTTAACCGCTAATTTGATGAACCTTAACCCTTTAATGTGCTGTTAGTAATAATAATGTTGGAATTTTAGTCTAGTTTTTTTTAGTTTCTGAGTACAGAATCTTTAAATGTCCATATTAGATTTAGGATAGTGTCTAGAGCATTCGAGGATAAGGTGTTAAGATCACTGGTAATGTGTTCATTCTCTGTGCCTTTGAATTGGACTAAATAATTCAAACAGTAAAATATCCTTGAAGCGACCACTCTTGAATTCTTCACCCGTTCCATGACATTCGCCCTGCAATGTCAATCCAATGAACGGTCATTCGAACCAACCCCCATTATTTTCCAATAGTCACCTTGACCATCAACTCCTGTAGAGTGACCGCAGATGATCTCCCTCTGTTATCGTCTTACTGATACGGATATGGTCCACTATTTGAGTATATTATTTGTTGGAATGAAGACAACTATATACCTTCACCGATGGTCTACAATAGCCACTCGAAGATTATTCAGAATGTGTTGGCATTCTCTGGTATGGGAAAGGATCATGACCGTTTAGGTTCTTACAAGGGACATGATAAGACTCGATATTTAGTGGGTACTGTATGAGAGGAGGTATGGGTTATCTAAACTACTCCAGAAGTTATTTTAATGAAGAGGAGGAAGAATCCCTCTATTTGACTGATCCACTCTACAAGAGCTCAATCTCAGATATCATGAACTGGAATGTCTCAGGGAAGTGTTGCTGATGAATCAAATCAGATTCGTCAAGATCACCAGATAGTTCTCACGGCAGAAACATAAATTGTTTTATTTTATTTATCCGCTATACGTTGCATGACGTTCCATCTTACAATTGCATTATAGATTCAGTAAAAGATCTATGGAACCCATTTCAACTTTTCCCAAAGGCCCCTTCCATGAAATTAAGACAAAACTTCAGATTACTATCCACAAAGTTATCTAGATATTTGGCTCTATCGGTAAGATATATCTCAGTGTCGGTCAAAACGGTTGCATAAAAGTCAGGTATCTTGCACTTCCTCGTAAAAAAAAAGAAATTCCTATTGTGTTTCTCAACATATTTGGACGGATGAATGAAGTTAACAACATAATAAACATAGTGGACAACTTTAGAGCCATGGGGCTCGAGAGACAGATTTCGTAAAGGGAGATGAGAGCATACCATTTAAAATACTAGAAGCAGCCAAAACTAAGCTAATTCGCTTGGGTACTAGCCATACTTTCCTATTGGACTCTATCTTAATGAGGTCTTAATTATTGCAATGACCTAGAGAGAAAGCTTTCTCTGAAGTACTTACCAACTCATGTAGAGCAGCATTAGATGATCACCTTCTGTTATCTGCTTGCTGATGCGGAGATGGTTCACAATATTGTCTATGTTTCAAGACAAATAGTTTGTTATCGTTTGTTGGAATGAAGACAACTCTAGTCCTCCACTGGTGTTCTAGAGTAGTGGGAATGGATTGTGATTGTTTAGGATCTTAGAACGGACTCGATAAGATTGGATATTTACTACTCCAGAAGTTGTTTGGATGAAGACAATTATATCAGCCTTATATTTGACTGAACCGCTCTTCAAGAGCGAAGACTCAGATATCTTGACAGTCTAAGATATTATGAAGTGGAATCTATCATTGAAGTGTTGCTGATGGATCTAATCAGATCCGTCAAGGGCACCGGATCTTTCTCACTGAAGCCACATGAATTTCAGACTCGTTCATATTACTGTGAACAATTTATTTGATTTCTTCATGTAGAATTCAAGCTATTACGATTATCAAAAGTACCTCAGGGTCTCCGAGTTTAGCAGATATATACGAAAACTTCAGACAGCATGAGTAAATCCTCAATAGTCATAGATCTATGTATTTGAACTAGAAATGCCAAACGGGGAATCCCGTTCCCGAAAAGCCCGGGATTTTTTAATTTTAAATCCGGGGATTTTCGGTATTTTTCATAAATAAATAGGGGAAATTGTCATTTTTGTGTGCCTTTTTCATCCATTTTGACATTCTACATGCCCGAATATCGCTAAGTGATGTTCAGCGAAGATGTTAAGCTCAACTCCTGCTACAACATAGTTAATAAAGGAAAGCGGTATTTTTGGTTTTCCTAGAGTGGGGCTCTGGAAAATCATATCTTCGCCTTTTTTTGTATGTTATCTCAATTTAAATCCTCTTCAAATGAAATTGATTTTATCTCAGATAAGGAATTCGAACAAAATGAAAATATTTCGATTGCTCAAAGGCTAAAAGATATTATTAATAAATGTAAAAAATCCAAATAACAATAACGAAACCATGTTATAATGGTTTCTTGGCAACTTGCAAAAGAAATATATCACTTTATTTCAGAAGGAACAAGAGGAAAATACTTGCAGATCTGTTATAAGTATTTGCAAACGGTTTTCCAATGTGAAAGATTTAATCTGAATCTTTCACATTTTATAATTTTCGGGATTTTAGATTTCCCGATTCTTTTCGGGATTCTTTACCAAATCTTGATCCCCGGGATTTTCAAAAATCAGTCCCGACTAGCATCTCTAATTTGAACCAAATATTTTCTATTAATTTGTGCCATAATGTTAGAACCAAGTAAACTTAATGAAGTTTAGGATGGAATAGGTTTATGTTTCTGTAGCACTGTATAGTATTAGCCGCTACTGTCTTAAAGGAAAAATCATATAAAATAGTCTCTTAATCCCCTGACGTTTTATAGGAAACTATTGCTATTCATATATCTGATCTAAATACAATTAACCGAGTAATTTTGTTCAAATTTACTTATCAGGTCTTTTAATAATTCCCAGTGTTTTTGGAGAAATTTGTACATCTATTTTGCTATCGCGATTTTGATTAATATCCCTTATTGACCAAATTTCCTAAAAAAGCCACATCCTTCCGTTTCGAAATAAACCAAAATATTTTTATAAGTAACATTCATTTATTACTTATGGTAGATTTTGTTTTTTTTTGTTAGTGCGAATAGCAAAATGTTCTCACACATTTCATGCTGAGTCCTTTTGTTTGGTTTTCCTAAATCGGAAGTTGCATAAACATGATCATCATCACCATGATATTCTCGATTTTACTTCTACTTTCACACACACACGCGGTGGGACAAAGATTCAATGATGATTATTTTTCTTCTTCAAAACAGTAACAATAATCGTAATATTTCGTTGTTGTTTTCTTAAATTATATAAGAATCCTTTTTATACATATGTATGTATGTATGTAGGCATGTATGTCGAGAAATCTTATTAAAAAATTAATGTTGCCTTTTTGTATTTTATTAATCATTTTTCATATATTTTTTTCATGAATTTTTATGTGGCTTCCGTGCCACCTGTTATACGAACATTGAATAAGTATAAAAAACACTTGAATTATTTCAAACCCTTATGCTGCAAGGATTCTTAGGGATAGATCGATGCATGGATGATCTCTTTCTCTGTTTAAAAGAGATTTTTCTCAAGTGATTGCACTGAGTTGCACAATAGTTTTTATTGTGTTCGTCTAATATATAACAACAACAACACAATGTCAAGAATAAGTCTTAAACAACAACAAAAAATATTAATATTTAAATGGGTGTTTTTATTGGTTTTATAACCAAATGTTACTTTCTCAAGATTCGTTTTATTTTTTCTTAAAATGCATGAAATGAGTTTTCACTTTTTGTTTCCTTTCTTATTTTTTGCCTTTTTTCCCTTTAAAAAATTAAACAATAGAAACGTAATTTTAATATTTCAAATTTGTTCAACACTATCAAAACAATATCAATTTAATGAGTCAATGATAATTTTGATCTGACATTTATGATTGTTACTTCCGATTTGGAATGCTGGATAGTTTTTAGAGATTATTTGGTATTTGGAAGGATTATGAACAAATGTTTCTTAGTTCTTTGTGGAAATTAAAGAAAAAATTAGGGAATATTAGAAAATTCGAATTATGTATTGTTTAATAAGGAAATTTGTTTAACTCTGCTATTAACTAACACTGTGACTCTGGTATTTATCAAAATTCGTTAAAAAATAATTAGTGTGTTCAAAATTAAATAAAATTAACGCACATTATTTTTATTTTGTTACTTATAAAAAAAAATATTCCCGTTATTTATGGAACACGATATCAAAATAGCGACAAAGGCGTCTTGACGATGTGAATTAAACGTCGTTGAGCTACGATTTAAGCCCGTTAGATTTGTTGTTGCCAAAAACTATCCAGATTCGTTATTATAAGTAGAGCTAGAAACTAACCATTTTCTTCTATATAAGGACTGAGATCGAAAAATTCTTAACATACATATATGTTAATAAAAATGAAACCACTAAACTTACAGTTTTGATTTTTTTTTATTTGATTGAAATTATTATTACAATTTATAAAAAAAAAATATTTTTATAGTTCTAATCATAGAGAAACATAGAGCGGAAACTAGAAAAAAACTCAAGCATAAAAATTACTCAAAATAATAAAACATACGAGTGTTGTTTTTGTTTTCACATAGTTTTTCTACTAATACATTCTCACCACTTAGGATTCTGACAACTGAGTTAGGTCTTTGACATGAGAGTTTCCGCTCTATGTCTATTCTCTATGGTTCTAATCACTAGTGATGAAATTTTGAACCTTTTTCGAAAACCCTTCCATTATGGTTTTTATTGTGCTTTCTGTAACTTTGTTCGAACAGGTTGTCCATCTCCGATTAAAATCTACCACACCTTTGGACACCTTTTTTGTGCTCTTCAATTCTCTTTTAAAAAGAGCCCATTATCTCTCCACTAGCCTTAGCTCTAGGCAGTTTGGAGGATTTGCCTCTCTTGGTACAAATATCACCTTATTGTTTTTTTTACCACTCACGACTTTGCTTACCAAAGTGACTGGATGCCAAATCAGTGAACACATTTAGAAGTCTTATGGATGGAAGCATCCTTTCTTGCAAACATTCCTTGATATAAATTTCGGTATTTATAGAGCCCATTGTAACAAATGGAATCAGTTTGACGGCAGGCAGACCTTTGATTGTTTGGCCAACTTTTTGTAGGACCAAGTTGGGTTTTGTTGAAAATATTTAATAATTTTAGTACGCTCTTTTTTCTCGTCAGTCATTTTAATCTGATTAACAACAAATGAACATAATTGACATTGAACAAAAATCCAATAATACTTGGGTTAAAAGATTTAAAGAAAAACGTGTGTTAAGGTTTTTTTCTATCTCACTTCTTTGAATAAAACCGTTATTTTTATACGCTTCACCTTCGTGATAATGGTATATTAAGCCATTTCTGTCTGTTTGTTGAAATCAATTATCTGAAGACCCCAAATATATTCGGGATCCAAATCTTCAATAATTCTGTCAGACATGCTTTCGAGAAGTTTCCTATTTAAAATCAGCAAAATTGGTCCACAAATGGCTGAGATATCTGTGATCACTCATATTTCTGACAAAAAATCGATTTTTTATATAAAATCTCAAAATATCTAAATTCGCTAATAACTTGGCCAATAAGCGTTTAATCAAGAAAAGCAGCTCGATCTGTGATCACTCATACTTCTGACAAAAAATCGATTTATTTATATAAAAACTCACAATTTCTAGATTCGCTAATAACTTGGCCAATTAACGTTTAATCAAGAAAAGGATCTCTATCTGTGATCACTCATATTTCTACCCAAAAATCGATTTTTTGTATAAAAACTCAAAATATCTAAATTCGCTAATAACTTGGCCAATAAGCGTTTAATCTAGAAAAGCAGCTCGATCTGTGATCACTCATATTTCTGACAAAAAATCGATTTTTTATATAAAAACTCAAAATATGTAAATTCTCTAATAACTTGGCCAATAAGCGGTTAATCAAGAAAAGGAACTCGATCTGTGATCACTCATATTTCTGGACAAAAATCGATTATTTATACAAAAACTCAAAATATCTAAATTTGCTAATAACTTGGCCAATAAGCGTTTAATCAAGAAAAGGAGCTCGATCTGTGATCACTAATTTTTCTGACCAAAAATCGATTTTTTATATAAAAACTCAAAATATCTAAATTCGCTAATAATTTGGCTAATAAAACTCAAAATATCAATATTCTCTAATAACTTGGCCAATAAGCGTTTAATCAAGAAAACGAGCTCTTTGCCTCTCAGTAGCGCTTCTATGTATATTTTATTCTATGTACTATATGAATAAAAATTATCATTCTTTTCTTTTTAATTATTTTTACCCTTTTCAAACCGCTTCTCACAAATTCACAAATCGAACACAAGCATTTTTATACCCTACACCACCATAGTGGGGAGGGTATTATGCGTTTGTGCAGATGTTTGTAACGCCCAAAAATATTAGTCTAACATCCACCTTAAAGTATACCGATCGACTTAGAATCACTTTCTGAGTCGATTAAACGATGTCCGTCCGTCTGGTTGGCTGGCTGGCTGTCCATGTAAACCTTTGAAGATATTTCGATAAAATTTGGTACATATTATTTTTTCGGCCCAAGGACCAAGCCTATTAAAACTGGCTGAAATCGGTCCATTATTTCACCTAGCCCCCATACAAATGTCCTTCCGAAATTGGACTTTATCGGTCATAAATGTTTAATTTATAGACGTATCTCCACAAATTGCGCTCCAAATAAGTTTTATATATACAAAATTCATGTCACCAAATTTTTGTTACGATCGGTCCATAATTAGTCATAGCTCCCATATAGACCCGCTTCCGAAAATCACTTTAACGTGCATAAATCGCTTAAAAATTTGGTATATACACCAAATTCAACATAAATAACTACAATATAGACATAAATCACACGACCTAATTTCATGGTGGTCGGTCCATAATTGGGCATAGCTCCCATATAAAGCCCACTTCCGAAAATCACTCAAAAATATATGTTATTGAAATTTGTTTTTATATTTTGCTATTTTACTTAGTGTAGGGTATTATGTTTTAACTTGGACAACGTCTGTCGGGTCAGCTAGTATATAATAGATATTTCAAAGACTTTTGCAACAACGTATATAACACCATAGTAAGTTGGACCTACAATGGGTCAAAATCGAAAAAATATTTTTTAACCTGAAATTTTTTTTCACCAAAAATAAAAAACCCAAAAAATTTTAAAAAAAAAAAATTTAAATTTAAAAAATTTTAAATAATTCGAAAAAAAAATTTTCCAAAAAATTTAAAAAAAAAATTTGTTTACCTCAAAATATTTAAAATTTGTATTTTGAAGTATAATTTGGTGAAGGGTATATAAGATTCGGCACAGCCGAATATAGCTCTCTTACTTGTTTTTTTATTAAGATTGGAATGCAGAGAGTTATTCAAAATATTTTTTTAAGAATATGCAATGCAAAACTTCGAGAAACCGTAACGTGGTACACTTAGAGGAATGCAAACATTAATCAATGAAACGCAATACTGTCGAAGGACGGTCTGATTGCCTTAGGCGGTAATGGCAATAACACGCGAGTTTTTTCTATACACAGAGCTGAATTACGAATACTTCAAGATTTTATAGTATTTATTCAAATCCCATATCATTTTAACACCCTTTTTTAAAACCCTACAAACGGTCATTATCAAAGTGTCAATTACACAGAATTCCTAAATTCTTTTATAATTTAAACGAAAAAAAACAATCACGGTTTATTGCACAATTATTATTTAACATTCTCATAAAATTTACCAACCACAATCTTTTATTTTTACACATGAAACAAACTTACTACACGTTCCATTGTTGTTACTTCAGAAAACTACTTGGTAATTGCTTAAAACTATTCATTCTTAAGCTCGAGTTGTAAAACACTTTCCATTGAAGAGTTTTTTTTCTTTTCTTTAATTCATAAAAAAACAGAAACACCAAAGAAAAAGTACAATCAATGAATTGTGTGTTTTATTTATAAACAATTTTCAAATGTCGGTTCCCTACAAATTGCAACAGAATTTCAAAACAATGACTCATTCTCATACAACTGGTATGTAGAAGAAAAAAAAATAGTTTTTATTTTCTCAATTATTTGAAATGTAATTGTTCAGGAATAAAGTGTTACAATTGCCAAGATTGTAAAATTATACACTTGGAATAAGTACTTGAGCGAGCAATGAATGATTGTTGATAAAATGTAAGCAGAATAAGTAAAGGGGTTACAAATAATTTAGAAGAGTGCAGAGATCGCATTTACGCCGTGTTCATCTTAAGATTATATAATGATTATAAATACAAGTGTTTACATGATCGAGTTATAATAAACATTAAATATTTCTGGTACACTTTCAAACATTCCAACTTTCATTAAAATATCTATTAATATAGATATTTATAGTTAATATAATAAATAATACATATATGAATTTATATTATTTGCGTATTACGCCTACGGCTTTGGCCTATATTTGCTTTATAACTAGGGCACGTGCTTAAAACACTTTGGCCCTTTTTATCAATATATTGTAGTAAAAAAATCTTGTTGAGAATTCCAAAAATATACAGATACAGGCAGACAACATTGTGTTGAGATAAAATGCAAAGTGTAGCTAGATTGCGTGACTGTCAATTAAAATACAGAAGACAATAAGAAAAAAATATATGTAAATAAAATGGAACAAGTGCAACACTGCGGCACTTGTCTGCAAGTCTAAGATACTTCATATATATGTGAATATTTTTACACATTTTATAATTATAAAAGTATTAAAAATTAATTTCCGTAAACCAAAAAGAGAAATGAGAAAGTAATCTACTTAAAATAAAGAACTGTTACCATTTAGCAAGTCCCTTGAGGCCGTGAAAGTGATGTCAAAAACTAACTGTCAAAAACAAAAGAGAGAAAGAAAATTATATATTTGGGTTTGCTACTTTCAATTTATTATTGAGTTTATTATTTATTGATTTTAGTTTTTTTTTACTTTTTATTTATTGAATCTGACTTTACTTCCATATGCCTTACAATAAGTAATTAAATCCTATAAGTAATACCTCAAATTAGCATGGCGGTGGATCAGCTCTATAAAGTCTTGTTTGAGTTTAAATTTTTGCAAGCGGGTTCGGATGGTGTTGCAATTTCGAGATGTATCTATCGTGACATCAAGGTTTAATTTAGATCGGTCGTTTAGATTTTAGACTCATATTGAGCCTCTCGGCTTTTATATGGGGACGCCAAGTAAGGCGTCTATCCAAGAGTATGCCAAGGAGTGGACAGTTTCCTCACCTAAGTGTTTTCATCAAGTCTGAGATGCCATGAATGTTTCAATGTATGAACTAAGAATGGCAGTGTTATCTCTCCAGTTAAACCTTTAACTTGCTCGGTAGTTCCATGATGATAACGAAAACCAAACCAGAGATCGTTCTATAATGTTTGATCATTCTATAATGTTATAATTTTCCTTTGAAATACTTTATCAAATAGTTTTGAAAACCAAGGTAGTTGACTAGAAAAAATGCAAGGCTCCGTCCTTTCTCCTACTCCATTTCTTATCTTTATAAACGATCTTCTACGTCAGTTAAACCTTTATCTCTCCAGTTAAACCTTTAACTTGCTCGGTAGTTCCATGATGATAACGAAAACCAAACCAGAGATCGTTCTATAATGTTTGATCATTCTATAATGTTATAATTTTCCTTTGAAATACTTTATCAAATAGTTTTGAAAACCAAGGTAGTTGACTAGAAAAAATGCAAGGCTCCGTCCTTTCTCCTACTCCATTTCTTATCTTTATAAACGATCTTCTACGTCAAACTTCCAACCCTATCTACTCTTTTGCAGATGACAGCAACATTTGCCATTCATATACATTCAATTATAGACCAAGCCTGTCGGAGATTGGGGCAATGAGGCAAAATATGAATGATACGCTCAACCAAGATCTTGTGACAATCTCTGAATGGGGTTGTGCGAATAGAGTCGATTTTAATGCGCGCAAGACTCAATGTTGTATGTTAACCCACAAACGCACAACAGATCATGTTGCCCCATCTGTTTTTATGGGTGGTGTAAATATTAAGGAATCAGAAGCATGAGTATTCAGTGCGATGTCCGCTGGACAAAACACATTTTTCGAGTGTCGAAAGAAGCATTCAAGTGCCTTGGTTTTCTAAAACGGTGTAAGAAATACTTCACTCCATCTTCACAACTCTCATGTGTGGGCCGGTGCTTCGAAGTCTATTTTGGAGTTACTCGACCGCGTACAGGAGAGGGCGAAGATGCTTATCGGTGACAATAGGGTATCCAGCTCTATTGACTCACTGGAACATCGTCGCAATGTGGGTTGTGTTTCACTGTTCTACCGATACTACAATGGTATGTGCTCTGCTGAAATTAGGGAACTTTTTCCCGAAACCGGTAGATCTTTACGCAACACACGCTCTTCGGCAAGGGCACATCAATTCGTTGTCGACTGTCCACAAACACTACTCCCTCTATCCTCCCTCCCATAACCTATTTTCCTAGTTCCAACACAATGCTTTGCATGAGTAGGGGTCAACCCCTGAGTGCTGGTCCAAGAAAAAAAAAAAAATGAAACGATATTTGCGTCTCAAGTCAATTATTTGATGTGGTACTAAGTTTGAAAACCTCGTTTTTATGTGAACTTTCTGCCAAATAAATTAAATTATTTTTATTTATTTTCCAACAAATAAAATTTATTGAAAAAATTTTTAAATGTTTCATTGTATTTTACATTTATTTGGAAAACACATTTTTTTGTTATATTTTTTATGTATGAAAAGAAAAAACACATTCTCAAAAAAAAATTTTTTCTTTGAAAATTTAAAAATCTACGAAAAATGTATTGAAACGGATAAAAATTCTCAACGTTTGATTTTGATGTTTCAAGCGCTTGGGAACGTTTTGCTCTGTTTTATAAAATTCAATTTTATATACAGAAACGAAAAATATGAAAATTCAAATATGACAAATTTTTTCGAAAAAAAGTTTCGTTACGTCTTACAAAATTAGGGCATACATACATAATTATATATTTTTTTTTCTTGGACCAGCACTCAGGGGATGACACCAACTCATACAAAGTATTGTGTACGGCTAAAGAACGAATTTCCCGGTAATGTGTTGTGGGATCCACTGTCCAGTCGACAACGAATTGATGAGCCCTTGCCGAAGAACGTGTGTTCCGTTAACGGGTACACTAGACCACTAGACCAAATGTAGGAAACAAATTAATATATTTTGAGAAATATTAAAATAAAAGCAAATTTTTACTTAAAATATATCCATACCCAGCAAAAATTGGAGCTTCATTTAAGTAGGTTTGTAAGGGAGAGAAGCTATATTACCCCTTACAAACCAGCTTACAGAAGGCATGATTTTTATATGGCGATTTCCCACTTGGAAGCATTACTCTGCAATACAACGAAGACAAACACTCATATACAGTTTCAAAACTCCATTTTAAAATTTTTAAAAAATTGTTTAAACAATTTTCAGAATTTTTTTATCATCACATTGGGATTTATTGAGAAGATAATAGGGAATAAAAATATGAAAAAGTATGTCAACAACTTTTTCCGTATCTGCGATTTAAATTTTGCGATTTTCGAGAAAAACTAAACTACACTCTGCTACAAAATGATACTTTTAGTCAGAATTTGAAAAGCGACCTAATGGAGGTTATAGGCATAAGTGAGGACATACTAAAACCGTTTTCGAAGACTTTGAAACACCCTCAAATTTTTGAGTTATTTTGAAAAAACTGTTTTAGGGTAGGTCGTAGTACTTTAGTTCCTCTAACTCACACATTTTTAGACTGATTTCAAAATTTTAAACAATTATGAATAGACAAAGAATTATGCTTTCCTTTTAGGTAGGCATAAAATGTATATTCCAAGAAATTGTTTATGTTTTTATGAAAAGTTAAATTTTTTTTTATTTTCTTCGTAATTTTTCAAATTCAACAATAGTTATTAACTTTTTTTGCACAGTGTTTTAAAGACAATTTTATATAGACAAAAACGTGAAACTATTTATTAAAATCGGTTTATATTTGCAAAAGTTATTAAACATTTTCGAAAACAGTTCATATAAATTTACCCGGTAAAAATTTTGCTAATATTGTTTTTTGTATATTTTTTTTATTTATATGCGCTGGGGGAGAAAATACTAAAAAAGGTATTAATGAAAAGTTGAATAACTTTTACAGTTTTTATCCGATTTGAAAAATTAATTTTTAAGAACTAAATTTTATAAGCTCTCATATCAAAATAATCAATGAAAAGCGACTAAAATCAAAAAAGTTGATACATTTTGTTTTGTTTTTAGATATTCTTAACAAAACCATTACTTATAACTTACAAATGTATCAATAAATGCACGTCATTTTAAAGCGTAATCAGTTTTCTTTGCAAACACGTTAAAAAATTTAAAATTTGACAGAACTTGACTGAGTTACAGAACGATAAGTTGATGAACATCACTGAAAACGGTTTTTTATAATAACTTGTGAATTTGAGGGTGTTACTGAAATTTGTTGACACAATTTATAATGTACTCAGCAAGACCTCTAACCCACCCACGCAACCCACGAAACTTTTTAAAGTTTCTTTCCATCGTAGCACCGTGTTATTTAAAAAATATTTACGTCGCTTTTTATTGCATACTTTTTGTAATCGAAATCTTTAAGGACTTTGTCTCCCACGTTGATGTAAACAGTTTTTTACAGAAGACAACTTTCGAGACTTTTTCGCCACGTTGTCGCTCATCATGCCATCCCGAGAGTTCATAGAAGACATTATTTAAAACTTCGTTGCTCATATTGTTGACAAAAATAGTTTGACAGATGATTATCTTATAGAAGACTCGAGGTTAGAGCATATCGTTTATTTTGTCACTAATAGAGTTTAGGAGTAGTCAACATTTAGGAGTTCATACAAGGAAATATTTAAGACTGAGTTTAATTTTCTTATAGAATACACGATTTCAGAGCATTTCTCTTATTTTTGAGAGTAGTTAACATTTAGGAAGTTGTCTCTCATTTTGCCATCAACAGAGTTCATAGAAAACAATAAGCATTTAGGACGTTTTCCCTAATATTGTCGTCAAAATAGAAGATGACAGCCAAAGCTATATGTGTGACATTGTGTTGTCAAAAGTTTAATAAAAGACAATATTTATGTATTCAAAAAAGGTTAGTAAAAGACAAGTTTCAGATCTTGGTATTGACAAAGATTGTCTTTAAAGACAACTTAAGTGACAGGAGAGAAATTATCGTTACAAACATCGTTACCTTAATATAGAGAGTCCCTAACTCGTGTTTTTTTGAAAGCCCAGATTTTCGTTTATTTCGATAAATAGCCCGCTCATATATCATATTTAGCCAAAAAATCTTGACTTAAAAAAACACGAGTTACCTTTCTATATTAAGGTAACGATATGTGACAAATCTTGTGAAAATTTCAAATGCAATGAAAAACTTATAACTCTAATAAAAAGTATAAAAATTCAAAATTTTATATCAAATCTGTAAATAAAATTGCACATAAATAGTTTGGTTATGTAACTTCATTGAATTCAATTCAGTTTTAAAATTGTTTTTGATGTTCACATACGATGTGGTTATGTCTGTAATATGTAAAATACATGAAATTATATGTAAATTATTACATCAAAATTACGTCATGTTGGATTTAATAATAGGACCAAAAATACTCATACTCAAAACAAAAAATAATGGGATTAAATTATCATGTTCAATTCTTACAGTTTATGCTTTTAAATTCAATCCAGATATGATTTTTGTATTCGTAGCGATTAAAAAAACTATTTGCAAAATGAAAATGAAATTTACTTATGTCAGGCAAAACTGATTAAAAAAAGGAACCTGCCAAAAATTGCGTGTTGAATGCAACATTGTTTATTTCTCACTTTTTAATGGGTGGTCGTGTTTTTTAAATAATTGCAGCAGATCGTATGTTCCAATATAAACATTGGTGGTGGGAGAATTGGTTTGTGCAAAAAGAAAAAAACACTCGTAATATTGACAAGTTTAATATTCATTAAACTCAAATTAAATGTGCCATTGTTGTCAGAAAAACTCATATTTTTTTTGGTGTTCATAGCCACATACTATTAAGCCATCAGCTTGGGTCTATCAACACACGAAATGTATCTGACAATTCGACATCAATAAAAAGTGTTTTATTTTTTTATTTTCCAAACAAGGTTGGATTTATTGTTTTACAAACAAATGTTTACTTTTTCTTATGCAAATATTGTCTATAAAATGATGGAGTTATCATTGCAATCAATTGAGTTATACTACATTGTTTTAACATGAAATTTTTTAAATGAAAATAATCTTAAATTTTACACTTTTTATCCCAGCAAAAAAAAAATAGATAATAGTTTGCTGTATGCATAAATTTGCCGTCTTTTCTTATCTTTATAAATTACCTTTCATTTCAGTGAAATATAAAGATGTTATAGATTATTTACGGCCACTAAAGTAACAATTGTCTCTACGGTAGATTATATGTGATGTGTAAAGTAAACAATTCACTTCTCTTTACATTACAAAGGACACATAATAAATGTTGTAAACAATTTTGGGGTCATTTGTTTAAAAATGACGTATATGATTTATCTGCCTCTCGAGGATTTTTCCTTCACATTGTCATTGGCATTAGAGTACATTTTTGTCCATGGAATCATTGACAATTAATTGGGCGACATAGTCTTTGGCGCTTTTGTAGTCGTAAACGATTTTCGCGATATTTATTTGAAAATAACGCTGACTATTTGTTCTGACTGTTCCTTAATGCAATCGAGGATTTTATATTTTATTTACAAAATTATCCAAATTGGCTTGGGGGTCGTTTTGGGCCCAATGCCATAAAAGGTTTAAATTTAAATTTTTTAAATTTAATATTGGAATACTTTTCAAAACATGATCCTTTGGTAAAACTTGAATATTTTCCAACCGTTTTTATACCCTTCACCTTCATGAAGGGTATCATTCCGTTTGTAATTTCCACAATATAATTTTCCGACCCTATAAAGTATATATATTCTGGATCCTTATAGATAGCGGAGTCGATTAAGCCATGTCCGTCTGTCTGTGTGTTGAAATAAATTTTCTGAAGAACCCAGATATCTTCGGTATCTGTCTTCGAGTCCGTCAGACATTCTTTCGAGAAGTTTCCTATTTGAAATCAGCTAAATCGGTCCACAAATGGCTGAGATATGAGGAAAAAACCAGGACAACCTCGATTTTTGACGTACATCTGGATTACTATGTCATTAATATAGATAACATGGATATCTAATGATAGATATTTCAGCGATGTATAGGTATAAGACCATACTAAGTTGGACCTACAATGGGGCAAAACCGGAAAAAATAATTTTTAACCCGATTTTTTTTTCACCAAAAAAAAAATTAAAAAACTAATTTTTTTTTTAAATTTAAAAAAAAAAATTAAAATTTATTTTTTTTTTTCATTTTTTGGAACTTTGAAAAAAAAAATAAATTTTGTTTAACTAAAAATATTTAAAATTTGTATTTTGAAGTATAATTTGGTGAAGGGTATATAAGATTCGGCACAGCCGAATATAGCTCTCTTACTTGTTTTCTCTAAATGATGTAATTCAGTATAGATTACGATTCCTTTAGTTTCAATGGGACACAGAAAGTGTTGGTACTGTAAAAGTAACAAATTATTTGTTTGGATAATAAAATTTTTGTATTTAAAATAAAACATTTTGATTTTTTTTATACATATTTACATTTAATTTTGTTCAATTGAAATGCAATTATATTCTTAATTATTTTCCTTTATTAATTACTCTCATCAATAACTCTGAAAATATAGCAGAATTGATTAGAACTTCCAAGAATTATCTATCTTCAAAATAATATAAATAAATTAGAAATTACAAATTTGAATCAAAATCCCTTTCCCAGACAGTAAGTTGAACACGAAACGGCCTAATTTTCTACCAAGAAAACAACAAGAATAATTTAACAAGGACTCGTAATATTTAATGTCATTGCAACTACCTACTGAGACATTGTGTTGTAATATTTTATATGTAGCTAGAGAATATGCAACTCTAGCATTTTCTAAAACACCCATAACATTTCCTTAAGCGGCTTTGCACAGCCTTTGATGTCTGTCTGACACTCTGTCAAACCTCCTAAACATGTATTGTGTGAGCCCTAGTAACGAGTTGCAAAATGTTTTATCTTTTTTAATCAATAGATTTCGTATGATGATTTTGAATTTTTCTATTTTTAATATTTTGTTTACCTTATATGTGATCTTTGAAATACTCAATGTTTTGCCAACAACATCAGGTTGTGTGTGTGACACTGTTGGGTTCCCATAAGTCAGTCAGCATGGGCAAAGAATGTTTGGTTAAATCATTGATTTCTATCATTGACAAAACTTGTGATATTTGTTGTTAAACATTTTGTAATTTTTTTGTAAATCCTTGTGGCGCCTGTAAAATTATTATTTAAATGGATTTAGATCTTGTTAGTGAGGTGATGTTAACATATGTGAAGTGTGAAGATCTACTTTAGACTGATTAATATGTAGGTTTGGAGATTTCTACGTATCTAGTACTTACATACTTATGTAGATTAATATTAGTTCTGCTTTTTTGATAGAAAAATAATTGAAATAATTTAAGTATGGAATGACAGACTATTGATTGATTTAAAGAGACTGCAGTGTCGTTATTTTGAAGACATGTAGCAGTTTTTCTACATTTTTAATATTTGAATTCCTGACAAAACCTACAGGTTTCTATTGGATGCCATCGGTTTAGCAGCCCCTTGATTAGCAGTGTCTGAAGATTGCGCTTTTAATAAGTCCCAAGCGATATTGCGACATAGCACCTGAGATAGTGAAAGTGGATCCCACTCTGGCTATTCCCGGCTACTTCTCACTACCGTAGTAGACTCTATGGGCAGAGCCTTTTTGTCAAATATACGTCCTATACTACAGAATGTTAAAATAGACTCCATGAGCAGATACCAAACTCTATGAGCTTGATATCAAATAAAATTAGTAACCTGGACTGCACTTTCCCTTAGTGACTGATCAAAAAGTAGTATAAAAATTGATTGAAAGACAGACTGTAAACAAAGAAGCAAATGCTCCCACGAATATTCCTGTTGTATAGTGCTTTATATGACCCTCTGATCGCCAATATCTCATATCAAATATTTTAATTATATTTAGAAGAGAGGTAGATGTAAGGACTTTATCTCAGAGTACAGCCCAGCAGCTACCTTACAGTTATGGTGCCATATACTTTTATCAGATTAGTCCCTCTCCTAAGTAAAGCACAGTTTTAGACATCGCCAAGGTTATATAATATATACCCTTCTCACGTTTGTAATTTCCACAATATAATTTTACGACCCTATAAAGTATATATATTCTGGATCCTTATAGATAGCGGAGTCGATTAAGCCATGTCCGTCTGCCTGTCTGTCCGTTTGTTGTAATCAACTTCCCGAAGCCCCAAAATAACCTACATAACGATTCATTTTTTACCTATATCTGGATTACTATGTCATTAATATAGACAATGTGGATATCTAATGATAGATATTTCAAAGATCTTTGAAACGACGAAACTGATAAGACCATAGTAAAAATATTTTTTAAGCCAAATTTTAAAGAAAATTCGAAAAAAAAAATTTCCAATAAATGAAAAAAACAACTTGAGAAAAAAAATAAATTTTGTTTACCTAAAAATATTTAAAATTTTTATTTAGGAGTATAATATGGTGAAGGTTATATAAGATTCGGCACAGCCGAATATAGCTCTCTTACTTGTTTATTTTTTATTATTTAAATTGTTGGTAAACAAGGTCTGAGAATGCGAAAGACTTTCATCGATTAAGCTTATCATCTTTCCTCCGGATTATATGTCTATGCATTAATGAATCTTTTGATGAGGCTATATGATACGAGGGCTGTATTAGTAATAATTCCGTGACTTTTTGAATTTCCCGCCTCTTAGCTGAAAGGGCAACACTGATCCAGTCAACAGGAATCTATCTGTCTCTACACCCGAAATAATTGAAAAAAATGCACTATATCGTGTTGGCCGATTCTAACCTATATGGATCAGTGGTTTCAATTTTGAATGATCACTTGGGTATGAGAAAACCGTTTCGTAACCTTGGACGAAACGTGGATCCATCACAACCTAAAATAGACCAAACAACAGTCAAAACATTGGGTTTCTCAGCCAATAAAGTTATGGCGACCGGTTTTTATAATCCACACTGACTACCTTCAAAAGGGCCAACATAGAACAATTGGTGAAACGTTGGACAAAGTTTATAGAGCTGAAAAATAAAATGATTTTTCAACCAAAATCCTTTGTTCAATTCAAAGAGTCACGGACTTATTGACCCGTCCTCGTAAGTTTAATCGCCGGTAGTCTTTCGCATTCCAAGACCTAGTTCACCAACAATTTAAATAATAAAAACAACATTTATTTTCCAAGAGCTAGTCGAGACATAGTTGAGAGATTCACAGGATTATGGAAGATAGATGTAGTTTAAGTTTCAATCGTAGGGGTTTATTAAGTCTAATTTGATCTTCGATCGTAGGTCTTTATGAAGTCTGAGTTTAATTTCAAACGTAGGTCTTTATGAGGTCTAATTTGATCTTCAATCGTAGGTCTTTATGAAGTCTGAGTTGAGTTTCAATCGTAGGTCTTTATGAGGCCTAATTTGATCTTCAATCGTAGGTCTTTAGAAAGCCTGAGTGGAGTTTCAATCGTAGTTCCTAATGTAGTCTAAGTTGTACATTAATCTTTAGTATTCATGTATTCAATCGTAGGTCTTTATGAAGTCCAAGTTTAGTTTCATTCGTAGGACTGATATTCAATCGTAAGTCTTTATGAAGTCTGAGTTGAGTTTCAATCGTAAGTCCTTATGTAGTCTAAGTTGAACTTTAATCTTGAGTATTCATGTCTGATATAAGTTTCTATCGTAGGTCTATATATAGTTAAAATTGAAAATTCTAGATAATTATGTGACCTAAGTTTGGCTTCTATCGCAGGTCTACATGTAGTCTAACTTGAGCTTCAATCTTAAATCTTTATGTGGTCTAAGTTGAAGGTCTTTGTGTATTCATATTCATTGTGGCACATGAATTTGTTTCCAATCAAATTATTCAGATAATTCATCTTTAAATCAACTGACTTTCTGTAGCTATAAATGAAAAAAATGAAAGGCAACAAATTCGGTTGCTACAACGTTTTCTGCATGTAGTTATTCCACTGAATACTTATACCACTAAATATCAATCTTAATAACAAAGATTAGGTTATTAAGATTGATTAAATTCGGCACAGTTATACTTTTTTTCAATTTGACTAAGATTATAAGTTAAACAAATTTTCTTTCTAGACTTTAATTTGGTTGGACACCATAACCACAGCTATTTAAATCTTATAAATTTAATTTAAACAATTCTAAAGAACTATAAACTCTGGTCAAAAACATAATACTTTGAATGTAATTGTTAACAAATCATTTGAGGTTTCTGTTACTAAACAATTTCACTGCATCCCATTTAAGTATCAATAAAATTTACAATTTTACAAATGACACACAAGAAAAAACCAGCAGACAAATCGCCAATTTTACGCACATTGGATACGCCAATAACCAACCTTTCGAAGCATTTTTTTTTTATTTTTTTCTCCTTGAAATACAAGTATCTTGTATCTGCCATAATCAAAACTGATATAAAAGTGTGTAAAAATAAGTTTTGAAAATATTTACGATAAAAAAGTAGAAACAAATTTGATGGCATTAAAGGATAACACTAACATTTAGAGACAGACTCACACTCACATGGAGATAAATACACAAACCATTCGTAAGAAGAGTTTAATCAGACGCAGGTGTAATCGAAAGGCGTTCGTAAAACAAATGTCACAACTCGTTTACATAAAATTGCAAAGATAGTAAGTAGTAGGCCACCTTACTCGATCTCAAACAGGGGATTGAAAGAATAGGTTCTTTAATTTAATCAAGAGAGTTTAATTCAGAACACAACTACTTACGTGTTAAGCGTTGGAACAACTCGAGTTGTTCCATATAACTCCTCATAACTGTTACTTGTTGTAAAATAGCTACATAATATTCAAATATCTCTAGTTTACAAGGTTTTTGTGTCTAACTTCGAGAAAATATTGGAAAAAATCCAGGACGTCAAACTTTTGAAATATTTATTTAGTTAATACAATACTAAAAATAATATTAAAATTGGAAAAAAAAAAATAAAACTGAACAGTTTTATTTCAGTTTTTATAAACGATTTCATTTGTTGCACTCGCGACACTTCAACTTTAGTCTCCTAGCAAAAATCCTCCTGGTTTTATTAAATTTGTATATTTCAAACTACTGGTCCGATTGCAAGACGTTGTACAAACGACTCGTGCAAAATTGTAGGGCTCGCAACTTGTACTAATACGGGCAGATATTTCGTCGTAGAACTTTCGTTGTAAAGCAAAGCTTATACTTTAAAAGAAGTTTTAAATTTTCGATTTTTACCTTGACTTTATTTTTTGGTTCGTAAGTATCTTTAAAAATATTTTTCAAACATTTTTTTCTAAAACTATTATTTGATATCTAATAGACTCCAAAGTAAAACGTATAAATTTTTTTCCAAATTCTCAATCCGCCTAGTCGTGAAAAATAATCAAATTCAAACTTATGAATCGGGAGGGCCGATTTAAACATCAGAATTCATTTTAGAGGTATGGTTCCTTGGGCAAAGTTTCTTATTTTGATCTCCAGAATACGATTTCCTTGTCAATTGTCCGATTTTTTTAGCGTCCTTACAAAGAACTTAAGAGTGTTATGATCGGCTGTGCCGAATCTTGTATACCCTTCATTAGTATGTTGCCCGATTTTCCCCATACTTCACAGCATAATTTCAGAGAACTTAGAAGTAATTTCAGAAAAATTTTATGAGGATTGCCGGGGGGAAATTTGTTTGGGGACTACGTAAAAACATGGACTTATATTGTCCAAACAAACCTTATCAAGAGAGAGAGAAGGACGGACATATGAGGGCCCAGAATATAAATAATTTTGTGGGTCTGCGGTGAATATTTCGAAGAGTTCAAAATCAATATACTCCCCATATTTTTTAATCTTAGGTATAAAAAGTATGAGGACAGATGAAAAATAAAAAACATTTTTTCTTAAAATTTTGAAGCGTATTTGGGAAATGAAAAATACTTAATATTTTAAAAATACATGTTTCATTCAATGAAAAAAAAACATATTTTTTTTGTAAACTTGTGTATTTAATCAAATCATTCCTTTTAATTCCTCCACCCTTGCATCATAAAGTTGCAGTTGCATCATAAAATATGCATGATTAACATAAGAACCCCAAAGACTTTAACAACAAAGTGAGGGTGAGTTTTAAACACGACAAGTTCAGCCAAAGGTTTTAAAGGTTACTTTTTAATAAAAACAAATTTTCATGTTGTTGCTGCTGCTGTTTACTCTTATTTGTGCGGTTTGTTGTGTGACATTTTTATCTAATTGTCAATTGCTATGTGTGTGTGTCTCTTTGTCTGCCTAAATGAATTCGGCAGCTTGTCAGTTTTTATTGAAGATTGTCATAAAGATTGTTAATCGTTCATGCCTACACAACCAACAATTGATCGCTGTTTAGTCGGTAGTTTTTCTTTTTCATCTACCAACTCCTGTTGAGAACATTTGACAATATTGAGGTTGTCCTTACACTTGTTTGCAAATTTGTCGGTTCGTAACCTTTATTGTTTTTTCCTTCTATTGTTTGCTCTTTTTTTGGGGTGTGCTGCTACTTGTTTCAATTGCCGTTTTATTGTTCTTGAAATTATTTTTGACTTTCAGTTTATTGTTTAGCTATTGTTGTTCGGTTATTGTTCGTTTAAACAAATTTATGCGGTTCTCATTGAGGTTGGTTAGAAAATCAACGCCTTTACAATCGGCTTAAGGTTTTGATATAAAATTTATAGGCGACTAGGCGAGTCCTGGGAATGTTTGTGTGGTTTTTAAACGATTTCCAAGAATTACTGGCCTGATGGTGGTCTAAAGAGCTGTAGGCATGGGAAATGCAAATCGTTGACAAAAATTCTAAAATTGTATTTTGTAAATGCTGCACATATGATGATGCTGTAAAATTTATGAATATTTTTGATATTGACATATTCATGAAAAATGTATTTTTTTTCAAAACGTGACCCTTTGATTCTGCAGCGAAAGGGTTAGTATTAACCATTTCGGGTTAGATTTGTTTAAAATTTGAATCCAATGATTAATTAGCAAAGGAATTAAACTATTCTTTCACCAATGATACTGCTTACTCTCCATGGATATTGTCATTGCATTCCAAGATACCAAATTGGGTTTTAAAAAGTTGTTGAAAATCTCATAAAGAGTTAACCATAAAAAAACTTGTATTTAGTTAAATAAAACTTAAATCGTTCAATATAAAAATTCCCAAAAATACATAAATTTATTTAAATATTGTACAAATTCATTAAATTTTAAAATATTGGCATATTACTCGGTATTTATTAATTTATCCACTTTTTCCGGAAATCCTGCCATTAAAGGTTTTATAGTTGCATCCATTAACTTTACGGACGTGATGGTCCACTTTCGCTTAATGTCTTGGGATACCGGATATGTCTTGGGATACCTTTCCTGTGTTCTTTAATTCTTTTTTTTACAAGAGCACAATACATTTCCTCTGTCCGAAGTTCTGGACAGTTGTGTGATCTGAAACTTTCAACGACTTTATCTTTGTCTCTGCGCAAAAAAGAATCAGAATCAGTTTGGTGCTCTTCGAAATAGTTGTTCGACTTCTTTCGCCATACCAATATACAGTGGTTGACAAAACAATGGAAACTTTTCCAAATATTCCATATGTAGCCCAAAATTTAAAATATTTGTTTAAAATAAAATTTTTTTTTTTAGTATTTTACTTGTATAGTTTTATTTATATAAATTAACTGAAAAACATACCAACATAATTAATTATATTCTGAAAAAAGGGAACAAAATTTAAAATATTCACTATTTCGCTACTGACAATACAATGGAGACTTTTAAACTTCTGCAAGAAAGAAGTGTAAAACGCAAATAATATTTAAAAGAACGATGTAAAAAGCATCCTGTTTAAAGTTATTTTATTTTTAAATTCTGGTAATTTTTCACAATTTCTTTTTCGCATAATTGCTTCTTTTCAAAGTTAACGAAAATGGCTAAAGTTAAGATTTGTGAAGACTTAAAAAATAAAATAATTAACGATTTTAAAGCTGGTTTAAAACAAAAAAATAACTGTAACAAATATTCAATAAATAAATCAGCAGTTTCAAAAATTATAAAGAAATTTCATGGGACCGGTTCTGTAAAAACTCAACATTTAGGTGGAAGACCTCGTAAGACTACTCCTAGACAAGATAATTTAATAGAGAGAGAGTTCAAGAAATTCCCAAAAATAACTTCTCGAGAGGTTTTTAATAGCCTAAAATTAGAAATAAGTACCCGAACAGTAAGTCGCAGACAAATGAGGCTGGTCTTGGTTGCTATCGTCCTGTGAAAACCACTCATTTCTAAAAAAAGAACCGTTCTGCTCGTCTACAATTTGCCAGGGATCATTGAAACTGGTCGATACAGAAATGGAATACTGTCCTCTTTTCCGACGAATCCAAATACAATTTAAGAGGCAGTGATGGGAGAACATTTGTAAGACGACCAAAGGGAAAAAGATTAGATCCAAAGTACACAAATAAGACTGTAAAGTTTGGCAGTGGCAATATTATGGTATGGGGATGTTTTTCAGCCCAAGGTATGGGCTCAATTCATTTTATAAAAGATACCATGACAGGTATAGGATACAGAAGCATATTAAACGATGTTATGTATCCATACGCTGAGGAAAATATGCCCCTAGTTTGGAGATTCCAACACAACAACGACCCGAAACACACCTCTAGGATTGTAACCGAGTGGTTACAATCCAACGAGGTACGTGTTTTGAAGTGGCCAGATCTCAATCCCATAGAAAATCTATGGGAAATTGTAGATCGTAAAATAAGGACCCAAAATTACACCAGGAAGGAAGACTTATCGGAAGCGGTTATAAGGGAATGGCAAAATATTTCAAAGGAGACCATTGACTCTTTAATTGGTTCAATGCATCGTCGATGTGCAGCAGTTATAAAAAATAAGGGATACCCAACAGAATATTGAGTTATTGCAAAGTTTTGACCATATTTGTTAAAATAATACCTAAGTTTCCATTGTTTTGTCAATGCCGTAATAAAGAAATCTTTTAATTTTGTTTTCTCATTTTCAGAATTTAATTAATTATGTCCTTTGTTAAATTAAGTTAATTAAAGTATACAAATAAAATACTACAAAAATGTTAAATTTTTTTAAGAAATTATTTCAGATTTTAGGCCACTAATGAAATATTTGGAAAAGTTTCCATTGCTTTGTCAACCACTGTATGTTAGACCTTTTTTCTTCCTGATCCAGGTTTTCTTTCAATGTTCAATGTCCTACAGAGTGACAATAAGCCTTCAGATCCGTTGCTATATTTTTAAAGACCTTATTGTATGTTTTTGAAAAGTTTTAACATTTTTTCAAGTACTTTTTGTCGCTGTCCATTTTGACCGAAAGTTACAAGCTCTACAAAGCTTTAGGACACCTCGGGTATGTTCAATTTTTAAAACGATCCTATTTCTTCGGCTGTGTTCCGATCAAAACCATTACATATATAGAATCTCCACGTCGAGCACTACAAAAAACCTCCTCGTAGCTTTCAATTATCTCATATAACTTAGGAGATATTCGCATTTGAAAATTAAATTTTCAACATTTTTACCCACCCTACTCCAGTTTTTTGATAACAGATGGTCCAAATATTTCCCGAAATTTTCATGTATATGTCAAACAAAAAAATAATTGTTTAAAAATCGTGACTGAATCCAAAGTTATATGCATTTGAATTTTAAAATTAAAATTAAGGCGATTTTTCGCTATTTTTTGGGAAAAAACTACTTTTTTTCTTTCTAAGTTATCTAAAAAATTTCTAAGAAGGTGTATTATGAATTTACACTTTTTGAAAAGTTAACTTTACATTAAATATTTTAAATGCAAACAAATTTGAAAATTGTTGATACCGAGGGGACCAGGTTCATCCAAAAAACGCCTATTTTTTTTATCTAAAATTCAACTTTAGGACAAAAATTCTCAATTCGCATACTCGATATCAAAATATTGTAACTCATTTTAGATGGCCATATATGTTTTTAATTGTTTTGTAAAGGGCCCTTGGTATGGATATTATTGCCAAAAAACTAAAAAACACATTTTTGAGATTTTTCAACACTTTTTTAGGAATTGCGGGATTCCTGATTACAAATTTCAAAATTAGTTTTTAGTTGTTTATTTTTAATGGCAAAGTCTATATAACTGTAAAATTTTTTTAAAAAATATTCATAAATAAAAATTAAATTTAAGTTTGAAAGATTTTTATCTTTGCAAAAACTCAATAAAAAGCCATTTTTGTCTTATTTTTCAAAAAAGTATTCCATGAATTTGTAAACACTTCTTCTTTGCTCATATCAAATTTCATTTAAATCGGACTACGTTACAGATTTATTTCCCTCTTTTTTTTCTCATACCACTGTGTCGTAAGGAAGACAAATGAAAATATTTACAAAAACAGCAAAAGAACTATTCATTTTCATAGTTTTGTTGCAAGTTTAGAAGTTAGAACAGAGCAATCCCATATATGTTTCACATCATGAACAAAAACCTTGTAAACTAGTGTTATTAATCACATTGTTTTAAAGTGGGAAACTACATCACTAACTAGATCTTACAAAAGAATCGAAACAATTTTTATATAAAATTTATTGACAAAATTGACCTGAATTTCCTAATTTTCTATTAACATTATAACATTATGTAGAACATTTTTTTCAAAATTATTAATCTCATTTTAAAAATGTTATTTCAGATTTTTCTCTAATCATCTCCTAATGATGTAATATTTAACTTTTTCTAAACATTTAATTCCCCTAAAGACTACTGCCATAAAATCCGGCCTAAACATCAAAGAAACAAAAGACCACCAAGTACATTAGATCCTTTTAAATCAACCGCTAAATTCTGCTTAATCACGCGCAAAACAATTACAAATCCATTACAATCATAAACAAGTCAAAGAAATGACCAGCCTTCCTATAACAACTGCTGTGACGCTATAAAAAGCAAGAAATGTTTCAATATAAAATAAAATACATAATAGGAAAAACTAAAAATCATAGAATTTCTTTTTCCAAGCAAATAAAATCATAAATTTGTTCTTTGGTGGGCACGCTTATTAGGCGTGCAATAATTATTTGGATGCAACGGACATTCACTATAAGAATAAGTGCTGAATACACATTCAATGATGACGTTGAAAATAAAACTGAACAAGCATGAAGAGCCGGCGCTAGCGGATTTAAAATTATAAACTAAATGGGCGTCTTTTCCTATAGTACCGTAACAATTGGACGAGAAAATTTGCCAAGTAGATACTCAAACTGAAACACACACAGATACTGACTCATACTTATATCTACACATTTATTTATGCTTGTAGTTGTTGCATTTAAAAAGTCATAAACAAGATTTTTCATTGTGATATTTAAGGCTCATCTAAGGCTTTGGAATGTACGTTTTTGCTAAACTGGCCGTAACAAATTGTTCCTTGTTACTCGTGTTATATAGATAAAGGAAACAATATTAAGTACTTTTTAGAAGTTTAAGGGAAAAATAGGGACATTTAGTTGGTACTTATTTATATAAATATATTTTTTTTTAAATAAGTAAAGGAATTTATGTTATTGTTGTCACATCTTAAACTATACAATTTTCTAATCTGGAGGATCTGCATCGAAGTCAAGTCATGCTACTTCAACGGGGTTGGTTCACAAATCCATCCAAATTAAACTAAGTGAAGTAGGATTGCCTGGGGACCCTGACCACATGCTGGACATACATTTGGGACGTCATGGTATGCGGGACTTGATCTGATCTTGTTGCTCCAATCCGATATCAGTTGTGCCAGAACTACTCTTGTTTTCCATTCACGCTGTATCCTATAATCGCGGTATTGATGAATGTCGCTCAAAATTGTCGTATACTAATTGCGATCCAATGGATTCGGCACATATATTAGTATGTTCTCCTCGTACACGTGAAGATGGTTCCTGACATGGCTCGGTGTAGGCTCCAGATATGTGAAGTTGGTGCTAGGATAACTCCTCCGATGACATTCAAAGAATAACTGTTTCGATATCATGACGGTGTATTCCTTTACTGGAAGAACTTTCATTTCCTCATTTAGATGCTGTTCCGAGCTGATTTGCATGCAGCCTGTGACTGTAATTAAGGAAGCATTTTAGCAGCTTTGAATAGTTCTCCACTGTTTCTCATTCAGCGACCTACCAATTGTCTTTTATTGCTTTAAGAACCTTGCTTCTAATTGTTTGTGCGTGATTGTAGTAGCACGAGCTAACTGGATGGAGGAATTTGAGTTCTACCTCATTTGCGAAGCTTCGTCCATGTATTAAAGAGTGTTTTTGAAGACATCGATGGATAAAGCTGCAGGTTACCTGTGTATTTCTCCGAGATAACCATTCACACAATATGTTTTCAATGGTATGGCCCGTCGCCATTATGCTGCAGTTGTCCGGATATGATATGACTTCCACTCCTTGTGGAGGTGCTTAGAGATGTTGTAGTTAAACAGAATTAGCGATAGGACCCCTTCCTGAGAAACTCCCTGTTTAACTCTAAACTCTATGAACGACTGGCGGCCACTCATATAATTTACCATTTCTTCAAGTTGTTGGGCATTGATGATTGCAGAACATTCTGGGAGAGAAGATCGTGGTTGAAGAAGGCCTTCGATAGGTCTAGCGTCACGATAATCATACTTTCACAAGGCCTCTGCTAGTTTAAAGCTTTTGAGATCTGTGTGGCAATGGCGTTTAATGCTGGTGACGAGCTGCTGACAAGGTTCAGGTCAGCTGTGGGAGGTATGGGATATCGGACTGTACGATCGTCTCTCAGTCGCGTCCTCCTCTGGTTTGAGGATCGCGATAACTCTACACTTTATCCAGGTACGCAACTCCCCGCTTGCCAAGGTGTTTTAATATTATCATGGATATTCAGTCTGGGCCAATCGCCTTAGATGTTCGAACAACACTTCGTTTCGCCTTATCTCTATCTCTGAATTCACGCGACCACCGTTCAGGATCAGAAATGGTGGTATCCGGAAACTTAATCATCAGATGATCTAACCGGTAGGGCAAAAAAAACCTACTGAAATTTATTGGGGCTGCTGCTGGAACTTTAGTCTATAAACAATTGTTAAATAAATTACTTTTACTAACAATTTAAACAAAATATTACCTTCTGGCAAAAAGTTAGTATAGTTTTACCTTATCATTGAATACTTATAACAGGACTTACCAATTTATGATGTTCTAACAAGATCCCAATGATAATTCAAAACTTATTAACAATCTCTCCAAAATCTCTTTCATCTTCAAAACATAAATAAACACACTTTTGAGTAAGCGGCAAAATGGCTAATCACAAAGCTAGCTGCAGTTAAGATAACACAACACTTTTTTCTCCCTCTCTATCTGGACAAATATACGGCCGTTTATGAATGTCCAGAATATTGAGAATGACCAAAATGTCCTTGTTATTACTATGTTTTTAACAAATGCTCTACACAATGTTTTGTTTTGTTTGAAGCGATTATGATAAGATGAAACCGGAAAGATTTGCTGATCTGTAGTTTGCTAACAAGATCAAAAAAAGATGAGATGTGCTGACAAATTTGATGAGTATTAAGGCGGCCTGCTGAGTTCTTGTTGTTAAACAAAATTTTCGTTTTTAGTTACGCTTATTGAGTTTGAAAATTGTTCAACTCATTGTTGTTCTTTTTTTTATTATTCGGACTATTACTTGTTCATATTTTGCCAATTTTGAGGTGTTCTTTGCAGATTTGTCCTTTTGAGATAGAGTTTTAATCTTGTTATTCACAATTTCTAAATGAAAATTTTACAAGTTTTTTGTTTTTATTTCCGCGTTCTCTTGTTTAGGTAGCCCCTGTAAGGCTTAAGTCAGTTTGTCCATCGTTCCGGTTTGTTTTTACAGCGATTATTGTTTAACTTGTAAACCATAATTATGGTGGCGTTTATTTTAGTTACAGCGTTAATCTTAAAAAAGATAAGTGAAATATGTTGGTACCTTTTGAAACTTAGAGAATGCTAAATTTGGTTTGTTTTTTGTAAATCAAGTAGTAATACTAAACTATAATGTTATAAAATAAAGCTTTGTAAACTAAATTCGACTTGATCATCAGAACATTTAATTAATACGTATTTCACATCAGTCAAATACTTGCTACGCTTATCTCGTCAACGCATGGCCGAATTTAATATTCCAGAGCAAAAGCTGTTTGTGGTTTATTCGCCTCTTTCAAATAGCCCAGCGTCGTTAAATCACTAGAACGAGAAACTGCGAGACCGTGTAATTTCTCATGTTACAACTAAGTTAAAGCATCCATTGTTAAAATGTTCAAAGTTTGCACTAAATAAATGTCAAAAGATGACAGCTCAATTTTTGACATTTCAACATTTGACTGTCCATTTACATCCCAACCTCAAATTTGGGAATTAAGTCATGGAAAGGTAAATAAAATCCCAAAATGGTTTATTTCCTTAATAAAACTCTTGAAAATATGATATTATTGTGATGTTCAAATGAAACTTTACCCTCCAATTAAAATCTCAAAGAATTGTAGCCATGGACATAACTAATATCGCTACCATTAAATTGTAAGAATTTGCGTTATTCCTTCCAAACATCTTGGATATCGAAATGTTTTGTGACGATTCAAAAACAGTGTGTTTTCAACTGAAGCATTTCCAATTTCCCATTGAAAGTTTCGAGAAGCTGTATATCATCAGCATAAATGCAGACATTGGAAAGAGACAAACATTGAAATATATAATTTATGTATATCGTCATAAAGCAGAACCTTGGGGAACTCCTCTGCATAATTGAATAGATTCTATGGAATATGTTCTAGCAACAAGCCTTACACATTGAGCTCTTCTATGTAAAAACGATGAAGTTAGTTTAAATGGCGGTGATGAAAAGCCAAATTGTGAATTCAATTCATACAGTACTGAAAAGTATTTAGAATTGAATTGAATCTATTCACTTCGATAGATCTTCGTCCCAATAACGCCAACCTAAACTATACAAATTACAGAGTTCTCCATAAATGGAAAATAATTCATATATATTCATCTTCATATAAACGCCCTGCAAGTATTTGCAAACCAATGTTTGCGGAGAATCCTTAGAAGTTTCTGGCCTCAAACAATATTCAACCGAAGCTTATCCCATATATTCCCCGGTAGCTCATTAATGAAGTCTCATCCACAGTTCTGTTTCCCAACATTCCCGATTGAACACGTCAACCTTTTTTGACACTTATCCTATACACGTGGTCTGAAAGCCTCATTCCATGGTAACCCACAGAATTAGTTCCTTCTCCTATCACTGAATTGAATTAAAGCTTATTACATTGGTTCCAAATATACCTTAAAAATTCATCGCTTTTTCACCCAATTTACAAGCGATACATCAAAATTCCTATTCACTTCACCCGTATTCACTATAAAGCACAATAACTATTGAAAGGTACATCAAAGGGTGATGGAAAGATCTAATATCAGACACGATCATTAGGTATTTAATAAACTTTGATTGCTTTTAAAACATATTTCCTGGTCATCTGTACTTCCATCTACATTTGTATATATGTTTAATTCGGGTGATTTTGTATAGTTAAACCAAACTGAATGATCAAAGAGAAGTTGATCATTTTCGTTACCTCCATGAATATGATTGACTAATTGACAAAGATCTGAAAGATCTGTAACCGCCAAACTATATTTTTCATCAAATATAAAACTACTCGTATACAATTCGACACTTGACCAACACTTTCATTTGGGAATGATGGGCCAAACAAATGAATGGCGACGAGTACTCAAAAAAACCCACCAAAACATATACACAATTTATACAATCAGAGCTAATTTAATCATAGAACCCGTAGCGAATAGGATCAATTCAAATAAGGTGAGATTCAAGTCCCCACATTTGAAGAACACATAGGCACACATGAGGTCTGATATTGCACCACGGGTGACAATCGTTGGTGCTGCTGTTCGTTTACTGGCTGATGTACCACCAAATTGCTGTAATGATTTCAAGCAGGCAATTAATGTTATTGCTGATCAATAAATTCAGGGCTTTGCGAACAATGTGAAGCACTCGATGAAGTTAACCAAATATCTGAGGAAGCCTGTTCGAGGGTTAAAATTCCATTGCGGAAGAGTTAACCACACATTTGAAATTTGCTCAATAATCCTTGGTCTCACATTGCAGGAGAAGCAAAATAACAGGAGAAACTATTTTCGAACACTGGATCATAAATCCCAGAACAGTTAAAACTAAACCCCATGACAGACTAAGCTACAAATAAATGTCTACACTGAATGTTAAATAATTGTCGAATAACTAAGTTTCTTTAAAATAATACGAACAATTTTAAACGGAATGGCCATCCATGTTTGCCAATATATTATTTTATAAACAGTCTCAGTTAAATCATACAAAAATTTATGTAATACAATCCTTATTTCAAATTGATTTCAATAAATATTCACATGATCTCAAAGGTTCTCAAATCACTGACTGATTGTTAAACCGTTAATACTATGAGAACCAAATTTTAACAATTTTTAGCAAAAGTTCAAATTTCATAAAAAAATTTCACCCAAATGAGCCAGTAAATTCCAAAATATACGCTGCTATGAGAATTTTTCTTAACAGATAAAGAAGCCACCATATGTTGCTGTAAAGTATTTATACAGTTTTAAAAATATTAAACAATTAAGAAAATATTTCTCAATAAATCAAAATATTAGCATACACATGCATATCATATAACTTGACTTACAGAGTTACAGTCCAGTGATTTTGTGAATCAAACAAAAGTCCTTTGAATCCTTGGAAATAAAACAACTGGCTGCAATGAAGACTTATAAAAAGTACGAAATCTTAAGATTTGTAAAACTTACTTACAACAATTTGCTACTGACTGCTACAAAATGTTCGAATAATTGCAAAAATACTATTGAGACAGTAACCAATCAGAGCCGTTTTAAACCGATACCCACCACACTAGTACTAAGGGTACCTTATTGGTTATGAGAACAACAACAACATTAACTACTATTGCGGCTGAATAAATCAAAAACACAAATCCAGCAACAACAATAGAACGAACACAGACGGCTCAAAGAGCACGTGCTGACTGGTCTGGCTATGGGAATAAAAAATAAATTCCAACACATTAAAAGGCGCTGAGAAAAAAAAAACAAACGAGAAACATAAAACAAAACCTACAACAAAGAAGACTACGAAACCAGACAAGAGCAGACCCACAAATACTCGCAAACACAGCCCTTTTAGCCACAGGAATGCAAAGGAAAGCAATAGTGCTGTTGCATGTTGCAACATTAACTTTAACAGAAAAAAGGTTTACCTGTATACGCATACCTGCCGTGGTAGATTTCATTTAGTTACCACAGCTCTGGCAGAGGTATAAATACCGGCCACAGGACGATGGTTAAAGCAGAAACTCACTTGAGTTGCAAGGAATAACATCGTTCTAAAGAGAATTTTTCTTAAACCTTTTTTTCCATTTAAATTTAATTTCAAATCACGTACAAAATGTCGTCCAGCGAAATTTATCGTTACTACTACAAAACCTCAGAGGATTTACAAGCCTTTAAAGTAAATTCGGGCGAATCATACTTTAATCCAATGGCTGCCTATAATCCGGCCATTAATGTGCCCGTACAAAATCATCTTCCACTTACCCATCAAGGTGGTTTAATGGTTAATGCTGCTACAACAAACTACATGAACACCAATGGATTTTTAACCTTCGAACAGGCTTCCTCAGATGGCTGGTTAACTTCCTCGCCTGCCTCTCATCGTTCGGATAGTCCTGAATTTATTGATCTGAATACCATGTATGCGGGTCATATGCAGCAGCAACAACATCAGCAATTGTCAGCTTTAAATCAATACAGCAATTTGGCCATAAATCAGCAAGTAAACGAACAGCAGCCCCAACAATTGTCACCTGTGGTGCAGGAGCAGGTCTCGTGTGTGCCAATGGGTTCTTCAAATGTGGGCACTTGCAAAACTATACCAGCCACTAAACCCAAACGTTCTTATAATCGTAAACCAAAAACTACTTCGACTGCTGCTTCTTCAATAGCTCCATCTCCAACAACAGCTACGGTACCTGTTCCAGCTACCCCCACAACTTATCCAGAAGATTTTCACAATTTTGTTGATTTCGACAATACCGGCCTGTTCGATGACAGTGTCGATGCTCAGGACAATATGATGTTTTTCAATCATGACGGCAACAGTTCTTCACATGATGATTTTGATGCTAGTGGCTCGTTTGATCTAAATGATGGCGAATGTGATGATTCTCTCGATGACTCAGATCCTTCTGCCTCCTCCCAAGCTGGTGGCAAGAAACGCCGTGGCAAACAAATCTCACCCGTGGTAAAACGTAAACGCCGTTTAGCCGCCAATGCTCGTGAACGTCGTAGAATGCAAAATCTCAATCAAGCTTTCGATCGTCTACGCCAATATCTTCCCTGTCTGGGCAATGATCGTCAATTGTCAAAACATGAAACTCTACAAATGGCTCAAACTTATATTTCAGCTTTGGGTGATTTACTGCGTTAAAAAGTCTTCGCTCCAACTCTCTCGCCTCCACATATCACACCTAAAAAAATTGGCCTGTTATGCCGAGTTGAGCTCGTGCCAAAGTTTGTACCTTAAACCAATTCCTGCCTCAAAAAATTATGCTGTATTATATAGTTAAAGAAGAAGTGAAAACAAAGATAAATAATGTTAATTGTTTGTTAAATTCTACTATTATTAAGTTTATTTTGTATAAAACAAATTGTATTATTATTTTTAAGTTTATCTCTACCGGAAGACATGATTAGTTTTATGTGTATATTTTAGTTTTTTTTATATATTTTAAGAAAATTAGTTCAAATATATTTTTAAACAAAAAATTAAATTTTTATTGAGTTTTTATTTTGAATTGAATTCACAAGTATTCCATTCCAAGTGATTTTAAACAAAATTGCATGTGTAAAATTTTAACTTTCGCATGCCCATTGTGGAAACAAAAGTTATTTCTAAAACATTTTAATTTATTTTAAAAAATCAGAAATTTTTCAGAATTTGATTTGGTTTGGAAATCGGTTTAAATTTAAAAAAATGTCAGTTTTTTATTAAATATTAGCTTTATCATTTAAATATTCTTCTTTACATCCCGATCTACAAGCATCCAGAGATTTTCTATGGGGTTGAGATGGGTGGATTGTGGCGGGCACTCCAAAACTTTGTCGTGTTGAAATATACCACCAGCGGCCATTCTTTCACGAAAATGGAGTAGCATGTGTTGTTCCAGTATCTCACAATATTAAATGGCATTTATATCTCCTTAAATTTTTGTTATAGGATTGATTCGCCTCCATGTTTGACTGTTGGTAATTGATATCGAGGAGATTATCTTTGTTTTGGTGGACTGCGTACGTAGTACGTAGTTTTTTCCATATGAGCCAAATAAATTAAATTTGCTATCGACGCACAAAGGGTTGAAATGTACCAAAAGTGGCGATTAATTCAAAAGCTGAACTTTATCTGTTTCAGTCATGTTTGGTATTGGGTTAAAGTGCATTAAATAATACATCACAAACTGCTAAAATTACAGTTGTGGGTAACTTACTTTATTGGCAGTGAGCGGTCAAAGTCAAATAATTTTTACAAATTTTGCGTACTGTGGTTAAAATTGAAAATTGTGATATTTCGAAAGCTTATATTTTTTGTTAAAAGTAGAAATATTAAAATGGAACCATCAACTTCAGGTATTTGAGAACATAAATACATAATTTTTGTTTAGATAAATGTTTTGAAAATATTTTTTAAGATTTTTTTTAAAGTTCTCCATTATTGTGGGGTTTTCGATATATAGATTGAGTTTAAAAAAAATCAGGGCGAGATCGGGTAAATTCCATTAAATGCTCTTAAAATATGAACTTTCAGCTTCTATATACAGAAAAAAAATCGTGCGGGTTTATTGAAGTTTTTTACTTATTTAAGTTATAGTGAAAGAACTCCTCTTGCTAAAAAACATATTCTGATACAAAATAGGTTAAAACATTTTTTTCTTACATTTTTTTTAAAGTTGTGTTTTTATGTATTTATGATTGTTCATTACAAAAATTTATAATATTGTCTTTTGTGTTTTTTTTTTTTTAAAAATTTGTATATTTATAAACTTTTGTGAAAAACAAAAATTAGATTTTAAATTAAATTTATGCTAATGTAAATACATATAATAAATTTATGTTTTGAATTTTTTAATAGCATATTAAGTATGCTTTTATTTCCAATTTAATTCATTAATTTATCGCTTTCCATTCCAAAGTTATAGCATAAATTGTGAGCTAAGGTCTTTTTTTTCCAAAAAACAATAATGCATTTAACGGGTTAAACATTTTTTTTTAAACTTTTTTTTTTTCTAAAGTGCTGTGTTTTTATGGATTTATGATTATTCATTACTAAAAAATTATAATATTCTCTTTTATGACTTTTTTCAAAAAATTCGTAAATTTATAAAATTTTGTGTAAAACAAAAATTGGATTTTAAATTAAATTTATACTAATATAAATACATACAATAAATTTATGTTTTGAATTTTTTAATAGCACATTAAGTATGCTTTAATTTAAAATTTTATTCAATAATTTATCGCTTTCCATTCCAAAGTTACAGCATAAATTGTGAAAAAAGGTATTTTTTTACAAAAAACAATAATGCGCTTAAAGGGTTAAAATTTTTTTTGTTTTTAACCTTTTTTTTTAAAATGCTGTTCATTTACGTAACTAGTAACATCTACGTAACTAGTAACGTCTTTCGTGGATCAATTTTGACCAATTTTGTTATCTTTTTTTGTTTTTTATTGACGACCACTTCCTGACCTTCTTTCCACGTTGTTTCTCCGACGAAATCGTAATTCGGCACACAGTGGATTTGCTAATATCGAATTGGAATCCAATTTCACCCATGGATTTACCATCTTCTAGAGCTTGTATAATAACTGATCTGTTATCAGCCGATAGCTTTTTCTCAACAAACAAAATTGCAAATTTCATCCCCCTAAATCTTTCTATATAGACCCTATCGTGCCTTCAACAGACATACAGACGGACAGCCATAGCTAGATCGTCTTAGAATTTTATAAGGACCCACAATATATGTACTTTTGCGGGTCAGTGATGAATATTTTAATGTGATACAAACGGAATGACAAAATCAATATACCACCCATATTTTTAATAAAAACAACAAATAAAATTTTAGAGATTTATTAATTACACTCTGCTACAAAATTACACTTTTTGGCAGAACTTGAAAAGTGACCTAATGGGGGTTGAAGGCCTAGGTGAAGACATACTAAAACCGTTTTCAAAGATTTTAAAACACCCTCAAAATTTTGAGTTATTTTGAAAAAAACTGTTTTAGGGTAGGTCGTAGTACTTTACTACTTCTAACTCAAACATTTGTAGACCGATTTCAAAATTGTAAAAAATTATGTAGAGGCAAAGAATTAAGCTTTCATAAAATATATGCATAAAATGCATACTCCAAAAAATTTTATAAGTTTTTATAAAAAGTTTCACTTTATTTTTTATTTTTTTCTTAATTTTTCAAATTCAACAATAGTTATTTTAATTTTTTTCTATGAAAGCCTATTTTCTTGGCACAATGTTTTAAAGACAATTTTATATAGACAAAAATGAGACATTAGTTGTTAAAATCGGTTTATATTTGCAAAAGTTATTAAACTTTTTCGAAAAAAGTTCGAGAAAATTTACCGTGTAAATTCGAAATTTTACAAATATTTTTTTCTCATAGTTCTTCTCACTTTCGTGAGAAGGGTATATATAAGTTTGTCATTCCATAATTTCCACAATATAATTTTCCGACCCTATAAAGTATATATTTTTCTTAATCCTTATAGATAGCAGAGTCTGTCTGTCCGTCTGTCTGTTGAAATCAATTTTCTAAAGACCCCAGATATCTTCAGTATCCAAATCTTCAATAATTCTGTCAGACATGTTTTCGAGAAATCTCCTATTTAAAATCATCAAAATCGGTCCACAAATTGCTGAGATATGAGGAAAAAACCAGGACAACCTCGATTTTTAACCTATATCTGGATTACTAAGTCATTAATATAGACAATTGTTTACCTAAAAATATTTAAAATTTGTATTTTGAAGTATAATTTGGTGAGGGTATATAAGATTCGGCACAGCGGAATATAGCTTTCTTACTTGTTATACCCTTCACCTTCGTGAGAAGGGTATATATAAGTTTGTCATTCCGTTTGTAATTTCTACATTTTTCATTTCCGACCCTATAAAGTATATATATTTTGGATCCTTATAGATAGCGGAGTCGATTAAGCCATGTCCGTCTGTCTGTCCGTCCGTCTGTCTGTTGAAATCAATTTTCTGAAGACCCCAGATATCTTCGGGATCCAAATCTTCAATAATTCTGTCAGACATGCTTTCGAGAAGTTTGCTATTTAAAATCAGCAAAATCGGTTCACAAATGGCTGAGATATGAGGAAAAAACCAAGACAACCTCGATTTTTGACATATTTTTGACCTATATCTGCATTACTAAGACATTAATATAGACAATATGGATGTCTAATGATAGATATTTCAAAGACATTTGCAACGACATAAAAAAAAATAAAAAACAAGTAAGAGTGCTTACTTGTTTTTTTATTCATATGAGCTGGGGGAGAAAATATTAAAAGAGGTATTAATAAAAAGTTGAATAACTTTTACAATTTTGATCCGATTTGAAAAATGAAAACCATGTTATGTTAAGAACTAAATTTCCTTTATACGTCGGTATACATTTTTATAAGTTTTTATATCAAATAAGCAATGAAAAGCGACTAGAATCAAAAAAGTTGATCCATTTTGCGTTTCTTTTAAATGTTCTTAACAAAAACAATACTTATCACATACAAATGTATCAAAAGATGCACGTCATTTTAATGCGAAATCAGTTTTCTTTCTAACCCCGTTAAAATTTAAGGTCGGACAAAAACTGACTGAGTTACAGGTCGATAAGTTGACGAACATAACTGAAACGTTAATTGAAGGTTAATTGTAAATTATGCATTTATAAATCACAAACAATAACAATAACAAGTTTAACCCCCATTTTCTCAATCTCTGGTTATTTTTTTATCGTGACGATAAACTGAAAGCCTCATACAAAAAAATGTTAATTGGAGGTTTATCGTTACGAAAAACGATAATCAGATATTGAAAAATGGGGGTAAAAGTGTTTAACAAGTTGTAAGCCTCATGTTACAGATACGAACACATTTTGAAGCAGCTTTCTTAGACTTTAGAATATATTTTAGAATTTTTATTAAAATCGGACAATTAATAAAAAAAGAAAATAAACAAACACAAACTGCATATAATATATATTTTCTCTTTTCTAATTACAGGTATGTCACAGTATTAAAAATTGCCATTTATTATAAAATTCATATTGGTGAGTGAGAACAAATTAAAATAAACTTTCAGGAAACACTTCAATTTTTTATAGTTTTATTGAATCCTTAAGTTAAATTATAAATTGATTCACTGATTAAGATCGATACCTAATTTCAATAGATGTAATATATTAAATATATTCTCTTTTAAATAAATCTTAAAATTAAAATCAAATTTCTGGTATTAAATGGAGACAAATTTTCAATTATTTTTTCTAATACAAATCGCTTTACTGCAGAATTTCTCACAGTGGAATTTAATTTCGACACATTGTCGTTTGATTGTTTTTATTTATTTATTTTTTTTGCTGTTCAATGTTACCACTTTATTATTAGTAAAGGTGATCGATTTGGCGCTTCGTGATCAATTTAAACCCATATAGACAGTCAACAGCACCTACAGAAGAAAAAAAACCTACAACACCCCATCGACAAAAAAAAATCAAGTTAAAACAAATAATCCTGGTGAAAAAACAAATAAAGATCTTATTTAAAGGCTTCTTTAATTTAATGTTGACCCAAACTTTGCACATCGAACTGTGCAGTCAGTCGCCCGTCTTTCGGTTGTTCGTATTGTGCCAATAATTACACTACACACGAGTGTATAGTGCTGTTTCTGCCAAATTAAGTTAAATGTTTCAGTTTTGGGTCGATATTTTTTTGCCGGTGTTTTATTTTCTGGGAGTTTAGTTTTTTTTTTTTTTTGGCAACCGTAAAAAAGTAAACATGCACACCTAAGATTAAGCTGGGATAATATTTTGGATGTTGGGTTGGGGCAAAAGTAATTGGCATTAAAATAATAACTGGCATAATCTTGGTCGAGGGAACAGAGAAATATACAGAAAACGTAATACTTTTTTAAATTCATCCTTAGTTGGTCTATCTATTAGGGTATTCATTCGACTAATGATCGTTCGATTAATCGAATAATTTCTTACGAATAATTATTCGAACAATTTAAAAATAGCCATTTTCGAATAACGAATAATTTGAACAATTTTATGTAGAATAATCGAACAAAACGAATAAATGTTCATATATATTTAAAGTTACTAATTGCTTAAAATTGTTCATAATTTCAAATTTAAATAAGTAATAATGACTCAAATTGTATTGTTTCTGAAATTCGACAAATAACTAAAGACAAAGGGACTTTCGATCACTGTAGATGAGTGTTCCGATAGCTCCTTCTATAAATATATAAATATTACTGCAAGACGTTACAATTCTATAAACAAATCTTTCAAAATTTTTAACTTAGGACTTGAACCAATGAAAATGAAAGGTACGGAATAAAATATTTGTTATTTAGCTGGCGAAATATTAGAAGAATCGCAATTAATAATCACAATATTAACTTAGATTAAAGTGGAGTTTAATGTGATGGAGAATGTGATTTTGAATCGGTCGTCGAAAGTGATATTGAGGATGACATTTATAATGATTACGTTATCTGATCTTAAAATATATTTATGTATATAAGTGATGTTATTAACCGCGTACGTAAGTGTTGCTAAATATTTAATAAATCGAATAATAAACACAAATATTGCAAACTAACGTTTTGTTGCAAGAAAAGCAAGGATGATGTTAAACATCGTTAGACACCTTTGTCTAACATGGTAATAAACTTTTTGCGTATTTGTAAATGCGTCAATCATGCACTGCCTGACTTCAAATTAGCCACGTTCACTGAAAATGATATCAAACTTTGGACCCTTTTCCCTTTATTGTGTAATTCGCTTTATTGTGTAATTCCCCAAGACCACTTTATTAAGCAATGATTCGGCAACGTTGATAGAGCTTGATGTATAATACAATTTGTTATAAATAATTTAGAAATAGTGAATAATTAATTTACTAAAGAATTAGTTACTAGGGTATTCAATTAATCGGGTTTCTGGTTTAATCGGTTAATCGGGCAAATAATTAATCGGGGTTTGGATTTAATCGGTTAATAATCGGTTAATTTAAAATTATTCGATTAACCGAATAATTTGTATTTTAATTTTAAAATGAAAATACAACAACGAATTTTGTGTACAGAAACATAAAAAACAAACAAAACATAACAATTCAACCAAAAATAATAGCAAATATGGTATTTGAGATACATTTTGTATACACATGTGATTTTTTCATGATTTTAGTGAGATCTTCAGAAATCATCTTTTAAAAAAAGAATATAATTTAAATATTCTTTTAAACGATTTTTTTTTAGAATAAAACATTACTTGAAAAAAACTCTCTCGCTGATTGTAGATGTTGGTGAAATCGAAAGCATGATACATATATCCAATATATATAAAATCCTTTGTTATACCATTGGAATCCTTTATGGATTGTTTTAGATTTTGAATACTTTTAATAGTTTCGTTAAGTTCTGATAAAAGACTCGTTTGAAAATAAAAAAAGTTTCGTCTATATAAATTTGTATTTGCATCAAAACAGAAAAAATATGTTAAAGTGCAAAAAAAAAGGAATTTCGGTTAATCGGTTAACTGAGACAAATTAATCGGTTTATTTGTTATTTGAAAATCGGCAATTTTAAATTATTCGAACAGTTAACCGTCCAAAATTAATCGGTTAACCGATTAACGGTTAATCGATTGAATACCCTATTAGTTACTCAATTTAAAACCCGAATTAATGAACGACATAAAAAAGTTTTTAATACGTTTATATTGTATTTGAATTCAGGATCATGTACAACTAGCTCAAATTTTTTAAAGCATAGCTCTAAATCGGAAACTAAAGGGTTTGCTAGTCAATTGTTTTGTAGATTGTTCGGGAGTTAATCTGATCAGAATACTTCTGTTGGAAATTTAATGATGTACTTTGTTTTCGAATGTTTTTTTAATATTATCAATACTTGAATTGTTAACTTTAACGTTATTTTTCGTTTTTCTTTAATAAAATATTAAAAAACCGACATCAAAAATTCATTCTTTAATTTTTAAAATTTAAATTATTCGAATAATTCGATTAATTTTAAACGTTAATTATTCGAACAAGTTAAAATCTCTTATTCGAATTATTCGTTTTATTCGAACAAGAGAAAAACCAAATAATTCGAATACCCTACTATCTATACTGTGGTGGCCAGGTAATTAAGACAAAAGAATCAAATTTGTTGCATTTTCGCATGAAAGTCCAATTTTACTGCCCATTCATTTTCCATGTCGGTTTGCAAATTGTATATCAAAGGAAAGTAAATTGTATCTAGTTTTTAAATATAGGTATATATAAGGGGGATTTTATGTCAAGTGAACCAACTTTTGAAATCGATGTCTTCCGATCGGGTTGGATAGTAATTTAGACACAATTTTTCAACAAGATCGGTGGAGAAATCTCTGAGTTAGAGGTAGTCAAAATTTGACATTTTGGCCTCAGCCATGTAATTATTACCAACTGTTCTTAGCAAAATGTGTCCCAAATAATATAGATAGCTATTTCTTCAATCTTTCGGAAAAAATAAAAAAATTTAACATTTTTTTTCCGAAATCAAAAACTTTTTTTAAAAATGGGCCCTCTTTTCTCTCAAAAGAAAGCTTAGATATTTTCCTTGAAGACCTATTTGGTCGCTTAGTAGGATGCGAGTAGGATATCTATTAAAATAAATATTTTGTAACTCAATAATACAATTTTTGACTTTTTATTTGCAAAATCTATCTATTTTTTTTTCAAAATGGGCCCTTTTTTTAAAATTTTTTTGCTCAAAAAAGCTTAGGTCCATTATTTTAAGATGGTTTTAGTGGGATGCGATGGGATATTTATCAAAATAAATATCAAAATACAATTTTTAACTTTTATTTGAAAAATCTACATTTTTCCAAAATGGGCTCTTGTGTGGGCTGTAGTGGTTTTCCTTTAAGACTTATTTGGTCGCTTAGTGGATTGCGAGAGGGATATATATCAAAATAAATGATTTGAACTCAAGATATACAATTTTTTGAATTTTTTATTAAAATGGGCCATTTTTTAATTTTTTTGCTATAAAGAAAGCTTAGGTCTATTTATTTAAGATGTTTTTAGTGGGATGCGAGTGGGATATATATCAAAATAAATGTTTTGTAACTCCAGACTCATTGATACAAAAGTGAACGAACAAATTATGTAGAGGTTCTCGTGTAGCAATAATGTTTTTGTTGGAGTTCATAAGGTACGAAAATACTTATATGTAGTTTTTCTCGATCACTTCGTTTTAGCGAAATAGCGTTATTCTTACAACTTCAAAACATCATAAATACTCGAATGTTATTTTGAAACTTTTCTTTTGTTTGAAAGATATGAGTTTTACCTTTTTTAACACAAAATTTTTTGTAAAAATCGATTGGAAAATCGTTGAGTTACGGTAGTTTAATTTAGGGTGCTCCACAACTGAAGCTGTCAAATTTGAAAGTCCCTATTGAAAAACCCCTTAGAACAATGATCTTTTAAAGGCAACTTTATTTTCGATTATTTCAGTAATGGTATTTTAATTGTAGTTCTAATTCAAGTTTTTTCTGTAACGAGATTTTAGAGGTGATAGTATTATTAACATTTATTAGTATAATATTTTCTCCCTTCACCAATAAATAAATTTGTTTATGGCCGGTCATTGTGTTGTGGCCCATACTCACTCATATGACCCAAACTTAACGCGATCAATAAATTGTGTTAAAGTTTTGTAGTTTATTTTTCTTTTTATTATTATTATTATTGTTTGTGTATTTTACAAGTTGTCTGTGAATTATTGAAGATTTTCAGAGGGATTAGCCGCGCTCAAGAAGTTGGTTCTACGGTCGCTTTCCTGTTTTCTTTTTTTGTTTCATTCATAACTGTTTGTTTGTTTGATCGTTTCGTTTATTTGTTGTTTTGTTTTCAGCGATCGAGTAAATGAGTAGTGAGTGAGTGGATAATTCGTAATAAATCCAATTTGTCGATATGTGGTAATCGAAAAAAAGGCGATCAACGTGCTTAGTAGGTCTTCTTTGGCAGTCAGTTTTGTTTTATGTGTTGAGGGATTAATTTGACAACACTGAGGCTGTTGTTTTTTTCTTCTCATTTTCTATATGGGAAATCGCTTAACTTTTTTTCGTTTTAGGTTTGTTTTTTTTTTTAATTTTTATGATTTTTGAGGGCTGTGTTTATTTGTTTTATAGGAATTTATTAAGGGGGCGTTTTAGTGTTTATACTCATATAGATTTTATTATTTTTTATTTCATCTACAAGTTTAATTTGTATTATTTTGATGATTAAATTCATAAAGGAAATTCTCATAATTAGATATAATTTTGGTTTCCAAGTAGAGCATAGCCAGCCAAGTGAGCCAGTTTTTGTGCGGAGTAGGTGTTTTTGTTTTATATTTAAAAATATCAGCGCCTTTTTAATAAGCAGTTTTTGTTTGATAGTAGTTTTTAAATTTTTAATGAGTTAATCAAAAATCATTGAATTTCTGATAATTATTAATTCGGTACAGGTGTTTAAAATAGAAATTGGTTTGTATTTCTTAAATATTATATAATTTTCTTAAGATTTAATAGAATGATTAACGATATATAAAACAATTTTGGACGATTGTTTGGGACAAACAACACTTTTGAGACATACTATTTTGTATAGAAAACAGTTTGTCACCAATTTTCTATAGTTTTATATGGAAAATACTTTGTCCCAACATTTTTTAAGGACCATTTTTTGTTCCAGTGTTTTGTATAGAAAACAAAATGTCTCCAATTTTCTATATAAAACACTTTGTCTACAATTTTCTATAGAAACAATTTTCTAGACAAACTATTTTCTATAGAAAACACTTGGGACAAAAATGTTTCTATATAAAATAATTTGGTAAAATATGTGTTTTATAGAAAAAAATTGGGACATTTTTTCAGCTGAAAAAAATTGGAACAAAAAATGGTGTTTAAAAAATATTGGGACAAAATATTTTCCATATAAAACTATAATCTCCAATTTACATTGTATTCAATTTAAAGAAACACTAATTTTAATTATAAAAATCCATCCAGCCTAATTTCTCATAATCCAATTTGTGTTGTTTTCATTTGCTCCATCGAATAATAATTTAACACCAATTTCATGACAATTTCACACTCGCACACAACAGATTATATGATTCCTTAACATTTTATCTGTAATTGTCACTTATTTTAGGATAATACCTTGTTAAGATCCCTTTCTTTTCGGTACTCAGAACACAAGCAGCAACAAAAAAGCGTGACTGGTCAATTTGTCAATTATCCAAATGAGGGGGAACACAAACAAAAAAAAAGAAAGAAAGACTCTCAAAAATACAAAATAAAAAAACACAAAACCGATCACGAATACATTTACGATTAAAGAATACATAAATATGAAATAAAATTTACCACCTGCATCCAGGTGCTTGGTGTTGCACTTCGATATGATTTGAAAGATTTCGATATCGTAACAACAATATACACAACGACACAGATCGAACGGATGTCAATTAGTTTAGAATTCATGAATGAATGAAACGACATTACGCTACCAAAAAAAAAAAAACTTAAAATAAAGGACTACTGCGATTTTGTATCGATTTTATTTTTGTTCTCTTGTGAAAGAAAAATGAAAACGAGATCTTTTGATGACGATCATGGTGATGGGAAGTGCATCCAGATGCTTGTTAAGTTTTGCATGATGATTTTGTTTGTTACGTTCAAAAGGCAGCTTCCAGGTTTGTGAATAATAAATAAATACATTTAAACTTAAGAAAAAGTAATAATTTTTCAGACATTAACTAGGGATTTGAAATGACACACCCTACATGAAATGCAAAAGCTAGACATTGCATCATTCAGTGAACTAAACCAATTGGGATAATCCAAATATGGACAAATTATTTTCCATTGAAAACAATTTGGGACAAATCAATTTCTATAGAAAACAATGTGGAAACAATTTCTATAGAAAACAATTTGGGACAAATTATTTTCTATAGAAAACAATTTGGGACAAATTATTTTCTATAGAAAACAATTTGGGACAAATTATTTTCTATAGAAAACAATTTGGGACAAATTATTTTCTATAGAAAACAATTTGGGACAAATTATTTTCTATAGAAAACAATTTGGGACAAATTATTTTCTATAGAAAACAATTTTGGACAAATCAATTTCTATAGAAAACAATTTGGGACAAATCAATTTCTATAGTAAACAATTTGGGACAAATCAATTTCTATAGAAAACAATTTGGGACAAATCAATTTCTATGGAACACAATTTGGGACAAATAAATTTCTATAGAAGACAATTTGGGACAAATTTGTGACATATTATTTTCTATAGAAAATAATTTGGGACAAATTATCAAAATAATTTATACAAACAATTTATTTTCTATGGAAAATATATTGTTTTATTTTCCATAGAAAATATATATTTATATAGAAAACAATTTGGGACACATATTTTGCGATTTATTATTTTAGAAAACAATCTGGGACAAATTAGTTTCTATAGAAAAAATTGTACCAATTATTTTTGGGACAAATTATTTTCTATAGAAAACTCTCGGAATTGTTTGCTATAGAAAACAATTTGGGACAAACAATTTGTTTTCTATGGAAAATAAAACAATATTTTATATAGAAAACAATTTGGGACACACATTTTGCGATTTACTTTTTTAGGAAACCTAATTGTCAACTAATTTGTGAATGAGGAATAAGGACAGTATAATTTGGCTCATAATATTTTATATAGAAAACTTTTAGGGGTTAAACAGATTTTTTGGGCAAATTATTATTAACAGAATATTCAATTGTACCAGTAATTTATTTGTTTAAATAGCGCCTTCCAAAGTCTATATTATCCAGATATTTCCATTCTATCCAGTAACATTTGTCAAAAATGATAATTGGCAACTATTCAACCCAAAAAAAAGAGCTCTCAAACACAAGCATCTTTTGACCAATGTTCCAAAACTTCAAATTAGCTGTTAGTGTTAATGAGCTTTAACACCATCAATTTGTCACCTCTTGTTAGTGTCCCCATGGGGTTGAGCTTCAGCTTTGGCTTTTGCCATGACATCTACATGTTGCGGTTACTGTTTATAACATAATAATTTCAGTTAAAACTTGAATTTAACCAAAATTAACTATGTGGTAGATGTGCACACTTATAACATGAGTTTTGAAACATTGTTTAAGAAGAAGTTTAATAGCTTGGTTTCTGCAAAAAGTATGTAATTCTAAGGATCGGTTACATATTCTGTTACATAACATAAACGTTTAAATTTTCAATTTCTTTTTTTTTACAAATTTGATTGTTGTATTTATTTCTTTGTGATTGTGTTTAAAAGTGTGTAAATCCGTAAATCTTTTTCGGTTTTTTTAGAAATTGTTACTTTTTTTTGGAAGATTGTTTGTGAAAACAATAAATTTTCTCAGGCGTTTGATGTGTGTTCGTAGTTATGGGATTTTTCTTAAATATTTTACCTTAAATAAACCACAACAATGTATTGTATGTGAAGAATAATCCGTGTGTTTAAGATGTTTAAGACTACCATTAAATTGCAATTGTAAATAAATTTCCGTTTCCGCATGCGCGTTTGATGTGTGAATATTTGTGGGCTAATCCCTTAATTATAGATGTACGAATGTATGAAGTTCGATATGATGTAGGTTCACAGGTAATCGTGCATTGCTGCCACGCGATTTGGAATATAAGGGAGTTTTTTTTTTATACATTTGGACATTCAATAAAAAAAACTAAAAAACTTTTGTAGGAAGTGATTATTAAATTGTATAGGCCAAATTTATTTGCTAATTAAAAAAAAATACCTGAAGATTAATTCAGTTTCAGTACATTCCTGACATTGTTTGCAAAAATTCTTTAACTCCCTTAAATGGCGCTTAAGAAAAATAAAAAAAATGTATTCAAAAATTCTTCCTTTAAACGAAATTATGTGTAAATCACTTGGAAAATCATTGGCAAACGTTCAATATTTAACCTTCTTAAAGGTGATAAAGTTTCGCACATTAATACTTAATTACTTGAATAATTGGGGCCAACGTATTAAATTCACACTCTTCAATCCAATCAAGCTTAAAACACAAACTCATAAACACACAAGCTCAACTTGTGTTGATCGTTAAAGGGGCACAACAATAACAAACAACAAAAAAAACAACAAAAGTGACGCGACAAGACAGACAAGTCCTGGTGAAAGAAAAAAATAACTGATCACAGTACTACCTTCTGAACTCCTTACAAGTTAACTCAAACAGAAGCATACAACTTAAAAGGACAGAGACAGTACTGAAAGACACTGTATGATATAAACTGAAACAAACTGATGTTCCAAGCCACCCTTGAGTAAAATGTTAAGACGACTTCATCATATTTTATTATTCATTTTTATCCAGACAGAATCCAATTGTGTATAAATCGTTTGGGTGCTAAAAATGTGTCTGCTGAAGAGTTTTTTTTCTCTTTCGATTGAATTTCTTTTTTAAGATAACGTTATACATTTTTTCACACGAAAAAGGAGATTTTTTGTAGGTTTAAACTTTGATTAATTTCTGTGTTAAACTATTAAAGCCGTTAACCTGTAGCTCTATATTTTATATAAAATATAAACATGATATTTAATTTGCTGACATTTTCTAAAAGCATCTTAAATATAGCAGACAATTTATAAATAATCCAACTAAACTTTCAAATACACTCTACACTAAGTAAACAAATGACAAATTAAATTTGTAATCATTCTTAGAAAACAAGAAAATTTTTTGTCAACTACAGAGGACGAATCTTAGCCATGCAATATTATTGTTATCCATATAAACTGTGAGCAAAGTTTGTCTGTCCAGAATGACCCAAGTTCCATGACTTATAATCCAGCAAAAACTATACAATTGTAACATTGTAACAGCATATTATGGCAATTTTGCTTCGTATCCTCATGTAAATGAAAAAAATCTATAGATCGTGTGAAAACCGACTACACCACATTTCAGTTCAGGTAAATACCTTAGGTGGACAAGGGTCAAGAGTCATCAAAGGGAGTAGACAAAGGGTTTCAATTCGAAAAAATTACTACTCCATATCTGTTGTCTCCGCACTCACTATAACAGAAGAATATCCTTATAAATATCTCTTTCTTTTGGCGAATACTTGTACATTGAGGTTGCGTTCCATAACATCTCTTCAGATGAAATAATTTCAGCGTTATTGGGTATAGTTCTTAATACAGAAAACATTAAATTTGTTGACATTTTCGAAAATTTAGAAAAGCTTCTTAAATATAGCAGCAAATGCATGAATAATCCAAGTAAACGACTTTCTACACAAAACGAAAACAACTTTGCAGAGGACGAATCTATAACACTAGTGTTTATAAACCGGCTTTCAGCGAAATCTCGGTTTACTTTGGAATAGTAAATTATGACAATGCTACTTCGAATCCTACTGGATATCTGTAGGACAAGGAAAAATCGACTTCACCATATTTGAATTCAGTTAACGACGTTACGGTTAGAGTCATCTCAGGGAGTAGTCAAAGAATTTCAATGATACAAGCTGCTAATGGCGGCCAAACTTATTATCATCATATTCACTATATATATATATATCATATTCACGACAGCAATATCAGAATCTCCGGACCAAAACTAGCGAACACCTCCAACCTGTTCTTCAAATTGACCCCAACAGAAACAAAGGGGAAATAACCATATTCGTCATATACCATTATGTGTAGGGTTTTTACTTTGGTACAATTTGGATACTTGATCTGGACACTAAATAACAATACATTGAGGAACAAGTGTGAACAGATTAGTGGAAACCGAGTTAGACCCCGCCAGTTGTCCATTTCGACATCAAGACCTTAGTGAAGAACAGAGAATTGAGTCGTTGGGGGAACGATTTCCTCGTCTCTAAATACCGAATTTACAAAAACCTAAACAAACAAGACTGTCACGGCTTTAAATAAATTATCAGTCACCGTCTCCATGATCTATTGAAATCACCAAATATACACAAAGCATAAATTGTTCGATTTATTCATTCTGGTTCACTGGATAAAGCTAATGAATTTAAAACATACATATAAAATAGTTCGATAATTTAAAAACTCGAACTTGAAAACAAAAGTTGTCAGGTTGAGACCTACTGTCCCGTTTCTCTTAAACCCTACAAAGAAGGCGAGTATTGAGTAGGCAAATGGAAGTTCCGCAGCATTCGTTCGTTTCATCACTTCTGGTCTATCGGATGCTCCCAGATGAAACAGTGAGACTCGCGGAATAGCATAATTAGATACACAATATTAACGTTGATGATCCAATGATCGTCCGGCAGGAACATCTAATCATCAGGTTTGTAAATGAGGTCAAACTGATGAAATTAATTTTTAACATCCAAAAAGATGAATTGTTTGATTTATTCTTACTGCTCCACTGCTAAAGCTAATGGACTACAATTTTAAGAACTCGAAATTGAAAACAAATGTTTTTAAGTTGCAATGATCATTCAAACATATCTTGTATACTGGAGGGTTTTGAATAACGAGCGCGCGAGCGGATGTTCTGCGTATTCGTCTCTGCAGCATTCATTCAAATGATTCCAGCTGAAGCTTAATTCGAAATATACACAAGCTTCCAATTTCAGACACAGCTTTACACACTAACTGGAATTGTAGAGGTCATAAAGGTAGCCAATCATTCAAAGGTCATTGATTTATCAATAAATTGACGAATGGGGAGTCGAGTATCCTACTGATGATAAAAAACCATGTGAACAGGAGAGTCAATCAGTTTTTACTTTGCTAAGAACTGAGTCTTTATCACTATCCACCAACTGTCAAGACATTCTGTATTCTTATTCTAAGATATGGATTTTAAATTATGAGTGTTTGACAGACGTTCACTGAGTTGCTCAACTGTAAAGTTAAAAAATAAGTCCCTCAGAGAGTGGTCCGGTCTTTTCTCAAGTTTATCATCGAACTCTCTAAAGTCAATCACGTCTTCGACAGAGGGGAGTAGAGAGAGACCTTCGCAGAGTTTAGAGAAACGCAATGTTGAACTAGGAATTCCCCAATATGCTGTCTTCCGTATACGAAGTAATTTTAACTCCGTGAGGAATTGTGGGATATTTCAGAGAGCTAGAGGCTAAACTGTACAGTCAACAGGACCGACTATTGATCAAATTCTGTCTGATATATGATATATTCCAAAGTCATGGAAATTGACAATTAGGATGCGCGAAACCCGGTGAATGAGAGACCCTATATTACATAAGGAATTTATTTTAGATCAGCATGCTAGTTGATAATGTCTTAGTCTATTGGTTGATAGTTCGATTCCTGTCTAAAATCTGCTTGGAGTTACCACTTATTATCTTCGTTAATACAAACTGCTGAACAAATTAGGAATTTATTTCGATGTACATTTAATTATTGACACATATTCTTCCTAAGATTTAAATATTTCACCAAAATCCTACCAAAATTTAGAGCACAAAGAAATTCTTTAAAAATAAAAAAAAATGTTGTAGCTAAAAACAATTTACCAGGCATTTAAACATGGCCTCAAGTGATCAGCAAGTACGAATACAATCTTAATTTTAAGACAACGTAGCAAAAAACAATATTCGCCCAACAAAAACAACTTGAAGAAGAAAAAAAATCTGAAAATATCAATCCAACCTGAACAAAAACATTGAAGTATAGCGGTGCCCAATTACATGTGCACCTAATGAGCTGGAAAACTATATCAAATGACCCAAGCTCAAAAAAGAAGACAAGACAACCACTCTCACTACTTATAAGTAAATAAAAATCACAGGCTTAGTTTACTTTGCAGCAACAACAACTAAACTAAAACTACAACCCAGAATATTTTTTGTTTTGTTTTGTATTTTACTTTTTTCGGGTGATTTGACGTGACAAAGCGATGGCTTGCGTGTGGCAATTTCATTTAAAGTAAAAAAGTCTACTTAAAAAAGAAAGATGAGCAAAAAAAATAAAAAATCTTTCCAAAAAATGTTTTAAGCTTATTAGGGTGATAATTTTATGCCTTAACAGCAATAACATCAAAAATGTTTCCTAAAAAAAAAACCTTGTCAAAAATCAGATCATCAGCTAAAAAGAGTTAATACGTAGAAATTCTACAGTTATGTTTTGGCTTACAAATCTTATTCATATATTCGATTTGCACTCTACTGATGGCATATTAATATGTATTGTATGAATTTTAAGGGGTTGGGATTTGTCATAGATTAATAGTATATTACACATCCCAATAAGCATTTTTACATTAATTCAAGTTGAAAGCAAGTGTAATTCAAGCCTTGAATTATAGTCAAGCAATTGAATTACAGTTGTACACTTTAATGCAATAGCATTCTCCAGTAAAAAGGATACATAAATTCAAGCCATATGGTTTTTGTTTGAAAAATATTTAATTTTTCAAATATTTTTCAAGTTTAAAACATAATTACATTTGCATTCAAGTCAAATTCCAACAAAATGTTCAAGTGCTTGAATTTTTGGGTCTTATTGGGATGACTGTTATAAAAATGTATGCAGAAATATACTTTGCGTTACACAGTGGGGCAGAATCGAATTTTTTTGGAAATAAATCTGGCATTTCTAAATGGCTGGTCCGATCGGTATAAAATTTTACGAGGGCGTAGCCAAATAGCATTTGAGTTTAAGTTATTAAAATGGGCCATACAAATGCTCCAGATGCGTCGATATGGGGGCTCAAACTAGGGTACCTTCGACATTTTTTGTTTCGCATCCGATTGCAAAGATTATAATATTTTTGAAAAGGGCACGCATGTTTGCGTGTGCTATTTATCTCATCTAATTTTTGAGTTATAGGCATTTAAAAATTTAAATTAAAAAATTTTTCCCAATAAAATTTTGATATAAATTTTAGTTTTAGAAACTCAATGAATATGTAATATTTAATAAAATCTTTATTTATTAACGAAATTCAATGAAATTTTTAACGTTTTTTATGTTTGTCTTTCTAAATAATAAGGTGTAAAAAAACTTGTCAAAAGGTCAAAGGCAATCCCGCAATTCCTAAAAATTGGAGAGGAAATCCCAAAAATGGTATTTTTTACAATTTTGCCTATAGGGTCCACATTTCCTTCGGGACTGGGAAAATACTTAGGCGATAAATAGGGAACACGTCAAGGTTTTTAAAGCTGATTTTTATTTTCTGATCCCAGTTTTGGGATTTTAGAACATGTGGCCCAAAGTTGAATTTTTGATAAAAAAAATAGGTCAAATTCCGAAGGGCGTAGGGGCGACATATTCTAAGAATAGGACATGTTATTTATATCAAAATGTTCTCCTTAAAGATATCTTTCAGAAAAACATAAAATTGTTATATGTTCTTAAAGAAAGTTTTTTTTTTAATTAAAAAAGTGTTAAGTCACCTTTTCGCCCAATAAACAGCAAAAATCAACTATTTTTTAAATGTTTAAATTGAAAATCGTTTATTTCATATTGCCATAATTGATATTGCTCTGAAATCTTTTGTATATTATTCGTAATTTAGTTCTCTAACCAACAAAAATAATTCGAGTCCATTCGATCCAAAAGTCTGACCTATATTTTTAAAAAAGGGGACCAAGGTATGGCACAATTTTAAAATTTCAATTTTGAAATGCCTATAACTCGAAAATTGTAAGAGATAAATAGCACACGCAAGCATGTTTTTTCAAGACCTAGCCGAGCGCTTTCCAAAAATATAAAAAAACTTTGAAATCGGATGGGAAACAAAAGAATTGCAAGTGTTTAAATATTTTACATGTCGAAGGTATCCTATTTTGAGCCCCCATTTTAATATCTTAAACTCGAATACTCCTTGGCTACGCCCACGTCAAATTTTATCCCGATCGGACCAGCCGTTCAGAAATGCCAGATTTATTTCCAAAAAATTTTGATTCTACCCCACTGTGCGATGTTGACATGAATTGACGAAGAAGATCGTCAATTTTGAGCCCGCTACACTTTTTCTTGTGAGATTATCAGAAGTCACAGTTCTATACCAATAAGCATCGTTGGTCCAATTTAGCCAAATCTATGATTCAGATTAATCAAAAAAATAACCATTCAGTTGATTGCAGTGACCCAAATTGAATTTCATAATGACTAATCTGATTCGAGGGACAATGTCAAAGAATTGTGCTTCTTTTACAGGATAAGTTCGTAACTCCATTGGTCAAAATGAAGTAGGGCTGAAAGGACAGTTGTATATTTCGGGTATCATAAGCTGGGCAACAATTGAGGATGGTACGGAATGTACGGAACCAGTTCACATCCCGATCTTGGTTATCCAGTGGAAACATATATCTGTATGGTCTCTTCGTATACACGAATGTTCTTTCTGACATATCTTAGAGGAAACTCCAACTGTATGATGTTGTAGTTAGGATAACTCATCCATCCGATGACATTTCAAAAGAACAACCTGTCTTTCCTCGTATAGATGTTGTCCCAGTCTTAACCCAGCATTTTGGCAGCTTTGATTATTTCTCTACTGGGTTATAAAGATCGCTCACTGGATCTTTGCTTCAATTGTTCGAGAGATTCTTCTGTATCTGGATTTGATAGGTAAGAGGGTGGCGATGAACTCGTGAAAGATGGATTACTGATGTTTAAGAATGTATGGTGAATAAGGGGGAGTTGCAGTCAAAATTAAATTGAAAATATATAATATTAGCTATAATTGTCGATGAATCAGTAATACCTCTTCCACAGAATGTAGCATCAACATTTGGAGTTTTTGTTATTTACTTGAAACGCTTTCACTTTAAAAAGTTTTAAATTCTTTCCCTAAACGTTTTTTTTATTATTATTTTTTGCAATACATATTTTCATATTTAAATTTTAAAGCTTTATATTCACAAAGTTTCTCTTACAAAAGCATCCATCATTAAAAATCACAACAATTTAAAGTTCATTAGCTTCTTATTTAACTCTTTTTCTCTTTAGGATTTTGTAGTACTAAATACTTATAAATGAAACTAAATACACACTCTACCCCCATATTTAGTAAGTATATACATCCATAGCGTGAGATACTTGTCCTTAAAGGCTGTAATTTGTTTATAACCAATTTTGGCCTACAAAAATACTTATTTTCCAAAAAATCAGCAACAAAAAAGTCTGATTTTAATTATTGACACATCATTTGTTTGGGTGTGATCACAAAGAGACAGAGAGTAATAAAATGATCAGTTAGTTAGGTGGCTCAGATTGCTTGGGTCTGGGTCGTTGTATAGTTTAAAGGCCACAAAGTCCTTAAACAAATCTTTGTCATAAATATGACGTCGATGTTTGATGTATTTTGTGTTTAAGATGAAATGGCAGAACCACCTACATTGAGCTTAAAAGACATCAAAAACTTAAACAATGAAGTTTCGGTTTCAATGTCTTCTTGCCAAAAAACATGCAGACTTGAAGATGCTGTGTATCAGTTAAAAAAAAAACTAAAACCGAAAAACTCTTACAGGATCTTTAATTAAGATGCAGTCATGCATTTTTAAAATGCAGACATTAAATCTGTAGGTTTATTTGTTTATAAGTAGTAGTTGCTCTTTTATCAGGCCCAAACAAATATATAACATATCTAAATAACGGTAGGTAACTGGATCTTTGCAGCATCATCATCATCATTATTACTGTTGCTGCTACACAAATTTGGCACGGCTATTTTACAAAAGACATTGATCGCATGCAAAACTCTATTGAATTGATGTTAAACTTATATCGAGTTGAAAATCTCAACTAATATCCTAATTATCACTACAATATCCTTTTTTTCACTGGGTTTTAGTCTTTGTTTTTTCCGGTTTCTTGTGGTTCTTTTCGCTCATTATTTCGTTAATTTGTTCTATGATTGTGTGTATTGTCGGCTAATCACTTCCTTTTTTGTTGCTTTCTTAAATACACCAACAATTAACTACCGCTCGCTCTATGTTCAGTGTCCAGTTTTAGCTACAACTGTGAGAATTTCAATTTACCTGATTTTGTTTTACAAACTGAGTATAAGAAAGACCTCACAGTTTGTTTTTTTCGGGTTTGTTTAATATTTTAGTTGCAGTTTTGTGGGCGTTTCGTCCGTGATTTGGTGTCGCTAATTATAGAGTTTGTAATTTTTGGAAGAGCTATTTGGAAGAGTTTACAACTTAATTGTTAATCACGCCAAAAATTTCTCATTGTCTCTTGCACCTACAAAATGCCACACACGCAAGTGATTTATATCAGTATTAAAAAAAGGATCATTGGAAACAAATATTGGAAAATAAATTCGAGATACAAAGAGCGATTTCTAATTGATCCAATAAGGCTGCATAGATGTTTTCAGTTATACTGATTTCCTCCTTTATATATTAAAAAATGTAACTAATGCTTTGAAAGCACTTTGAGCCTTTAGGCGTATTTCATCCACTTTTAATCATTATCCAGACTATTTATTGTACAGTTGCTGGAATTTGGTGAAACATCTCTAAATCACATATTTAATGTTCATAATTCAGTTTTGAGCCAATCGTCCTGTCTTTAAAATGTCAATCATCTAACCGACTTTCAGCATGTGATCTTCGAATTTATTCTTCTGATGTTTTCTTTATTAATGTATCAGTTTTAAATTCAAATATTGCATATCTAATTATTTGAAAGGTGAGAAGATGGTGTTGCACGATGATCCAGAATCCGACATTATATTCGTCTATTACCGATCATCCAATGAAGATGAAATCACACATAGTTTATCATCAATTTCCATAATATCAGAATACGAAAGTTGAATTGAGTGATCTTGTAAGGTACTTAGAATTCAAAAAAACAACAAAGCAGAACTTCTTTGGTCGAGACTGCAACAATTGTAAACGAGTCAACACAATATTTTTAAATGAGTGAAAGTTTAGTGTCTTGTAAAAATGTCATTGATTTGACGGGAGCATTTATCGTTAAATGTAAAGAGAACGAATATTTTCAAAACATTCATTTGGACAATCCACAAAAGGCGTTATTTCCACAACTACACATAAAACTAGTGCTCACGATAAATTTCATAAAGCAATGAACAAAAATGAAGATACCGTCTTATACTCAGACTACCGTCTTATACTCAGACTACCGTCTTATACTCAGACTACCGTCTTATACTCAGACTACCGTCTTATACTCAGACTACCGTCTTATACTCAGACTACCGTCTTATACTCAGACTACCGTCTTATACTCAGACTACCGTCTTATACTCAGACTACCGTCTTATACTCAGACTACCGTCTTATACTCAGACTACCGTCTTATACTCAGACTATCGTCTTATACTCAGACTATCGTCTTATACTCAGACTACCGTCTTATACTCAGACTACCGTCTTATACTCAGACTACCGTCTTATACTCAGACTACCGTCTTATACTCAGACTACCGTCTTATACTCAGACTATCGTCTTATACTCAGACTACCGTCTTATACTCAGACTATCGTCTTATACTCAGTCTATCGTCTTATACTCAGAGTACCGGCTTATACTCAGACTACCGTCTTATACTCAGACTACCGTCTTATACTCAGACTACCGTCTTATACTCAGACTACCGTCTTATACTCAGACTACCGTCTTATACTTAGACTACCGTCTAAGTATAAGACGTCTGAGCACAAGACGGTAGTCTTGTGCTCAGACTACCCAATAAGTATTTTTTACTGGAATTCAAGTTGATGGCAGGTGTAATTCAAGCCTTGAATTATAGAAAAGCAATTGAATTACAGTTGTTTTACACTTTATTTCAATAGCATTATCCAGTAAAAAGGAAACATACATATATTCAAGCCATATGTTTTTGAAAAATATTTAATTTTTTCAAATATTTTTAAAGTTTAAAATGTACTATTTGCATTCAAATCAAATTCCAACAAAATGTTCAAAATCCCGAGATTTAGTTATAAGAGTTCTTCCAATATTAAATTCAACATTTTATTTCAATTGAGTTCGATTCCATAAAGCATATTTCTTGATATGAATTTCTTGAAGATGCATTGCCTCAATAGCGGTTGATCTCTATTCAAACAATAGTTGATAAAAAGAGGCCTGAAGCATTTCTGCAAACCCGTCTCGGGAATAATAATGTAAATAGGAGATGCGATTCCCACCCACGATAGCATCAAATGGTCAATAAGTCAAACAGCCATCAAAGGTTTATCAGCAATATGTTTAGACATATTGATACCGGAAACACACAGTCCATCATAGACTGTAGATCTGTTTAGCTTACTGCTCTAGCTGGATTCATCACAATTAGTTTTATTTATAAGAACCGAAATTTTTATAAGAACCGACATTTCTGGGATTTCACCTTTTTTAGCTTAAATTGTATTTTGTTTGTGTATTTAATTTGCCTAGTCCATTTACTGACAGACTAAAATTTGCTTTGGTTTTAAGTATTTGTTCCCAGACATCACAATTGAATGATTTATTTCCATTTCTAGCGGATTCTTTCATTATTAAAAAAAAAACATTTAATGGAAATCAGTTTCATTTTTATTTCACTAAAATTAAATCATAAATTACAAATGTTTACAAAACATTTAAGATTTATTTGTACGCGCAACGAAACTGAAAGTTGCGTAACTAAATTAAAAAAAAAAATAATTGAAGATACCAAAATCTGTATTAAAAATGTATGTTAATAATTTTCATACATTTAAAAAAATAATTGTTGTCCTTTTTAATGAATTCTTTTCTTTGTCTGCTAAACAAATTGAAAATTTTCCACTTTCAAACTGGACAATGCAATAAAAAAAACGCCGACATCGATTAATGAAAATAGAAAACAATTTGAACTAAAAAATTAAGCAATAAAATTAGTTTTGGTTCACGCAAATTGAAAATCTATCAAGGACAATAAAAGCCCACAATATTTTATAGTTTATAGATAGATACTTGTATTTCATAAAAAACAGTAATGAATCAATTGTAGCCCAGTGTTTTTACAAATCGCATAAACAATATGTAGTTATTTAAAGGATTTTTATATATTTTTTTTTCACTTTTAGAAATAAGTTTCTTTGTTTCTTTAATATTTAAAACAAGTGTTAATGTGAAATAGGGAGTATGAATATCAGTATGTGGAGTAATGTGTGGTAATCTAAGCAAATCCATTGTTCTCATTGTTTTTTAAGAAGAAAACCACTAGAAACCAAAGTGATCCTTTCAATAATATGTTTCGCTATTGTGTTTTTTTTTTGTATTTAAGCATAAATATGAATTTCTTTTCGAGCACTTTAGCCAACCAACCAGCAGCTATTGTTCTATTGCTCTTCTATTGTTTGATACTCATTAGAGTTTTGTTTCTACGGCCACCAACGTTTAAATGTTGACAGGCGTAACACGCCTCTAACATAATAAACAAGCAGAATCCTGCACACAAATTCTATTCGTACAACAGTTTCGGGGTTGAGTGTGTGAATTCAATGTCTGTGGTCCTTCAATTGACTTTTTCTCTCTGCCATGTTGAAGGTTATGCCTTCTTTTTTTGTGTTGTGAAATTGTATTGATTTGACTTTTTGATTTTTACAACATGACAGTTATGATGTGGTTATTTTGTAACAAGGATCCTTAAGGATTTCATAAATATTTTCTAAGAATTTCTCAGCATTTTAATTTTATTGCTTGTAAGTAGTTTTACTCGTACATAGTACATAGATTGCAAACGATTAGATTTTATACTTTAATTTGTGTTCGATTACGATCGTTGGGGTGTAATTTATTAATTTGTTGTCGGCACAATGTTTTGTAGTCTTTGGAAGTATGTTGTACATTTCGATTTTGTGTAATTTTTATTACCAGTCAATCAATTTAATGGGAAAATGTATCATTTAAACAAATTTTCTAAGGTTATATTAGATGTTAGGCGTATACACTCCTTAAAAAATCCACTGTTGTAGAAACCATCTACAGCTTCTTTAAAATCTGACCAGATTAATCATTGTCGGATCTCTTCTTCATCCTGACAAACAACTTCTGAGAAACCCATAAGTTCCGACATGTACCCAGTAAGTATGATTACCGAAAGTCTAATCGTAGTCCTGTTATGAACTATAGATCCAGATTCAATTTCGATATTCTGCAAGCGGTGTTCTGTTTTCTTAAACCCCTATAGATAACATCAATAACGCAATGTTACTTTTCATCCACTCCTCAGTTCTCCAACTATAGGTATTTGAAAATTTTAATGGTTTGTTTTCTATAATCATGTTTAGGTGGAAATCGAGTGGGAAGGTGTAAATCGGTACAAATCCGGGTAAAGCTGGGTTTTCGCATACACCGTAATCGGCATCGATAACGAAAACTGAAACTGCAAAACGTTGGTGTTCGTCACCGTCTCGTTTCTGAATTGTTTTCGTTTCAGTTGGGTGCGTTGCGGCATAAAATTTTGGATGTCGCATATTAAATAGAATTTCATTATTTTTTACAAAATCTATCAAATGACAGGTTTTTCGTTACTGATCGGTGCCGTTTCGTTCCCAATTTTCGTTGCCCATTTCTGAAACGAACTTTTTTTCGGTGCAAATGTATGGAATTTCGTTTTCGGTGCCGATTACGGTATATGCGGAAACGTAGCTTAAATGATGGACTGGTATTGAGAAATACCGAAAGTTCAGGAGAAAACTCCTGAGTCAGTGCCCGTATCACCCATTGAACTATCATTGAAGGAGATAACACGTAATCCTGAAGGACAGAGTTTTCAGCCCGTCATTTCTGGTTGATATTCTGAACTCCATGACTAATATGATCAAGCTTTGGTCCGCCTGAATCCTTAATGCGGATTTATCGTAGATGAATTTCATAAATGTATCAAGAAAATACTCTGTCTTGGGAAGTAAAACTCATTCCACCAGTGATTGCAAGACAGACCAAACAAGTGAACCGTAGACCATAATAAGTTTGATTACCGCCGAGTATGAGCAATTCAACTTCTTCATTCGAGCCTGGGCAGGTGTTCTTTGAAACAGACAGTGCAGTAAACAGTTAAAGTTTGCCAATGTTTCTGTAAATAGGGTGAAACCTTTCACAGCTGAAATAGTCGATGATATTAAAGATCTATGAAAATAACATGTAAATAAAACATGACTGAAGTCAGTGAGAATGATAAACAAAACCAAATATTTCTTTCTCTTTGACCATAGTTGGCAAATTTGGAGTCTTCACTCTGACATTAAAAACATATATTTGGTAGTTTTTATGATGATCTAGTTGTGCAATTCCATTAAAAGTAATATTTTTTTTATTTCAACTTCATTTTGTATTTCAACTTTGTTTTGAAATGTTGACGGTACTTTAAATTGTTGGAGAAGATATTGATACGATTGTGGTGAATATCCATAGTATCCATCCATAAATGTTGAGACGAAAATTGCTGTTGGATATGCCCATCCATTAGCGGTTTTGGTTGTGGAAGATGACTACAATTGTGTTGGCACGTTATTGCAGATTTTGATGTTTGTTAAGACTAAAGTTGATAGAGACGCTGTCAGTGTGGTGTTGCGTATTGGCATCGGTGTTAATCTTGGTTTGCTTGACGTAGCTGATACTCATTGTAGCTGATAACTAGCTGATACTTTAATTGTTGCTGCCGATAAATTGCTGATACTGAACACTGTTACACAAATGTTGGCAATGTGTTGCGAAATGTCCACATGACCAATGGAGTTACCAATACTAACTACGTCTTATGAATATCTATAATCAGTAGCAGTTGCTGTAACTCGAAGAGAAGTTAAAAACACTGAGGAGTATCTCATAAAAATAGTTTAATCAGAAAGAAAGCGTCATGTTATTGGCAAAATAATTCGTGTTACACTTTTTGTCGAGGCACTTCATTATCCACCCCATGGTATCGTTTCAGCTCTAATTTGCTAACTAGGCACTAAATTCTACGATATTCAAATAAAAAAAAAATATGGCTTGTTCTTGGCATGCTCTAGATGTTTAACCCCAATAGCAAACTTATCTTTATTTTATGTTTTGTATGTCAATACGATGTATTCATTTGGAAATGTTGACAGTACTTTGGATTGAAGGAGCAGATATTCGAAAAGTTGATGCTACAGTTGTTTAGTGCCCAGGTATTTGTGGTAGATGTTGAGATGAAAATTACTGTTGGATATGTAAACTATAAACTGAGACAGACTACAGTTGTGGTGGTTCATTAATGCAAATTTTGATTGTCGTTAAGATGTGTTGGTGTCGGTGTTAATCTTGGTCGTAGCTTGAAGTAGCTGTTACTTGTTGCAGCTGATAACTTAACTTGTTCCAGTTGATTACTAACTGATACTTTATTTCGTTGTGGCAATGTATTGCGAAATATCCACTCAAGAACCAATAAGATAGAAAACAGTACTATGTAGTTTAGTGTTGTTATCAAAATTAATTTAACTGACACTACATTGACTTTCCAAAATTGATTTAAAAATGTATGCAACAACGTCCAACTTGAGAAAATTGGAGACATAATTGATGGATTATTTTTGACATGGATTATAGTATAAGTGCCAATTGGAGTTGGTGTTTAAAATCTAAGATTTGGTCACTCCTTTAGTGTATGTGATCGCCTTGGACAAGACTTCTCTATTAATTTACAATCAAGAAGTACAACAAATTTAAATATATTGTACAACGGCAATAAGCAAAATAGAAAATACCAAAATAAGGGCCAAACCACAAAATTTAAAGTGAAATGAACAGCAGGTATTAGAAAAATAATCGATAATTTTACAAAATTGCTTATTTATTTAAAACTAGTTGACCGCCCCGCTTCACCCGGTAGCATTTACTAATGTTAGTTCTTCATGTTTCTCCAACCGCATACTCCTGCCTATTCTTATTTATTTGCAAATAAAATATCTAAATTTGTTCTGCATACTTTAGGGAGCTTTTTTATTACAATTGACTGTACTCAAAAAAAAAAAATTTCCGAGTTTTACCCAAAATTACAAGGAGACAAAAAAAGAATTGGAATTGCCTAGAGCTAAAAAAATGTAATTAATGAATATTTCCTATCCAAATGAACCGAAACTGAAGTAATGATAGTGCAAAATGTAAATAAAAGTATGAATAACAAAACATGCGAGTTAAAAACGGGAAACCCCCGGAATTTAACTTTTTTCTTACATAAAATAAAATTTGTCCGAATTGTAGAGGTAAAAATTTTAAGTTGTCCGAAATATAGAAGCGTCCGAATTATTGGAGTGTCCGGACTGGCGCATGTCCGGACTGTCGAAGTTGTACTGTACTTTAAAATAAAATTCTTAATAAATACGAAATTAACCCTAGGCTCTCTTTTGTTGTGTCTTATTTCTGACTTTCTGGATGAATTTTCCGTTTTAATGTATTCAGGGACTTATAGTAAAATTTCACGGATAATATTTTTGCGGAACATTTTAACCCCCTAAATCCCTGTTTTAATGGATTTTTTTGCTATTTTTTACAAGAAGGACAATAAAGACTTGGGGATTTAGAGGGTTAACATATTATACAAAAATGTTCTTCGTAACATTTTACATAAATTTGCTGAACACATTTTATACCTAAAATTTAAGGATCACATGGTTTCTTATGCCGATTAACAATAAGAATGTAACAGAGTTGGGAAACTTTAACCCCCCCTCAAATGAAATTCAGCTGTAAACTTTCAAAACGCCGATACAGGTGTCTTATTTTTTTGTCTCCTCTATCAAAATTTATTGATCGGATCTTGTAATTTTTTTTTGTGTTGTTCAGTGTAATTAGTTTATTCATTATACAACTGTCTATGGGACTATTCTCTCAGAGCCGCTTTTACTCCTAAATGTCATACGATTCATCGCTCATGTCACAATTGTGCAAGTCATTTACATAATATCAGAATTCCAATTTTATAAGGACGCGTCCATAAAACCTACAGCAGGAATTGATCTCCATAGTGTTTCAGCAAACAATCATAACATACTTTACTATATGTTTAATTATATCGCTAAAGATGCCACCAATGATCCTTTTACATGACTATATAGGCCTTATTCACGTTATGGATCGTATACAATGTTTAGGATCGTATCTGGAAGGTAGAACATTTCCGAATCTTTCCAAGATATTCAATCCAAACCCATTCAGTCTCGATGATTCAAAGTTAACGTTCGTATGCCTATTCAAAAACTGAACTATCAGTGTAAACTGTTACAGAGCCATCTGGTAGGTAGAACATTTGAGCCGGTCAAAAATCATTATGAAAAATAACAAACCAAGAACTGTCTTCGGTGTGAAATATTCCATCACTAATCACCGGGGTACCATCTGACCACTGAGTTCAAAACCAGTTGTTAAGCCATCATATCCATTGGAAGCCAGTCCATCACAGTGACCAAAATCTTAAATGAAGTCATGCGTAGTGCTCCCTTGATCAGGATCGCAATTATACTAAAGATGCATCCAAAGAACCTTCAGCTGGACTATGTGTCAAACTCCCATCACAAATATATGTTCAATTACAGTGCTAAAGATCCATTTCACACTTTTAGGATGTATACTCCCGTTCCGACCAATTTTACATTAGTATATGACTGTATATTTCCTCTATTCCAAGTTATTAAGCTTTCATTACAGTTTCCTATCATGCTCTGCGTTACAATCAATGTAACCCCATAAAGTCTCGAATATTCAAAGTTAACGATCTTATGCCTATTCAAAAATCTTGTCCTAAATACGATGCAATTAGCTAATTAATTAAAAAAAGATTTGTTTCAGCAAATTAGCAATTAAAAGTTAGCGAACTTTATTTAGTACTTAATCAATTTCCCTTACACAAAACATGACATTCTCATAAATTGTTTCAAATTCATCTCTTAAATACTGAAAATCCAAACAAATATTTGTAGACCTTCCTTGCGTTACCTCAAACTGTTCATTATCCTCCTGGTAGATACTCAAACGCGCCAAAATATTCAAACTAACTTGAGCCGCTTCCAGCATGTGTTGATTGATCTCCCCTAAATTTGAGAGAACACAAAGTGTCACAGTAGCATGATGACTCTCTCGATCGATTCTTTTCAAATCTGTCACATTGCAAACATACACCAATTCCTGTATCTCCGCAGCAGCATCATGTATATATTGAATTTCCTGCACAACTTCATTTTTCAACTGGGAAAGACTGGTGTTGAGAGCCTGTTTGCAAACGAAATAATTTTCTAACAGATCACGATTGAAACGGGCTATTTGTCGTTCGTATTGTTTGTAACACTTTTTGACTTCAGCGGATTGTTCTAAACTGTTGATTTGATTGAGTTTTTCATTGATTATCGTTTCGTAGTTGTGCATGTAATCGAGGACTTTCTGTAGGGTGCCAGAATTTTCATCGATTTGACGTTGTGTATCATTCCAGGTCATTTCAGCATTGTGTTTTTCACTCTGTATGAGTAAACGTATGCCTTGGTAGAGAGATCCATGCTTTTTGGATAATTCCGGTAAATAGACTTTAGCACAAACCGATGAAAGCTGAAAATATAGTAGGTAGTTATATATATTTTCCATTTTGATTTAATAATAGATTTTTCCTAAAATATCAAGGTTGACTCAAGTTACCGCTAATCAACCCTTACCGAAATAACTGTAATTACCGTTACAGATATAATTGTAAATACCTTTACCGATATTCTAATTTAAATTAATAAAATACAAGTTTTTATTTTCAAAAATTTAGTTTTTTCTTCAACATTCCCTTGAAACCACTAAACTTACAGTTTTGAATCTTTTTTTATTTGATTGAAATTACTGTTACAATTTACAAAGTAAATATATTTTTATTGTTCTAATCACTAATGATGAAATTTTTAACTTTTTTCGAAAACCCTTCCATTATGGTTTAATAGTGCTTTATGTCACTTTGTTCGAACAGATTGTCCATCTCCGTTTAAAATCTACCACACTTTTGGACACCTTTTTTGTGCTCTTCAATTCTCTTTTAACAAGAGCCCAATATCTCTCTACTGGCCTCAGCTCCAGGCAGTTTGGAGGAATTGCCTCTCATGGTACAAATACCACATTTTTTCATACGTATAGTTCGTCATCCATTATGCAGCAGGTATATTTGTTGTATAAAATTTTACTTCATTTTCCGAGCATTGTCTTTGGCCTCTAAATTTTTAGCAGAGTTCCTGCCAGGAACTTTTTGAGCCTTGTATGTTTTTAAACCTGTATTGGCTTTAACTTTTCGTACCAAATAGTCCAAGTACTGACCTAACCGGACTGCTTTCCTACCGGAGGTGTTGGGAGCTCTTTTGAAAATGCTTTCTATTATTTTGGCTTTAGAAACATCATGTGGACCATTCCTTCTACCTGAAACAGGTATTCTATCAACGGACAGTTCTCCCGGTACTGTTTGATAACATTGGAAACAGTTTGATAGCAGACCTTTGATTGTTTGACCAATTTTTGTAGGACCAAGTTGGGTATTGTTGAAAATATTTAATAATTTAAGTTCGCACTTTTTTCTGGTCACTCATTTTAATCAGATTAACAACAAATGAACATAATTGACATGCTTTACAAAGGTAACTTGATCAAAAAAAATCAAATAATACTTTGGTTAAAAGTTTTAATGAAAAACGTGTGTTAAGAATTTTACGATCTCAAACCTTATATAGATTCAATGCTAAAAATCGTGTTAATTTATTTAAAGATTTCGAAATATATTATTCATACCATAAACAGTCCTATAGCCGTTATTAAATACAATTTCATTGCGATCTAAGTACAAGCAACTAAATATTTTAACTAAAAAATTCTTAAACGAAAATTTGTTAAATAATTTGGCAATTTCCTCCAAATAAAATTAATTTCAGATAAAACATAAATAATTAAAGATAAAATGTTACAAAAAAATATATTAATTAAACAAAGTGCATTTTTAAATTAAACTTAACTGACAATGAAATTTTGTGTTATCAATATTTGTTTAAAATTACAACGAAAACAACAATTAAAAACACTTCGGCATATCTCAAGCACTCAATTCATCAGAACAACTATATCTAATGTATTTTTTTCAACATCTAATGTATAGTTTTTTAACATTTAAATTAAATAGTTGTAAATCAAACGTTGAAGCTTACAGTTGTTGAAAATGATAAAAATACTGATTTTAAGTTTTTGTCTAATAAGCGCCAGAAATGTAAGTTCTAAAATTAATATCAGTACTGAAATGCTTAAGAATAAATTAATAACATAATTCAATAGGTCTTGGCCTCCACTGAGCTGGCCCAGCCAGCAGACAACACTGGGTCAGTTTCCAATATGATGGAACATTTATCCGAACACACTTCTAGTGTCACCAATGAACTGGTATCCCAATTGGCGGCTAAAATTAAACGCACCACCAAAACTTTGGTGGGCAATATTGAGGTGGTTATAACCTCAGCCCTTAACCAACTAGCCCAACCCATCGAGGACTTTCAAAATAATATAAAATCCTCACAATGCCAACCTTTGATCACTTTGGAGGAATTGCAGCAGCGTGTTAACTCAGATCTTTCAAAGTGTACGCAAAATCTTAAGGACATCGTAAACACTTTCCAAACCGATGCAAATGAGTTTAATGTTGTGCTAGAGGAGAATGTTAAGGAAATTATTGAATTGCCCCAACAATGCGAAGATGTACAAAATGACACCGGTTTCGGCAGCAACGTTAGTTGTTATGTGGATAAGATTGCCAAGATTAATCAGCAGATAGCTTTAGTTTTGAATAGTGCCAGCATGACTTTAGTTCATACACGCCAGTTGGGTGAACAGGCAGTGCAAGAGGGACGAGGTTGTGCTGATAATGTGGTCGCAACTACTGTGGAGTACATTGATAAAATGTTGGCATCATGCCAGTTAATTGAACAGTGATTTGATTTTACAATTCCTTTAACTATTTTTGTATTTCAAGTGTTAATAAAAGTTACGCTAAATTGTGTGACATTGAATTAATTGGTTTTAAATTAAACTAGCACTTTAATTTTTCAGTCTTGTATGTCAGGTTAGGAAATAGGAACCAGATCATGATAGCATAATTATTAGCAATACCGTGTTCTGTAAATCCTTCATACCTCTAGATCTGAAAAGAAACATATACATTGCCCCTTTGTTAGACCATAGCGTATCCCAGAGAGAGCGTTCGGCATCGATCGAAGCAAATAGTATTCGGACGGGACAAGGTTTAATACATATATTAATGTTACGATTAATGCCTGACCGCATAGTTTTTTGGCAAATGCTCGCTTCAAACGAATCAGTTGCGTTCAGTACAGGATGGTCTAGCCAGATTTCAGAAGCTCATAATAGATTGGACCCTTTAGCTCCACCCAAATACAGAGCAATACCTTAGCGCCATGGATATTTAGCATTGTTATCGATTCGAATGGTTGGCCGGGATTCACATACGATCTCTTGCGCTTCGGGTTATGGTAATGGGTCCATTTCATCGCAAGTAATGACTCGGTTCGAAATTATTTTCTTTTATAGCGTATTGTAAAACCGTCTTTCAATATATATCGGCTTCAATTCGCATGGTACCCAATTTGCCCGCTTTTGAATGAAATCTGCTGCTTAAAATTGTTGTTTGAGTAGCTACCAATGATTTTGCAAACTCTTGTTGAGTTTGACAACAATTTTCATGGAGTAATGCCACCATTTCTTGGTTTTCAAACAATTTTGGCTGGCCTGGACGATCATTGTCTTCCGTGTCAAAAACACAACTTCTGAACCGCATACCACTTCCGAACGTTGAAACCGATTCACCATCAGTGTGCTTCAGCGGCACTTTTTTTTCAAATTAAAGAAGTAAAGCAAAACTTGTCCCTTAAACGACGCTTTGATGATACAAAATTCGAGATTTTCGAAGCAAAAAAATGTTGTTGTTGAAAATATAATGTTCAATAACTAAATGAATAAATAATTTACAGATAATTAAAAACAAAAAAAAACTGCATTCATAAGATACACCATCTATTGTAAATACCGCATTTTTAAGTCAGGTTTTATACACCCTATATACTATGCAACTACTTTATACTAAGGACTGAGATCATAAAATTCTTAACACACGTTTTTCATTAAAACTTTTACCCAAGTATTATTTGATTTTTGTTTTGATCAAGTTACCTTTGTAAAGCATGTCAGTTATTATGTTTAATGTCAATTATGTTCATTTGTTGTTAATCTGATTAAAATGAGTGACCAGAAAAAAGTGCGTACTAAAATTTTTAAATATTTTCAACAAAACCCAACTTGGTCCTACAAAAAGTTGGCCAAACAATCAAAGGTCTGCTATCTATAACTGTTTCCAATGTTATTAAACAGTACCGGGAGAACTTGTCCGTTGAAATAAAACCTGGTTCAGGTAGAAGGAATGGTCCACATGATGTTTCTAAAGCCAACAAAATAGAAAGCATTTTCAAAAATTCTCAACACATCCGGTAGGAAAGCAGTCCGGTTAGGTCAGTACTCGGACTTTTTGGTACGAAAAGTTAAAGGCAATGCAGGTTTAAAGGCGTACAAGGCTCAAAAAGTTTCTCTGCTAACATATTTAGAGACCGAAGATAGAGCACGGAAATTGAAGTCAAATTGGAAACAAAAAATATACCTGCTGCATAATGGATGACGAAATGTACGTATGGAAAATTTTTCGCAGCTTCTGGGTCAATTTTTTTATGTTGCAGATGCGCGAGGGAATGTTGAAGAAAAGTTTAGGACCCAAAAGCAGACAAAATTTCCCAAAAAGTTCTTGGTATGGCAAGCAATATGCAGTTGCGGCAAAAAAGCCAAACATTTGTTACAAAGGGCTCTATAAATACCGAAATTTACATCAAGGAATGTTTACAAAAAAGAATATTTCCATTCGTAAGACTTCTTAATGTGTCCACTTATTTTCGGCTTGATTTGGCATCTGTCACTATTGGTAAGAAAGGTCTTGAGTGGTACAAGAACAATAATGTGCTATTTATACCAACACGCAGAGAAAAAATATAATTGGGCATGGTTACTGTAACCATTTATATAGTGTTACAAGTTTTTTAACTATATTATAGTCACAGTAACCATTTACATTATTGTGGTAACCATAATATGGTTAACTTACGATTCACATGATTGTCTCAACCATATATATGGTTACAGTAAACATATATATGATTGTGGTTTTCGAAAAAGGTTCAAAATTTCATAATTAGTGATTAAAACAATAAAAATATATTTATTTTGTAAATTGTAACAGTAATTTCAATCAAATAAAAAAAGATTCAAAACTGTAAGTTTAGTGGTTTCATTTTTATTAACATATGTATATGTATGTTAAAAATTTTTCGATATCAGTCCTTATATAAGTTTGTCATTCCGTTTGTAATTTCTACAATATAATTTTCCGACCCTATAAAATATATATGTATATTCTGGATCCTTATAGATAGCAGAGTCAATTAAGCCATGTCCGTCTGTCTGTTGAAATCAATTTTCTGAATACCCCAGATATCTTCGGGATCCAAATCTTCAATAATTCTGTCAGACATGCTTTCGAGAAGTTTCCTATTTAAAATCAGCAAAATCGGTCCACAAATGGCTGAGATATGAGAAAAAACCAGGACAACCTCGATTTTTGACTTATATCTGGATTACTAAGTCAATAATATAGACAATATGGATATCTAATGATAGATATTTCAAAGACCTTTGCAACGACGTATATAAGGCCATAGTAAGATGGACCTACAATGGGTCAAAATTTAAAAAAAAAAAATGTTAAAAAAAAATTTTAAATTTTAAATAACGATTCGAAAAAAAAAATTACAAAAAATTAAAAACAACTTTGGAAAAAAAAATGTTGTTTACCTAAAAATATTTACAATTTGTATTTTGAAGTATAATTTGGTGAAGGGTATATAAGATTCGGCACAGCCGAATATAGCTCTCTTACTTGTTCAAACAAAAGAAGTAACCAAAACTTCCCACTTAAATGACGCTTTGATGGTACAAAATTCGACATTTTCGAAGCAAAAAAAAAACGTTGTTTAATCTATAATGTTCAATAACTAAATGAATAAATAATTGACAGATATGTACCCTTCAAAATTACCTATCAGTAATTAAAAACAAAAAAATGCATTCATAAGATACGTCATCTATTGTAAATCCTGCATTTTTAATTCATACACCCAATAATATACTATACTACTACTTTATACTATAATTTAATTTATTTTATATTTTTCTTTTCAGGTATGTTTGTTATGTTATTAACACATTGACTGCCACGTCGGACACATATGTGTGACACTGCACTATGCGGTTTACGCCACGTCGGACACATATGTCCGACACGACTTTTACTCTCTAGAGACATGTCAGACAATAGCGCTTGATTTTAAGAATTTTTTCGATGTTGTCTGGCAGTTCCTCATCAAAACTGTAATCTTCACATACTTCATCACTTTCTGAACTTGTACTGAGTATTTTTTCTAACTCAGTATCCCATAAAAAAATCCTTTTCGCCATTTCGTAAGACCATCTTATTTATAAAAAAAAAATCTGTTTCTAAGCAGTAAATATTACTGACAGTAGCCTAAATTCCACTATTGACGTTTTCGAAGAGATTACGCAAAGAAAATGCTGTGGCCCCCAGCATCTTATTTGCTGAAAGTGCCTTGGCAGTCAATGTGTTAAAATTATTATCGGTAAGCTAATATATTTTTGCATAAAACCTTCAGTTATTGTCGATCATTTCGCTTTTAATGAAATTTTTTACTTTTGGGGAAACTGACATGACATTTCTCAAAATCTCTTATTGTTTGGGTACTTTTTATATTGTCTGAAAAGTTCATGGCGATAGTAGAATAAATAGTTGCTACAACAATCTTTCCAATTGTTCTGTTTTGTGTTACCACATGTGATATTTACTAGTTGGCATCGTTAATAAACCCAACAACTGACGCCACAAATCCATTCCAAAAGCTGATGCACGTGCATAATTGAGCAGTCTCGGTAACAAATAATAATGATTGAATGTTTTATTAAAAAAATAAAATAAAACCCCAAAAACTATATAAAAACTCTGTACGAATTCGGTAGAATTAAAGACAACATGCTCCTACAGAAAATAGCATCAGCAGTATTAAGAAGCATTGTCAACATGACACCTTCCTAAAGAAAAAAATAATAAAAAAGTAAAAAGAGAGAAGAGTACACGAAGTACATACGCACGCGCAGTGCGGCAAAAAGGATATAAATAAGTACGAATACAAGTATTAGACCAACTGTTACCATTTTATAATCAACCAAAAATAATAAAAAAGATAGATGAAGAGGAACAAGAAGACAAGTAAGGGTTGTAGTATTATAAAGGGGAAATTAACTCTTTTTTTTTGGTTTAGATCCTGACTGCAGCTTAGGTCCTTTTTGTGATCGTATTTTTTTTTTTGAATGAATTTGTATTTAACACATTCTTACATTTACAAATACTTAAACAGTTAAAAAAAGGTTTTGAAAAAAAGTCTTCCTGCTTTGAATATAATTTTTTATTGAGTTTAATATCTGGTTGTTTTTTATATATGTTTATTTATGGACTTTGTCTTTCGAAACTAACTCGTGCTTTTTCAATTTTGTAATTACTATTATTTGAGATTTAATGGGACCAACTAATTTTCGAATAATTTTTGGTGTACAGTACAGAAAGATTAACGAATGTTTGCACTTTGGTACAAAGTATTTCCTCAGAAAAGGGAAATTACCTTAGCTCAGGGAAAAAGTAAAAGTTGGTTTTAATGGATTATCTATAATATATAGATTAGAATTTCCCGCCTCTTACCTGAAAGCGAAACACAGCTCCTGTTAACAGCCATCTGTCAGTTGACTCATGTCAAAATTTGAACAAGCTGAGAGTTTGTGGAAGCGAGAGTTTGTGGAAGCCATAAGCATCTAGCATGGCTCAGTGGTTTAAATTTTTAATGATCACCTGGGCATAGAGAACTTTCTACAAGTGCGTCGTTTGCTCACAATCGGGTGCACACATATGCAATTTCCATGGCAAAAATCCATCCGCCCTATTCTCCGAATTTAGTCCCAAGTAACTATTTCTTGATTCCAAACCTGAAGAAATGGCTGGGCGGAAAGAGATTTGACTCCAACTATGAAATTTTTAGACGTTTCTTCCTTGTATGTGTAACAAAAACGCCTTTACTAGTCCAGGATAATAAGGATACTATTATATAAATACTAAAATAGAACTTTCTAGTATGATACCGATAGGGAACGTATTGTTTCCCTAATTAATTTGCCACGCAAACAACACAAGGCAGATATTTTATATATCAATGGATAAGGGATTTTGTCTATTTTTCAAAAATATATATAACTTTTGACGATTATAAAATTTATGGAATACTTTTTTGATAAATATGACAAAAAATGTTTTTTATTAAGTTTCTGCGAAAATAAAAATTTTTCGAATTGAAATTAAATTTTTATTTACGAATATTTTTTAATGAAATTTTACAATGGAAAAATAAAAATAAATTTTGAAATTTGTTATCCGAAATCCCGCAGTTCCCAAAAAAGTTTTGATAAATCCCAAAAATGGAATTTTTTTAGTTTTTTGGTTATAATATCCATACCAATTTCGGGGTTATCGGAACCCTTTACAAAATAATTAAGAACATATAGGGTCATCTAAAATTGCATTCCAATCAGACTTCTTCCGACCCTATAAAGTATATATATTATGGATCCTTATATATAGCGGGGACGATTAAGCCATGTATGTCCGTCTGTCTGTTGAAATCAACTTTCCGAAGCCCCCAAGTAACTTACATATCTCCGGAATTCTTCCGGCTCGATTGCTATTTAAAATCGAGAAAATCGGTCCACAAATGGCTGAGATATAAGGAAAAAACCAGGATAACATCGATTTTTGACCTATATCTGGATTACTAAGTCATTAATATATACAATATGGATATCTAATGATATATATTTCAAAGACCTTTGTAACGACGTATATAAGACCATAGTACGTTGGACCAACGGCGGAAATCTGTAATTTCAACATTCTAGATCTTTCAGGAATTTCAGAAAGCTCTTCAATGAAACAAACATATTGTATACAAGATCTAAGAAAATTATTTATATAGATTCCTCTTGATCTAAAACATCGATCTAGTTGGTCTTATTATTTTCTCTAAATATAAAAAAATACATTTACAAATATACCAACAAAAAACGACAGCAGGATAATATGGATACCAGTGCCTAAATGTATGTGTGTGTGAATTTGTAATTCTCTCTCATGTGTATGTGTTTGTATGGATCTTAAGGAAATACAGAAGAAACTGACAAGAAGAAAAAAAAACTGTTAGTATTTTATACATTCAAACAAATTATATTTATATTTGTACTCTTCGTATGCTTTGCATTGACAAGGGGAAGCCTAATTTTTGTAAGTCAAAGTAGCACCAGATGACGGCATGCGCCTACATTTTTAGGAAGATCCTTTCAAAAACCAAAATATAAAAAAATAATATATAAAACATAAACACAATCAAAAGAAATAAAACGATGACATACTCAAAAGCAACATATGTTACTTCTAAGTATTACTACTTCTACTATTTACTACGGTTTTGGCTTGAGTCCTTTTTTTTATGGTTGTTTGTTGATTGGTACTCGTATCCTTGTATGAGGATTTGTTGTGTTTTGTATAAGAACTACTTTCTTCTAAACAAAAAACCGTTTTGATTATTAACAAATTATAACAGTTGTTTGGCATTTATTTAAGAATAAAGATTTTTTTTTATAAAAATTATTTTTGTTTACAAAATTTTCTTTAGAATTTTATTAATATCAAGAATGTTCCATTAAAATATCATTAATCATTTAAATATAGAAAGAAAAAAAAAAGAAACAACTTTCAAGTTTTTGGTAGCTGGCTGCCAAAAATATATGTATTTTACATTGTATTATTTTAACTTGACACTCACTATGCGTGTTAAGATCGGTTTTCTTGCTCTTAATTAATAAATAAAATAGTGGAGCAGTTTTTTAAAAATTTAACACGAATTGTTGTTAAATTGTACTATTTACCAAAAACTATAATTTCCATAATTGTTTTGAAATAAAACAAAATAAATAAATAAATTGGCTTGCGTTAATATTACAAGAATATAGTCTTTAATTCCGAAAATAACAGTAATAATTAAAATTACGCTCAAAATTTTGTGTTAAGAAGAATTGGGATGTACAAAATTTTGCAGTATTACACTGCAAGGTTTCTTTTCAAAATAAAATTCAATTTTCACTTTAAAATTGTATAGAGAAAATATTTGTCTTTTTAAATCCAAGACTAGTAAATCAATAATATCACTAAATTGATTGTTTAATTCATGCTAGATCATTATTCAATTTCGTTAGAATAGCTTTACAAAACTGTTACTGTATCCCAGATAACGTTAATGTTTTACTAGAACAAATATTGCAAGATCATCTTGTTTCTGGGAGATTAAAATTGAAATTTCTTATCTTTGAAAACTAAATAATAACTCTCTACTTTATTTAAGTTCAGTTTACACTGTTTACACAAGTATTATTTTTATTAGCGAGGATTCAAAAAATGTCCTATGGGTCGTAATGCCATAGGATCTATTGTGCAGCCTTAAAGTTTCATCATAACAGATGTAGACGGCGCACAGTGGCTCATTTTCGTTTTTCATCGGCCAAAACTCTGTAACTTTTGAACCGATAGAGATATTTTAGAAATTTTTTTTTTGGTGGACAGATAACTTCTTGAATCTTCAGTTTTAATTTCATTAAAATCGGTTCAGCAGTTGTTGTGCAATTTAAGGTTAAAGTTGAACTTTTAATTTTTTATAGCATTTAGTATGAAAATGCAAAGTTTTTGTTTTTTGAATCAGCTATACTTATTAAAAAAGTTATCAGCAGATAAAAACAAATAAGGAAGTATGTTCGGCCAATCTCGACTATATAATACCCTACACTATAATTTATTTTCGTGAATGATTTTCGGAAGCGGGTCTTATATGGGAGCTATGACTAATTATGGACCTATCGCCATGAAATTAGGTCGTGTGATTTATGTCTATATGAATGTTATTTCTATTGAATTTTATGTTTATACCAACATTTTTAAAAGATTTATGCTCGTTAAAGTTATTTTCGGAAGCGGGTCTTATATGGGAGCTATGACTAATTATGGACCGATCGCCATGAAATTAGGTCGTGTGATTTATGTCTATATGGTAGTTATTTCTGTTGAATTTTGTGTTTATACCAACATTTTTAAGAGATTTATGCTCGTTAAAGTGATTTTTGGAAGCAGGCCTTATATGGGAGCTATGACTAATTATGGACCGATTATCATAAAATTAGGTGACCTTAATTCAGTTTATATAAAACTTATTTGGAGCAAAATTTGTGTAGATACCTATATAAATTAACCATTTACGACCGAGAAAGTATAATTTCGGGAGAACATTTGTATGGGTGATAGGGGAAATAATGGACAGATTTCAATCATTTTCAATAGGCTTCGTCCTCGGGCCGAAAACAATGTATGTACCAAATTTGATTGCAATATCTTCAAAAATGCGATTTGTACTTTGCGCCAGTCATATGAACGGGTCAAATAAAAATAGAAAAAAGAGGACACTTTGGCCTTTCTCCTGGTAGTAAAATTTTTTTAACCCCTTTTGACCCTAAGCACTTTTATTCCACTGAAATTCAAATTTGACTAAAACATAGTACCTGAGAAAAAAATTAATAACACATCAGGTATAAACGGTGCAGTGACAAATCATAGTTCTTAAAGACTATTATTCTACCAACATAACAAAAAAAATCATCCAAATATCGATTAATGAATGATAATTTACTTCTGATCAAATTTACAAAAATCACATTTTTTATAAAATGACATAAAATATTTTACTTTAACAGCATGCCACGCACACAATTAACAATATTTTTATCTATTTTTTGGCTACATTAGTTTCAATGTTTTACTATTGAATGGCATTAAAATTTTTAAAATCAGAGTTAACAAAACGTTGGACTTTTGGCCGACGAAATTGAGATATGAGCCGCCGTGCGGCGTATGAAGCCAATTATTCTATTTGATGAGAAATCAATTACATCCCCGTGGTCATTAAGGCCCTTCCGAGCCCATCGGTAAACCACACTTGATCGCACAAATAATATGATCTGTCAAATATTTGTGTAGAAGAATACTAAAGGGATGGATCATGTAAAAGTAATTTGCAATGAATTGAGTTTGAATTGACATTGACAGAAAATAAACAAAGCAAAACAAGTAAGAATCTTGTATACCCACCATCAATATGTGGATATTATTTTTATTTATTGACAATAATATATTTTTCGGATACAGGAGTTATATGGGTGGTAGAGTCCAATATGGCCCGATCCTCACCAAAGGTGGTAGAAAGTTTTAGGTTCATATAAAATTTGTTTATGTCATCAGGATATTAATATTAATAAATTATGATTGTTCAAGTCATTTTCCATTTGTATGCTGATATGTGAAATCATATACCGATATTGACCATTTTCAATACCAAACAAACCTTATCAACAGAGAGAGTTTGTGGACAGACAGACTAGAGTTGGGCATAATCGTTGTTTTTACTGATTGTTCATTTTTGTTCATTACAAATAAATGAACAAGTTTGTTCTTTTTGTTCAGTGGTTCATTTTTATTCTGCGGTGTTTGACTCAAATAAGTGATTGAACGATTTCTCTGTGAATGTATTTGCAGATAGTGTACAAAACGAACAGGTCACAACTGCTTTTAGATACAAATTAGGCAGGATTTTTAAAAATGAAGAAAAGAAGAATGTAATCAAATTCAAACAACTTAAATGCAATTTAAAAACGTTTTTCAAAATATAAATTTGAAACACGTACATAAATGTCAAACGAACAAAAAGAATAAAGTGAATAAAAAGAACAATAAAGAACAAGAAGACTGAACAACTTCACATTGTTCACTTGACTGAATTGTTCAATTGAACTTGTTCGTTCATGAACAACCCAAATCTAAGACAGACACAATTTAGAACCACATTATGCAGAAACGCTTCGCTTATCTCGTCAAGGAAATGGTAGTAAAAATTGGGAAAATAGGTCCTGGACGACTTTCTGTACATAGACACTTCGGCAGACGTCCTCTCTTTTCACAAAATGTTTAACCAAATTTTACAAAAACGCGTCACTCAGAATGACGTCACGCAACCTGTGTTCCTATTGGCTAATAGTAAAGTAATTTTAATTCTAAGGTTGCTAACTCTCACATTCGCAAGAAATTGTAAATTTCACATACGAAACAGACTTGGAATATCTGCGTCATCTAACTGGAAATCATGCGCAAAGCGTAAGCTTTAGTTTATCATTCTTGCGAGTCGCTTATGTCGACAACGTAGCTCTAAATTTCATAGTTCAGAGAAAAAGTTATTTGTGGTTTGTTCACATAAACTTGGTCGTTCAAATGGCACCAGAGAAAATAGACCAGCGGCGTTTAATCATAAGAACGAGGCCAAATCGAGAAATTAACCGACCGTGAAATTTTTCATGCAAGAACTGATCTTTCTGAAACCCACAAATTGTTCAAAATTTCATTCTTTTCATTCAGTTTTTAAAAAGCCAATTCACAAACGTTCCTTGTGTCCAAAGGTTTCCATGGTTAAAATTTTCCAAGTTTGAACTAAATAAATGTCAAAGGATGACAGCTCAATTTCATCATTTTACATAAAATTGTCCACTCTTACTTAGTTATGTTTTCCTCTAAGACCCATTGAAAGTTTCTTCTGGTATCTGAACCACTATCAATAAAATTCAAAATAGTTTGAAACTATTCTGCCTATTCAAAGCCTTTCTTAGTTACATATTTTCAACTATAAATTTCCTTACAAATGATCAAACACACAAACTGAACTTGAAATTTTCCACAATCAAACAGATGGCAATGTATTTAACAGAAATATATAAAATAATGCAGTTACTTTTGAGTTTTTCCTCTTTGGAATATAATAAAATACAAACTACATATTTAAAAACAATTTTTTGCGGTACAAAGGTTAAATAGTGGATGCCAGGCCAGATCAATTGAACAAGTTGAACAGAGATGCTCAGTTGAGATAGAAGTACGAATGCATTTTTATAACTTGTAGATGATAATTATACATAAACATACGGAAACAACAAATAAATAAGAGCGCGCGCGATTTTCGACCAACATTTTTATTGTTGTTGTTGCTGTATCTGCAATATCGTTTGTAGTCTTATGCAGACACTAACAAAAATACTACTAGACATTTTAAGACATCACATCGACCATCTGTGATATCTTGTCATTTGTTGCTACAAAAAGAAAAACCTTTTGAAATTCATTTCAACACACATACCTACATACAATTCTATATTTATTCTCTTCTCTCTCTCACTCATTCCTTCTGTCATGCTGACTAAACAAGAGACTAGGTCAATAAGGAAATTGAACTATTAAGTGAGGCTGACACGTGCCTTGGCTAAATTTAAAATTTTGTTAAAAAATAAAATATGTAGTTTGAAATTAATATTAGAAGCTAAAAATATAAATTTATATTTGTTTTTTTTATAAATAATTTAAAATTTTTTAAAGAATTTGTGAATATTACAAAAAATTACTTAACTAGTAGTGAAATGAAAAAAAAAAATCACAGATTTTCAAAGATCTAAAATTGCCTATTTTCTAATTGAGATCAGAAAAATATGAAAAATTATATGCTCTACAACACCGTACGACACTCAATATTAGACACGAACCGGATGGTATCCGTCTGAAACAATAAATTAAATGAAGAAAAACTTCGTTTTCAGTTTTTCATTTCGTAATGCTGTTTCCTTCTAAAAGGACTTCAAATTTTCAGAGGAGTACATTTTTAAAAAAATGTTTTAAAATACTTCTGATCATCCTACTATCCTAAATTTGGTGTCAAATGATCAAGAAGAGTTGTAAAATATTTCGTATTATTCTTATTTTATCCTGTAAGTCATTAATATAGGCAATATGGATATCTAATGATAGATATTTCAAAGACCTTTGCAACGACGCGTCGCGACGTATATAAGACCATAGTAAGTTGGACCTACAATGGGTCAACATCGGAAAAAATGTTTTTTAACCCGAATTTTTTTTTCACCAAAAGATTTCTTTCGCTAAATATTAAAAAAAAATTGAAAAAAAAAAAATAAATAAATTTAAAAAAAAAACTATTCAAAAAACCTAAAAATATTTAAAATCTTTATTTTGAAGTATAATTTGGTAAAGAGTATAAAAGATAGCTCGCTTACTAAAAACGTACTTTTAATAACGCTTTTCTTTATAACTCCTTAACTAATTTAGTCTCCATCGAAAATATAGTAGAGAGTTTAGGTGTTCATGTGTGTGAAGATAAATTCGAATTTATATAGCGAATAAGGCGATAACAGCACTCTGTTGCATGATAACAGAGCACTGTTAATAATGAAAAATTTAAGCAAATAAAATAAAATCTTAAAAAAAGTTAAATACAGCTAATAATTATAGGCGATCTTTGTCTCCCGTATCTCTCGCTCGTTGAAACCGATGGAACACATTCACCATAAGCTTTGAGAAATCGATGTGCTTCAATTTACAGTCCAAAGAATTAGAAAATTGGCTCAGAAATGGTTTAAATAAATTTGTAACCAAAAACAAAGTTTCCTGGAAAACCGCCAATTTCAAATCGGTACCCATTTTAAAATAGTGCCTCCATGGGTGGAGACAAATATGCACTCCAATTAGTATGTTTCTAATTTTGGGCGCTTTTGCTGTTAGTTATATGTATGAGTCAGTCAGTAACCTTAATCTTTTTTTTATTTCGAACAATGGTTAAAGAAATACAAAATAGAGAAAGCCTTACTTATGAATTTACATTCTAACTACAGCTGCTTGGTTTAACTTATATGTCAAATATCTGTCATACTAAATCAAAATATTCACTTGTCATTGCGCATCATCATTCAATGATCTCAATAATTTTAATTTTTTATGCATACATACATAACTAATTTCTCTGCAATATTTCAGCTGCAAAAGTCCTTTTTTGTGTGTGTTTCGATATTAAGCCTGAATACATATTTTATGGAGCTGAATATAATTTCAATATCCTGTATTCATATCAATATCCCTTAGTTTAAACTATTGCTAACTATTTAAATAATGTGTGTTCGTTATTGGTTTATTTTTTTAGTTTCTTTTTTATATGGTTGTATCCTTTTTTGACATCCTTTTTTTTTTGTTGGTAAACAGTACGTTTTCAAGTCATGCCTGCATGCAAGTTTAGTCGCGTGTCACTTGAGTATGGCTTGAAAAACATTTCAAATTTTGTTAACATGCTCTCTGTCCCAACAAAGACACAAACAAGTGTCATTAACTTTTATTGCTATAATCAATTCTTACTTACCAATGAATTTGGTTTTTATTTTATTTTGATGTTTGTGACCTGTGTGGTCAAGAAATTGTTATACAATTTATGAGTTCCTTCAATTTTGGTTTTGGGCAAAAGAGTACTTACATGTGTTCAATAAAATGTTTTCTTTATTTTTCCTATTGATTAGGTTTTGTTGAAGTGTATACAATTCCAAATATGATTAATGCTGGACCAATCTTACCTATTGCAGTATTGTATACGCTGAAAAGACCACTGTTGCTGATCCATAGTAGGGTTCTATAGCTGAAAGAAAAAGTCGACTTTTCGACCTTTCGACTTTTTCCGTTTTTTAAAAAGTCGACTTTTCGAACTTTCGACTTTTGGTAGTTTATGAAAAGTCGACTTTTCGAACTTTCGACTTTTTAGTTATTCGACTTTTTTCGACTATTTTCGACTTTCCGACTATTTTCGACTTTTTTCAACTTTTTACCATTTCTTGTAAAAACTACATGGTTTCTACATTTATTGATGCGCCTTTTGTAATGTTTAGCAATAAAAATTAAATTTATCAAGGCGATAATAGTTAGAATAGTGTTGTAAGAATTTGGTGTAGAAAAAAGCTTTATTTTATAAACATTTATTTATTATTTACATATATTAGCATACACTACAAAAAATGCAAGTGCAATATTTTTTTTAAAAATCTAAAAAGTCGACTTTTATCGACTATTCGACTTTTTTCGACATTTATCGACTATTTTCAACTTTTATCGACTATTCGACTTTTGAGATAACATAATCGATTGTTCGACTTTTTTCCGACCAAAAAGTCGATTTCGACTTTTCGACTTTTTTCAGGAAATAGTCGATTGTTCGAACAATCGAACAATCGACTTATAGAACCCTAATCCATAGTGAATCCAAAGGTAGTGTGAATTTCTAAATAGATTTGTTATGAAATTCACACCATAGATGAGGGCTGGTTTACTGAACATTTTACCATCAAAAAGTCATTTTCGTGAAAATCAAAGATAGTGGGTTTTGAATATAGGCCCCCGATATGTATTTGTGCATACTCCGATTGCATTTCCAAATTTTCAAATTTACTAGATTTATGGTTTTAAGAATGTATGGAATAAATAGAAAGATTAACTTCTATGATATGGATATTAATTCTCAACTATTCTTGAAATTTAATAAAATCATATTGTTACGTTTTTATCTTTTAAAAACGGGGGTTTATTTTCTTTAAATAAATCACTCATATTTCTGGCCAAAAATCGATTTTTATATAAAAACCCAAAGTATCTAAAATCGCTAATAACTTGAACAATAAGCGTTTAATCAAGAAAAGGAGCTCGATCTGTGATCATTCATATTTCTGAACAAAAATCTATTTTTTGTATAAAAACTCAAATTATCTAAAATCGCTAATAACTTGGCCAATAAGCGTTTAATCAAGAAAAGGAGATCAATCTGTGATCATTCATATTTCTGAACAAAAATCGATTTGTTATATAAAAACTAAAAGTATCTAAATTCGCTAATAACTTAGCCAATAAGCGTTTAATCAAGAAAAGGAGCTGTGATCACTCATATTTGTGAACAAAAATCGATTTTTTATTTAAAAACTCAAATTATCTAAAATCGCTAATAACTTGGCCAATAAGCGTTTAATCAAGAAAAGGAGCTCGATCTGTGATCACTCATATTTCTGAACAAAAATGTATTTTTTTTATATAAAAACTCAAAATATCTAAATTCGCTAATAACTTGGACAATAAGCGTTTAATCAAGAAAAGCAGCTCGATCTGTGATCACTCATATTTCTGGTTAAAAATTTTATTGAAACACTCAAAATATCTAAATTCGCTAATAACTTGGCCAATAAGCTTTTAATCAATAAAAGGAGTTCGATCTGTGATCACTCATATTTCTGGCCAAAAATTTTATTGAAACACTCAAAATATCTAAATTCGCTAATAACTTGGCCAATAAGCGTTTAATCAATAAAAGGAGTTCGATCTGTGATCACTCATATTTCTCGATCTGTGATCACTCATATTTCACTTTAACTATTTTTACCCATTTCAAACCGCTTCTCACAAATTCACAAATCGAACATAAGCACTTTTTTTTAATTTGACAGGACAAGGTCTGTCGGGTCTGCTAGTGATATAATATTTTTGAGCTACAATCATAAATCTTATCATAATATTTGCTCTGAAATTATGTTTACCACCACCATGTTTTTTCTCTGCGTTCAGCCACATTTTACAAACTTCAAAGTTGGCCTCTATGTAACTTCCGGAATGGAAGTTCATACATTAAAGCCCCCCTGTAAACATTCTTATAATTAAGTAGTAATTCAATTGAAAATATATACTCCCAGTAAATACTCAATATTATGTTTGTATAATATTAGAAAATAACTATCAAAATATTGATAACTAAATAACAAAGTTATGCGATAATTGTTAACTAAAATTAATATAAGAAGATTAAGCAAATAATCTATAGATAAAGCCAACTAAATAACTGTTTATGGTGGCCTCTTCTAACAAAAAGATAATGTGTATACAAAGGTAAATAATTCAGGTGAATACAACAAATTAAATTTTTAAATGAATTTAGTTTGCAATAACTCTTAACGCTGGATAGTCAGTAGCTGAATAAATAAAAAAATGGTAGAATTTAATATAAAATTACTGGGGTATGCGTTAGCAGTAATTATGGTAATTATTGTTTTAAACAAAATATTTAATTTAGTACAGTTTAATACAAATATTTTGAAAATATTTAAATAGCTTATTCAACCCTGTCCAGCGTATAGAGAAATTTCCGGTTTATTGGATGAGGCCAAAGACTTGAGTCGCGAGGAGATTAATGTTCTAAGACCTTTATTTTCGGAAATGCAATTGCAATATGATTTTGTTGCTAGTAAAACTCCTCAAGAAGGCGCTAAACTAGACGATGAATTCGAACAGCAATACGAGGCCACCTTGCAGGAATTTGAACAGCAGCTAAACAACATGTTTCCCCAAGAAGCAACCACCAAGTATGACACTACCTTACCCACGGTTGAAGAGATTATGGGCAAACCCGATTTCAGCCTAATGACCAAAGAACAACAAATGGAATTTTTAGATATGCAAAGTATTTTACATGATGCCTTAGATGAAGCTCAATTGAATCTTAATGACTTAGTACTTAGAGCATTAATCCTGGAAACAAATTTACTTAAGCTAAATAAACCCAAAATTATTATGTTCATTTTAAAGGCCCTCAAATTGGGCTATAAGGCTGCGGCTCGAGTAGGACGTGCTGCATATTGCACTTACTCCCATTTACCTCAACTGAACACATCTCTTCACTCTCTCTATGAAGGTGTTGATTGCTATTTGTACACCACTTCCTTGATTGTTAAAATCCAGAATGAAACCTATAACACCGTTAAGACGGTCAAGAAAAATGTTTACGAATTGGCAGCTGTTTACAAAAAAGTTGCCGATAAAAATTCTCTTATGGGTAAAATTGTTTCGGTAATTCTGAATGTCACCAAGATTGCCAAAAGTATTTTGGATACTATTAGCACGGCTAAGCATGTTTTGGATGGTGTAGAGAATCAATTGCCCACAGCTGCCCAGGAAGTGGTCAGTTGTGGTTCTAATTTTGCTGTTCAAATACCTTTTATGATTGAGTCCGTTGCGAATGTCACCGAGTGTATATTGTTTGTTGATAATACAAAAATTGAATATGATTTTATGAAACCTGAAGAGGACTACTATAAGGTACCTCAAGAAATCATACCGGATATAGAGAATGATGATGAGGAAGATGGTGATAGTAAATAAGTGTATTTTTTTACTTTTTAATAAAAAAAAATACTGATTTTAAAATTTTATTTAATTAAATAAGAAAATAGATTCATTTTGGAACCAAGGAGAGAATATTGATTTATTCATCAGCAAAACATCAGATTGAGTTCAAACTAGGGTATTCAATTATTCGGGTTTCTGGTTTAATCGGTTAATCGAGCAAATAATTAATCGGGGTTTAGATTTAATCGGTTAATTTTAAATTATTCGATTAACCGAATAATTTTTATTTTAATTTTAAACTGAAAACAAAACCACGAATTTTGAGTACTTATTTTAAGTATTTTATTAATAAAAGAACAAAAACATAAAAAAACATAACAATTCAACAAACAAAAAAATAATAAAAATTGACTTGGAAAAAACTCTCTCGTTGATTGTAGATGTTGGAGAAATTGAAAGTAAGGCATGATCAAGAATATCCAATATATCAGTTCTTTTTTTTAGATGTTTTCTAAGCATATAAAATCCTCCATTATACCATTGGAATCCTTTTTGGGTTGTTTTTCGATTTTGAATACTTTTAATAATTTCAATAAGTTCTGATAAAATATTAATTTCAATAATGTCTCCTGTTTGGTCTACAATCCGACAAATACATGTAAACTAAATATGTCAGTTGTTATACTCACTAAACATGTTTCTTGGATGTACGAAAAATATGCAATTTTACTTTGACATTTGTATTTGAATTACAATAAATATGTTAAAGTGCAAAAAAAAGAAATTTCAGTTAATCGGTTAATCGACACAAATTAATCGGTTTATTTGTTATTTGAAAATCGTCAATTTTGAATTATTCGAACAGTTAACCGACCAAAATTAATCGGATAACCGATTAACGGTTAATCGATTGAATACCCTAGTTCAAACCTAACAACTTAGCAGCTTGAAATTTGATATGTTGCTTCTTAGTTCAATGACGTTGACAGGGGCAAAGGAACTTTTAAAAAAGGGACAAAATGGTACCTTTTAAAAAAAAATTAATTTAAAAGCTTAAAATTAAGAATAAATTGGGTTCCTAATCCCGAAAATTCGCAGGAATATATTTTTTTAAATTCCCAGAATATTTTTGTCGGGTTAATTCTGGAATTTCTTCAGATGGACCTATATTCCTACAGGTGCAGAGTCGTCCTCATTCCAAAAGGAGGTAAACCAAAGGATTACAGACAAATAAGTCTTGCACGACAAATCTACTTATGGAATTCAGCCGTGAGCAAATAAGGCTAATTGTTGCCATTATTACAGAACACTGTATAATTGGGACAAGGACTACTGTAGAAGCTGTTGTATGGAACCTAACTTTCTTCTTAAAATTACATTACAGATTAAACAGATTCTTTGTAATTTTTTCCTAGTCGAATGATTCGATTATATTCATAGATTTTGTTCGATAAAATTAGTTGACATATTAAATTAACCGAATTTCGGTATCCTTTTTAATTTATTATCAAATAAGGACTAGGATCGAAAAATTTGTAACATACATATGTATATGTTAATAAAAATTAAACCACTAAACTTACAGTTTTGAATATTTTTTTATTTGATTGAAATTATTGTTACAATTTACAAAAAAAATTATTTTTATAGTTCCAATCACTAATGATGAAATTGTGAACCTTTTTCGAAAACCCTTCCATTACGGTTTTTATAGAGCTTTATGCCACTTTGTTCAAATAGGTTGTCCACCTCCGTTTAAAATCTACCACACTTTTGGACACCTTTTTTGTACTCTTCAATTCTTTTTTAACAATATCTCTTCACTGGCCTCAGCTCCATTTAGTTTGGAGGAATTGCCTCTCTTGGTACAAATACCACATTATTGTTCTTGCACCACTCAAGACCATTCTTACCATAGTGACAGATGCCAAATCAGGCCAAAAATAAGTGGACACATTAAGAAGTCTTATAAATGGAAGCATCCTCTTTTGTAAACATTCCTTTATGTAAATTTCGGTATTTATAGAGCCCTTTGTAACAAATGTTTGGCTTTTTTGCCGCAACTGCATATTGCTTGCCATACCAAGAAGTTTTTGGGATATTTTATCTGCTTTTGGGTCCTACATTTTTCTTCAACATTCCCTCGAGCATCTGCAACATAAAGAAATTGACCCAGAAGCTGCGAAAAATTGTCCATACATACATTTCGTCATCCATTATGCAGCAGGTATATTTTTTGTATAAAATTTGACTTCAATTTCCGTGCTCTGTCTTCGGTCTCAAAACTGTTAGCAGGTTTCCTGTCAGGAACTTTTTGAGCCTTGTATGCTTTTAAAACTGCATTGCCTTTAACTTTTCGTAGCAAATAGTCCGAGTACTGACCTAACCGGACTGCTTTCCTACCGGAGGTGTTGAGAATTGTTTACCATTCCTTCTACCTGAAACAGGTTTTCTATCAACGGACAAGTTCTCCCGGTACTGTTTAATTTAATATTTTTCAAACAAAACACATTTGGCTTGAATTTATGTTTCCGTTTTACTGAAGAATGCTATTGAAATAAAGTGTAATTCAATTGCTTGACTATAATTCAAGGCTTGAATTACACTTACTTTAAATTTGAATTCCAGTTAAAATGCTTATTAGGAGAGAAGAGAGGATGATTGGTCTATAGTTCTTACCCTTAGAATGAGATGTTTTCCGTCCTTTTAAATAAAAACTACTCCTGATGGAACATGTGATAGGCGCAGACATTATCCAAAAACTAGTAGGACCATCAAAGTGCTGATATTAACCTGTAGGTCAGTTGGTATAACGCAATATGGACCAGGAGACATATTTTCTAAGAAATTCCAAATTAAACTCAATTATTTTCCACTTTTCATCTTTTTGCATTTTGTTTTACAATTTATTTTAAAAAATTAATAACAAATACAAAAATTAAAAAAAAAATGGTAAAACACATTTAAAAAAAAGCAATATTTTAGTTTCATTTTTGTGGTATATGGACAAGAAAAATAATAAATTAAATAGTAGTAAATACGAGTATTTTTTTGTTGTTGTTTTCATAAAATTACAGTTGTGTATAAAATAATAGTAGTAGTAGTAGTAATAAATATAAAATAAATAAACTGTTTATATTGACTAGACATAACTTTCCTTGTGACGTTTAACATATTGATCGCTTTGGGATTTATTTAAACGCTCGTTATTGAAACGACTCAAATCACCCGAAGCAGTATTGGGACTTCTTTGCAAAGCATGAGGTGACGATTGTGACTTCATGACACTGTCACGCGAAGTTGAGACTTTCGGTTCAGTGTCAGTTGAAATGATTTGGGGGGCTACAATGAGGTCGGTGAATAAACTTTGACGGCAGAGAGCCGATAATGCACTGCCACTGGCGGTGTTGGAATTCGTTGAAGCTAACGATGTATTGGGATCTTTGGCCTTTTTGCCCTTCACTCTACGCAGTTTGGAGGCCAGGGTAGCAAAACCTAATTTGCTGGAAATTTTACCAGATCTGGTAACTTGTCGTGATATGGAATCGTAAATGCCGCCAAAGTCCTGATCAGTGCCAGTATCGGATTGTGTGGGTGGCGATTCAGCTCGTATGGTGTCCGCACTTAGACTTTTGTGCAGCACATTATCCTCTGATTCGGCTAGTTCACAATGCGCAGAGCATTCATCGGCTGTGGTGGAACTTAGGCTTAAATCGCTTTGTCTCTTTTCGCCCCAATTTTCATCACGGCGAAAATTTTGCCTTAATTTGACCACCGCTATGGGACTGGGTTTATCACGCAGGAATTCTTCTTTGGCTTTTTGTATGCGCAAAGCGCGTTCGTTTAAAGGTGTCATGGGTCTACAAGTTTGTTCGAATACTGGACTAGTGGGCTCAGAGTTGGTGGGTGTGGGATAGTCGAATTTAATTTGTTGGCTGGTGGGTGTTAGGGACTTGCGATCCCATTTTCTGGCTATGCGAGGAACTGTATTATCGAGTTTGTCGGGTGAGAGAAATTTTGAAAAATCCGTATCTGCCACTGAGGAACCCGATTGTGTTTTAGCAATTTTATTTTCGATCCTCTTAATGGTGGCTCCTTTGAAGTGCACGGGATTTACACTAAACGATTTTTCATTATTTTTCCTATACAAATGATCTTTTTTAGTTTTGGGATACTGTAGCATATTTTGAAATCTGGTAATATTGTCCAGCTTTAAGGGAATATCTCGCGGGCGATTCAATAAGCGAAAGCTGTCTGTAGCCAAGGGTGTGCGAAACCCCTTTGAACTTGTAGCTGCTTTGGAATCTATCGTTTCTTTTAAACTTTGTGCACTGCGTGTCTTGCGCAAATCGTCCGAATTGTTATCGGAACACACATCGTCTAAACTAATGGATTTGTGTACCAATAGAACACGAGGTTTGAGCTCTATTTCCAAATTTCGTATTAAACTTTCTTTTTGTGAGTTAGTTAGACTTGAGGTTTTATCTTTTTCACAGTTTTCTGGAGTTTCTTTATTTGTTTGCTTGATGAGTTCTGTGGGAGAATGTAAAATTTCCTGCTCTATTATTGCCAAGCCATCTTTAGCCATTGGTTGCTGCACCGTGGTAAATACTTTTCGTTTGGTTTTCACAAATACATTGGGTAAAGAAGTCGAGGTGGCCAAAGGTAATCTAGCAAAAGTATTATTACTTGGTACTCCACTGTCTATAGTTGTGGCAGCCGTATCACAAATTTGTTGTATGGGCTGACCCGGTTTTACCTTCAAAACATAAACCATATCCTCTGCTATGGTGGCCGAACTAGGATCTTCATCGAATGACCTTTGCTTAAGGCGATAATTTTTACGCTTCAAACGTCTGGGTGTTTCCAAAAGACTATGATTATCCTGATCACTGCTATCACTTTCGGTTTTGCTATTTTGCCTGGAGCCCATTTTGCGCAAACGTACCTTTTTCTTGGCACCTCCACCACCACCAAAGCTTATATTCCCCCCAGCCATTGCTCCACCTGGCAAACCACCAATACCATTACTATTGCTAAAGGTTTTTGGTTTGTTTTCATTCTCCACCATAGAGGTACTCAACTCATCGGTAGCTTCTAGGGTTGTGGAGAGTGTATCGAAACGTTTCTCATTTGGTGTTATTGACGAGGGTTGCTGATATCCGTCATCTGTTATTATATTTATATCGGGTACTATATCTTTTGAGAAACGTGGATAGCCTCCTTCTACACAGATGGGAATAACAAAATTTGATTAATTATATTTATTATTATTTAGTATTGGGGCGAAAGCTTACGTATATTTTGTTTGAGAATTTCTAGAGTTTCATGTAAACCCTGAATCTCTTCATTATACTCCAGATTTCTTTCTTCCATGATCTCTTGACAACAGGCCTCATCCAGAGGACTTTTCTCGCACTAGAAAAATACAAGTAAAATGCGTGTTATTAATATCATGATAGTGATTAAAAGACGATATTAAATAGATTGAATTCAAACGGGTAATATGGATTGTTGTGAATTCTTTTCTCTTACCAAATTTCTTAAACGACTGAGCTCGTTTTGTACATCCGATATGGCATTCAGCACATTTGGTTTCATTAAATTATCGGCATAATAAGAATAACTGCTGCGTATTAAGGCCAAAACGCCATCACATAAATGCAACGTTTCATTTTCTGCAATATCGCATGATTTTTGTTTCATTAACTTTAATAACTCCTCGGAATTTTTCAAGACATTCAATAAAGGCGCCACATTTGTATGAGATTCAAAACTTTGTATTTTCCTGGAATTGCTAAACAAGCCAAAAAATATATGTATTAAAATATGTAAATCCTCAATAGGATCAAAAATCAAGGATAGTTTACCAAAAATCTTTACAAGCTTTCTCCTCATACTTATAAATTGGTGTTTGTTTCTTATCCAAGGGATGCATTAATTTCAAAGGCGATGCCGTCTCCACTATATGATCCTCAACTTCCACCATTACTGCCTCCGGTTCGTCATACTTCTTGTTGTAGTCGCTGTCCAAGGCCAAAGCATCAGTGCTGCTGACCACACCCTCCATTTCTTTCAGCTCATTGACATCATTCAACGAGAGACTGGAGGCCTGTTGAGAAATTACGGGCAAAGCAATACTAGGCGAAATACTGTCCAACGATAAAGAACGACTAAGCGTGGGAGAGTTTTCATCTGTATTATAGATAAAGAAATATTAACATTTGTATTTATTTATATTTTTATCATTTCAACATTATCACTTACGATTATGTGACTCTTTTGAGATGCGCTTAACATCGATTGGACAATAACCGGGATGTAATAAGGCAAATGTTGAAGATTCTGGTCCTATGCCCCTGGCTTTTTCCCACTCATAGAGTTTTCGCGTAAATTTACGAGATATGCCCTCAAATTTCATAACACCAGCCGAGGTTTTCACCTCAATCTCTTTAGCTGGATGTTCGCTGACAATGGCCTTTAGTTTCGCTAATCTGGAAATGCAAAATATTTCATTGGATCTGCATTGTTTAATTTGGATATTTATATACAAACCTTTCGTATTTTTCTTTATCGTGTGGTTTATGTTTATCTATTCGTTTGTCCTTATCACCCCCACGATCATCATCAGATTCTCCTTTCTTACCCGATCCTCCATGTTTATATGTACGTTTCAATGAATCCGTACAACTCGTTGAGGAGCCACCACGTTTTATTTTATTCCATTGTTCTGAAAGTTAAGTTAAATGATTTAATGACAAGAAAAAATGTAAATCCTAAGAAATGTATCAATATTTTAAATATTCTTTTGTAAAGATCAAATTTGGTATTTCGATAAACATTGCAGATTAAATGCATGATCGGTAAATAATATCTGTAGAATCTTAAGGAAAGGATTTTATAAGAATTTCAAGTAATCGTGGAAGTTGGAACTAAACTAAATTGTATGAACATTTAAATGATTAGGAATCAGAATTATATGCGATATATTTATACAACAATGTTTAAGATCGAGGAATTTTCAAATTTTTTTTCTGGTGAAAAAAAATTCGGCTTAAAAAATATTTTTCCCGATTTTGACCCATTGTAGGTCGAACTTAATATGACCTTATATACGTCGTTGCAAAGCAATTTGAAGTATCTATCATTTCATATCAATATCGTCTATATTAATGGCTTAGTAATCCAGATATAGATAAAACACGTAAGAGAGCTTTATTCTGCTGTGCCGAATCTTAGATACCCTTCAAATTATACTTAAAAATAATTTTTAGGTAAACAAAATTTAAAATTTTTTTTTCGAAATTTTTTTATAAAAAAGTTTTTTTAAATTTTTTCTTTTCGAAATTGTTTTTTTAAAAAAGTTTTTTCCAAATTTTTTAAAATTTTTTTTTTTAATTGCTAATTTTTTTTTTTTTTGAAAAATAATTTATGACAAAAAAAATGTTTGATGAAAAAAAAATCGCGTTAAAGAATATTTTTCCCGATTTTGACCCATTGTAGGTCCAACTTACTATGATCTTATATACATCGTTGCAATGGACTTTAAAATATATATCATTAGATATCCATATTGTCTACATTAATGACTTAGTAATCCAGATATAGATCAAAAATAGGCCCAAAATCGTGGTTTTCCCGTTTTTTTTTTTCCTTATATCTCAGCCATTTGTGGGCCGATTTTAAATAGCAACCGAGCCGGAAGAATTCCCGACATATGTATTGATGTATGAATCATGTATGTAAGGACAGACGGACATGGCTATATCGACTTCGCTATCTATAACGATCCAGAATATATATACTTTATGGGGTCGCAAATGAAAAATTTAGAAATTACAAACGGAATGACAAACTTGTCACTCATGGCGAAGGGTATAAATATAGGCAAAAAATCGAGGTTGTCCTGGTTTTTTCATTATATCTCAGCCATTTGTAGGCCGATTTTAAATAAGAACCGAAACGGGTCTATAGCGCATATATTGATGTTTGAATCATGTATGTAAGTCATTTGGTAGACGGTCAGATGGACAAACGGACATGGCTATATCGACTCCGCTGTCTATAACGATTTAGGGGGGTCGCAAATGAAAAATGTAGAAATTACAAACGGAATGACAAACTTATACATACCCTTGCCACTCATGGTGAAGGGTATAAAAACTGAAACTTTAAAATCAATTAAATTTTCATAACACACTCACCCAATTTCTTTTGAAAATCTTCGGGCAAATCTTTCTGATCTGGCAGCGGTGTCAAACCTTGGCCTTCTAATTTCAATTGGCCCGTTTTCCATAGATGCCAATCAATTTTTGTATTTGGATCTTTAGGTATGGTAGGAGACATGGGTGCGACCGGATGTATGCCAACAATAGAAGCTTGTTTCTTAACACGCCATTTTTGTAATTTCTTTTTGAAATCAGGTGTAAGATTCTCTTCTAAAAGTTTGGCCGAGAGATTACTGCTAATAGCCGAGGGATTTGGCGATAAAGGTTCGGGCGGACGAGGAGCGGTCACTAAAGCCATGGCTGAAAATTAAAACAGATATTACTGAAACATATGCAGTTGTTTTTAAATTTCACATTTTTACACACCTCTATTTGATTTAAGTTTTTGCCATTCTTTTCTCTTATTCTCAAACTCTTTATCGAGTTTGGTTCTTAATATCTGATAGCGTCTGTTGATTTCATCCTGCTGTAGTTCGTAGCTTTTGCGGGAGCTTAAATGATTTGGTGAGTTAGGCTCGGAAAAATCACCACTGGAGACTTCTTCACATTCTAGTTAATTGCAGAAATACATAAATTTATTGGCATTTTAGTAATAAATTGCTAAATATACTAACCGAATTCTGCAAAGAAATCAGAATGCCTGGATGGACTAGAGGGCACAGAGGAATTGACGGGCGATGAGATTTTTCTTAATGTACGATTTAATGACTGTGTGCCATCTTGTGGACTGGCCTTTAACAATTGAGGTGAGGTGTAATATTGATGATCGGAGTCATTAAGATCCTAGTAAAGGTTGAAATGCATTATTTATTTGAGTAAATATAAAAAAAAAGTTATTAGTATATTGAATCAAAGCAAATCATTAACTTTACCTGACTCAAATTTAAATTTAAAGGACTAGGAGGAGTACGATTTATGCGTTTAGAGCCAGGAGGTATAACAGCTTCAACATCTTCTGGCAATACCTCAAAATCCGGCACTAATTTACATTTACGTATGGACTTATTCGATGATGATTTGCTTGCTATGCCACTGCTATTAAATTCCGATGGTAAGGTCGTGGTAGTGTTTAAACTATCAGGCGACTTTGATTCTTGCAGTTGCGGCTGTGATGATGACCTTTCAGCTGGAGTCTCCAGTATATCACTTTTTGAAGAATCTCTTCCTGTTTAATTTATAACGAAAATTATTAAATCATTTCAAATTGTTTACAAACAAATCAAGAAACGTATTGTTTATATAATTACTCATGATACAGGCGTTCTCAATATCATCCATTGAACTGGCCGAACTGATGGTGCCCGGTGTGCCGGCATCACTGAGTAAATGACCCGATGATGAGCTCAAAATGCTATCAGCCGAACTGGTACCGCAAGGTAACGATGGCACACGCAAATATCTGCAAAATTATTTAATAAATAATAATTAATATAAACAAAGGAAATGTAAATTACCGATGCTTAAGAAATTTCTTTTGAAATAAAATGTGAATAATTTGGTAATTTTAAAAATTGTATTTATTCGATCAAGATTAAATGATTCGAGATTGACAAACATTGTGAATTTTAAATTTGCAAAAAAATTAAGAAACACTAAATTAGTGTTGCTCTTTTCATTTAATTTTCAATAGATTAAGAAAAATACTCTTTAATCCTAAATCTTCAAGAACTCACCGCGCCACTTCCGTATTGTTGGGTGTTAGTCCAATGCCATCACGAGAACACTCAATGAAAGCGGGAACATTTGCTCGTTCCCATTTAAAAGCCGCCTTAACTTTGGTCCATTTAGATACTTTGGATTTACTATCACTGTAAGTACTTTGGCGTCTCAACAGATGGCCTGCATTGCTCTTGGAGGCATCACGTTCCCCCCGCATACTGGACATATCCTCAATCATAAAAGATTTGCTGCGTTCACGTTGCCTATAAGCAAAAAACAAATTTAAACTTATTCAAAATACATTATATTTAAATAATTATTTACAGTTTCATTTCCTGCAGCTTTGGCTGACTTTGATGATGATGATGATGTTGTTGGTGATGTCCAGTTTGTTCAGGTTTTAATATTGTCTCCAATAAAGCTATAGATTGTTCCATATCTTGATGATCGATTTCATGGTCGGAAAGTGTTGTTTCCGCATAATGTTTCTCCATAGGTTTTGGATCCTCGCACTGTTTGTAAATAACTTTAAACTATTAAAATAAAGTTGTGATTTAAAACATTGTCAACTAGCTTACCTTTCGTTCCAATGTTTTAACGTAACGTAAACACTCTTTACGTTGACACATTTCTCTGTCCATGGCCAAATATTGATCCCATATACCGTACATACGATTCAATTGTTCGATGGCTCCGTAAGCTGCCAAAGCAGCTGTTATTGTCGAAGTTAAACGATATTGTAGCGGCTCTATAGATTCTTCGCATTCCTTACGTATGCGATCACAGCACTGACACTGATGTTGGCGCTGTTTATCCTCATCGCGAGAATCCTTTCTTTCGTTTGATACTGTATTGGTGCCTGTGCGATGGAGATTCTGGCAATCATTGGCTATTGTTCGGTTAAGCATTCTCTGAAATTCTTCTTGACGTTCAGTATAATTGAGCAGACCGTGAAATTCGACGGGTAAATCTTTTTTGGTTGGTGGATAAATGAAGACATTTTCTATTTGGGAATTTCTCGTCAGCGTTTCTCTAGGATCTGGTGGCGGTGTTGGCAGCGATTCACGCGGAATGATTGTTGAAGTACGTCGTGATGGTGGACGTGAAGTGGGCGTGGTGGCAGATGATGAGGAGGGTGTATTCATTGCAGCTCTATCAACATGTAGTCTATCCATAATAATAATGTTTAAATCAGGTCATTTGAACTGTAAATGGGAAAAATAAGCCTATCAGACACATACAAGAAGCTAAAGATTATAGGTAAACAGATTGCAAATAGTCCTACATGATCGAACGGTCTTATGATTTCCTACATCTCGATTTCCATATATAAATATGTAAAATATACATAAGTATGGAAGCTACACACAGTGGATTATATAAGGTGAATGCATCTCATTATTGATTTTTGCAAATGATTGAAATTAACCATAAATCAAGTTCTATCCTAAAGCTAAGATGCCAAGCAATAATTATTTGCAGAAATTATAGTTATTATGTCAACAGAAATATTCGAAAATGGCGACAGAACACGTTACTTTCGACTTTAAAAATTTGGGGTGTTAAAATTATACCATATATAAATAAACATATTCAAGGGTGTATTTTGAATATTTATAATTATTTTTTTAGGATTGTTATACCTTGTTGGAAACGGTATCTTGTCCAGATTCTATCTTTGTAATAATTTTGTATATATTTTTTAGCAGATTTTAAATTTATTCATTTAAAATAAGGTTTTCTCCTCTGCGGTGTATCAAAAACTGGCTTCGCTCAGAAAAGTTTTTTGCATTGCCGGCCTTTGGCCGAGCGCTAAGGTTTTCTCCTCTGGAGTGTATAAAAAAATGGCTTCGCTCTGAAAGGTTGTTTGCATTGCAGGCCTTCGGCCGGAAGCTAAGGTTTTTCTTCTCCGTGATGTATTAAAATCTGGATTCGCTCAGAAAAGATTTCTTTCATTGCAGAAAGGTTAAGAAATCGTTGCAACCTGACAAAGACCGACGATGTAAAAATAATCTTTTCTGAGCGTTAGGAGTTGTTTCATAATGAAATAAGTCCTAAGTTGTATGACAAATTTGTTGGGTGTTATTTCATCTTTTCGTGGGGAGTTATTTCATTTGGGAGTTATTTCACGGTACCGCTACGCCCTACTAAGATACAATCCCTACAGTACTTGGTAGTGAGATTTTTATATATAAATTCGAATAATTTTTTCTTATTGCTATAATTTATCATTAATTTAAGATCGTGAAAGTGATGTTCAAAAGTGGGACTTATATGGTGGGACTCTTTGGCCAATTTTAGCTCATATTTTCAAGATGTACCGTTATTTGGAAAATGGTGGAGGTTGCTTGACATATATTTGTTTTTACTCTTCGCAGTTGTGTTAGAAATATATTTTTTTTTTGACAAAATAAAATAATTTTTGGTTTTCAAAACGGCGTTAAAAATATAGAAAACGAAGTTCCAAACAAAACAAGCTCTAAATCAAGGCGAATTCATACAAGGTGGATGCAGTTCTACAAAAACAACAATTGGTCTTAACAAATGTCAAAAACCAAAAATGAAAAATTAAACAAATAAGTATTAAAACATAATATAGTGTAGATAATTGAATAGTGAGGGCTTTACTTATTTATGTGAAAAATAAATATTTTGTTAATAAGCTTAGAATATGTAGATATTTAAATATAAAAACAAGCTTTGACAATTGTTAGAACCAAAAAGCGAAAAAAAAAAGTTATCAGCTGTTTGAATGACTCCACCTTGTATAAATTCGCCTTGCTCTAAATGATTAAAATCTGTTTACAACTTTTGATTTTATAAACAAAAGATCAAGCAAATATCGCCTAATAACATTTTAACAGTTTTTCCCTCATTTTTACAAAAAGTCTTCTATAATTTTTTTAATTCTTAAAAATTGTATACATTTGTGAAAAGAAGACACAATTTCATATACGGTAATATATAACATATATGGGGCATTTCATGTCAAGTGAACCAACTTTTGAAATCGATGTCTTCCGATCGGGATGAAATTTGCACCAAGGTTAGCTCTATTGGATAGTAACTCAGACACAATTTTTCAACAACATCGGTCGAGAATTCTCTGAGTTATAGGGGGTAAAATTTTGACAATTTGGTCAAACAGGGGTTTTTTCTTATCCATGTAACTTATTACCTATTGTTCTTAGCAAAATGTGTCCCAAATAGTATAGATAGCTATTTCTTCGATCTTTCGAAAAAAAATATTTAACAAAAAAAATAAAAAATTTTTAATATTTTTTTTCCGAAATCAAAAACTTTTTTGACTTTTTTTTAAAATGCGTCCTTTTTTTTTTTTTTTTTTTTTTTTTTTTCTTAAAATAAAGTTTAGATATTTTCCTTGAACACCTACTTGGTCGCTTAGTGGGATGCGAGTGGGATATCTATCAAAATAAATATTTTGTAACTCAAAACATAAAATTTTTGACTTTTTTTGCAAAATCAAAAACTTTGTTGACTTTTTTTTTCAAAATGGACCCTTTTTTAATCTTTTTTTTTAGGTCAAACAAAAGCTTAGATATTATCCTTGAAGACCCTTTTGGTCGCTTAGTGGGATGCGAGTGGGATATCTATCAAAATAAATATTTTTTAACTCAAGACTTACAATTTTTGACTTTTTTTTTTGCAAATACGATTTTTTTTCCAAATGGGCCCTTTTTTTAAAATTTTTTTTGTAGTCAAAAGAAAGCTTAGGTCCATTCCTTTAAGATATTTTTAGTCCCTTAGTGGGATGCGAGTGGGATATCTATCAAAATAAATATTTTGTAACGCAAGACATACAATTTTTTAATTTTTTTTTGCAAAATCAAAATTTTTTTCCAATATGGGCCCTTTTTTAATTTTTTTTTTTTTGCTCAAAAGAAAGCCTAGGTTCATTCCTTTAAGATATTTTTAGTCCCTTAGTGGGATGCGAGTGGGATATCTATCAAAATAAATATTTTGTAACAATTTTTTAATTTTTTTTTGCAAAATCGAAATTTTTTTCCAATATGGGACTTTTTTTTAAAAATTTTTTTTTGCTCAAAAGAAAGCTTAGGTCTTTTCCTTTAAGACCTATTTTGTCACTTAGGAAGATGTGAGTAGGATATCTATTAAAATAAAAATGTTGTAACTCAAGACATTCAATTATTGACTTTTTTTTTGCAAATTCGAATTTTTTTTCAAAATGGGCCCTTTTTTAAAAATTTTTTTTTAGTCAAAAGAAAGCTTAGGTCCATTCCTTTAAGATATTTTAGGTCCCTTAGTGGGATACGAGTGGGATATCTATCAAAATAAATATTTTGTAACTCAAGATATACAATTTTTGATTTTTTGGCAAAATCAAAAACTTTTTTGAATTTTTTTTAAAATGGGCCCTTTTTGTAATTTTTTTTTTTTGCTATAAAGAAAGCTTAGGCCTATTCCTTTAAGATGGTTTTGATCGCTTAGTGGGATGCGAGTGGGATATATATCAAAATAAATGTTTTGTAACTCAAGACATACAATTTTTGTGTTAAAACATTTATTTTGATAGATATCCCACTCGCATCCCACTAAGGGACTAAAAATATCTTAAAGGAATGGACCTAGGCTTTCTTTTGAGCAAACAAAAAATTAAAAAAGAGCCCATATTGGAAAAAAATTTTGATTTTGCAAAAAAAAATTAAAAAATTGTATGTCTTGCGTTACAAAATATTTATTTTGATAGATATCCCACTCGCATCCCACTAAGGGACTAAAAATATCTTAAAGGAATGGACCTAAGCTTTCTTTTGACTACAAAAAAAATTTTAAAAAAAGGGCCCATTTGGAAAAAAAATCGTATTTGCAAAAAAAAAAGTCAAAAATTGTAAGTCTTGAGTTAAAAAATATTTATTTTGATAGATATCCCACTCGCATCCCACTAAGCGACCAAAAGGGTCTTCAAGGATAATATCTAAGCTTTTGTTTGACCTAAAAAAAAAGATTAAAAAAGGGTCCATTTTGAAAAAAAAAAGTCAACAAAGTTTTTGATTTTGCAAAAAAAGTCAAAAATTTTATGGTTTGAGTTACAAAATATTTATTTTGATAGATATCCCACTCGCATCCCACTAAGCGACCAAGTAGGTGTTCAAGGAAAATATCTAAACTTTATTTTAAGAAAAAAAAAAAAAAAAAAAAAAAAGGACGCATTTTAAAAAAAAGTCAAAAAAGTTTTTGATTTCGGAAAAAAAATATTAAAAATTTTTTATTTTTTTTTTTAAATATTTTTTTTCGAAAGATCGAAGAAATAGCTATCTATACTATTTGGGACACATTTTGCTAAGAACAATAGGTAATAAGTTACATGGATAAGAAAAAACCCCTGTTTGACCAAATTGTCAAAATTTTACCCCCTATAACTCAGAGAGTTCTCGACCGATGTTGTTGAAAAATTGTGTCTGAGTTACTATCCAATAGAGCTAACCTTGGTGCATCCCGATCGGAAGACATCGATTTCAAAAGTTGGTTCACTTGACATGAAATGCCCCATATGTATATCTGATCTTTTCCACTAGTCAAATTTATGGATTCAAAATCAACAACAAACTTTCCGTTTTGTAAAATGGACACTGCATTGCCGACTATTGCAGTACTAAACATAGAAAACAGTGCGCGATGTAGCTAATTGCTACGAGTTATGTATCTTATCATTTGTGAATAAAATTAAAAGTTGTGGACAGATTTTAATCAGCGTATATGAATTTTACAATTTTTAACGCCGTTTTAAAAACCAAAAATTTTGAAATTTTTGTAAAAAATTATTTTTTTTTGCCAAAAAAAATATATTTCTAAAAAGACTGTGAGGATTAAACCTTAAAAAATGGTTAGCACCATTGAATTCAGCGTACCCGAATTAGTTTAAGCCACTGGGTGCCCTTCTTGACAGAAAAAAGTGGCAATTTCGAGCACAGTGTAATTAATATGGTGATGAAATTGGACATAAACAAGTTTTAATGAACCTAAATCATTCAACCAACTTTCGTGAGGAACGTTTCATAATTGACCTTACCGAACATATATTTCTCTCAAGTTTCGTTAAAATCGGCTTAAAAATATCGCTATCTTTCCATTAGAAATTCCAAATATTGATAAATTTGACCTTCACAGTTTACGAGTTAACGTTTTCCGATTTTAGTAAACCTTCCAAGAATATTTAAAATTATTTGGACTATAATATTCTAAATAGGTTTTACTTAAATTTCATAACAGTAAGGAAATTGGTCTCAGTCGCCAAAGTTTTTTCTCGAAAATCAAGAAAATTAAATCGAAGGTACGGAAAAACTGTTGGAGGTATTGACATAATTGTTTCGTATTTTTATTCCCTAATTTAATTTCAATAAATCCCAATGTGATGATCAAAAAATTCTGTAATTTGTTTAACAATTGCAAAAGTAATTATTTATTGGAAAAAATTGTACAAAAACTGAAAAATTAGCATTTTTTCGAATTTTAGCGATAATATATTTTGTGGATCATTTTGACCCACATATAGGATTAATCTCCAAAAGATTGTTAAAAAATTTTTCATATATCTGACCTTTGACCTCGATGCGCGTTCCGAAATCGTTGCCCAACATTTGTATTAATTTGTTTCCTTGAGTTTCTTAACAGACTGTTTGTAAAAAAATGTAAATGTGCCACTTTTTACAAACTATTTCTGCAATTTATTAAATATCAAAATCAAAAAAATCCCTAAATTTCAAAAATCATTGAAATATGAAAAATATTTTCAAAAAGCGAAATTTAATATGAAAAAAATATATATAAACAGCAAAGTGAATACTTTATTTAAACAAAATGAAAAGAAAAGAAAAACATATTCACAAAACAGCATCAATATCAATATGGATCGATTCCTCATAAGTCACACAATAATTATTTTAGGCAAAAAGCACGTTTTTAGCCAATAAGTTAAGGCGAATAAGCTGAAACCACCAACAAGAAATTTATTTAGGAAAAACAACAATTTATATAGAAAATATTTAAGTAGTAATTGTGTTTTACCAACAAAATATTGAATTTGAAACAATTTGTGGAAACCACAACAACAATCTTTTGCACACATTCACACACACTTTATTTATTTGTTTATTTATACCCGCTTGTTCAGAGTGAGGCAATGATCCCGGTCACTTGACTGATCCAAATTCATGTATATTGGGATCAATTAATCCTCATTTTTGTTTTAATTAATTTTGACTTTGATTATTTTTCACACTAGGCTTGGATTAAGATATTGTCAAAAAACTTTATTTGAAATAGGAGCATATTTGGATATCCAATACCGAAGATATTTACAAACAAACTAAAATCAAGTTTTTTACCTAGAAAATTTTTAAAATTTAAACTTAAATATACAGCCCAATTATGAAAAAAAATTTCCGGGGAGTTTTTTCCCTTTTCGTTTTTTTAACATAGAATTTGAATAGGAAAAACTCCCGAGGAATTTTTTTTTCATAATAGGGCTGATAGTAAATCATAGAGAATAGACTCTGCTGTCAAAGACCTAAGTCAGTTGTCAAAAACCTAAGTGGTGAGAAAATTAGTAAATAAAACTATGTGAAAACAAAAACAACACTCGTATGTGTGATTATTTTGAGTAAAATATTAGTTTGAGTTTTTTTCTAGTTTTCTCTATGTAGTAAATCAATGAGAACACCAAAATATGTGAATTAATTTTACAGAACAGAGTAATATATTTTTATATGAAACTAATACGTGTCAAATTGTATCTCTATACTAGGGTAGATTTTAACCATATTTTACAATATTGTTACGAATTTGCATTGGCGATTTGAATTTAACGGCCTGTAACGGCTAACACGCAGTTATTAACATTGTTCGTAAGTATGACAACATGAACCTGATAACATTAACACTGAAGCATTAACACCGAAGCTGCTAAAAGCTCTAGAAATAGAACATTCTAGCTTTGACCTTTAAGATAATTCATGAAACTTGTGGAAGAATTAACATCAACTGCATTACCAGTGTATTCTTATACATTATAAAGTGTGTAATATAAGTTTGTGTAAATAAACACAGAGTGATTATTTAAACTGTTGTTGTGTACTACTAAACTGTTTTTATTTGCCATCAAAACAATACGGATTATTTAAAGGGAAAAACTTAACACTATATTCATTAGATATAGACAACAAAATTGCGAAAAGGTGTTCGTCTATTTGTCAAGTTTCGATAATAATGTTGAAATCTTGAGATCTTAATCCGAAGTCCTAGAAATTAATTTCTAATAGAACTTCCAATGATGAAAATCTTAGGTTGGCATTATAAATTATTGAATTTTTGATATTATTTGAGATTTTTTTTCAATATTTCTATCTATATAATTTATTATTTTAAAGTTTAGCTTGAAAATAAATTTATTTGAGTATTGATTGAATAATTTTTTATTCCTAAAAGAAAAATTTTATTCATTCGAATAAAGTTTTTTTTGTCGATTATTCGAATAATGTACTACTATGTACTTTTCCACATTACATAATGGTGATATCACTGTCTTCATAGTTGTCAATTGTAATTTAGTATCCGTTAAATTCAAGTGGATCAATTGTCTCCCCCAAATGACAACCTCATTAAATATATGGGGGATTTCATGTCAGTGTCAAAATCAAAAACTTTGTTGACTTTTTTCAAAATGGGCACTTTTTTACTCTCTCAAAGTGACTTGCAAAATCAAAAACTTTTTTGTTCAAAATGGACCCTTTTTAAATTTTTTTTTTTGCTCAAAAGAAAGCTTAGGTCCTTGAAGACATTTTTGATCGCGGAATGCGAGTTGGATATCTATCAAAATAAATATTTTGTAACTCAAGACATACAATTTTGGCCTTTTTTTCGAAAAAAAATTTAAAAAAATTTTTTTTTCGAAACTATTTGGGACTTATTTTGCTATAAACAATAGGTTTTAAATTACATGGATGAGAAAAAACTTTTGCTTGGCCCAAATGTCAAATTTTTACATACTCTAACTCAGAGAGCTCTCCACCGATCTTGTTGAAAAATTGTGTCTGAATTACTATCCAATAAAATTAAACTTGGTGAAAATTTCATCCCGATCGGAAGACATCGATTTCAAAAGTTGGTTCACTTGAAAGGATATCCCCCCATATATGTATATACCGCTAGTGAAGTAGCCAGTGGAAACACTTTTATGATAGTCATGTGGCCACGTTCCATGAACTACAGGGTTTATACTCATACAGGGACTGGAACAGACATACATACATATGTACATACGTACATACAGTACAAATTTAAACTTTAGAGGAAATAATTTTTAATGGAAAAAAATTAACGCATCATTTAAATAAAAACTAACGAAAATAACCAAATTGGGGGGAAAAAATATCAAAATATTTTCCCCACAAGAAATAAAGAAAATTAAGGGCAATTAAAACCAAAAAAAAAAAAAATATTATTGGAGGGCAAAGACAAAAACAAACAACAATTGGGGAAAATCACACACACGCACACTCATACAAACATTTACACATACATATGTAAATCTCATCACAAATTTTGAAAGAAATATTCAAATATTTTAGCAAAATTTAACATTAAACAAAAATCATTGCTTTTGTTGTTTATTGTTTTCTTTAAATATTTTTAAAGTCACTATAATAAATAATTTAAAACTTTTTGAAAGCAAAGTAAATTTATTAAATTCATTATTTCTCAAAATATCTCTATGATGGAACTCAGATCATTGCTCTCTCTATTTTATCTCTAACATGATGATGCAGCAGAGTAAACGTTTGTACACGTAGAAAAAAAAACACTTTCACTGTTTATTTTTTTGCCAATTTTGTTATCGTTTTTGTTTTGTTGTTGTTGCTTTATTTTTCGTGTATTTTCTCAAATATATTTTTGTGTGTATCATTATTTTCTTATTTTTTTTTTAAGAAGAACAAGCAAAATCTTAAATGAGTTTTACGAAAAATTTTAAGAGGTTTTTCCAACGTATACACATTTTTTTATGACCACTTTTTTACTTTTAGAATGAATGATGAACAAAAAAAAATCGAACTTCTTTCTGTGTAAAATTCTTTTTTCGTTTCAAAATTTATATAATTTTTATATGGATTATTTTAGCAAACAAAACTTTTTCTTTCTTTCATATTTTTAACACAATTTTCATAAAGTAGGTACCATTAATATAGAAAATTTTCCAATTTTATTTAATTCCAAATTAAATTTTCATCATATCTGTGCTGGTATATGTTTTGTAAGACACCGCCATATATATATATGTATGTATTTAATATATATATGTATGTATATATATGTATACAATATTTTTCTTTTATTTTTCTATTTTTTCAAACGTCTTCAATTCAATACAATCCGCTCGCTGCTGCCTTTAGACAAATTTTAAACTTAATAAACTAGAGTTTTGAAAACACACGTCCGCCACGTTAAACGTTCAATACAATTCTATTTGAGTTTCAACATTTCTGAAAATTTACTCGAAATTTTCATATGAATACACTAAAAGCTCTCCGCTCTACTCAACCGATTTTAAAAATATCTCTGTGTTAATTTCGAATCTTTATGTTTTGAATGTTCCACTTTCAAAACGAAGGCGACGACGACTCATTTCTTTTATTTTACAAATGTGTTGTTATCATTTTGAAATGATAACATACATTTATACATACATATATATTTTTGAAATATTTTTTTTTTAACAAATGCACTTTGTGCACAAATTTTCCAAAAAAAAAAAAAAAACTTGAGGTGTTGAGAGGATTTTGAAAAATAAAATACATATATTTTGCTATATACATATATTTCTTAAATTTGTTTACTCATTTGATGTTGTTTTAATGCGATTCTTTGAGAGATTTTTACGATTTTGAAAATGTTTATCAACAATTCGTTTTTTTTAATTTTGATAAACTACATACTTTTTTAAATGTACACGCAGAGAAAAAACATGGTTCAGCAAGATTACCGCAACTATATATGAATTTTATTTCAACAATATTTCAGTTAATGTAAACGTTTTTATGTTTGAGTATAGTTCATCGAAACATAATTATTTTATAAACAACTAAATAATAATAAACTTACAAATACATATGTAACTATTAAATGTTAAGTTTCTAAATGTGTACTCATAGTATGTTTAAGATGCAAATAAAATATGTTTACTTTTAATAATGTTTTATTTTCACCATATTTTTATACCCTTCACCTTCGTGAGAAAGTTTGTCATTCAGTTTGCAATTTCCCCAATATAATTTTCCGACCCTATAAAGTATATATATTCTGGATCCTTATAGATAGCGGAGTCGATTAAGCCATGTCCGTCTGTCTGTCAGTCTGTTCGTCTGTCTGTTGAAATCAATTTTCAGGCATGCTTTCGAGAAGTTTCCTATTTAAAATCAGCAAAATCGATCCACAAATGGCTGAGATATGAGGAAAAAACCAGGACAACCTCGATTTTTGACCTATATCTGGATTACTAAGTCATTAATATAGGCAATATGGATATCTAATGATAGATATTTCAAAGACCTTTGCAACGACGTATATAAGACGATAGTAAGTTGCACCTACAATGGGTCAAAATTGGAAAAAATATTTTTTAACCCGAATTTTTTTTTCACCAAAAAATTTTTTTTTTTTAAATTTATAATTAAAATTTAAAAAAATTAAAATAACAATTCGAAAAAAAAAATTTCCAAAAAATTATAAAAACAAATTTGGAAAAAAAAATTTTTTTACCTAAAAATATTTAAAATTTGTAATTTGAAATATAATTTGGTGATGGCACAGCCGAATATGGCTCTCTTACTTTTTACAAGTTAAGTTTTAGTGTATGTAATTCTCATACGCTTTATAGTATTATTTGTATATAAATTTCAGTGAATTTATCAATAATATTTACATTGGGAATTTAGCACATTAAAAATAATAAACTATTAAAATTAATGCCCCAATTCTGTTAGACGAATTTCCTTCTTTTCATATTTGAGTTATTAGTTTTGAATTCTATAAAACAATAATGGTTGTTGCCTAGGATTATGGCACTTAATAACTTAGACAACAACTAGATAGGTAACTGAGAGCCAAAAACCTAAGTCTGTTGTCAAAAACCTAATTCATGAGAATGTATTGCATGTATTTTGATTTTGTATCACCCGTATGTGTGAAAAGAGAGTAAGGTTTTCCTCTCTCCTTCTGTTCTATGCGTATGCATAGAATAATGCTTAATAACGTAAAATATTTGATTCAGTAAAATGTTGTGGACGTTTTTAAATATGAATGCAGACGAAAACAATTTTGTAGTCTTCTAGAGTAGTTTGAGTAGTTTATCTTTTGTTGGTTTTGTTTCAAAAGCGGACATTCTTCAAGTTGAAAGAAAACAATTGCGCCATAAAACTAATCTATCTATCTATCATCAGTCGGACAGAAGAAGAAATTCTTTTCTAAAGAGGACACCGCCAACTATATTGGCCCCAAACACAGAGAAAACAGTCCCAGGTACTTTAAGTAAAGAATATAAAGAAGCTACCAAACACTGTAAGGACACTTTTGTTGTACTAGGGGACATGATCCACATACAACAAAGTACGTGATGAACGACCAGGGAATTGTGTCCCTCCACAAACTAACACGAGAGCTTCACAAACATCTTCCAAGAATTTGCCCAACAAAAATTTGGCAAAGAGGGGTAGAATGTAGTATAGAAACTTCGAATGGACTGAAAAAATGTTCACAAAAACAGGAACATTTACCACTGCAAGAATAGAGGGCTACAGAACATCCAATGGAACTTATAAATGCACCAAAACCGGAGAATACGTTTATCCTCCATTTTTTCGTCAACAATTGAAAAAATTTGTATTAATAATTAATTTTTTTGTCAAATTTCATAAAAACATTGGGGGCATTTACATTATGACTTTAAGTCATGACTAAAAATCATGTTTTATTTTTTGTACTAACAAATTGTGACGTCTAAACAAAAGGCAAGTTTTCTGTTTTTCAAGACTTTTTTTGATATTCTGCTTTGAGCTCTTTTCTGATTGGTTGTTTATACGATTATATGCCAAAAAAGGCAAACGTGGTTGACAAAAAAGGCATCGTATAAATGCAAGGGGATTTTCGTAGGGGTTTTAAAAGAAAAACAAAAAAAAACGACATGACTTTAAATCAAAGTGTAAATGTCACCATTATTGTATAAATTTAATGAAAAAAGTAAAAAAAAAATTTATAAATTTAAATGATAACGTAAATCATAGACACAAACCACGTAACCCAGACGAATAAAATATATTGTCTTACTGAATCGTAACTTCGACTACTTTTCTTTCTCAGACAAGACGAAACAATTGTCGAACATAATTGAGGTATAAATCCTTTATACCCAAATCATAACTTTTAATGATAATTTGATTACTTTGGATCATAATATGATTTCATTAGTTCATAAAAATGATTACATTGCATCATAATATGATATCATTGGGTCACAATATGATTACCTCGGATCATAATATGATTAATTCAGAAAATAGTATGATTTAATATTACGACTATATTTTATCATAATATGATACTAATAAAATTATGTTTATCACAACCATGTTTTATTGCGTGTATTTGTACATTTGTTTAACATACCCTACTATGTGGTTGTAGAAGTTTAAGTTACAAGATTAATTTGTGAAAGTTGACAAATTTGAATGTTTTGCAAACTTATTTGACCTGACGACCAATAATTTTTATTTAAAATTGTCACTTCGGAAAAAGTTCTACTACACCTTCAAATAATCTCTTAAAATGCTTGTTAAGTAAGACATTTTTAGTGCATCATATAGGTTCCATCTCATTACTTTCACTGGTCAGATTCAACCCATTTTTTTACTAATTTTAAAAATTTTAGTTGTCGTGGATGATGGCTCCAATTTTTTACTATTTATTATAACCAAGTACCTTACGATAGGTCGACCCTGGGATTTTGATATTTTTTAACATATTAAATATTTTTTTTATATACTTAATCTGTCTAAAAACATTTTTGAATCTGTGTAGTTTTTTTATGAATGGTATTACAATTTTCTTTAAGAACTCGTGAGAATTCCCGGGAATTATTTTCCTTAGTTTTATGTGATGTTTTTTAAATTGACTTTATTCCCATCGAAAGTGAAATTATTATAGTATTTTGCTTTTTCACAAAGATTAAAACGAACATTTTTGGAATAAAGCCACCGCACAGTGGTATGAGAATAAAAAAAAGAGGGAAATAAATCTGTAACTTCTAAACCCTTACTCCGATTTGAATGAAATTTCATGACCCACCAGGAGCGGGACCAGGGGTTCCCAAAGTAGGATACCTTGGGTATGTTCAATTTTTAAAATGATCCTATTTCTTCGTCTGTGTTCCGATTTAAAAAAAAATTACACATATATAATCTCCTCGTCGAGCGCTACATAAAACCTATCAATTATCTCTTATAGCTTAGGAGATATTCGCATTTGAAAATTTAATTTTCAACATTTTTACCCACCCTACTCCAGTTTTTTGGTGACCGCGGTTCCAAATATTCCCCGATTTTATCCATTTTTCTTTTATAGGATTAACAATAGATGTATATATCAAATAAAGTTACATGCATTTGAATTTAAAAAAATTAAAAAAGGCGATTTTTCGCAATTTTGTTTGGGAAAAAAGTACTTTCATTCTTTTTAAGTTATCTAAATTACAAATTTCAAAATTTGTTTTTATTTTTCCATTTTGAATAAAAAAGTCTATACAAGTGTAAAATTTCATTAAAAAATATTCATAAATAAAAATTTTATTTCAATTTGAAAAATTTGTATCTATGCAAAATCTCAATAAAAAGCATTTTTTGTCATATTTTTCAAAAAAGTATTCCATGAATTTTTTAAATGTCAAAAGCTATATACATTTTTGAAAAGTAGACAAAATCCATCTATCCATTGATATATAACATGTCTACCTTATGTTTTTTACGTGTCAAATAAATTAGGTAAAACTTATCAACTCGCTGAGAATTTACCTAGCACTGCAGTGCACTGTTATTTACATTCATAAAAATGGTGTTATGTAGGCAACATGATTTTTTATGAATTTCTATGTTAGGTAAATTATCTGCGAGTTGTTAACTATATATATATTTTTTTTTAAATCCGAACACAGACGAAGAAATAGGATCATTTTAAAAAAAGAACATACCCGAGGTGTCCTACTTTGGGAACCCCTAGTCCGCTCCTGGTGGGCTCATGAGGTCCAAATTCAAAACTTAAACTCGACTACACTTACTCTTTGCGCATGTGAAATTTTATTCAAATAAGAGTTTAGAAGTTACAGATTTATTTCCCTATTTTTTTTATTCTCATACCACCGTGGAATTGAATTTTGTTTAATATTATTGAGTTTTCTTCAAGTTTTAATTAACATCTTTACTTAATTTTTGATTTAATGTGCAAAAACATGCCAACTCAAAATTAAAAAAAAACATAAAATATTTGTTTTATTGCGAATTAACAGAATTAATTGGAATCTAACGAAGGTAGAACAAAATCTAATGAAAATGTAAGCCTTTCCATATAAATGACAAATGGTGACATGTTGGTATATAACCAAACTTAGAAATAGAGTCAGTTTATCTCTTTATATTAAATTTTTTATTGGATTTTTTTATTTGTATCCAATTACATTTTAAAACCAAATACACTTTTTAGATTTTTAACGAAGTTAGCATTCTTAAAATTTAATAATTTGTTCTAGGCGGGTATTTCCGGGATCCCGGGAAATTTCAAAATTCATCCCGATTTCCCGGGAAATGAAAAATCGTTTTGATTCACTCACGATTAGCACAATATAGTTACTAACAAATGTGTCTGCTTGGGAAACATAAAAGTTTATGTATACTAGGATCGTGCGGTGGCCGAAATTCGACCACTTTTAAAACGCTTTTATGGAAAGAATTTTTAAACAATTTTTTATATTGTGCATATCAAGAGAAACCAACCTCTTAAACCATATATGTACATATGGTTCAACAATATTGGTGGACAATAACATACTTAAAAGTGTACCACAAAAAAACGTGTGGCCTATTTATATATAGGATATTTTGGGTCCTTATGAAATTCTAAGATTATGTCGCTATGTCCGTATGTCTGTTGAAAACTAGATAGCGTCCAAACGATAGGAGCTAACTGGAATTTCCCACAAATACTCTCTGTTGATAAGGTTTGTTTGATATTCAAAATGGGAAATATCTGTCCATGATTTCACCTAACTCCCATACAAATGTCCCCCGAGAATACTGTTTAAACAGTCATAAATATGTTGATTTTTTACAAATTATTTCTAAGTACTATAAAATTATACTGTAAAGAAAATTGGGCAACATTTGTACCTAGAAGACCCCAAATAACATTCATGAATTTATCCGCTACGTCCCGGTTCGGTTGCTATTTAAATTCGAGAAAATCGTCCCTCAAATGCCTGAGTACTTTTTACTTATTTTTGATCTATACCTGGATTACTAATTGTCATTAACTTAGACTATATGGATATAAAAATTAAATAAATTTGATTGAGCTTTCCAACACCATAGAAATTCGGAGCGACAATGGGTCAACATCTAACTTTTGTTTTCAACATACATATGTAATTGGTTTTCAATTTTTATCTTAAAGTAACTTTGGTGAAGGATACATAAGATTCGGCACAGCCCGACCATATAATACCCTACACAAAGTAAATGTTTCTTTTAAAATTACAATAATTTATATTCGTGAGTGGTTTTCAGAAGTGGGCCTTATATGGGAGCTATGACCACTTATGGACCGATCACCATGAAATTAGGTCGTGTAATTTACGTCTATATGAAAGTTATTTATGTTTAATTTTATATGTATACCAAAATTTTGAGGAGATTTATGCACGTTAAAATGATTTTCGGAAGCGAGTCTTAAATGGGAGCTATGATGGTATTATGGACCCATCCCCACTATAGTGGTGTAGGGTATAAAAATTGTCAGATTGAAACACTTACAACATTTTTATTACGAATTGTTCTTAAGGAAAATATTATTTAAAATTTGTTTGGACATTCGTTGACCCTATTTCCATAAAACTGTTAATTATCAAAATGTCGTTTATACAAATTTATAATATAATGTTAATTTTGTAAGTGTTAAGATTGGTTATCAGTTTATATTTGTAAAATTGCTGATCGTAGAGTGTATTTCCAAATCCAATTTAAATAGCACTATTAATTATCAACAAAATTAAAAAATTAATGAGGTTTTGAGAATGCATAAGTTTTATTTTTGGCAAAAACATTTTTTTGCAAAAATGGATTTGAGCGGCCTATTTTTTAGAAATACTAAACGAATCGAAACAAACAAATTCGAATATCACATTTTTTATTTTTCATATAAGTTTTATATCAAACTTTCAAATGTTCAAAGAATTTTGTTTGGAAATTATAAAATTCATTTCAGAAATTAGAAAGGAATTTTATTTCGTTACTTTGAAAATCAAATATTTATTATAGGACTTTGGCTAAAAAAACATGTAAATTGTCGCCAGGTTCCCAAAGTATTTGCACTTTTACGTCCGACAATTAATTGAAGGCTCGTTATTACATCAACAGTAATTTGCTTCCCCAGCTAAAAGTATTGTTTACTTATGTGTTTATTTTTTCAAATTTATTTAATATAAACAATGTAAATTTTTGAATTTGTTCATTGTTGAGCAAACAAATAGTAAACAAAAAATAGTTAAATGCTGAAAATAGAAAATAAACAAACATTTCAATATTAATATGAAATTAATATTAAAAAAGCAAAAAAAAATATCAGTTGTATTGTTTATATTTAAGCAAATTACGAATTATTTTTTCTTGTTAATTATTAATATAACTTTGTTATAATTTTTTATACAAAACAAATAAATGCTCTTTAAATACCTACTATACAAGATCATTTAAATGGCAATAATGTCATATTTAAATCTCATTTTTTTTATTAATTTATATTTTTATTGAAACTTTAATAAAATAATTAATTACAATGTTTTGAGTATGCATTTAAAAGTATGTATAACAACAACTAAATAGTTAAATAAAGAAACTACTAATATCATAGCATTAAGGAAAATTAGTCTAAAAAACATTGTATTTTAAGAATTTTTAATTTTGTATCAATGTAATATTTAGCCCTGTCTATACTTGACAAATATTCATCATAACAATAAATGACATTTGTTGTCAAGACAAAGTTGTCTAAGCAAAAGCACTAACAATTTTATCATAACTAAGCAATAATACTAATAAATGGGGACTATACCTTATAATTTTTTATCTAGACAACCATTTTGAATTTTATCAAATTAAAAATTTATCAGGTGTAACTAGGAAGTTACAGTTTGTTACCGTAACAAAATTGTATATGACAGAACCTATATAAAAGCTGTGTGTTGTGTTAACTAATGTTACATATGTTATACTGGCAACTCCGCAACAAATACACAAACAGCTGTTCAATTTATTTTTTATTTTTGTGGAAAACCGGACAGCAGGTTATGTAGTCATTTTACACAAAATTTATAAATTCATATTTTTCACAAAAAATCAAAGAAACTAAATAAAATGCTGTCCATGATATCGACATCTATGCGTGGTTTGGTAATACGCCAACAAATTACGGGAGATATTCTAAGAAAAGTTCATACCACCGCCGTTTGTGAGGCGGCTCGTAAGGGTACACGAGAAAAGGCACGCAAGAAAAAAGTTAAGGTGGAAGTGAAAAAAGTAGGTTTCATACCACACAATCAAAGGGACAAAAAGTAAGTTGGCCGCACTATGTTTAACTTAAATATGAGCGTAATTTGTTAACACTTTACATGCAGGATTAATTTGCAACGTGAAAATAAACATGTGGATGATTCTTGGAAGCAAATCGCCACCGACAATTGTTATGTGGGCAAATACTATCGTTGGCCAGTATATACAGTATCCGAGGCGATTCAGTGTCATCGTGAGACCCACCATCCCACTATGTACAATGAACCAAATGCACCGCTTATCGTAGATGTTGAATTAAATATGAAAGGTGAAAAATCGACAAGATTCGTGGATAATTTTCAACGTATGGCCATGGTGCCGCATAAATTTGGTCACGGCGAGGAAAGGCGTATATTGGTTTTCACCAAAGGCAATGTAGGTATAAAAGATTGCAACAGGTCCACTGTTATCAAAAGTTCTGTCTTGGGCTCTAGGCCAGGGCATTGTACTTCTTATGGTTCAGTCAAAAAATCAATTGACAGTAGAATATGCGGTTGCCCTCTTGACCTTGGGCTACCAACTGCATTCATGTAGTATTGATGATGTATCTATGAATGTTTAAGGCTGCCGTATATGAATTGCGATCAAATGACTCCTGTACATACATCTGTATGTATACCTCGTATACTCGAATGTCCTTACCGCGGTGGTCTTTGTTTTTGGTGTAAAGTTAGTATTAACTTTGCTAATATTACACTGTGGTAGAAATCGGCCCTTCAATGAGGACAAAATTATAACAACTTGCACATTTAAAACAAAGCCCCTGTTCTGTAAACTAAATCCAAGTATCCTTTTCGAACGAATTCACATATTTTGGTGTGCTGTAAATCAAATCCACATGAATTTATAATAGATAGATGTATATGAGTAAACTAACTTGTTTCAATTCGTCAATTATTCGATTTTGAAAATCGCTCGTTTTTAAAATCATAAGATTTACAGAACAGGGGCGACAATTTTTATAAAAATTTCATTAAATATAAAATACATTTATCAAAATCGAATAATTATTGTGCGAAATGTATCACAAAATTTAAAAAAATTAACTGTGGCTGTCCCCTGTTCCGTAAATCGAATCCGAGTAACGATTTTGTTTTGTTCTGTAAATTAAATCCACATAACTCAATTTTCAATTTACAAAATCGTACAATTTGCAGAACATCAATTATTCGTTTTTGAAATCACTCGATTTACAGAACACGATCAACTATATTATTTAATACATAACAAATTTAAGCGGATACAATCAATAAAAAAAATGGACTTTCGAAATAATAAACACTGAGAATCTTTGTTTAATGACAAATGTTCTACAGGATATTATATTCTCATCACAATTTTGCACAATTTTAATCCAGCACTTTTCAATTCTAGGAAGAAATAGTTGAAGCACGTAAGGCTGGTGCCACTTTAGTCGGCGGAGTTGAATTAATCAAGGATATTACCAATGGTGAACTCTTATTAAGTGACTATGAATATGTGGTAGCCCATCCTAATATCTTGCCAGAGCTTGTGGCTTTGCGAGGCTTGATGAAGCGTAAATTTCCAAATCCCAAGGCCGAAACATTGGGAGCAAATCTCACTGAAATGATAAGGCGTTTTTTGGACGGCATCAGCTACTCGGCAGCCAAGGATGAACATCAACAGGATTTCGGTTTAATAACTACAACAATTGGTACATTGGATATGGATGCACAACATTTAGAGGACAATTTACGTTCACTATTGCAGGATGTCAATTCGGTGAGACCAAAACGTGAAGGACGTTTCATAACTCGCGTTCTACTTAAAAGTCCGCCAAGTCGTGAACAACTGAAGATAGATGCTTTCCAAATTGTACCGGAAATGTACGAGAAAACTGGTAGTGGCAGCAAAAACGCAGCCGCTACAAAGCCAGCCAAGCAACAAGATGATGATATAGATAATGAGGATGAGGTGGAAATCGAAAAAGAAAAGAAAGCTGTTAATTAAATTTTAGTAATTATAATTAAAAATAAAAAATAAAACTGTTTTATTTAAAATTAATAATGTTTTTGAATATACCATAAAAAGTTAGTGATTTCATTGCATTTATTGCTTACTTTGTGTATGATATTTGTTTTAGCCGTTATTAATGTCCCACCAAAACCACTAGATGATAGTTCTAAAATCACTACATTTTCGCACCTGTTTTGTAAATCGAATGATTTCATAACGAGCGAATTCCACAGGTTGTGTTTTTCCAATTGTTTTACCAATAATTGTGTTACGAATGCAATAAATATGTATTGCATTCAAGTTAGTTTAGAAACTAAGCGTTTTATTATTTTTCAATAAATTTATTTTTATTTAAAAAACAGTAATAAAAATAGATACATATATACGTATATTATTATGAAGGGTTTACTGCAATAAGTCGCTATAAAATTAAAATATTGAAAAAATCGAAGTTAAAGTTTTCAAAAATCTAATAATATATGAACTTGTTGAAAGAGTTATTTACATTTTTAGGTCTAGAAATTAAAAATGCATAAAATAGATAGATGTATATGAGTATTCATTAAACCGGGATACCAAGTAACTAGATATTACAAATCAAAGCAAATTATGTTGGTGATGGATGAGATACCATCAACGTTTATAAGTAGTCATCAATTGATTAGGTTTTTGACAACAGACATATGTAGGTTTTGGGCTCTCAATTAGCTATCTAGTTGTATGAATAATAATTTATACATTTGACTTTTCATTGCAATATTCCATGTACTCGTTTGTTATAAAAGTCTTATCGGTTTCACCATTAAACATTTCATAACTGAAACTGTTTTCTTCTTTATTGTAGTGAAAAACATACACAGTATATAAGCAGTTGACAGAAGACATGCACTTTTCGACATTCTGCAAAAAGTCATATAAAAATCCTGTACAAATCACTGGCTTCCAAAAGCGATTCTGCAAAGATTATATTATTTTAAATTTATACATTATATTCATGGCAAAAATATTACCTTTGGCAGTTGTCCTGCCATTTTATGTACAATGGGTTCATCTATAATACCATTTACGTTTTTATAGCCAATATAAACATCTTGAACATTGGCTAAATACGACTGCAGCCAAAACTTTAAATACTTCTGGTCATTATGTTTCAATGTATACCACAATTGTTTCAATAAAACAAAGCGACAATCATTAAGAGCATCCAAATCATTACTAAATTATAAAAGAATATTGTTTAGAAATAAATATGTTTGTGCATTTGAAGGACTCATTGGAAAAAGTGTTTTTGTCAATCCTTGGTTTGTTTTATGATGTTCTTTAACAATTTTCAAAAAATTATATTTCGTTAAATCAATTGGTGTTTGTTTCAAAATAAACGTGTTTATAAATATCGCGACAAAAAGTGAATAATTAAAATCATAGTTTGTTTGACGTTATAGGGGTAAATATTGAAAAGAGAAATACACATAATGCGGAAACTAGAAAAAAACTCCAAAAAATTTACTCAAAATCATCACACGAGTTTTGTTTTCCCCTTTTAAATGAGATCGCAAATTGGATTTGTTGTCATGAGATAAAATACAAATATTTTATCACTAGACATAAAATATTTTGATAACAAAAACACTTTTTCCTCAGCATACAAAGAGAGTAGTCGTTCTGTTTGTATTATAATATTTACAAATCTTTGATTTCCTCATTATTCCTTGTATTGAACCCGTGTAAATAACATCATATTTGCCGAAGATACTTCGGTGTACTCCTAATAGTTCTATGTTCCGATCTATTCGTTCATAGCGTTTTGGTGGATTATTAGGTGAATCTAAAAGGCAATACAAAATGTGACAGTTACATCCTTCAATACATGCGTGTTCCCAACTAAAAATAAAGTGTATATCAAATATTGCAATATTTGTTTCATATTAAAGGTCTTTGCGTGGACCCTTGTATTTATTTTTTTTTTCTGATTTTTGAAAATTTAGAATTAAAGATGATCAGAATGATTTTTGAATTTTATAAAAGGTCTATAAAATTAAGCCATATAGTGTTTTCATTTCGAAAATTTTCTTACTTTCTTCCGCATTTTCGACATTTTACTTTTAAGTAATTGTAGACAAAAAGGCGATATTTTTCACAATATATTTAATAATAGCATCATACTTTCTGTCTTTTGGGCAAAATTTAAAAAAGTAAAAAAAATTAGAAAAAATTAAATTACTCAGAAAGCGCAAAAATGCGCAATATGAAATAAAGTGAAATGAATTCACAACATTTCAATATATTTATTTCTTTTTATTTCAAGTTTTACAAACGTTAACATTTTTTTAAAAGCTTCCATAAATTTAAAGTTTTGTAATCAAAAATATGTACTTTAAGGTTATGTTTAAAAATTGTAATTTTTAATAGGTATAAAGGGAAATAGTTTCCAAATATTTAGGAAAGAAATATTAAGTGCTTACACGTCTTGTTGTTTTTCATTTTACACATTATTTAAATTATTCACACACTTTCCACAATTAACGGTTAAATGTTACAGTATAATATTGATACTATTCACGAAACTTTGACTTTGAGGGCAAGCAGTATTTTGTATTTTACAAAAACCAATTGCGAATTTGATTGCATTGGAGTTTTAGTAACAGGTTGACAACAAAATATAATGTATAATGACAACATCGAAATTTGTGATACTGTGATACTTTGAACTATAGTTATATGTGATGAAGGTAAACTATAAAATAAAATGTGCCTTTTTTAATACCAATAGTATTGTGTATGTTTTGAACTGGTTTTGTAAATGGTAAATCAATTTCGATTATGGTCGAAAATCTATTTTCGGGGTCTAAAAACTATATTTTCGTGATTCGTCTCCGAAACATGCAAAACAACGACTTTTGTTACTGTATAACTTCTAACCCAAAATAGGGCAGAACAAATTGTTTATAGGTACCATTAGTCTTCTATTAAGTTATTAATCTTTAATTTTAGTTGGGAACATCGACTAAATTGTATCTTTCATTCTAATCCGAATAATAAAATAAGTCCAAAAAAATTTTTAATATTGCTTTCCTTTGGAAATTTCATTTCATATAGTATGTACATACCTGAAAATAAGTATTTCTCCAGTTGGTCGTGATGGCTTTCAACCGGTTTCAATTGTTTATTTGACATATCTGATTTTTCCAATAGCATATACAAATTGCCATTGTAACGCGATACCCGTATAGACACTACCTTATAAAATATATTATAATAACATTCCATAATTTGTGTTAAAGTTCCGCGACGCGTTATTATTTTTGTCTTGTCCACATTTTCAACACCATCATTTTCAGCAGCAAAAGACATTTCATATTTAAGTGACGCTTCAATTTTTTTGGAGTATATGGTATGATTGCGTCCTATATATTTCGTAAAACCTGCATTTAAGTACATTGGATAATCAACAGATTCCGGTTTTTTAAAATAGTTAATCCTCCTGGCTGTAGTTAGATTCTCATAATTGTACTCGTATAAGGCAACCAATCGTGGTTTTTTAAAATATACACCGTTTTCTTCATATTTCTTTAAAGTTTCCGGAGTTATTTTATACAAAAATATTAATTTAGATGATTCAAATTCCATTTTTATTGCTGTTTATTATCAGTTTATTAAATAAACTTTATTTATTCATCAACCATTTATAACGAAAGCGCAAAAAAAAATTTGAACATATGAATCAAGGTGCATTTAATAAGCTGCCATCGGCAGCACAGCCAGGGTTGTCAGATTTTTTTTACCTCCATCGCCAAAAGCTAAACCAAGGTGCATTTAATAAGGTGCCATCGGCAGCACAGCTGATTATAGAAATAGCACGCACAAATGTCAAACTACATATATAAAAAATATTCGCCTGTACGCCCGTATGTCAAACTCTATATATAAAAAATAAGTGAATTCGCCTGTATTTATTTCAATTCGCCACTGCTGTCACCTTGTTAAATACGCCTTGAGCTAAACGAAAAATCGCCAAAAGTCGCCAAAATATTTTTTTTGGAATTCTACATACATATTTGGTTGGTAAAATTAACATGTTTAGAACGGCCAATGCGAAGCCTTTAACAATTCTAGCTGCATCGCATCTAAGTTTAATTGATATATGCTAATTTTGAACATTACAATTCATATTCCCCTGCAGATACTTTTGGATTTAAATAAAGTTAATGAATTTTGAACTACCGAAAATTTCCAAAATGTCTGAGTTTGAGTATTAAATGAAATAAGTACACAAAAACATTCAATCACTCCCAGATTTCAGTTTGCTTTTAACAATTCCAGCTGCATCGCAATAATTGTAAACTTGTGGCCAAAAATCTAACAAATTTGTTGAAATTTCACCTTTAAAGATCTAAGTTTAATTGATATATGCTAATTTTGACCATTACAATTCATATTCCTCTGCAGATAATTTTGGATTTAAATAAAGTTAATGAATGAATTTTGAACTACCGAAAATTTCCACATTTTAATATTGAAAATTCATTATATACTTTAAAAAGGAGTTATATTTTCTGGTAACTGTTTAAGCATTTCTTTTAAAAGTTTTTTAAGTACAAAAAACCATTTTCTTTTAAAATTTCTACATCATATTCCTCCATTTTTATATTTTGTAATTCCGTTCCAAATTCTGTGCCAAAATCGATAGATTCCAATGGCAGAAAAGAATCCGGCGAACCAATAGCCAATTTTAATGAGCATATTAAGTTATTAAGACGGCTTAAATATTTTAGAAGAAAAAATTAATATTGTTCAAACTATCAGATCAGATAATACGTGATTAATTTTAATTATTAATTATTGGGTTAATAAATATCAAAGAAATGAAATTATTTCAAGAAAAACAAATAATTTGTTAAAATTCGCCAAATAAATCGCCAACTAGTCTGTAAATCGCCATGTCGCCAATTGGAAATTTTGGTCGCCAAAGGCAATGAAAAAATGCCACGTTTGGCGAGAAATCGCCACATCTGACAGCCCTGAGCACAGCTGATTATAGAAATAGCTCGCACATAAGAAACAGCTGATTTTATGCACTCACCAAGGCGTATTTAACAAGGTGACAGCAGTGGTGAATTGAAATAAATACAGGCGAATTCACTTATTTTTTATATATAGAGTTTGACATACGGGCGAATAGTTTTTATATATGTAGTTTAACATTTGTGCGTACTATTTCTATAATCAGCTGTGCTGCCGATGGCACCTTATTAAATGCACCTTGGCACTCACCTTGTTAATACGCCTTGATCAAGGTGCATTTAATAAGGTGCCATCGGCAGCACAGCTGATTATAGAAATAGCACGCACAAATGTCAAACTACATATATAAAAAATATTCGCCCGTACGTCCGTATGTCAAACTCTATATATAAAAAATAAGTGAATTCGCCTGTATTTATTTCAATTCGCCACTGCTGTCACCTTGTTAAATACGCCTTGGCCTTGATAGTAATATTTTAATTCGCCCTAATTTTGACATTTACCGTACATTTTAACAAAAACAAATTGCCTGTTGTTTTTGCATTGTTGTATTTGTTGCCGGGACGCACTCACCTTGTTAATACGCCTTGAATATGTATATGGATTTAAAAACTAAAAATGCGACTCCAGGAAATTTAATTTTTTTGAGTTATGACGCCGTTGCAGCATATGAGCGTATTTATGTAATTATTTTGAAAACAAGTTTTATAATTTAAAATTTTATTAAAAATAATAAATTGTACAGTTTATAGTCTGAATTATGCAGACTTTTCCATGCAATATTTCATATACTCTTTAGATATAAAAGTTTTATCAGTTTCACCTTTAAATATTTCATAACTGAAGCTTTTGTTTTCATGATCATATTGAATCAAATAGACTGTGTTTAAGCAGTTGACTGAAGACATGAGTTTTTCTACATTTTGCAAAAAATCATATAAAAATCCTGTACAAATCGGGGGCTGCCAAAAACGATTCTGAAAAGATTTTAAGTTTTCTAATTTACTCTTGTCACATATACAACTCAAATTTTACCTTGGGTATATCTGATACGGCTTTTCGTTCTATAGGTTCTACTATAATTCCATTTCGGGATTTATAGCCAATATAAACATCCTGAACATTAGCTAAATATGATTGCAGCCAAAACTTTAAATATTTGTTGTCTTTATTTTTTAATGTTGTCCACATTTGCTTGGAGTAGACAAAACGACAATTATTGAGAGCATCGAAATCATCACTATATATTAAAGATAATAATAATTGTTAGTAAAACGATTTTTCTATTGAGCTAATATATAATATTCACAAATCTTTGATTTCTTCATTGGAATCGATTCCTTGTATTTCGCCTGAGTAAATAATATCATATTTCCCAAAGTTACTTCTATGTATTCCAATTAGTTGAATGTTTTCATCACATGGTTCATCTATTTTTGGTGGCTTATCGGGTGAATCTGAAAAGATATTAAAAAATATTACATATACACACAGAATCAAAAGTGAGTAACCACCAGTGATTTTTTTTAAGATCATGAAAATCATTACAGTCGGACTTAAATTTTTTTCAGAAACGAATTTATTATTCAGACCAATCTCCAACAAACCGAAACTTTTAAATTTTAATCGATGGAAAGATTTTAACTTTTATCGTGACGATATACTAACAGTTCTCATACAAAAATTATATTATATATGAAAGTATATCGTAACGAAAAACGATAACCAGAGTTTGAGAGAATTAGGTTAAGTTATTTATCTTAATAGCTAGTTTTTGGGATAAAGATAATTAATCCATATTCTTTGTTTAAACCTTGCTAAAACTAAAATGTTTCTTTTTCACTTGTCAGTTAAACTTAGCTTAACACGCTGTTAAGTTAAACCCGAAACAAATATAGGCAGATTTTAACAAATGATTGTGTTCCTCATTACTGGATTATGAAATGTCAATTTTGTTAACATTGCCATACTTTTCAGTCAACTCTCATTTGCATTCCTCAAAATTGTTCATGCCAATACTTTAAAGCAAGCTGCTCCCCTGTCCACGTTTTTGATCAGGCGGGAACCAAATAAAAAGTCAGATTAGTTATAATAAATATGTTTAATATAATTTAAAACAAATTAAAAAAACCGATTTTAAAAAAAATCACTATTTTCGACCAATGCCTGAAGTAGGGTGGATCGATTTAAAAATTTTCGTATTAGCCATTATTATAAAATAAAAGAGAGGAATTGTTTGGAAAATATTTGGTCAACATTACCGAAGATATTTAAAAAAAAAACTAAATTGAGTCGAGATGAAAAACGAAAATTTAAAAATTTACACTTCCCAATAGGCATTTTTACTGGAATTCAAGTTGAAAGCATGTGTAATTCAAGAATTGAATTACAGTCAAGCAATTGAATTATAGTTGTATTACACTTTGTATCAATAGTATGTATTTGGTAGTAAAAAGGAATCATAAATTCAAGCCATATGATTTTTTGTTTGAAAAATATTGAATTTTTTCCAATATTTTTCAAGTTTAAAAAATTATAGGTAGATATTTGCATTCAAGTCAAATTCCAACAAAATGATCAAGTGCTTGCATTTTTGGGGCTTTGGTGCTAATTAAGTTAAAATATGTATGTATGTGTAAGAGATGACTTAGTGAAATAAACAGGAATTTCTCACTTGCGCTACAACAAAGTTTCTCTAAATGAAATCTGACCACCAGTGGAGGTAGACTTTGACCACCAGTGGAGGTAAACTTTGACTTTGCAATCAGGGTGGTAACAAATTAAATTTTTATAAAATCGATGTTTTTCAGTTGGACTAGTAGTTTGTTCCAGATTTATTAGCACTTTTTTTCGATTGACCACACTGTGCTACGTTTGGTTGAATTCTGATACAGACGTTATTTATTTATTGTCATAGCAATTGCTATGGCTATAAATAAATAATAATAAATAAATAATAAGAAGGTACACATATACATATATAGTGTATATTTTAAAATATACACTATATATGTATATGTGTACCTTCTTTATATATCCCAGCGGGAAAAAGATGCAGTAAAGAGGCCTTCCTAAATGCCTCATTTTGCAGACACAAGGACTTGCAAAATCATTTTGCCGCATTGCAAAATCATTTCAATTTTACACGGCGTGTCATTGCGAGCCAAGGCCTTGCATACTCGCTGCTGTTAGAGGGCTGAGAGAAGGCCTACTTATGATGGGCTGTTGGCAGCCAACAAGCTCACTTGTTATTAGAAGGGGATTCATAGGGCTTCTTGAACACCTTCTAAGAGCAGGCAGGGTGGAATGAGTATCGGATCTTTTAGAATGTGTAAGTATGCCTTTTAGAAGGCCTACAAATTGAAGTCCTATCATTTTTTCCCGCTGGGATATAATTCTTCTGTACGTGTGTTAGTAACTAAACTCCTCCTTAACGGCTGGGCCGGTTTCGATGAAATTTGTTGTGTGTGTTTGAGTGGGTCCCTGGATGGTTTAGATTAACAATTGACCTATATAGGAACAATGGGCATGGCACCTCCCATACAAAGTAACAATTTATTATTGCATATGTGGAGTACTATTATAGTGGGAGTCTTCAAACTTTGTGTGTGCTATGGCAGAACAACGTTTGCCGGGTCAGCTAGTATGTTATATATACATATACATACTAGTTGTACATACAATTATATACCTACATATAATTATTATTTATATTTTTAGTGAAAATTTTTGTAACTGTATGAAATTAAAAATTCTGAAATTAATTTAGTACATACCAGTAAATAACAGTTTCTCCAATCGGGCATGATGTGTTTGAACTGCTTTCAGCTCACATAATGACTCATCTTCTTCCTCCATTACCATATATATATTTCCATTATAACGTGATACCCGTATATTTAAGTCATCGTAATGTCTCTTATTATAATATGATTCCATTATATGGGCTAAGGTACCACGTCTTGTAATTACTTTTGTTTTTTCAATATTTTCATCACCATCACGTTCGGCAGCAGAGGTCATGTCATATTTAAGTGATAACTCGATGTATCTTGAATACATAGAAGAGTTACGAATTATATATTTTTCAAAGCCATCATTTAAGTCGATTGGATATACATCCGATTTTGGTGTTTTCAAATATTTAATCCTCTTGGCCTTTGTAACTTTCTCATAATTATAATCGTAGAGATCAACCAATTTGGGCTTTGACAAAAAAACACTTTTCTCTTTATATTTGCTTAAAGATTGCGGAGTTAATTTATATAAAAACATTTTATTATATTAAAATTTTATTTATTGTTTTATTTTATATTAAGAACAACTTTCTTATCTCTGATATTGATAGAAGCCAACAATGTACTACAAAAATAAATTGTATCATACTGGTATGTTATATATACATACCATTAATTTTAAAGGTAATTCCCCTATTTTGAAATTAAATTAACGAGTATCACGTCGTCTGGCTCAAAGCAAGGTATATTTAACCAGGTGGCAGCATAACGCCAGCTGACTGTTTTTCACCCTAGGTCTCCACGTAGCAATTTTTATTGCTAAGCTCAAGCAATAACGTCGGCAGAGCAACAGCAGAGTGATTGCTGATTGCTTTAGGTGGAGAAAACGTTCGTCACAAATACAAAATTTTCAAAGCGAGAAGTTCTATGAAAAACTATGGTTTATTTTACGTTAAATGATTTTTTCATTAATTTCTTTGTTTTTTTGTTTGTTTTGGTTCTTAAATAAATTAAATATGGATGAATTAATCGCATCGAATCATAGAAAGAAGAAATTTTACATTAATGACAACTGAACTGACAGCTTATTGCTTAGCAATAATTGCTCAGACAATCAGCAGAGCAATCATTGCGCAATGGATTGCTACATATGGCAATTTGCGGTCTACACTCGCAAATTTCATTGACGCAATCAAATTTGACAATTGCAGCAATAAATATTGCTACGTGGAGACATAGGGTCAATAAACAATGAGTTTGAAACAAAGTAAATTAATAAAGTAGACTCCAAGGCGTATTAACAAGGTGAGTGCCAAAGTAAATTAATAAAGTAGCGACAGTACTACAACAAATACAACATTTACAAAAACCACAAGTGAATTGACAGTTCAGACCAAAGTTCAGTCCAAGGTGCATTTAATAAGGTGCCATCGGCAGCACAGCTGATTATAGAAATAGTACGCACAAATGTCAAACTACATATATAAAAAATATTCGCCTGTACGCCCGTATGTCAAACTCTATATATAAAAAATAAGTGAATTCGCCTGTATTTATTTCAATTCGCCACTGCTGTCACCTTGTTAAATACGCCTTGGTTCAGTCCATATTAATATTAGTCGCAAAGTATTTTAAATTTAATAACAGCAGTTTTCTAGTAATTTCTTAATTTATTTGTTTACATAATTATAGTAATAAAACATAAAGACTATACGTACATACATACATATGTGAATATATAAAATTAAATTAAACTTTTGTAATTTTCATACAATATTCCATGTACTCTTTAGATATAAAAGTTTTATCGCTTTTACCATTGAACATTTCATAGCTGAAGATTTTTTCTTCCCAATTATAGTGAAACAAATACACAGTGTTTAAACAGTTGACAGAAGACATGCGTTTTTCTACATTTTGCAAAAAGTCATATAAAAAACCGGTACAAATCGAGGGCTTCCAAAAGCGATTCTGCGAAAAATTATACATTTTAAAGTGTGTTCTTAATACTTACATGTATGTTTATATGGTCAAATATATGATTGTAGTATGTATATTTAAAAAGTTTACCTTGGGCAAATCTCTTGGATTTTTATATTCAATGGGTTCTGATATAATTCCTTTACAGCTTTTATAGCCAATATAAATATCTTTAACATTAGCTAAATACGACTGCAGCCAAAACATTAAATACTTGTCATCATTGTATTTCAATGATTTCCACATTTGCTTGCCGAAAACGAAACGACATTCATTGATAGCATCCAAATCATCACTAAATTTTAAAGAAATAATACATATTTGTATTAAAAACTGTGAATTTCTATTGAGCTAATAAATAATATTTACAAATCTTTGATTTCTTCATTGGAATCGATTCCTTGTATTTCGCCCGAGTAAATAATATCATATTTACCAAAGTTACTTCTATGTACTCCATATAGTGCAATATTTGCATCATATGATTCATTAATTTTTGGTGGCTTATCGGGTGAATCTAAAAAGATATACAAACATAGGTATGTTATTATGAATAGAAATTTCTAAATTATAAAAAATTTCTAAAATTTTAAGATTCAATCAAGAAAATTACAGTATTTTTCGGATTTGGAATGTTTTCATAGTTTTCAAATTGATTATTACATAAATTTGTGTGCTGTTTTTCTATAGCAATTTAATTTAACATGTATTTTGTTATTGTAACAAAAACAAAATACATGTAAAACGTCCACTCATAGCACTCGTTCGCTATAGAAAAACAGCACATTGGTATTGAAAATAGGCAAAATCTGATCAAATATTTACTAGTTTTTTTTTTTATAAAACAAATTAAATTTCTCACTTTATTTCCATTGTAAACTTAAAACTTTATAAATTTTCATTTACATCCTAATTAAAGTGTCTTTATCAACGTTTCCATAAATATAATGCATACATACCAGTAAATAACAGTTTTTCCAATTGGCCATGATGTGTATTAACCGGTTTCAATATATTTAATGGATCATATAATTCTTCCATTAACATATATAAATTGCCGTTATAACGTGATACCCGTATAGTCAACTTATCGTATGTCTTAATATAATATGATTCCATTATATGGACTAAAGTACCACGTCTTGTAATTACTTTTATTTTCTCTATACTGTCAAGACCATCACATTCGGAAGCAGATGTCATGTCATATTTAAGTGATAAATCGATGGCTAATGAATACATATCAGACTTACGTCTTATACAAGTTTCAAAACCAGCATTTAGATCGATTGGATATTGATCAGAAGTTGGACTTTTAAAGAACTTAATTCGCTTGGCAGGTGTGATTTTGTTATAATTATAATCGTAATAGGCTACCAAACGAGGTATTGTAAAATACACTTCCTTCTGTTCATAGGTTTTTAAAGTTCTTGGAGTTATTTTGTACGAAAATGTTATTTTTTTCTTCGTATTTTGTTTATTCATCGTTAAATTTTTGTGATGTGATAAAGTTTGTAGAAGACTGTATTCTTTTTGTGTTATCACTTTATCTTCTTGGTTTAACAAAATTCAGACTATATAAATTCCATGAGACATCACAAACAAATTGACCATGGGTCTTTTGATTTTGATCATATTCCGTAAACAAATAATCTTTACAGTCATTTGTACATAATCATGTTTATTTCTTTTAATTTCAAAAAAACTATCGATTTTATTACAGATTTTTATAAATACATACACAATATTTAAACATACATAGGTTTAAATATTCGTATTTTATGAAGCTGATATCAGATTTTATTGATCTAAGATGTTATCTTTAATCTAGTACTAAACTGTCTATGGTGTAAAATGCCAACGTCTTATATGAGGCTGAATAAATTTTCCTGAATTCGACTGGAAAAAAATAAATATTTACTCATTATGTATTTAAAAAATTATAAATTATATTTCCATCATAAGTGCATTTTTGATAACAAATACCTACTTTTTCTTATTATGTATGTTTTCCTAAGTGGACATAATTCAAATGAAATAAAATCTCGTACATATGTATGTGTTTACCAAATATGATCAAAATCCGAAGACCCAAGGTCAAAAACTTGTGTTTTTTATGTTCTTTGGTGGAATTCAAGATACATATAGCAAAATAAAGCCCAGGTGTCAAGTAACATGAAATATAAAATATAAACAAGAACTTTTAATTTTCGAAATCCAAAAATAGTTACTAAAACTCATGCCACCAGAAAATACTAAGCGAAGGCAGCATTCGATGTACGCCAGAGTTAAAAAACCTTCCATCAGGCCTAAGAGCGACTACAAACGGAAATACTACTCAGCGAAGCAGTCATCCGACACACCCTAGATTTTAAATCAGTCTACAAAGAAAAAAATTCTAAAGGAATCCGAAATTTTGGAGTCTTTCAACTCTGGAAATAAGAACAAGTTTATTATTCCAACAATTTATGTATATGACGTTCGAACTTTTTCTTTCACCAGCTTTTTATAAAAACCGTATGTATGTACAAATTATAAAGTTTTATTTGCTATTATTTCTCAAATTGTGTGTACTTTCTTATTCTTCAAAATGTTCACGAACGTATTCCCAACTAGTAACAATTTACTTGTTTGTGTAAAAGTAGTGTAAGGGATATAAATAAGTAATCGTGTTGAATTTATTACAATAAAAATAAAAAGAAGAACTAAATACAATAAATAAAATATACTAACTGGCATACCTAAACACGGGCGGCAAGCGTTTTTTAGTTGTCAAAAATTCTCATGCCCATACACAAGGCGTATTTAACAAGGTGACAGCAGTGGCGAATTGAAATAAATACAGGCGAATTCACTTATTTTTTATATATAGAGTTTGACATACGGGCGTACGGGCGGATATTTTTTATATATGTAGTTTGACATTTGTGCGTGCTATTTCTATAACCAGCTGTGCTGCCGATGGCACCTTATTAAATGCACCTTGGTCGCTACTTTATTCATTTACTTTGCTACTGAGCAAGGCGTATTTAACAAGGTGACAGCAGTGGCGAATTGAAATAAATACAGGCGAATTCATTTATTTTTTATATATAGAGTTTGACATACGGGCGTACTAGCGGATATTTTTTATATATGTAGTTTGACATTTGTGCGTGCTATTTCTATAATCAGCTGTGCTGTCGATGGCACCTTAATAAATGCACCTTGCTACTGAGTCTACTTTATTAATTTACTTTGTCAAAAACAAAGTAAATTAATAAAGTAGACTCAGTAGAACAGCTGACTATTTTTTTTACTTTGGTCTGAACTGTCAATTCACTTGTGGTTGTTGGGGCGAAAAATACAACAAGCCCAAAAGCAAAAACAACAACAGGCAACTTTGACAGCTCAGACCTTAAACCAAAGTAAATTAATAAAGTAGACTCAGTAGAACAGCTGACTATTTTTTTTACTTTGGTCTGATCTGTCAATTCACTTGTGGTTGTTGTGGCGAAAAATACAACAAGCCCAAAAGCAAAAACAACAACAGGCAACTTTGACAGCTCAGACCTTAAACCAAAAACAAAATTGCTTGTGGTTTTTGTAAATGTTGTATTTGTTGTAGTACTGTCGCTACTTTATTAATTTACTTTGCCTTAAACCAAAAACAAAATTCCAAGGCGTATTAACAAGGTGAGTGCCAAGGCGTATTTAATAAGGTGACAGCAGTGGCGAATTGAAATAAATACAGGCGAATTCACTTATTTTTTATATATAGAGTTTGACATACGGACGTACGGGCGAATATTTTTTATAGATGTAGTTTGACATTTGTGCGTACTATTTCTATAATCAGCTGTGCTGCCGATGGCACCTTATTAAATGCACCTTGGTGAGTGCATAAAATCAGCTGTTTCTTAATTCGCTGTGGTTTTATGTACACTATATGTCAAACTTTGTTTATGTTTACATTTGTTATTGTAAATAACATAGTAATATTTTAATTCGCCCTGATTTTGACATTTACAGTACATTTTAACAAAAACAAATTGCCTGTTGTTTTTGCATTGTTGTATTTGTTGCCGGGACGCACTCACCTTGTTAATACGCCTTGCAAAATTCCTTGTGGTTTTTGTAAATGTTGTATTTGTTGTAGTACTGTCGCTACTTTATTAATTTACTTTGGTCAAAAACAATCATGAAAAACGCAAATCGTTTCTTTATTGTACGCCGCATACAAGTACTGCCAAGGCGTATTAATACGTTAATATGCCTTTAGTGCTGCGTTGAAGAAAAAACTATATTTGATAAATACCTCGGAAAACTACAACTAGACAAGATACTTTAATAGCAACACAGTTTAAGAAATTCCAAAAAATCTATAATGTAAAATAGGAAATTAGTTTTCGAACTGTTATCCGCAGTGCAGATGATTCAGGTCTTGGTTGCCATCGGCTCGCAAAAAAGCTCTTATTTCTAAAACTGAAATGAAATACTTTTCCCTCTTCGGATTAATCCAAATAAAATTTAAGAAGCTGTAATGGGAGAACGTTTGTAAGAGGGCAAGAGACTGTACTACAAGTACATAAATAACAATGTCATATTTGGATTATGGTGGATCACAGCAAATCCTAAAATATAATATCGGATTCAGATCTGTTTTATTCGATATAATATCGGATTCATACGTAATCATACGCTGAGGAGTATGTGCCCCTAGTTTGGAGATTCTAGCAAGACAATGACCCCAAACACAGCAATAGAATTATAACCAGTGACCACTTATAAATGACTTGTATAATATACAATTGGGCAATTCACAAGGTCTCCTATCATCTCATAATCTATATATATATATAAAAATTAAATGGTTCATGTATGTAATGGCATCATTGAGAATGGCTGAAGCGATTTGGCTGATTTTTATTCAATTCGAAATTTTCAGTAGATGGTTTGTGGAAAAAAAATAATTCAAAAATTAGGAAATTTTATGTTTTTAACCCTGCATGCCAAATTATATTTTTTATGCGTTATGACCAATGTTAGTTGATTCGACTAACATGCACGAAAAATCGATTTTGTTGAACCGGCGATGCGCCTACTTCTCAAAAAGTACTGAAAACGCACAATACTATACCTCTTTATATATAAAAACTAAAAACATTTATATTTGCTATGGTTTTTGATTTATTTGTAATTTAATCAATTGGCGTCTTCAGTCTTAGCAATATCACTTGGAGTTTTTAAAAAAATAAATGAAATAAATTTAAAAACTTAAAATGCTTCCTGGCATTATAATTCAATGTTTTGCACAAAAGGCGCAAAGCTCAACTTTGTTGAGCTTTGCAGTTGAGCATGCAGTCTTTGTGATGCTGTGTTTCTGATAGGAACATAACACGCAAATTTTTCTTTTCTTAATTTTTTTGGAGCTGTATTTCGTCTCCTGAGCAATAATGTCACTTAGTTATTCATCGCTGTCTTCTAAATCGTGACCACTGCTTTCATAATTGTTACTGTCCACTATATCTTCCGAAGAACTTTCTTCAGTTAAACGTGGCGCGTATTCGTTCTCGGAGGTACTAAAATCTTCATCATCATCGGATATAGCCAATATTCTTTAAAATTCATCATCAGATATTTCAGTTGCAGTCATTTTCTAAAGAAAACAAAAATTGCAATAATACCAATGTTAGTCGTTACGACAACGCTGTTTTTACAAACATTCATACCACTTAAATGAGGTACACAACAAGTTAGTATTGATCGACAGCAGTCTCACAACTAAATCAATCTCTCAACGTAAAAAATGAGAACGATACAGAAAGAGAAAAAATTGGGACAGGAAAAATCAATGATGTTAGTCGAAACGACTAACAGTGGGCATGCAGGGTTAATATATTGCCTCTTTTCACTTTTAATTTTTCTGAATAATAGACATTTTTTGGAGAGACTAGAAGAACTAAAAACACAGCCTCCTTTTCACTTCTCATTTTTTAAGAAAGATAAAATTTTAGGAAAAGTCAAAAAACTAAATCGCATTACCTCCTTTTCACTTCTCATTATTCATAATAAGATACTTGATTAATTAAATTCCGGTGTTAATTATTCATTTATTTTTTTCACATTTTTTATTTTACTATGTCAGGAGTAGCGACGCGCACTGCGTCAAGCTAGTGTTCTAATATTTTACAATGGTTTGAAAATGTTGGAATTGCCTTTCAAGCAAAAAATTTCCTTTGTTCTATAATTTTTTTTCTGTTAATACTCATATTTTCTGTATTGCAGGCCTTCGGATCATCCAGAGGCCTTTAACCTCTGAGGTGAACACCGGCTTCGCTAAAATCACTTTTTCTATAAATCATATTTTTCTGAAGTACTGCCATATAAATTCAAATAGGAATTTTTGGATCACAATGTTAATAAACAGTTCCATATTATATATCATATTAAAGGTATTTTGAATCACTATTCAATGATACCCATAATGATAAGATAATTTTCCAAATATATGAGAAATTTACTATTATATATGTATATACTACAAATTCCTATAACTCTTAAAATATGAGAGCGGACAAAAATTTTAACGTTTTTGTGCTTATAATTATGAGAGCTATCAACAACAAACAAATTATTGAAATGCAAGCTGTTTCGTTGATCTTGATTTATGCCGCTACGTAATATAATATGCCGCTACACGAAATAATTGAATTTTTATATGATATCAGGCATAATTGCTACGTAATATAATTATTGTGGGCTTTTTAGACTTTGTATTACAAATAAATGAAATAAAATGAAACAAATATCTATTCAAAAATATAGAGGGTATTAAATAAAGTCTCCCGATATGAGCAATTTATAATATGTACCTACTAAGAAAAAGTGAAAGCTCTTCTAACGTTGGATCCACATCGGGAAATTTTACTGTATATTATTCCCTCCCCATTCCTTTGAATTAGAAAAAATCTAAGTGTTTTTTATTGGTTTAAAACTTTAAAATTATATAAAACATATTCATTTTATTTCAATGAAATGCCTTATATTAGATAAATTATTGTCATCATTTCTGACATGATTTTTTTTATAAAATTAAAATTATTTCATTATAATAATTGTAATTTCACCTTTTGTTCTTTTCTATCTATGATTGTTTTAAAAGTATCAAATAAACTTATCAAACTTCATTATAATAAATAAGAAAAATAAAACAATAGTAAAGGAAAATGTTTTACAGAGATTAACAAATAAGGGGGGTTAATTATTTTCATTTTGACAGTAGTCTATATACTCTTTTGTAATAAATGTCTTATCCGTTTTTCCTTCATATACTTGGTAACGAATGCAGTTTATATTACGTTTTATTTTAAACACATATACTGTGTTTAAACAGTTGACATTGGACATTAATTTCTCAACACGTTCTAGAAAATCAAATAAAAATGCTTCACCAATCGATAACTTATTAAAGAAATGCTGCAAATTAAAATAAAAAAAAAAACTTAAGATCCGTTCATAAAAATGTTAAGATATTTATGTACATACTTTAGGTAGTTTTGATACAATTCTATGTTGTAGTGGGTGTTCAACGAGTCCTTTTTTGTCTTTATAGCCCACGAAAATGTCATTAACCTTAATTAAATGTGCCATAAAAAGATAACGTAAAAATTTTCGATTTTGCTTTTCATTTTCCAAATCGTTCCACATTTGCTTAATTAAAACAAAACGACATTTATTAAGTTCATCCATGTTGTTGCTAAGAATATAGAAGAAATTAAACATTAAATAATACAATAAATGTTTGTTGTTATCATACAAATCATCAAATTGTTCTTTAGCCATAATGGCTTGCACCGGCCCGGAATAAAAAATATCATATTTATTCAAATTGCTTCGGAAAACAGCAAGTAATTCTATGTTTTCATTCCAAGGCTTTGTAATGTTTGGCTGATTATATGGTGAATCTGAAAATTATTTGTACATGGTAAATAATTCGTATAGGTGCAGATGTATAATTTTATTTGAAATTTACCTGAAAATAAATATCGCTTCAATTGATTGTGATGTGTCTCAATGGGAGATTGTACTTCCAAATCGCCTTGCGTTTTTTCTCCCTCATTGGAATTTTCAGTTGTCATATAAATATTACCATTATAACGTGTTACACATATTGATAGTTCTTTACTTTTCTTGCTACTAATCGATTCCATTATATTGACAAGGGTACCGCAACGTGTATACACCTTGGTTCTATTTTTGATTTTACAGTCCTCGGCAGACATTGCGTATTTAAGACACAAATCAACGTGTTTCGAGTACAATGATGTCATGAGGTACTCTTGGTAGCCAGCATTTAAATCTATTGGATACAATTCATTTCGTGGTTTAATGAAATAACGAATTCTGGCTCCTGTTGTAATTGTTTCCCATTGTCTTTCAAAATAGGCCGCAATGCGGGTATTTGAAAAATGCACTGACTTATTCTTGTAGTCATTGTAAGAAGCTTTATATAAAAATTTTGTAGGAACATTCTCCATAGCGAACGATTTATTTTACAATGATTGAGGCTCTAATCATTATCTGCTTATTTATACACAGAAACAGTAGAAACCATTGTGTAGCAATGTTAAACGGGGGAATCACTTAATTTGCAGTATCGTTCATGACGCAAATGCAAGTCGCATATAATAAGGTAATGTGAAACAGTGCTTTGTTTCCGTATAAAAATAGACAAAAATATAAAATTTATTAGGATTGTGCTTTTTAACTAAATTAAGAATAATTATAATATTCAGAATAGTCGCAGCCAAGGGGAATTTACTACAGTTGACGTTAATAAGCCAGCTGACTATTTTTTGCTCGATATGTTTTTTCACTTCTATCTGTCAAAGTATGTTTACATTTCGTTATTAATTTAAATTAACGTTTTTGTTTCTTTTAATAAAATATATAAAATAGTAGAAAAGTGAATAATTGATAATATATTTTATTGAAAGTAAATTTCACGTATTTATTTATTTTCACCCGTTTTTGATATGTGCCATATTCCCTGTTTTGGATATGTGCCAAAAATAAATAACAATAGTATTTTTTGCTTTGTGGAATCCAAATTACTGAACATGTACGTAGATGTGATTCCTTAAAGCAGAATTTTAGCATCTTTATCCACTGGGTATCACTGAACTCAGCGTAATTGACCACTCACCTACAATAGCTGCCGACTAGCTCTTAGAGAACCTTGTTTCTACTTTGCAAATTGTATATGATTGCACCGTCATAAGCTAGGCAGATCAAGAGGATGTTGAAGGTGACCCTCCCAACATACATCCGGATCTACGCACTGGAATTATCCGGGTTTATCTATTTTATATAGTGATGCCCTTATCAACACCATCTCTACAGTTGCAGTGTTGCGACCCAATAGTTTCTATTTAAATTCCATTTATTTTCATTTAGCTTAAAAAAACTCTAAAAACTTTCATAATATTATTTTCAGATAAGTCATAAATAAAATAAAAATACACTTAAAATAAAACTCATTACATGTACAAAACATAGAATATGATTCAGGCTTTTTGGGCAATACCGTTTGTGCGATTGTGTTGCCGCTGCATTTCCAATTGTTTGACTCGGGTATAAGCACCACTAGCCACCAATACTACAATATTTGATGTCCACCATAACATTGATTTAGTTTCATTATACCACTGAGTAGCTATCACAGTTTGGGCACAAGCTTTAGCCGTACCCGAGATGTTGTGTGTCAAAGGTGAAGTAACCTAAACAAAACATTAAATACAATACCAACAAATAAGTCTTCTTAATGATATTTTTGAATATCTTTAATTAATAGTAGCACAACTTACCTTTATTTGTAGAGCTGTTACAAAGCCTATGGCAAAACCGCACATGCCACCCATTAACATGGTTAATACAAACCAAAATTCAAAAATATTTTCATATGTTATTATAGCCTCCAATTCTCCATTAAGTATTATCAATGGCAGAAATAAAATCGATGAATATAAATTGTTGTAATAGCTTAACAGCCAAACTTCTTGATTAACATGCTGCAAGGCCTTTTTTGTATGTATCGAATACATAGCTAGAGCCAATGAACCCAAAACACCAAATACTGTTCCGCGCCAAGAGAATGACTCTGTCAGAGATTCCTGATCCACACCCAACATAAAACCCGCCACTATACCAGCACAACAGATAATGCAGCCGAAACTGGTTTTCTGTTTCAGCAAAACATATGTCAGTACCACATTGAAGACAGTGGTTAAAGAGCGGCCCACATAGTAAAATGCCACTCCCACATATTTCAGGCAGAGGTTATTTGTACCTACCATTAAGGTAAATAAAATTGATAAAGGTAATATCTTGTAATGTAAACAAAGAGATAAATGGAAAAAATGGTTAATTATTGTACATAGTTATATTGTATTTGCTAAAAAAAACATTAACAATTTTACACATTCCACACACCTTTCGAAAAGTGTCAATATCCAATGGTTTTCCCTCGGGAAAACTAATAGCATTGGGATATTGTTTAGCTAAACGACTCATAACAAAACATATTAGGGCACTAAAAACACACTGAAACCACGTCACAAATAAGGGAGCTTCCAGCTTGACACTATCGCTGCTAAGTAAATGCTTATTTACAAAAACGGTTAAAATAGAAATGCACCTGGGAATTAGAAGACGGGACACATGTATCATAATAAATTTACTGATAACAACCGGACGCAAAATGAATAAGAAGTTAACATACCAATATAGAGCTACAACTAGAAATACTTTTATATATTTGCCCACTAAAGTTGTGGGCTGTTTGGGATCCTCCAATTTCTGATACATTTTTCTAATAATTATAGTTTTATATTTATGTATCTTAATTAAATTTAAACCATATTTTTTGCTTTAGTTATTAAAAGTTTATCTTGATTTTTTTAGTGATTTTTCTACTTTGATTTAAGGTTGTGTTTTTGTTTACATTTTATTTTGGAGTAATACTAAAAAAATCAACCTTGCTGTGTAGCAACTGTGTGTAGAATCAGAGTTCAGGCCAGTGTTCCCACATCGTGTGTAAATACATATATCGTGGGTAATTTTGAAATCAAACATAAGGTTACAATAAAACATATTTCAGTTATAATTGAAGGTGTATTTCTCAAGTTTCTTAAATTTTATTAATAATATAAGTGAGTCCTAAATTACCATTACCAAAATGAATGGAATATTAATTCTAGTTTGAAGTTATTATCGGAAAAGGTTTGAATATTATTATTTCTAGTTAATTTTTTTTTTGCCAAACAACAAACTTTGAATATTTTAGTAGAGTTATTAATAAAAATATGTATGAAGAATGTGATCATATTTTTCATCAACCATTTTTAGATAATAATTATTTTAATATTTATAATTTTTTTTTATTAGTAATTAAGTTATTATAAAGAATTTAGATATAATTTTTTTATTAGTTATTAAGTTATTATAAAGAATATATAAAAACGTTTTAACAGAAGTGAAATAATGAGTTGACTGTTGTAAACTGAAAATCATTGATTAACATTTTGTGTATAAACTTGAAAAGACAATAACAAAAACCAAACTATTTCCCCATAAAAAAAAACGAAATTACACTGATATGTTGAGAATTATTGCGTCTTTAAGAAATTAAATATTTTTGCAATCATTTAATAATTTTTGGACAAAAATATTATATTTTGTTTTGGATATCGGTCACAAATAGGTTATAATAATTTTGATAAAAATAAGATAGAAATTAGAAAAGTTTTTTTGTTTGAAATTTAAAAGAAAATTGGTTACAAAAAGTCTTATTTTTAAAAATTTTTTGAAAAAATACAACAATTACAAAAAAATACAGTTTTAAAGTTTTGGCCAACAAAATTGTATTTGGGACCTATGTGGACCGTTAAGTTTATATACATAAAGTTTGTTAAAATACCCTTAAAATGTTCGAATTAATATGCATAATATATTAGGTCTGTTCATTTACTTTCCCAGTAAATACAAAATTACTCTCTTTAATTCTCAAAAATAGTAAAAAGTAAATGAACGATTTTCCAGTAACAATTGTTTTATACACACAATTTTCTTATTTTATTCCTTTTAAAATGTAAATATACTCACATTTTCTTCAATTTTATTGAAAATTCTTTTTTTTTACATTCTTTCACTACAAAAATAAAATTGTAAATAAATAAATAATAACACAAAACATATTGTAATTCCCCTTTTGAAAAATACGTAGCCATAAAATGAAAAATAATTGCAATTTAAAAATGTATGTATTTTGTCAAAATATTTTATTGATTAAATCTTAATTACTCCTGAAAACCAAAAACTTTAAGATTACCCGCCTCACGTCTACGATCGTTGCTGTCTTTGTCATCACAAGCATACGCTAGTAAATACTGTTTTGGATGCCAGGCCACAGTAAAAGTAGCAGCGTCCACTGAAACATCTGCCACTTTCTCACCCGTCTCCGTATGAGCAATATCGATCATCAGATCCTCAGAGGCAGAAGCCAAAAGTTTACCATCATGACTAAATGATATAGTACGTACGGGCCAATCTAAGCGTGAAAGAACACGCAAACAGGCCAATTCGTTGGCATCCCACAAAGATACTAAAGCATCAGCAGAACCAGTGGCGAAATATCTGCCAGTGGGATCAAATTCTATGCAAATGCAAGTGGCGGGATGGGCTTTTAAGACATGCTGTAATTCTAAAGACGGATAGCTTAGTATGTGGACACAGCCCATGCCATTGGTAAGAAAGAAAAAGTCACTGCTATTGTTCCAAGCTATTTCATTAACCTGCAATTATAATTAGGATAATTAATTTATAAAAATGTTTTATATAAATCTGATTTTAGCTACCTCAAAATTAAATTGTTCTTCAGCTCTTATCTTATTTGTTCTAGTATCGATAAACGTTACCAAATCTTCTTTATTGCCCACAGCTATAGTTTTACCATCTGGTGACCAAGTTATATTGATATTTTCCCCTTTAGTGGTTGTAACCGATGAACATTTACCGCTTCTTATATCCCAAATGCGTACAGTTTTATCACCACTAGCAGTGCTTAATAGATCAGCATTGGTAGCATGCCAGCATAGCTGGTCCACAGAACCGTTATGACCACGATATGTGCTTTCTTTGCTCTTAAAGAATTAAAGACAGGCAGAGATGTTAACCTTTTCTTAAATATCGTATGTAAATATAAATACTCACCAACCTGTCCCTTTCCAAAGTATATACTGCTACAGTCTTGTCAAAAGATCCCGATGCCAGTCGTCTTCCATCACAACTCCATCCCACAGAATGTACCTTTCCGAAAAAAAATGTATTTACAAATTTGTGCTCTAAAATTTGTTCCAAGTCTTTACCTTTGATGTGTGGGCTTTTTGTTCTCGAACCTTACTGTGAGTTTTAAAATAACTTTTTAGTTCATCTACTGTGGCATTAGTACGACCCATTTTTTACGAATATTTTATAGAAATATTAAAATTTATCTCAAATTTACTTAAATTGCAAAATAAATTCTCCTATAAACAACAAAAAACGCCGCTTTCCGTTTTGACAGTTCGTTTTGTGTGGCCAGCTGTTTTGTTTACATTTATGCAGAGCTGCCAAACTTTTAAATTTTAATTGGAATAAAATCGCACTTTTAATAAAAATAATTAAACAGTAAATAAAATGTAAAAAATTTGTAAATATGCAAGTATTTGATAAAATATGAATAGGGCATAAATCAAAATCATAATGCTTCAAATACCTTTAATATGATATATAATATGGTACTATTGTGAACCAAAAATTTCTTATTGAATTTATATGACAGTACTTCAGAAAATATTGATATATAGAAAAAGTGATTTTAGTGAAGCCGGTGTTTGATACACCCTAGAGTATTAAGTCCCTTCTCCCGGCCGAAGGCCTGCAATACAGAAAATATGAATATTAACAGAAAAAAATTATAAAAATATAAACTGTTCTTGAACTATTTTTTATTTTATTTATTTCGTAATATCATTATTATTTTCATTTGTTCCACATATTTTTTAGGTAAAATGTATTTTTTTAATTACCTATTGCAATATATAATAAAAATTTCTATTTAAAAATAAATTACCTCGATTTATTTTGTGTTTGTATGAATCTATCCATCTCACAAACGATTAATGTTTATTTCGAAGCATAACAACACTGTTTTCGACAACCAAACTGTCACTTTAGACGTGTCGATGTGTTGTTATTGTTTTATTTTGTTGATTTTGCCAATGATTTATTTTTTTGAAAAAATATAATTAACAAAGAAAATTTAAACAAAAATATAATAATTTCCAAAATGGATATTGAAAAATATACTCTACAGTCCATAAGGCAAGAGTTGATAGATAATAATCTACAGGCAAAGGCCATAATACAGGTAAGGTGAACTCAAGTGAACTGATTCATAGCAAATAATCATGATTTTCAATCCATTTTAAGGATATAATATCATATCGTGGCTCTATACATGAATTGGAAGCATTGAACGAGGCTGGTAGAGCTAAACTAGCTGCTTTACGGAAAAATATTGATCGATTAAATGATTGGGCAAGAGACACCGGTGATCCGGCTTTATCGAAAGAAGTTGACACACAAAGGGAACAATTTTCAAAAGTTTTACAAGCGTTCCGTAAGGCTAATGTAGCCACCATGCTGGAGATCGAAAAGGCCAATCGTGAGGAATTGATGGCCATAACAGGAGAAACCGATTTAAGGCAACGTCACAATGCAACAACTGACGGCAGTGGTGGAAAAGCGACACGTCATAATCGCAGCAATCTAGTATCACAGGAAAATAATGTTACTGAAAAAATGTTGGCTATTTCGCGACATCTATCCGAGACCACTCAAAAAAGTGCCATCACTTTGGAGACCCTGGTGGCTTCCTCACAAAATGTCGAAGCCACTCGTGATGAATTACAAAATACAGCTGGCACAATTTCACAATCTGGAAAATTGCTTAAGAAATATGGACGACGTGAGTGCACCGACAAAATGTTGTTGTTCTTTGCATTTGCATTCTTTTTGGCCTGTGTCTTTTACATTGTACAAAAGAGACTGTTCTAGACTGAGCTCAAAAAAATTGCTATAAATAGTTGAATATGGCTTAAAAAATATATGTTATAACAGATATGTTGGTCTGTATAACAGTTGCTGAATGTGTTTGTTTCTTAATTTTATTGAAGGCTGGCCTCTCAGGGTTTCTTTTCCACGCTGAGCGGATATGATACCTTTATTTCCAGATTGTTTTGTTTAGGGAATATTTAAATGATTATTGTTTTAGTGTATGCATTTCTAATGTGTAGTAAAGATAAACCTAAATTTTAAAATATTAATACTATAAACTAATGCTTATAAAATAATAGTCTTAAATTTAAATAAATATTTTAAATTATCAAAATATGTCGCTTTTTTCATATGTACACTATAAATAAAAAATGATTATATTTATTTATTTAAAAAATTTAATTTCAATAATTGTCACTCGTCATCGCATCGTACCTTACCCCTCCCAAATTTGTTAAAATTGGTTATTTATGGTCATGCCAATTTATCTTGAAAAATATTTCAATTTGCTATCAAAAATAGTTAGATAATTGGTTTTTGTGTAGTATTTAATTTTTTATTTTGAATAAAGTATGGTTTTAAAAAGATCCTTCCTATTTTAAAAAAGATGTTTATGTAAAATTCGTGGGTTTATGAAAAATATTTTTTTTAATAGGAAGGAAACAAAAATTGTCTACAAAGCATCGGAACTTACCCCTGCCAAATTTATTAAAACTGGTTGGTTCTTTATGGTCATACAAAATTTAATGTTAAAACATTTTAAATTCGCAAAATTTCGTATTATTTTAAAGGTCTATATAGATTTATACTTATATATTCTATCACTCTGTTTTTCTCGATATGGAGACATTATTATTCGTCTTTAACTATTAAGTTATTGGGTGATATTTTAGATATAATTTAGAAAAAGTGTTATAAAATGATAATGAATGAACAAATTCAATTCAACAATTCTGTATATTGAACAGTGTGAAGTTGTCCAGTGTTGTTCTTTTTATTCACTTCATTTACTTCGTTTGTTTGACATTACTGTAAATGTTTAAAACTTACCTTTTTAAATAGCATTTAGTTCTTTGAAATTAATTAAATTACCTTTTTGTTTTTATCATTATTAAAAATAATTGTAATTGACTTGGAGTGTTCAATTTGTTCACTCCACTCTCTAAAAAAACTTTCACACAGAAATCGTTTAAGATAAAAATTAACAACTGAACAGAAAGAAAAAAAGAATTTATTTGGTGTGAACAAAAATGATCAATCATTAAAATGAACGATTATGGCCAACTCTTATATTTTATATATTGAATAAAAATATCCTTCTCAAGTAAGATTTTATTATAAAATAAGCTATATAGTTAGAAAAAGTAACTATGACATCATTAGAATCCCGTTTCCAATGTTGGCATATTTTTCCCAAGAGTTTAAACTTATTTTAATTAAAACAAAATTCAAAAATTAAGGACATGAATTTCGAGATTCTTTTTGAGTAAAACATTCAAGGATAAATAGTTTATAATAATTTCTTTTAAATTTTTTAAAATTTCTGTATTTGATGGTGCAATGACTCATATTTAAGTAAAATCTTTGGAAGATGGCTTTTTTGAGATATCCTTTAACTAATGATGATTTTTTAAGCTATATCTTGTTTTGATAGAAAAACTTAAAATTCTAAGATTCATTATTAGCTTTAATATGAGATCTAAACTGACTAACAGTTTTACTAAAGGTTTTTTGAATGCATCTATATTAAAAAATATGAATATTGAACTAGTATAAAAACTTTAAATTGTTTATGGCCATGGAAAACATGTATACCAAACATTATTGAATTCAGAAGAGTAAAGGTTCAAAAATATATTTTTTGATTAATATTTTTCGTCTTTGTGTGTTTATTTATAAAACAATACATTAATTTAAAGAATAAAAAATAAAATACCTACTTTATTTTTCAAAATCTTTTATTATAAAAATCTACAAACTACTTTCATATACATAAGTTTAATAAATAAAATTACATTTATCACAAAATATTTTTTTTTTTTTCAAAAGGGACATTTTGGTACATTTCCAGGATTTGTAAAGCCATCGTTATGAACCATATGACAAATATCCTTATAAGATTTTTCCTGTTTTATCGGACTATTGCGATGTCTTTGTTGTCTTCGTGGTGATGGCGGTTGATAATAATATCCATTGGCATTTTGGGGATATTGCTGATACGGTGATGCAGGATACTGATAGGAATGAGCATTATAATAGCGTGTTTGTTGTGGTGTCAAAACTTGGCCAAATAGTTTAGTGAAAATTTGTGAACTTTTTACACAAATTACACTCGAAAGTATTAAAACAAACAAAAATGAAATTAATTTCATTGTTGGCGGGCTGTGGTTTAAACAAACTCTTAATGAAGACTACTTATTTGAATTCCTGTTTAGATTCTATGAGCAATGTCTCTGTAAGTTAATGAATTTCTCTACTATGTATATTAGGTATGACTGTTTTTATATTACTGAGTCTGTATATGGATTTCCCTATACAAAACAATAAAAATAATAGAATAAATAATATTTTCAATTAAAATAAAACTGATAAGACTTTGCCTTGTACTATTTTCTGTTGTTGTTTTGATGCCTCATCAATTGATCTTAGAGTTGTAGGTCCATTCATGGTTGGTTATTGTTCTTGGGAAAAAAATCAGAGAATCATATTTAATGCGACTTTATACAAATTCAGTGGGAGAGAGACCATGTAGGAAATAAAGTATAAAAGTATACAATCAAAATTATTATAAAATGAAATGATACATGGTCATATTTATTATTTATTTATTATTTTACAAGTTTTAAATACATAATTAATTATGTATATAAAAATAAAGAAGGTACTAACAACAAAGGTTTTCGACCAAATATTTTATAATAATGGCCATATTTTACAGTAATATTATATTTTAATGTCACATAAATAAATTAATGGATTTTTAATTTAAAATTTACCTTACAAAGCTTACTTGTATTGAACCGAAACAAGTTGGAAATGTACTTTTAAAAAATAAAGATTGGTATGTTTCAAAATTATATAAACATTCTTTTTTCCATTTATGATAGTCTCAAATCGATATATTATCGTTACTTTAATATAGAAAGGCCCTAACCGTGCTTTTTTAAGTCGAGATTTTTTGGCTAAAAATGATATATTTCTTAATTCCATTTTCAAAATCAAATTATATTTAATATGTTAACCATTACATTAAAGAATTCACTACGAATTAATAAGCTTAATTCTTAAGTACATCAAATGTATTGAATGCATTCCTTTGAGAATTCATTCTTTATAGAATTCAGTCCTTACTGAATCATTCAAGATTTGTTTAATTAAAATTCATTAATAAAAAGCTTATTAATATGTTTATTTATAATAAAAATAAATAGTTGGTTAAATTTAGATTAGATTTTTTCCATGAGTCCGCGCTCAGATTTAAATTTACAAAAATTTAACCATTCAAAGTTGAATGAATTTTATTATAATTATTTCCATTATGAATTAAGTCAACAATGAATAAAATTAAATATTGAATGAAGTTATACGACTTGATTTATTGGGAATGGTTTTATGTAATGAATTGCTGACATTTTGTAATTCTGATCTAAGATTTTAATTTTGTCAGTCACAAGTTTCCGAATTTAAAAAATATAAGAAATAGTTTTAAAATGTTTAATGACTAAGTACATTAATGGTTATATTAATGACAATCTAGTTTAATTAAATGTTTCAAAACAACCACTAAAAACATTATTTTTTGGTTGTACATCGCTGATGTTTGATCACAATGTCAAACATGTTGCAACATACCAACATACAGATCAGTGTTGGGACGTACAGCCTAACCCCCATATGCATAAACAGTTTATAAATTTATCAAAGGTTTATCAAATAAAAATGTCCATACAAAATTTGTTTTATAAACCTTTGATAAGTTTATAAACTGTTTATGAATATGGGGGTAATTCTTCAATTAATAATTAAATAAGTAGATTTAATTTTATTAATTTTCCCACTTCAGTTTCTAAAAAATATTTACTTACGAAATAAATAAAAAACATAAAAGTCAGAAAATTTTTTTATTCCTTTTTCTAAAAATATGCAATTTGTGCAATTATAGAGTTGATAAAAAACTGCCTTTCTCTCAAATAGTTTAAAATACATCGGAGATCCTACTAGCAAATGGTAGTGTAGAGAGTGTCAATCCTTTAATAATAATGTAATTAAATCTTATCACTTAAGAATGCCATTAACAATGTATTAATTTTCAACTGCTCAAGAAATGCTCATGGGTTTGGATTCTGTAACATTTCAAACTCTTTATTTTCCATTCCTGATTCATGCCAATTTATTGCAATAATTGAGAGAATTTAAAAGAGAAAGAGATGAAACATCACTAAAATTATGCTCTCAAAAGGGTGTGATTATAAAAGGCATTTATTCACATGCTATTAAACAAATTTTGGGGATGCAAAATGTTAGTTGTTGATATGAGATATTTGAAAAAATGTATTTTGCGAAATAATGATGATAGTAAAACCAAAATATAAGATAATGCAAAAATTAACAAAAAGTCAACTTATGTTAGGGCAGCCAGATATTGAATTGGCAAAAAGTACACCAACGAAAAAAAGCAGTAGGTACAATCAATAAAACGAAGTACTTTTGTATTTTTAGTGAAAACGTCCTTAAATTCAATAAATAACATATTCTTCATTAAAGTACAAAAAAATGGCCCGGTGATTTGTATGATACTTCCTCGACTTTAGTGCTTGAGCTACTTAAAAGCAATTTATCTGAAATATTTTCATCGTCAATTCTGGCGACTGACGATTGATTAATATAAAGAAGAAAATCGTCACGACTGGCGATTTTTTGCTTCTCATATATAAAAAAATTCGGGTTAAAAAATATTTTTTCCGATTTTGACACATTGTTGGTCCAACTTACTATGGTCTTATATACGTCGGACATGGCTTAATCGACTCCGCTATATATTTGGAGTAGGCCATGGTAAAACTCCGTTAATAAGTATTATTATATCTGAGATATAGGATGCAGTTTGTATCAATTTCATATATACACTATATCCGATTTTTTGTCGCTTACGTCTTTTTTTCCGTTACACATTTTATAATATTAATAAAATTATGTCGGTTTTTTTTTTAAAAAGAGGGAATTTAACTGTACCACATTAATATGTTCAAAATTTTCTTTTAAATTTCATATATTTTATTGCTATTACAAAATTCACAAATAGAAAATAAATGTGTACTTACGTCTTTTTTATTTTTCTCGTAAAATTGAAACTATGGCATCTAAGTTACAAAATTTTCAGGAATGATGTTAATAGACCTAAATTATCGATTTCCATAAAAAAAGAAAATCTAATATCATGTCGCTTACGTCCGTTTTGCGAAAAGGGCTCGATATACCCTTCTCACGAAGGTGAAGGGTATAAAAATAAAAAAAGTACTTTACCATACTTTTTTGGTCTGAAAACTGTCAGTTTAACTTTAGGTTAAAACATTATATTCGGGAACAACGAATGAAACGAATATTGGCAACTCTAGTGAAAATACACTAACAAAACAACTGCTGAGAAATGGTATTTGTTTTTGTTGTTGCTCTGCAATAAAACGAATCAAAATTATAAAAAAGAGGGGCAAAAACAGAGTACATTTGTAGGCAGGTTGGTTGGTTGGTATAAATATATTTAGTGCACAACAAGTTCATTGTAAACGTAAACGTTGTATTGTAGAGTGTTAAAAATCTACCAGATACGGAACAAAATAACATCCAAAAGAAACAAAAAAATAAATAAAAGAAACGAATTTGTTGCCATTAAATCAAACTGTTCGATATTGTTAGTGTAATAAAGGCATTATTTAAAAATTTCAAAACAAATAGAAAATAACAAAAAGCTTTGGAAAAAGGAATTTCTTTTACTTGATATCCTTAAATGGTAAATGTTGTTTTTATTTTCAATGTTTTTATTTATAATAAAATGCCAAATTGTCTAAATTAAAAAAATGTAATATTATTAAAAAAGTGTTTATTAAGTTTGTAGACTAAAATAAAAAAGTGATGTGTTTACTTTTATTCTCATATTTTAGTTTTTGGTAACGTGTCTAGTGTAATGTGATTATTTGGTTTTTCGTGATGTTGTTGTTGTAATTAAATACTACATGTGTATATAAAATTTAATGCATTGCCGGTTAGAAAGTTCTTGTTGTTGTTGCTGTTTGATTATTTTATTTTTTTATTTCTGTTGTGCTTCCGAGCAATGAAACGAAAACGTAATCGTTGCGATAAACGATTTTTTTAAATACATAAGTAAAAATAAACTATTGTTCTAAAAACATATAAAAAATATGTTATCTGCAAATATGTTGTAGGTATGTTATTTAAAAAAAAAAAACCTAAACAGCCCCCAAAATATTAAGGTTTTTAAAATTAGATAAAATGGTTGGTATAAATCAAGATCAGCGAAACAGCTTGCATTTTTATAATTTCTTTGGTGTTGATAGCTCTCATAATTAGAAGCACAAAAACGTTAATATTCTTCCCTGCTCTCTTTTAGTTTAAGAGTTATATGAATTTAAAGTCAATACATATAATAGTATATTTCTCATATATTTGGAAAACAAACCGATCGTTATGGGTATCATTGAATAGTGCTTCACAATACCTTTAATATGATATATAATATGGTACAGTTTATTAATATTGTGAACCAAAAATTCCTTTTTGATTTTATGTGACAGTACTTCAGAAAATTTTGATATATGTACCTACAGAAAAAGTGATTTTAGCGAAGCCGGTGTTCGATACACCCCAGAACTAAAAGTCCCTTCACCCGGCCGAAGGCCGGCAATACAGAAAATGTGAATATTAACAGAAAAAAAATTATGAAAATAAAAACTGTTACGCGGATCTTGATTTGTTCCAAAATTTGACATTTTGGCCGAACAGGTGTTTTTTTTTATCCATATAACTTATTACCTATTGTTCTTAGCAAAATGTGTCCCAAATAGTTTAGATAGCTATTTATGCAATATTTCGAAAAAAAAAATTAAAAAAATTTAATAAAATATTTTTGACTTTTTTTTTTCAAGATGGGCTAAACATTGAAAACTATCCCTAGTGATTCTACCTTCTACAATTATTGTATCATGCTATGAACAACTATATTACCAAAGTATATTTATACTTTGTATATTACAATGACAAAATTATAACAAAACAGAAAATTTTACAACTTTTGTATGGAAATTGTTATTAAAAACATTTTTGTTGTAATTTTCTTTCTGTTTTTAGAGCTTTTTCTGTAATGTTAATGCATATTTTTTTTACAATTTATATATGTATAGTGCATTAATATCTCAGCACTAGTGATAACATTGGTGAGTAGATTACTCTTAGTAACGATAAGAAGTCAAATCTATTTCAATTTAGAAATTTTTTCTATAAGATTATTTGCTTGACAGATTTTTATTTTTTGTATTAAGTTACAATTTTTTCTACCCAACTACTCATTCATACTTATTACTACAGTTGTTTGCTTTGTCTCTCAATTTTTTAGTAAATAAACAATAAAAATAATTACAAGCACACGTACAGTGGTGGCCAGGAATTTAAGACAAAAATTGTTTGCTAAATTCCACGTGATTGTCAATTATTTTTTCAAATATTTCCACAAATATGTATGCATGAGGACTGTTTTAACACACAAGTATGTTTTATTCGAATGTGTCAATTCATACATATTCACCACGAACACATAAAATTTTTCTACAACTTGACCAAAAAAAATTTTTTTTTAAATAAACATATTTTCTCAAATTTATATCATTATATTTTTATTATTATAAAATATTCGGACCAAATTTCGTATTTTTAGTTCCATTAGTTTCGCTCATATCATGTTATTAACAGCGGATGTTCGCTGAGGTGGGTCAACGTATTTTCACATAAATATGTCCATATATGTTTTCCGATTTTTCCAAACATTTTTCAGAAACTAGAAACATTAATAATAAATTTCATACCCTTAGAGGTCCTTTTATTTTGGCTCTATCGCACTTAAAATTCAGTTGATGAAAAAAATTCAAGTATTTGTATTAAATTGGTGGCCACCACTGTATATACACATTTATGTACATAAATATCCCATCAGTTCTAGGAGACTATACCGAATTAGTGATTTTACCTATCATTTAGGGTGACAACTAGTTACATAACTAGCTAAGCATGGGGTTAATTGGCACTTTTGATTTCAATAAGACTGTCTGATAGCTGGTCCACATACCGATTACATAGAGTCAGTTACCTTACTAGCTACCTAACTGTTTACTTGATCAGGTACATAGTTATTTTAACATGGGCGGATGCTAATTGACCTCAAACATGCAGTTAAAAAGACATCTCATGGACAGTCCAATAACCGATTGTTTATAAACAAACCTTCTCCGACAACTCCCAAGAGATTACTTCTGGTGGGTAATATAACTACTTTCTAAAGTGTAGTACAAAATAAACTACACTCTAGTTTACTTAGAGATTACCTGGAATGGATAAAGTAACCAATTGACTTCTCTCTGCACTACAAAGAGCACATACGTCTCAAATGACAAAACATATATAAATTGGAGTCATTCAAGTGATCAGACTTTAGTGACAATTACTGTCTATAAGGGATTCATAGACTACTTGCTTAACTGAAGGGATGTATGTAGGTACGCAAATAAAAGCGACAAAATAATAACAATAATAAAGAACCATAAACAAGAACTAATTTTAGATTCTAAAACACACTGAGTACATTCTCTCGTTCTCAGTCAACAACAAAAAACTGCAATAAACACTTGATCCCACATATGTAAATATATACGGATGTATGTATATTTGACAATTGCATTACTAATTTAACAACATTGCAACGTCACTATTAAATAATGTTTCTTTCCGTTATTTTGTTATTTTTTCTACTTCTTTGCCTATCTATCTAACTAAACTAAACTAGACTTTAATTTATTTTATTTGTATGTACTTCTTGCGCTAAAAACTCGTTTTATTCATATTTTTTTTTATAATTTGCTTTGTTGTTTTTTATTTGTGTTTATTGAAAACGAAAGTAATTTGTTTCTTAACAGGTTAAACATTTGTTGGCAACTTTTAAGGCGGTTTAATTTTTGTGTGATTAACAATATTTTCAAATAGCAATAGTTTACTGGTTTGTCACGTGTATAGGGTTCCTAATTTCCCGGACTTTTTTCATTCCCGGGAATTTTTTAACGCTAAATTAAACCAAAAGCCAGTGGCTTAAACTAATTCGGGTACGCTGAATTCAGTGGTGCCAGCCGTTTTTTAGGTTAGCTCGTATTTTCGAGATATACCGTTATTTCGAAAATGGAGGTTTCACAATATATATTCGCGTAACTCAAAAACGGTTTAGCTTATTGAATAAAATAAAAAAACCGAAATTTCGCAATAGACTTACCTTTTTTTAATCAGCGTATTTGTTTTAGAAATACAAATTTTTTGTTTGCCAAAAAAAATAATTTTTTTAGGAAAATTTCGAATTTTTTGTTTTTTAAAACGGCATAAAAAATTGGAAAATGCTGAAAAACAATTTATATTTCTAAAACGATTGCGAATATTAAAAACGTCTTAAGGCTTTACATAAATGTAATTTTATTGCGGAATTTCGGTTTTTCATAAACTAAACCAGTTTTGAGTATATTGTTATGCAACCTCCTCCATTTTCGAAATAACGGTAAATCTTGAAAATACGAGCTAACCTAAAAAAACGGTTAGCACCACTGAATTCAGCGTACCCGAATTAGTTTAAGCCAATGGGTGTCCGTTTTGGCAGAAAAAAAATGTTATTATTTTCTCTAAATATGAATAATAATCATTGAATTAAAAGATTTAATGTTAGGTAGGCATCTTAATAATTCGTTTAAGAGCATAAACTGATTCATTCTTAATAAACAAATTTTACTGCTGTGGCTTGAGTTGAGTGAAACAAATTCGGTTATTTCAATAGTAATACTTGTTTGCCGAAAAAATCTATGGATATAATAGAATAATTCAATTAGCAACAAATTTGGTCATCGAAATATATCTGAATATTGTAACTTTTAGAAGAAAACTTATGAAGAAGTCCCGAAAATTCTCGACAAACATTTTCAGAAAATTAACAAAAAAATATTCCCGGGAATTCCCGAGAAATTTTTCCCGCGTAGGAACCCTACACGTGTATCTAAAGATAATATTGACACATTTTTTTTTAAATTTTACATGATAGTTTTTCTTTTTCATTCTTAAATTGTTTCGGCATGCATTTTAAATAATATTGTATTTTTTTTAAAAAGGTTTACATTTATTTTTTGTCCCATTTGGGCACTAGGTATCAAAGTCAAGGTGCGAGTGTTTTCAAGATTTATAATTATAAAAATGGGCTATCCCAAGAAGTAATGAAAAACATTTTTAATTAATAAAATGGAAACTTTTTCGAAATCTATATTCTGTAAATTTGGTTTTAAAAAACATGACCTTTTACCAAATATAAATGTATACATATTTCTAAAGGTAGGGTCACACTTTTTTAGCACAAATTTGTTTGTCGTGTTTCCTCATACAAGTGTTTTGTTAGATCAAACAGCATCAAATAAAATAAAACTAAAATTGTAGTTTTGAATCAACCTAAGTAAAATAAGTTTTTGAAATAAATAAAAGATTTAAAATTTATTTTATTTAGTGGTAACTTCTTTTTCGTCAAATATTTGTCATGTGTGATCCTACCTTAAGGTAAATTCAATTAGTTCTCGGACTGTTAGTGGCAGGGCAAAACCTTTATTTCCAAAAAAAAAAACAGTAAGCTCCTATAATTTGGCGAATAATATGTAAACTGTCCGAGAAAAAAAATTAATACTGTTCTCTTTTCTGATAAATCCAAATACAATTTATGAAAGATTGTTTGGATAACATTTGTAAGACGTCCGAAGGGAAATAGACTAGACTCCAAGTGCACACATACATAAATAAGACAATCAAGTTTGGTGGTGGCAATATTATGATGTACATAATATAATACTGTTTTTTCGGGCAAGGTATGTGTCCAATTCAAAAGATACTCTAAGATACTATAACTGGAATCGGATACAGATCCATTTTAAATGACATAATGTATCCATGCGCTAAGGAAAATATGCCCCTATTTTAGAGATTCCAGCACGACGATGTAACCGTGTGGTTACAATTAAATGAGATACGTGTTTTGAATTGGACTGCCCATTCGCCAGATCGTAAAATTGTAGATCGAAAATACGGACTCAAAATTATACCACCAAGGAAGCGGATATAAGGGAATGGCAAAATATTTCAATGGAGACAATTGACTCTTTAAATTGTTCAATGCATCGTCGTTGTGAAGCAATAACAAAAAACAAGGGCTATCCAACAAAATGCTGTGTCACTGAAATGGCTTTCAAATATTTGTAAAAATGAGCTTCCATTGTGTCAATACCACAATAATCAATAATTTTTAGTTTGTTTTCAATTTTCAGAATTTAATCAATTATGTTCTTATTTTTTGTTGTTAATATACATACATAAGTAAATTTTAATAAAATATTAAAAACAAATAAAAATTTCTTAAATATATTATGGATTATGAACTTAAATTTAAATATTTTTAATTCGTATAAAATATGTCAATATTTTGTATGATTGTGCATACTTACACTATTTGACAGGTCTTTTAAATATCTTTAATTTGGTACCAAATTTTTTTGCTATAAATATACATATGTACATTAAAATCAAGTAAATACAATAAAATATTTTTTAATGTCTTTAAAGCCATTCATTCTTTGCGTGTTTTAAATACTACATTTACTATACATGTGATATTGGGTCTAAAGTTTACACTATTCTATTTATTAATTGTAATACAATTTTAACTAATAAGCTAAATTTTCTTTTGAGTTGCATTTATTTGTAATTTAATTGCTAATTAATCGTAATATTTTTGTGTAATAAATACCCAAGAAACTAAATAAATAAATGTACATATTTGTTTTCCATATTTTTATATCATTTCAGGTTATGAGTTCCTAGTACCACAAAATCACACCTTGAAGCAAAAACTTTAGTTATTTTTTTCGTTGATTTAGAAAACAAAGCAGAAATATTTTCCTATAAAAAATGAAATACTTTGGCGGAATTGAGGGGTAAGTTTTTAAAAAAAGTTATTTGATTTAATTAAAAACTACTTCAATTCATTCATAAATTCAATTTACATTGATCAAACATTGTACATACCCACAAATAAATAACACGCGCCTCTTTTTTTTTGCAATTTATTTATCCTCATTTTTATTTAATTTTATAAATAGTTACCTAAAATATTTATGTAAATCATTTTTTTAATTGATTTTAATTCAATTTCTTATTTTCTTCCTCAAAAAGGTTTATTGACTTTAAATTAAATTTGTTCTGTTTATTGAGCAAAAATTATAATATTGCAATGATTTTAATCAATTAATAAAAAAATGTGTATAATTTAACGTAAATCAAAACGACCTTATGTTACTCTACTTTAAAAATGTTAATTATTAAATAAATTCAATTTTCAATAATTAAGCTCGAAGTCTCTTATTAAATTACACAGTGCAACAGTGAAAAAAACACACGATCATGACAGTATAGATTCGACTCTACTACCAAAGGGTAGTAAAACCCTATACTCAGTTTGCCCATTTTGGTGACCGATTTTTTTTTATGGGCCCCCAAAGTTTCTGAAAATCAGTGGGGCCTCTAAAAAAGGTGTCATCAGGTTTTGGTTAACAGCTAATTCAGACTTTGTGCTACGGCTTAACTTTATATGGCAATAATATAGCTAAGAGTCCGCCAAATAAATTTTGTTAAAATTTGTTTCCAAAAAATAGCTTTTTCGTGCACTTTTGTTGAAAAAATATAGGAAGAAAATTTTTTTTTTTTACTTTTTTTAGAATAACTTCCAGGGACTCCTAATTTTTCAATAACAATATCCCGCAAAGTTGTAGCTACGGTAAATTTGAATAACTCTCGTGAACATATCAATGCAATCCGAACATACCTAGGTATTCTAAATAGCTGTCAAAAATCACTTTGTAGCTTAAAATTTGTAGTTTTTTACTAATTTTTGACTCTAAAACAATAATTTTTTGTTAAAAATGTATGTTCGAGTGTATACTTCTCTATTGTGCTGGAATAACGAAGAATGGGCAAATCATTATCGGTATGATCCGGGCGCATAACTTTATCCAATCTTGATCATGCAAGACCGGCTTGATGCAAGATATGAAAAAACTTTAAAATTTTTGAAAGTGGGCAAGGTTTGTGGAACTTCTGAAGTGTAAATATAAGCTTTTTATATAAGTTTTTGATATCGGTGGAAACCTTATGACTTAAAGATTGACATTTTAGTGAAATGAATAATTTTGTGACGTCATTTACCTTAAAAACTAATAATATTTTAAAATGGTGATTTTCCATCAAGAAAAATAAAAACTTTGAATTAATGTAAAATTTGAACAGTTACAGACATCACAATAAAATTTGGAAGTAATATAGACCTAAATATTCGTAAGTCAATGGCATCACTAATGTTGCCATTCTTTGTTTTTAAACACCGAAATTCCTGAAACGGCGAAAATTTGTTCCAAAAACGAAGTTTTTTTTAGAAAATAGCCCACTTTGACGTTATTTACAGCATGATAGTAAAAACGTTCTGTATGTATATAAACAACATATGGGGCTATACAAATGTGATGAGCTTTTGAGGGTCGGTGTTTTGCGTTTTTAGAATTTTTTACTCAAACCTAATTTTTTTTTTTCAAAATTGCCCAAGTTTGGATAGGGCTGGGGGGTACAATGTCCGCTTAAGTTAGTCAAGTTTTACCTTATATGTTTTTGCATTAAGTTCTCTTTCCAGATCATAAAAAAATTTATATAGTCCCGAAGAAAATTAGTTTTTTATAAAAGAAAAAATATGGGGACTTTTTTGGGAAAAAACTTAAAAAACACACGCATACAAAGTTGAAATATATAAAAAGATGCTTCAACTTTGGATGCGTGTAACTTTTTATAGGGACGAAATAATTGTTATCAGATTTGTTTTATTTTCTTTAGAATTTTATCGCAAATATACGTCATATATAAAAAAACAAATTTCGACCTTTCGTAGGCCCATCAAATTTAAAATACGAAAAAAAGATCGGGCAAAATTTAAAAAAATATTAAACCCAAATATCTCTTGAACTAAAAGAGATAACTACAGATAAAATCATATTTTTTGTAGACCTTCTCAAGGTCTATCTATATTTGAAATTGCAGCTCATTCGGATCATAAATGACTTTTTGGTAATTTTTTTATAAATGTGTGACATTGAAGGTCCACCCACTGATCCCCATTCCGAACACCTCAGCCGAGTAAATAATACAGCACAACATAGAAGTGTGGACTTGATAATACTATTTTTACAAAAAAATCTTTGTTTTAGCGTCAAAAAATAGGAAAAACGAAAATTGTTAAGGTACAAAGTGATCTTTATGTGCTATGTAGAGTGACTAGACACATTCAGAATGCATTGATATGTTCACAAGAGTTATTCAAATTTACCGTAGCTACAACTTTGCGAGATATTGTTATTGAAAAATTAGGAGTCCCTGGAAGTTATTCTAAAAAAAGTAAAAAAAAAAAATTTTCTTCCTATATTTTTTCAACAAAAGTGCACGAAAAAGCTATTTTTTGGAAACAAATTTTAACAAAATTTATTTGGCGGACTCTTAGCTATATTATTGCCATATAAAGTTAAGCCGTAGCACAAAGTCTGAATTAGCTGTTAACCAAAACCTGATGACACCTTTTTTAGAGGCCCCACTGATTTTCAGAAACTTTGGGGGCCCATAAAAAAAAATCGGTCACCAAAATGGGCAAACTGAGTATAGGGTTGTACTACCCTTTGGTAGTAGAGTCGAACCTATACTGTCATGATCTTGTGTTTTTCCAAAAGTCTCCATTTGTTGCATAGTGTTATTATTTTATTTCAATATTTTTGGGAATACATATATTTAAATATGTACATATACATTTTGTGCCAAATAAACGTTAAATAGCTTAGTATTGTGTGATAGGTGATTATTATTATACATGAAATTTGACAGTTGACTCTGTCATACTTTATTTTACAAAATTAAAAACTTGAAAAATATTTATATCCTACACTCTTATAAATTTTTAATTTAGCTAATGAAAATTTTAACAAATAAAAATCTATACCAAAATCCCATTATCTTTTCGATTCCGACCTTTTTGTTTACATGTATAATTCTTCTTCTATAAATAAAGGTTGACAACGGTAACCGTTATGCTGCCGTTACCCCTAAAATACCCATTCATCTTAACTTATGTTAGCTCTAAAATACCATTACCATTCCAGTCGTTAGCCAATTTTGGTAGAGTAAGTTCGGGTAATGTGGTAAATCTTTTTTTTATTTGACTATAATTTTTAAAATCTTAATTCGATTGGAACAGTTCTCAGCTGGTGTTCTACTACAAGTGTTAGGTTTACATCCATGAAAGTAAAAAAGTCTTTTAAGTTCAAGTTTTAAAGAAATTTGGGAAAAAGAGAAAAGGCCCATAAACAAGCCATTGAAAAAATTGGCGGGTAATGTGGTATACCATGTTCTGTTAATATTGTATGCTAAACCACATAACCGATGCATATTATTTTAATTTGTAAATGAGTTGCGTTTTATTTAAATCATCTTCCATGGTTGCGGTTAAAGTTGTCGGCCGACCAAGCTTACCAGAAGCTCCTCAATACATTCTTCGCTTCGTAGGAGACATTGAATGACTGATGCGAAAAAAATGTCCATTTATTGTTTCTAATAGCTCAGATATCGTTCTTATTATTATTTGCATGAAATTCTTTAGCTATACCACATTAGCCGATCGCGGGGTTTATTGAAATTATTATAAAATTAAACATATACACTAAATATGCTATATTGTTACATATGTTCTTCAATAGCAAAATATTCCCATTTGACTTTAAAATTAAATTAATGAAGTTTAAAACACGTGATTTTAGAAAAAAATAAAATTTTAACAGATCACAATAAAAAGTCTACCACAAGATAATGCTTTTTTTTACAACTGACTATTTCCATGACCTGCAAAAATGAAGTACACTCACCCAATGTTAATTTTCTGAGATCATAAAACTCTTAAGCTTGGTACCGCTACTCCTATGTTCTTAGTTTTAGAGAAAAGCAGCTATACTACATTACCCGAACTTACTCTATGCTACCGACAATGTACTGTTACTTACTGAATTGTCGCTCTAAACAGCTGTAGGGTGAAATTGTGTTGAAAATAATTTATTAATACCTACGTTATCAAATATATTTGATTGACTTTAATTGAACTTTCTTTATATTTAATAAATATTTTTTTATTCAAACATTTACAATATTTGCCCAATTCACAATCGGTGTCATAGCGTTGTAAGTTGTATGCCATAAATATTTTTCAAACAAAATTTATCGAAACAAAAATAAAATATTAATAAAAAAAATTACGACATACAACGCTACGACACCGATGGTGAATTGGACAATTAATTTATGAAAATTCAATATAAACTTATTAATACCCCTAAATATGTATATTGAAGTAGGAATTTAAATATTATATATTATTTAAAAATCAAAGTATTTAATAAGGTCAAAAGAGTTTATCTATTCCATGACTAATAAAAATCATTTAAGTTTCGTTCTGAAAACATGTCACAACCAATGTTAAAATTAAGGGTATTCATCTAAAAAAAAAAATTAAAATTACACTCTGATTTTTTTACAGTTTTACACAACAAACACAAGAAAAAAAGTGTAAAAAAATCAGAGTGTAATTTTCCATTTCTTTTAAATGAATACCCTTATTGTATATATATTATTATTTATTATAACAACCTAGCCTATTGGCCATAATCGGTTATAAATTTCTACTTAAAAAAATTGTGATAAAATTGTAAAATTGTTTTCTTTAATAGTTTATTTTTTAATTTATTATATTTTCCGATCATTATTGCTTAAGATCGTAAATTACATTCAATGCATTTGCAATCTATTACACTATCAATTGATTACGATTTTTACAATTTTATTAGGAGATTATAGAAAAGATTAAGTAATAAATAACCAACATATGAATTCATTCACACGGGAAGTTGTTTTTGTACAAAAATAAAATATTGAGATAATACAATGATGTTCAGAAATTTCGAAATAAAACTTTTACATGAACCATTTTGTTACATTTTCCAATGTAAGTATTTAAATACCTATATGATTATGCGAACTCGCAAGAATATAAATATTATCACACAGGATTATTATCGATGCCACAGAACAATATCTAAGCTTTAAAAATAAACTCGAAATGAATGAAATGATGTGGTCTACCAAATATAAATTCCAAGAGCTACATATATAATCGCCTTATCGATAGGTTAATCACAAAAGTGAAACGGTCAATAGTATAGCAAAAGATATGCACAAGAACTCAGCCTTTGCGACATGTTATCGACTTCACGTACCCCACAGTACTCAGATTGTTCATGCGCATCACATACCCAGATATAGATATAATATATCTACCTAATATCCTTGGATTACAGAAATCAGTCAAGTAATAAAATCGCTAAAAAAATAACCTGCGTTAATATTGGTCTGGATTATATTGCACCAGAGCTACATATAGCAGGCAGAGGTACCATCATTCTGATATAAAACTATCCCTGATGAACTTACAGATGATGTAATTGTAAATATTAAAAAAACGATCTGATTGCTCGAAAAAACTTAAATTCTCCCGAAAATATATATGTATATCTAATAATTTTATAACAAGAGTGATGGCTTCGAAAATGGTATCTCTTACCTATAGGATTATATGTTTTAAAGGGTCCCAAATGATTTTTGTAGGAATAACAATCTTTTATAAATATAATATTATCACTTAATGTAAAGGTGAATAGGACAATAACATTATTTTTATTTAGTTGTTCAAAATGTTATTGAAATATAAACCACAATAACGCCATCAACTTCATTGATTGTATAAAAAAGAGAATTTCTTTTATATCGGATCAGATTATAGAGATAACAACAATGATAGGTTTAATGAAAGCTGAATTATTATAAAAACATTTGCCCAATTCACAACCGGTAGTATCGATGTATTGTTATATAATTTTTTAATTCTAAATCTGTGGGCTTATTTTGTAATTAATTTCAAAAAGAAAATCGTTCAAATTTGTATACGTTTTAAATCGACCCCCCTCAAATATCATACAAATGTCAAAATCGGTATTATTTTTTGATACAAATCTATTAAATTTTTCAACATTCTTTAAAACTGAATTTCCGGGATGTTTTTCAATTTCATGGGAATATCGCTTTCACCTGTCATCCCAAATGTTTATATTGTATCGATATTCAGTTTTCCCACATCCACGTTTGACATCACTGACCTGCAAGTTTGCATTGAATACTTATGCAGTGGATAGAACTAGAACATGTAATGATAGTTTGTGAATGAATGTCTGAGAAATGAAAATTACGGAACCCATATGATATTATTATATTAGTTATCTCCACCCTAATTCAGGTGGATTAATTCCCATTGATAACAATTATGACTTAGGACGTAATGTCGGGGACTCGGACAGTAATGCCAGCATTAGTTTGCATTATTTCAGCAGCGCATATCTAAAAGTTTTTCTCGAATGGAGGTTGCTCTGCTGCACAAAACCAATGGTCGCCTAATATATTGTATTCTTGGGATGGAGTCATTTTATTGCATTCAGTCTTTCTAGTGTTGTGTCACCTTTTCAGTTGCGCCTACCATCTCCACTACTCTCGAAGAAGGCCTTTCCATTTTTGGTAATATATCTTGGATATATTTACCTACAATGATCTGAATACTATGTTTGTTCTTTTCTTTTATCAATTCTGAGCTGATGTTTCTAATTCGTACTAAATTACTGCTCCAACGTAGTAAAACATATTGACGTTTTGGTTAGAAGCTGGATGTTAGACTTTTTACCTTCTTCCTTAATGATCTCAATACTTCAACAGCAGTAGTGCATTTCTTTTTCGTATCCCTTCTATCAACTATATATATCGCTGGTTTGGAGATAGTTGCTATTTGGTTCTATATTCCTAATTTAGCTTCGAAAAGATTCTTTTAAAGAGTTTAAGACCACTAGCAGCACTTACCCTAAAATCAAAGTACATAATTATTTTGGGTTTTGGTTATGTCTTTTGGTTTTGCTTATTGGGGAACGATACTTTTGACTTCTCTAATGACGATTGATAGAACATCGCTGTACTCTCATCTTGGCGGGTTTCTTGCATTGCGTACAACTGAGCTTATCTACTAAGCTTTTGTTTATTAGATACTGTAGTGTTAATCCAATTCATTGGTGGAGTTGGAAGTATCGAATTTCTCACCAATCTGCATATTGCAGCAGAATGTGTCAAGATAAGGAGACCTACGTGAGTTGTTCCCGGATCATTAAACCGACTAATTTTAACCATATTCACAATATCTGAGCCATTCATGTCATTGGATAGATATTTATTGATTGATGGATGTAAATGAGTTCTGGAATTTGTATATAAATAATATATTAATATATATGTATATAATATACATATTTAATCGATAAATATCATTACGTTCAATTTTAGTTTTAAAAATTTGATTACTATGCCACTCTATCCTATTATTTCACATTGTATCACGTCATTTGAATTCCAGTTTTAATCTAAACAAAACACAAAAATATTTTAAACAAAATATATTATTAAACTCTTTATTACAAAGTGGTGCCACACATTCGCGTTTGATCATCTGCTCGGAGGATGGTGAGTGTGTTATTACAACAACTGGACTGGGTACAAACCACTGGATGGTTGGCATTGCTGAATGTGCCCGGCGCATTGCCGACATGATAGAACGTGCGAAAACCGATGCAAATATACCACAAGAGACACGTTTGACAAGTTTGGGTTTAAGTTTAAGTGGCTGCGAACAGGTAAGGCACAAATAATTAACATACAATAACAAACAATTAATAAAAACAATATTTTAACATATGTGTTACATGTATTTAAATGAGACAAGGTCAAATATATACAGTTAATGTCACTTAAAATCGTACACCATCGTAGTCAAATTTTATTCATTAGTTTTAGAAAGTTGATGTTTTGGAAATATTTTAAAATGCTATTTTTATATTGTGTGTGCTATTACCTATTAGAAAATTGTGTATAATTTTAATTGCCCTTATCCACAAATAAAAAAATTGGATAAGACTGTCAGTGCCCAGAATATCAACGCTTCATTTAAAATCGTAAAGGCACTAAAAATAGCAAATTATACCCTACAAAGTATTAGGATTATTTAATATTAACATTTTTTTTAATTTTTAAAGTTTTAATTGTAATTTAATATAATTGTACGAATTTAAGTGAAATATGAATTTTGTGATGTTCTTTATATTTATATCAATATATTTTTAATGAATTGAGGTTTTGTTAACTTTTTTGTTGAAATACATATTTTTTGTTCCAATTAATAAAATTACTTTTAATTTTTTATATAATCACCTATTATTGCCTGTATAATTTCATAATATTTAAAAAAAAAAATATGTTGTACGATTTTGAGTGACACTCACTGTACATATTAATTGTAATTATTGGTCATTTGCGACAATAGAGTCATAACTTTTTCTAATAAAATATTTTCTTTCAAGTATATAACTTTTAACCAAAATATAAACTGACAATACAATGGAAAACTTAGTTTTCAAAAATATAATCTTTTACCAAATATTCATAAATGTAAATTTTAGCATTTTTATACATTAAAGTTTAACAAAATTACATTTATAAAATGTGGCTATACTTCTTCTTAGTTGAATACAGCAAAAAACGATTATTGATAAATATTAGAAATCAGCAATTTCAAAAATGATGAAAAACAAGTAAAAGTGAATCTTGTTTATCCACCATCAATATGTAGTTTTGACCTTCTATGGGGACTTGAACCACTTATGTTCCGAACTGTGTCGAAATTTATGTTAAAACTATTTTTCTGATATAGGGGTTATATACTATATGGTCAATTACGGACCGATTATCACCAAATTTTGTAGAAAGATTTAGGTTCTTATACAACTTGTTTATGTCCAACTTCATGACGATGTACAGTCGGGTAGAATCAAATTTTTTATGGAAATAAATCTGGCATTTCTAAACGGCTGGTCCGATCGGGAGAAAATGAAATATGAAAAAGAGCAATATTTTTGAAGGACGGAGTTTTAAAGTGGCATATTTTTGACTCTAATTCAGAAAATATAATTAGGAATAAATATGGATCAAATTGTTCCTAATATTTGCAATCCTATTAAAATTTTGATATAAATTTTAGTTTTAGAAACTCAATAAATATGTAATAAAATATTTTTTTATTTACGAAACTCAATGAAATTATCGACTTTTTTTAAGTTTATCATTCTAAATAACAACGTGTAAAAAAACTTGTCAAAAGGTCAAAGGGAATCCCACAATTCCTAAAAATTTAAGCGAAAATCCCAAAAATGGTATTTTTACAATTTTGCCTATATTTGCCTCGGGGCTGGGAAAATACTTTGGCGATAAATAGGAAACACATCTAGGTTTCCAAAACTGCTTTCCGTTTTCTGATCCCAGCTTTGGGATTTTAGAACATGTGGCCCAAATTTGAAATTTTGATAAAAAAAAATAGGTCAAATCCCGAAGGACATGGGGGCGACATATTCAAAAATGGGACATGTTTTTTAAAACCAAAATGTTCTCCGTAAAGATACCTTACAGATAAGCATAAAATTGTTATATATTCTTAAAGAAAGTTTTCTTTTAATAAAAAAAGAGTCAAGTCACCTTTTTGCCCAAAAAACAGCAAAAATCAACTATTTTTTGAATATTTAAATTGAAAATCGTTTATGTTTGGATCCATAATTAATATTGCTCTGAAATCTTTTGTATGATATTTGCAATTTAATTGTCTAACAAAATTACGACTTATATAAATTACGAACTTAAAAATGCGGACCAAGGTATGGCAAAATTTTAAAATTTCAATTTTGAAATGCCTATCTCTCGGAAATTATAAGAAATAAATAGCACACGCATGTTTTTTCAAGATCTAGCCAAGCGCTTTCAAAAAATATAAAAATCTTTGGAGTCGGATGGGAAACAAAAAAATTGCACGTGTATAAAAATGTTACATGTCGAAGGTACCCTACTTCGAGCCCCCATAGCGCCGCCCCTGGATTAGGGCACATTTTAATAACTTAAATTCGAATACTCCTTGGCTACGCCCACGTCAAATTTTATACCGATCGTACCAGCCGTTTAGAAATGCCAGATTTATTTCCAAAAAATATTAATTATTATAAGAAAATTATGAATGTTAAAATCATTTTCTATGGGGGACCTTGTATAGGGACTAGGGACACTATAATTTCAGAGTACTTACTACTAATTTGTTCAAAATTTTATCAGGATTGCCGCATAATCAACATATTTATGACTGCTCAAAATGTATTCCGGGGGGACCATTTATATTTATTCAATACCAAACAAACCTTATCAACAGAGAGTATTTGTGAAAATTTTCAGCCAGCTAGCTTCTTTCGTATTTTCAACAAACTGACGGACGGAGATAGCTAGATCGTATTTGAATCTTATGAGGACCCGGAATATGTAAACTAATGTGGATCTGCTACAAATATTTTAATGTGTTACAAACGGAATGACAAAATTAATATTCCCCCATCTATTTTAATGTTGGGTATGAACTCTTGAAACAGGTATTGTAAAAACTTAACATTTGAGAGGAAGGCCTGACAAAAATACTCAATAATCTAAAATTGGAAATTAGTTCTAGAACGGTTAGCCCCGCTAAATAATCTCTTATTTGGTACAGTTCGTATACAATATGCCAAAGAACATTTAAACTGGTCGAGACAGAAATAGAATACTGTTTTCTTTTCGGATGAATAGAAATATTATTTAAGAAAAAAATGGGAAAAAGACTAGACCTAAGGGAGAAAAATAGTAGACCCCAAGTACACAAACCAGCACCATGAATGCGATTGTTCAAAGAAGGCGATTAACTCTTTAATTGGTTCAATGCATCGTAGGATATTCAAAAAATACTGAATCACTAACAGTCATTTTCAGAATGTGCAGTTATTTTTATACCCTACGCCACCATATTCTAACCGATCGATTCAGAATCACTTTATGAGTCGATTAAACGATGTCCGTCCGTCTGGCTGGCTAATTGTCCATGTAAAACTTGTGCGCAAAGTACAGGTCGCAATTTTGAAGATCTTTCGATCAAATCTGGCACATACAATTTTTGTCGGCCCAATAACGAATCCTATTAAAACTGGGCGAAATCTGTCCATTATTTCATCTAGCCTCCATACAAATGTCCTCCGAAAATAGGAATTTATCGATCATAAATGTTTAATTTATATAGGTATCTACACAAATTTCGCTCCAAATAAGTTCTATATATAAGGAATTCATGTCACCTAACTCCCATATAAGGCCTGCTTCCGAAAATCCCTTTAAGGAGCATAAATAAATCTATTAAAATTGTTTGTATACACTAAAAATTCAACAAAAATAACATTCATATAGACATAAATCACACGTCCAAATTTCATGGCGATCGGTCCATAATTAGTCATAGCTCCCATATAAGGCCCACTTCCGAAAACCATTCACGAAAAGAAATTACTGAAATTTAAAAAGCAAAATATTTTTGCTCATTTACATATGGTCGACAATTTTTGTGAATATAAAACATAAGTTTCCATTGCTTTGTGATAATTTAAATTGTGTTGTTAACCACTGTACATAAGTATGTATTTAAATTTGTTAATTAAGACATTGATGACGACCATTGAAATTAAGGTAAGATTTAGCAAGTAGTTAAAATTATGTGGAAAATGTTTGAGTTAAGACTCTCTGGTCGCTAGTGGGCTATATAATGTGAATCCCATGATTACATATATTTATTTACTAAAATTTATTTATTTTGTATTTATTTACACTCGCCGTCATCACAAACCCAAAAGGAAGCCACCAACTTTGAACTCGAAATGGAATTACGCACGTCATTTCCTGATATAGCCGATAATTATTATGTGTGCAGCGATACTATGGGTAGTATTTTTACTGCTTCCCCCAGTGGTGGTATGGTTCTTATATCGGGCACAGGTTCCAATGCCTTATTAAAAAATCCCGATGGAACTTCGTTTAACTGTGGTGGTTGGGGTCATTTCTTGGGAGATGAGGGAAGTGGTAAGTATGGTTTGGCATTAAATTTAAAATAAATTAAGGCCCTAATTTTGTAAATCACGTCACAAAGTGATATTTATATGGAAAGCAAAAACAAAATTTCAAAAATTTGAAAAATTTGTTTTTGTTTTCTATACAAATTCTGAACAGAACGAACGCACCAAAATTCAAGCGTTGATTGCCTTTCATAATTTGAAAATTTTGTACATAAAACAAAAACAAATTTTAAAAATTTTTGAAATTTTGTTCTTTATTAAAATCAAATTAAATTTTATCTCTTCACCATTACTTTAAAGAATTTAATTCGAATTAATTCATTGGCTTAATTCCTTACGTATTTCAAACGTACTCCAAAAACTATTAAAAAGAAAACAAATTGAATGAATATGTTCATTTAATTAGGATTAGATTTAAATTAACAAAGATTTAACCATAGAGAAAACACATTGAGCGGAAACTCTCCTGTCAAAGACCTAACTCAGTTGTCAAAAACCTAAGTGGTGAGAATGTATTAGTAAAAAAACTATGTGAAAACAAAAACAACACTCGTATGTGTAACTTTTTTGAATAATTTTTTTGTTTGAGTTTTTTTCGAGTTTCCGCTCTATGTTCTCTATGGATTTAACCATTCGAAGGTTGAATGAATTTTATTATAAATCAAATCAATTCCACAATGAATGAATTCTATTCACATAAAAAAAGCCTTTGAATGAAGCTAATGAATTTGGTTTGTTGGTAATGGTTTTATGGAACAAATTGTTGACATTTTTAAATTCTGAATTAAAATTTTAGTAAATTAAACTTAATTAGAATTAATTAATTCGAAGCTCTGATTAAGGTTTTATTTTGAAGTAAAATGGAATGCGAAAATTGGCAACAAATTTACTATCGAAATAATTTAATACAATTCAAATTAAAGTTCAAAATTTTCATTAATTTTATTTTTGGAAATATGTATACAAACTCTTTTTATAAAAATAATTAAATTTACTTTAATTTTTTTTCTAGCCTGGTATATTTCGCACCGTGCCATGAAGCTGGTCTTCGATGACATGGATAATTTTTCCAAAGCCCCCTATCCGGTCGAAGCTGTCTGGAAACTCATACAAGAACACTTTAATATTAAGACTCGACTCGATTTGTTGCCACACTGTTATGCCAAATTCGACAAACCATTCTATGCAAGTCTGTGCAAGAAACTCTCCCATGCCGCCGAAGAAGGCGATGAACTGTCGAAATTTCTCTTTCGTGAGGCGGGCGCTCATATAGCCACTCATATAACTTCATTGGCGCCAAAAGTTCACAACGATTTGGTTAGAGAAGGCGATTTAAATGTTGTCTGCGTTGGTTCGGTGTGGCTAAGTTGGCCGCTTTTAGAGGACGGTTTCATACAGGAGCTGAAAAAGGCTCATTTACCGTTTGGCCTTAAGTTGATACGTATTACGAAATGTATGGCTTATGGTGCCTGTTATTTGGGAGCCGATAGTATTGAATTTCCGTTGCCTCGTAATTATTTGAATAATTACAAAGTTATGTATCACTATGGACAATGTCATACTAATGGTAACATTACTTCGAATGGTAACCACCCAAATTCAGTAGAATAACACTGGACTAAAGGCAAATCACATGATGAAGATGCTACAAAACGTTCCATTTTATTTAGAAATATTTAATGCAAACATTTAATGTTTTTTCCCTATAATCGAAATCTTCCATTTATATATTATTTTGTTTTATAGTAGTATTTTATTTTAGTTAAACAAAATTGTAAACATTTATATTGGACGTATTTATACATTTGTATTTTTTACAAAATATACACATAGATTATTGCAACAATAAAAAAAGCCCCTAAACATTTGTTTTATTATAGCTTTACTGTCAATATCTCAGTAAGTACTAATAATATTATTCATTGTAGATTGAATGATTTGTACTTCCACGTTTAAATGATTAAATACAGTAGTTTTAAAGAGGAAAACAAGTGACAATTTTATGGCATTAATTCAGGAGATTGAATAGATGTTTTTATAGCCATCACCATGATTGGCAAGGGTTATATGTTATATTATATGTATATTGTGAATCGTTATTGATAGCGTAGTCGATATAGACATGTCCGTCTGTCTGTTGAAATCAATTTTCAGAACTTTCCTGGATCGGTCGCTATTTAAATTCGAGAAAATTGGCCAACAATTTAAAAAATTGTTCTTGAAATTCGAAGTTGCTTATACCTGCAACTTCGAAATTCCATTGATTTCAAGAACCTTTTTTGAAATTTTTTTTATTATTTCGTAGCAAAATATAGCCCAAATGACAAATAATAAATAATTTAACAGAATTTATTCACAAAAATATCAAAATGAAGATTTGAACAAAATCGTTTTCCATCACATACCTTTATATGCACGTGGATTACAAAGTCATTAACATAGACAATATATATCTAATGATAGAGATTTTAGACCGATAATGTGTAAAAATCGGGAAAATCGCTTTTTTTTACCAAAAAAATTTTGTTCACCATAATTTTTTAAAACAAATATTTGCTCCAAAAAATATTTTTTACCATAATTTTTTCACCAACAAATTTGGTTCACAAATTTGTTTGAATCGCAATTGTTACTTTGAAAACTCTTCAATACTATACTTATTCAGAATATAAAATGCTGGAATTTACTATTAAAGAACTACTTCCCCTACAATAATCACACAATTTTTGTTATCTAAAAAAAAAATGGTGCTATATTTTTCTCGACTGGTCTGAGTCTGGTCAGGCATAACATATTTTCTGATCCACAGTACACTGTTTGCTTCATTATTTTTATCAATAGAATTTTTCATATTCGTTTGAATTGACGTAGTCATCCAATGCAGCTCATTTTTTAATTTATTGATATTTTTCCAAGGCTTTAATTGTTTATTGATTTTGTTGTCGTCGTTTACCAGCCACCAGCAAGTGCATACAAGTGGGTGTGTAAAAATGCATGTACTACATACTTGATAACAAGAAGTAGTAATCTCTATTTTGAATTATTTGATAAATTTCTATTAGTATTGTTTAAATCACTTTGTATATTTTAATATTACAACTATCATAACGTTGCACAACCCGTATAATTCTAAAATAAATCAGTATTTATCAAACTATTGTAAAATGTTATCGTTTTATTAATAAATAATTTCGCACAAATGCAATAACAATATTCAAAATACGTATTCACCCTAATCAGTAAACCGAATTCGAGTAACGTTTTCGTTTATAAAATGAATTCAAAATCACATTTTCGAGTTCTGTAAATCGGATGCACATGACTTATTCATTCTAAACATCAAAGGGCACATTCTCGCATTCGCAATCGAAATAAGTTTCGAACAGTTAGTAGCATTATAAATGTTTATACATTTCATTCGATATTGAATAAGAGAATCCCAAATATAAAATTAAAACTCGCACGTTCGAATAAGTATTCGCTCGTATGTATACGAATGCGAAAATTAGCCCCCTGTTTTGTTAATTTTTCGTTTTTGAAACCATTCGATGTACAGAACTGGGGCGATGGTTTTGCAATTGTAAAAAATGTTGACTTGAATAACTTCAATATTTTCTTTATAAAAATTATAGTCACGGGGTAAGTTTCCAATGCTTTCGTTTTCTATTTTCATTATATAATTATGTTCTAATTTTTATACCATTATTTATGAAATTAGGGGTGATCTAAAATGTACATACCTTTTGCTCCAGTTAGCACATAATTGATTTTTAACCCCTAAATTAAAATTTATAAAAGAAATACATGCACTTTTATTTTACTACTTGTACAAATATGTAAATATTTATTGTTTAAATTGTTTAATTGCAATTCAAATCATACATTCGATTATATATTAATTATGTAAATCATTAAATATTTATTGTAATACAAAAAACCTTCTAATCTACTAATATAATAATTGCAGTGTATTAAATGTAATTGTAATACAAAAAAAAAAAAATAGAAAATGCAATTCCATTTATTATTGTGTGTCTTTCATGTGAAAAAATGCCTTCATTGATTTATTTTTGCAACTTGCAACCATCTCATCTTCATTGTCTTGAGTGTGCTCTTGTATTAAATGCTTAATTTAATAATAAAAAAAAATAATCATAACAAAAGCCTCACAAATCTACGTATTGTATAATGTAAAAGTTCAAGCCAAATTATTTAGAAAAAAGCTTAATAAACGAAATACGATCTTTGGCCTCTTAAGGGGGTAAAGTATAAAGGTTTTTTTTCTATTTGAATTTGAATTAGTGGGTGGAAATAAAGAATATTTTTGTGTAAAAAAAAAATAATTTGTGTAAAATACTTGTATTTGTATACTGGCTAAGACAATATTTTAATATTAAATATTAAACTTAAAAACTAAAAACATTGTTGTTTAAATAAATGTTAATGTTAATTAATATTCTTGAATATTTCAAATTTGTGTTGATTGATTATATATTGTGTTGCTTGCATTTTGTTTGTTTTATTAATTATTCATACTTTGTCTCAATTTATTGGGATCTTGATAATGTGAGGAAATAACCGAAGGATGTTGTGGTGGCGGGAAACAGCGCACATGTTCAACATTTGAACCCTCCACATCACTGCCCTTTAAATATTTATTTAAAATAGCAAATATTTGGGAGTTTAAGACCTGGAAACGTCTTATGCGATCCACCATGCGTTTGAGTTTCTTTTAAGGGATTTTAAGAATATTAAAAACAATTAAGAGAAGCAGATTTTAATACAAGTACTTACAATTCCTTTAACATCTTCATCTTTGCCATCAACCCGTTGTACTCTCAAAATGTGATAGCAAAAATCTAATGCCTCAAAACGTCTCTGCTGACCCAGTAAAACAATCATAGCACATCCAGCCCAATTCAGACCCTCACCAAATAATTCCTCTATGGTGTATTCGGTACCTCGTACGGGTATACAATACACAAACTGCAGGGCCGACCATAAACGATGGAATTCCGAACACTCATCGACATGTATGATGCCATTAGCTGGTGCCGGTCCAGTCCAGACAGGATCGTCCAAATAGCTTTTAATGCGATTTAAAATTACTTCAAAAATACTTAGGCCACAACAAAGACGTTCGCGTGTTAATAGGTCTCCTTCGCGGGCAATCATGGCTTGCTGTTAATAAATAAATAATCAATTAATGAATTTGATGGTATTTCTTATTATTGTACCTTAGCTGTGCCCAATTTTTCTACATTCGAGACAATTTGTAAATTAGCAAATTGTGCTTCCAGACGTTTTTGTTTTGCTTCTGGCTTTTCATTTTCTATAAATAAATTAAGAATAATAATAAAAAACAAGTAAGAGATATGATTCGGCACAAAAATCCTACTGTTATAGTTAAAACGTCCCCCCGTTTGCAAACTTACCCTTACAAAATGGTCTCGGGAATATATTTTGAAATAAAGCAGCATGCAATAAATCACAAACTTCCTCCTGTGACAGAGCCTGTTCAATCAACAAACAGAATATAATGCAATTGCCAAATTCACGGAACGATTGAAATAGTTCAGTTTTTGTATCAGGATATTGTACAATATCGGTTAAATGGGCCTGATAGTAGCTCAACACACCGGGTGAACCGTATTCACATCTTGGCAATTTACAAGATTTTGGCATGGCGCTCATTAAGGTTTTGGTAAACTGCAACAGAGAACCCTGAATCAAAGGTTTAACAATATCCTTTAAAATGATATCCATAACAACTGCAATCCCCTGATAGCCCAACAAACGGCACATAGCATGGAAGTGAGGAGCCCCTACGAAACCCGTATACTGGCCATATTGTGTAGAGTAGGCGGCATTCAATTGTTTCGAGCCCCAAAGATAATAGTGCGACATTTGTGGCGGCTTTTCGCGTTGCATGGGCTGAGAAGAAGCTAAATTAACTTTACTGCGTACAAATCTTTTACAAAAAATAAAAAATATTTTAGTTTTATGTTAAAAGAAAAGAAATATATAGTAAATCTCACCGATTGGTAGCTGCATTATAACAATAATTAACCAAAAAATCATAATTTAATTCCACAAAAACATGCAGTGTTACTCGACCATACGGGGCCAAAACATTGTGATTAGCCTCCTTAACCATAGACTCGAAATTATCCAATGCTAAATATTTGGTAAGCAATTTATGACAAATGCGATTACACTCCAAAAGTCCTTCCAATTCCTTAATAATTTAATAGAAATTCACAAATTAAGATTAAAGATTTTCTTTGAGTTCTTAATTACTTACCACTATGCCGGTAATGTCATTACTTTCAAAGCGGCTTATAGCCAATTCAATACTTTTGTGCATATTGGCATTTATACGCTGCGTAATCAATTTATTCAAATCAATAGAACGTCCTAAATATTTATTAAAATTTCATTGTTATTCGTTATTCGTGTAAAATGTTTATTAGATTGGTTTCTTACCCAAAAGTTGCACATGTCTCTGTTTAAGTAGAGTTTCATAACGATTGTTTCGTGGATACGATTGGAAATTGAAACCCAACACCTCACATTCTAAACGGAAACGTTTATCCAAGAAAATACTGGAATACAAAATGAACAAGTTAAAATAAAATTAAAATTGCGATTCATCGATCGATAACAAAATTTCTATGTAGTTATACTGGGGGGGGGGTGAATTATGGATAATTGTGTAATTCGATTCGAAGTGAACATCATTCGAATTTGTATGCTTCGTACATGGAAATTCGAAATTGTTTTCTTTCTTAGAATTACACAATAACACCCCAGAATATTGTATTTTATCGAACAACAGTTTTCTTTAGAAAATTATTTATTATCGAATTCCATAACAGTATTCTACAGAAAGTTGTGAATTATTGAACAATAGCAACAGTTTTCATTAGAAAATTGTGTGTTGTCGAACGATAATAAGAATTTTCTCTATAAAAATGTTTCTTATTTGTATTATAGGCCGATAACTAGTAATTGTTTATAAATAATAGTGTACTATTCATAGGTAACTACGATTTCCTAATTCACTCACCTTCCAGCCAACTGTTTATAATGGGCGAAAATCTGTTCACTCAATTTATAAACAAACTGATCGAAACATAGATTAACCTCTGCCTCCACCTCATCATACAAGAATTGCTTACGAAATACCGTCAAGGCGTAATGAGCAGAATCATTGTACAAATCCAAAGGATATAAAACAAATCTAAACAAAAAAAAATCAACAACAAAACATATATATTATAAATACAATGGAACTTCAAAGTCGAAGTCAAATAAAAACCTACTCCATCATTGAGGGTTCTTTAGTTTGTAATATATGATCGGTTAAAATCCAAGGCATAGACATTTCAATGGGAAATTGTATGCGTTTTTCCATAGTTATCAAATCCTTGCATTCCTCATTATGCTGATGTCTCACCATGCACTTGTTCACCTTGCGGCCCATTGTCATTTCCAAATAGAACTCACGATACCAAAGTTGCGACAAATCACAACATTTCTGTAGTGTATCACTGAAATTTAACAAATAGCTCCAATAGAAAGAAGTCTTATGGAAAGAATCAATTTGCATAAGACAATTGCCATCGATATCTTTGCGCAGTGTCCGTTTTCCTCCCGACTTGTCTGCGATCAGCGATTCCAACATGGTACGCACCATATAGAGTTGGGTGGAAGAGGGTCCGACATTAAGGCGAGGCACATTTATGCGGAAACCACCATCGGGGTCCTTTTTACCCTTAATGACGGGATCATCTATGGGTTCGTAGCCTTTCTGCCAATCGGCTGCCGTTTCACGTACCGACATAATGATACTGCGTATAAGATCCTTTTTGTTTTTCACAGCTTTACGTAGCGGTTCGCGTAGAGAAAGCTGTACAAAATCCTGTAGTTCCGAATAGATGTTGCGGCGTATGGCTTCACAGAGTACCGTCTCAATACGAGCCATAAGAACCTGAAAGGAAATTGAATTGCTAAAGTATCAGCAAACTTTTATTTAAAAACTTTTTATTAAAAAACCAACCTGCAATCCCTTGATCATAGCTATAACTTCAATCAATGCAAATTTCTCCTCCGACGTATAATTATAACGTGTTGCTCTTTCATACTCTTCTGCTTCTACGGGGCATTCTTTGTTTTGATGATGATCGGTTGGATGTAAAAGTTTCCACGAATACAATTCCGTTACAACACTTGTCCATTCCGATAACAGTTGCAAACCGCGTAAAGCCAAATCAGAAGTAGCTCTATTTTCGGCATCTGAAGGATTCTCCTTAACCGTAGTGGTTACCTCATTAGTATAACGGGCCAATTCCGATATATATTTAACATGATCTTCGCGTATTTGTGGCAAATGTACCATTAAATCAGCCTGAGGGCTAGCAGCGTTGGAACTGGACAATGGCCATTTACTAGGATCATAGTGTTTGCTTCTTTTGATGTAATTGAAAGGAGCAATTTGCATGTCACCAAACAGGGGCACTACCTCAAGATTTTTGAATATGCGATCGATACGATCCAAACGGATTTTCTTTTTCTGATCCAATTTATTAATGTTGCAAGCATCACTGTCCATAAGGAAAAGGCCAAAGCCCATAACCTTAACTAGCATGTGCTTTTCCTCGGGAGTCAAATACATTTTTGTCTCGAACATGTGAACACAAATGTTCACTACTTCCGATAGCAAATCCTCATAGCCGATAATTTTCTCCAAAGTATCTTTGACAGTGTCACGGATTTTATTCTGTGTAGCCAAAAACATGGACAGGTTTTGTGATTCTTGCAAAGTATGGGAGTCCGACATAACTTTAAGAAACTGGGCAGCACGACGATATGTACTGTAATCGTTTTTAACACTGGATTTCATGTTCTTCAATTCATCCAAAACTGCAAACATATTGATAAATTTTCCCAAAGTCAAAAGATAAGCTTCAGACACGAAATCTTTACGTTTCTCCGTATGACAGAGACGTTTTACTTCTACAGAAAAGGCCTCTATAGCTTTTCGTTGGAAATACATAAAGTTTAAAAGTTTATTGACCTCCGGGGCCAAGACTTCAACTGTTTTCTCGTAAATCTCCACACGATTGGGCTGTTCGTTCGATTTGGGCTGCGGTATGGCTCGGGAACAACAACGCCAAGTATACAACATAACAGCATGTTTTTGGCCCTCGTCCAGTAAAACGTTCTAAGAGAAAAGATTACTTTTAATTGTATTTTACAAATATGTCATTATTAGGTCACACTTACCAAGTTGGCATGAGTGGTAGCTTCTTCTATGTACTTGGCTATACCCGTGACGAAACCATTACGGTCCTCAAAGTTGGTATCAAAATTCGCTTTATATATAACCGAACATGGCTGAGCCTCTATGCAAGGCTGTTCATCGGGCAGTGACAACTCGTCCAGTACTTCAACATTAGAAAGAGCATCTGCCAAAGTTATTTTTTCCGTCATCTTTTATCTTTAGCTTGTCTATACAAATTAGCATCAAATATTATTTTCCTATTAATGCTACAGCGGAAACTGCAATTTGAGGGTGCTCCACTAATCGAGACCTGCAAGTAAAACATACATACACACATTCATCATAAATTGCTTTTTTCGTATGGGTGGGTCTTGTTTGTAACACAATTTTTTCATTTCATGTTTTTTAACGAAATAATAAATTTTTTAACAAAGTTTTATTATTTTATTAATAAACAATTGTAAAATTTCACTTTTTGTTCAACTATTTTATTTAAACTTACTTTAATTTATTAAAAAATCCACTTTTATTTTGTAAATTTATCCATTTGATGAGTAAACAACGAAAGCAAATTGGTATTTTCTCATTTATCACACACATACACCCGCATAGAACTGTCAAAAATAGTTGAACAAAACGAAAAAAGATAAAAACAGAAGTAATAATTATGAGGATGCCGGATTATTATAATGCAGATGGAATCTAAATAAATACCCTGTAAAAAGCCAAAATTTATTTGGTCCTGTTAACATGCCATGCCGTCTCCAACTAACATTATAGCTAACGTCCCAAATACATAGAATATTTTTACTTCAACTGCAACTGACATTCCAATCACATGTTTAATGTTGATCGGACCATTGATGGTCATAGCTCCCATATAATATAGACATAACACACATAAATGTCCTCATTAAAAAACAACAAAAACTAGTCAAGGTCATACCAAAGCATGTAAACAAAAATCATATGCTAACTGTTGTTTTAAGTGATTTATTTATTTTTTATAACATATAAATCACAATTTGGGTATTTTGATTATACGGACAATTTATTTTCGTTCTCTATTTATTGCCAAATCAAGTATGGCATCCCTTTATATGCTTTATCCATTTTACATCACTGAACCTTAAAAAATCTTACGTTTATCAACACTGTTTTATTTAACCAGACGTCCGTTTTTTCACAAGTGCAAAAATTTTTAATCAAAACTATAATTAAAGTCGAAAAACTAACACAAACCCGTTAAAAATATGGCAAAAAATAAGAGCACAGTTTATCTGGGCTACGACGATGAGGAAATAACTGAGAAGCATGTATCGTTACTAAATAGTACACTAAATAAAATTGGTGGAACAGCGGTAAGTTGTATTGTGTTTTTGGGTTGTGTTGTGTATGTCTGTTGAATTAATTGATTTTTCCAACATGTGCTTACAAATGCAAACGACAATTAGGATTGGCCAAATGGTGAAATAAAAATACCGGCATGTCCTCTATGCGGCACAGCCCGTCCTTTGATTGTACAACTTTATGCTCCTTTGGAAATGTCGCAATTTCATCGTACGCTGTATGTATTTTCCTGTTTGAATCCTGTGTGTTCGCAAAATTCCAAAAGCTGGGTGTGTGTAAGAACCCAACACTTGGATACACCAGAGCACTGTGATATTATGAAAGTAATGGCATCACCTAAAACATCATCGGCCAGTGGTGGAGGTAAACAAAAGAAAAAGAAAGAACAAAAACAGCAATCGGGTAAAATGTCATGGTGCACCGGTACCGATGATTGGGGAGATGAGACCAGTGTAGTAGTAGTTGCTGAGGAGTCTGTAGAACAGATGGATACAGAAGCAGATGATCCCCAGGAAGCGAATGAAGAGAACGGAAATGTTATTAAAAATGTCAATTTTCCAGCAACCAACCAGCAATTGGAGTCGGATGAGGGAGAGAATGAAGATGCTTTAGCCAATGAAGAAGATGATGAAGACGAAAGCAATTCCATGGACAATGATCTTCTAATGAGTTTCAATCAAATCGATTTGCGATCTGGTCAAAACTTAGCCGAAGATCCCAATGCAAATTGTGCAGCAGGTGAATTGGCAGCCGCAGCTTCCGTTGAAAAGGAGGGCAATTATGCATGTAGTGGAGCTTCTGCAACCATTTGCGCTGAAATTGAAGGCCCCGAGACTGATGTTGTTCTAGTAGAAACTCCTCAAAAGCCTGAACGTGATCTAATAGCCTTATTAAAGCATACTCCTACCCCAGCGGTCTTGGGTCCTTTAGCTAAATTATCGGATATTACCTTGAAACCATACTTTATGGCCGTAGATGTTGAGTTGAAATTGGCAACTAAAGAATATGATCAGTATGGTGGTTCCTTGTCTGCAGAGCATATACGTGAATTATATCAGGAATATAAGAAACAAGATGAATCTGCTCATTCGCCAAATAGTGCTATGTCCGCTAGTGGCAGTGGTGGTGTGGGTGGCGCCGGAACTCCTGAGGATCAGGAGGCTTATGAGAAAGCTTTACCAGCTCATGGTGACCTTATGTTTCATAATTTTTTGAGTACTATTCAACAAAATCCAGGACAAGTTTTAAGGTATATGCTTACTATAGACATACAGTACAGTGCAAGGCATCAGCAACAATAGTAGGGTAACATAAAAGCTGATTTATTTTTTAGAATTTTACAATTACAAAAAAAGGAATTTTAGGAAAGTGCACATATTGAAGACTTGACAAAAACATTAAAAGAATAATTTATTTTATTTTTTACTAAAATAATTAAGCCGTAGTATAAGAGTATGATGCACAATAATATTTTGTTTAAAATCCTTAATATTTTCTACAAATCTTGGAGGCATTTATACGATAAAAAAATTACTTTCTATTTAAATTTTTGGGCATAGAAAACAAACACTACAGTCAAACACCTAAACCTAAGTGGTGAAAATGTAATCGTAAAAAAACTAGTACGTGAAAACACAAAAAGCACTCGTATGTGTTTTTTTTTTTTTTTTTTTTATTTTAATTTCTCTAAACACAAACCTTTATTATAATCAAAATCAGTTAAGAAACAATCAAATTTATGAAAAAATTATTTAATTAAAACATTTATCCTTTAAAATTACATACTTTTAACATTGGGACAGTGCAATCGTTATATCTTTAGTTTGGTAATTTTGTTATATTCTAACTTTGTTGCTAATATTCAGTACATATATTAAAATTAACTTAAATCGCATTTTTCTTATAATAAATATATCCCTTTTTTCAGATACTCTCGTGATACTTTGCCTCTTCTAATTTCCCCTCTCCAAGAGCCTGCTCCAAAATGTCCCAACTGCAATGGTGATACTATATGTGAAGTTCAGATCCTATCGACACTTATACCAAAATTAAAAATGCAACAGAATGATGAGAATGCTCCCCTAGAATATGGAAATGTCTTGGTTTTCACCTGCTTGAAAAGTTGTTGGGATACACCCGACAAAATGCGCTATGAAAAGGTTATAGTACAAGTTGAAAAATAAGTAACTTCCAAACGAAACTACAACGGAAAACATGTAAACGAAACCAAAATAAAATGTACACATAAAATGTGTACATAATCTTTTAATTACTAAATATGAACAAAGGAAGGTACCTTATAGAGGAATGAATGATTAAAGCAAAAAACGAATACGAAATATCTAAACTACTTACATACATATTATGTATTATTTAACAGCAAACAGAACATACTCAAACTCAACCACGAAGACACTTTTTGAAAAAAAACAGAAAACACTCAAGGATTGAATTAATTACATATGTATTTATAATGTTAGTAAGGGTAATAATGATGAGTAATTTGTTTTATTTATTTTAATTAATTATGAAAGGAAAATAATCTCTGTCCCCAAAATTAAACGGCTTCATTACGGAAACAAACTTAACCTACACTTAATTATAAGAAATGGATTTTAAAAAACACTTAATTTATAATAGTTGTTTATGGAAATTTTTAACTTAAAACAAACGTAAAATTAACTTATCTTAATAGCCTAGAGCTTTTTGGTCAATTTTTCCAGTCCACTTTAAGATTATAAACATTTTGAAAATTCATTAAAGCACTTATTGTTTTTAGCATTTATTTCTTTATTGAAATTTATTTATTTAGTTATATTTATTTAGATTTTTGTTCCAAAAACACATCCCTTACTTTTATTAGTTTTAAGATCTATTCCAAACTCTCTACTTCTATATATTTTATTTTAGTGAACAATAATGTGATTTAAAATGTTTAATTTTAACAAAAAGAAAGAAAAATCTAAAAATCTTTTATTAAATTATGCTTTAATGTAGTTTTAAAACTAAAAATTAAATTGAGTAATTGATGAGAATGAAATACATAACATTTTAGTGTAAAATTCTAGATTGAGAAAATGATAAAAACACGAAAAGAACTCAAAATAAAGTTTTTTACTTGGGGAATGAAAAGCTGCTGAAATTATAAAGTATTTAATTTTTATATATGTTGCATCTTATATATAAAAAGAAATGTACATTTTGATGTCACCACTAACTGCGAAAACGGGTCGACCGATTTCAACCAAAATTTCAGGGTACGTTGGGGATGGTCTGTAGATGGTTTATGTGAAGTTTTCACGAAATCGGCATAGTAGTTCCGGAGATATGGCATTCTTCTGTACGAGTGTTAGTAACTGAACTCCTCCGTAACGGCTGAGCCGATTTCGATGAAATTTTTTGTGTGTGTTTGAGTTTGTCCCTGGATGGTTTAGATTCACAATTGACCTATATAGGTACAATGGGCGTGGCACCTCCCATACAAAATAAAAATTTATTATTGCATATCTGGAGTACTATTATAGTGGCAGTCTTCAAACTTTGTATGAGCTATGGTAGAACAACGTTTGCCGGGACAGCTAGTTAATCATAATTATTGGCATGACAAATGTCCCATTATTAAAGGAAAACCCGAAATAAAAAGGGTGGTTAATTAATTCAAGCATTCAAATATTTAAATTTGTAGGTGTAAAATACATGGTAAGTAAAGTTTTGTCTTTCGAAACATAGCCAGTGGGATCTCATATATCTTAAAGTTCCGGAGTTTTTTCCGCTTGTCGACATATCACCATTGGCAAACCTTTTGTTGCAGATGCCTCAAAGAACGCAACATAATGTAGAACCAGAAATGGCTGAGATATATGCAAAAAACCACGACTACCTCGATTTTTATACCCTTCACCATGAGTTTTCAAGGATATAATATATGTATAAGTTTGTCATTCCGTTTGTAATTTCTACATTTTTCATTTGCGACCCCACAAAGTATATATATTCTGGATCATTATAGATAGTCGATATAGCCATGCCCGTCTTCCGTCTTTATGTTGAAATCAACTTTCCGCAGCCCTCAAATAATCGAGAAAATCGGCCCACAAATGGCTGAAATATAAGGAAAAAACAATCTCGATTTTCTATTTATATTTGGATTACTAATTCATTAATATAGACAATCGGGAGTTTGTTCCCCGGGAGTTTTTTTCCATTGAATTTGAATAGGAAAAATGAGAAAAGGGGAAAAACTCCCGGGGAATTTTTATTCATAATTGGGCTGAATATGGATATATAGCAATGTTGAAGACCTTTTCAACGACGTATATAACGCCATTGTAATTCTTTCCGACAATAGGTAAAAATCGGGAAAAATATTTTAACCGTTTAGAAGTTACAAATTTAATTCCCTCTGCGTCATGAATATGAACTTAACGTATACATACTTGGTGAAGGCTGTATATTAGGGCTGTAACTTTTTTACATTTTTTGCAAATATCAAAATGGCTATTTAAAAAAATGGTATTACTTTTTCGCGGTTGTCAAAAAAATTCACCCACAAAACTATTTTTTTATTCAAAAAACGAAAATTGTTTTTTTTATCAATATATCAACCTGGCTTGAATTTATTTTAACGGGAAAAATCCGCAATAAAACTAAATGCTCCGTTTTTTGCAAAAATTTACGACACCACTGTATTCTGGTAATGGGTGAAATAATAAAAACTCAAACTGTTAACTAGATTATATTATATTTTTATTCAGAATAATATTTATATATACACTTTTATATAAACTAAAAGGAAAAGCTAAGCGTTGAAATAACACTTTATGAAAGTAGCTTTTAAAAGTTAAATTTAAACCAAAACTAAAAAACTTCATCAATTTATCCGTACTACCCTCGATATCTGGGCAAGTTTATAAGCACAACATTCACCATTAATCACCCCGACATCCTAAGCTAAGGGAGCATCTGCATCTAAATGATAGCTGCGTACTGGTGAAAACCATAAGGGTGGATATTTCGAAGGGTTTAATTCAAATTCCGAAGTTGTTTCGTGTTTATTACGCGTTTGTACAATCGAATAATGCAACCACACCAGCTGGGCAAACTTTTTCTTTGACTTATTCAAAATACGAAATTCTATACAATATTTTGTACTATTAAAAGCCCCCTCGTCATATGTAGCACTGGCACGTCTATTGTGTCTTGTGTACCCTCCACCGCTTGTAGCATTTGTTATAAATTTAGTTTGTTGCTGTTGTTTGCTAACCACAATAGTCAATGTTGAACCAAACAGACGATATTGACCTCGTAAAATGTCCGGTCTTAATTGATGGAGATTTTTAAGTTTGGTCACACCTTGGGCGGGCTCATCGGAACTGGTCATCATTAGAACAGTGCCATCGGGAAGAAAACGTATGTAACGATAATATTCAACTAATTGTACCGGACGATAATATTGATCTTGGAAACTATTTTCACCCATGCGCAAATAAGTTGTTTTACTAATGTAGCAGCCACTGAATAGGACACGTTCACGTTCTATAAACATTTGACGCCATGTAGCATATCTGGGTATGACGGGGCAATGGCCGTCGATGGTAGGCTGTTCTTCCTCTGCTGCCGATTGGGTGAGGGTGCCCACATTGTTACCCCAAACTCTAAATAGATTATGTAAATTGTTAATTTTTTTTTTTTGAGATTTGTAATTTTCTGGAAAAGTAAATCAAAGTGCTTTATTTTCATTATTTATTGCATTATACCTTCGATTTGAAATTCTGTAAATTTGTTGTTTGAAATATGTATATTAGCCAAGCAAGCTTTAATATCATATAACGCTATAACTTTTAAAATCTCGGTTTTATTTTATTACTAAAAAAATTCCATTTCATAATAACAACATTTTAGTACAGCAAAAAAAATTACGATAATTTCAGCTTAAAATATGTCAGTTACACTAACAAATTCGCAATTTCACAGAAAACAAGCAGATGTACTTATCCAGAAATATTACATTTCAAAAACTAACTACAACTTACTTAGCACTCGCCGACTTCCACAGCTCCTCGTCTCTGGCCAGTAAGTACATGCCCTTACATACGGCGGCGCACTGTTCCAATGAGCGCATATCTAGCTGGTTGGAAACAACCCAACGCAATATATAAATTAACAATTCTGGTGGCAATTCAGAAATATGCATTTCCGTCGAAATGACACCAGGATCACGGCTACTTTGTATTAGTTGACCATGCTGGTTGTGTGATAAATCCAATTGAAATTTTTCATATAAATCCTCTGGCAAATCCTCATCAACCAAATCGATATTGTCTGCGTTAGCCTCTGGAGCATTTAATACTACTTTCATGGGATTTTGTAGATTTGTTTTAAGTTTTTGATGTTCATAGTACTTAAATTCAATGTCAGGTTCAATTTGTACGGCCTTGCGATAGAATGGTATGGCATCATACACCTTGCCACTTTGCTCCAATTCTACGGCCTTATGGAATAGATTTTTAGCTAATGCCTGCTGTTCGGCCTGCTCATCGTTGACGAGAGGCTTAAGAACATCTTCAGCCTCTTGCAGTTCTTCGGCAGTTTGGGTCTGCTGTTCTGATGTTTCATTAATGCCGGGGTTGTTTTGTTTCTGTTTTAATTCTCTTTGCCAATTGCTGCGAAAATCATCCAATGCTGAACGAAAATCGTTAGGCATGGTTTGGAAGGCAGTCAAAGAAGATTCCAAAGAATCTTCAGACACACCTTCGCCACCCTCACCACCTGAAGACATTATTGCTTATAATTATTTACTTCCACTCTATTTGTTTTATTATAATCTCGTGTTTTGTTTGGCGTATTATTTACTTTAGTAAATTTCTAACTTGCCGTCTAGTTCACGGTCAGTATATCGTATGATGAAAGGTGGTGCGTATTGTTGAAATACTGATGATAATAGCAAAATCTTAGAGCTCAAGTACTGCTGCAAATAAGTTAAATTATTTATTTTGGTTTGTTGATACGTTAAACAACTTGTGGCCATTCTAGGCGTTAGCACCACCAATACGTTCAAAGTTATATGTATATTTAAATATTTATAGTTAAGTAACTTCTTTCTATGTTTTTTTTTACTATAGCACTTTTAAATAGTATTTTTTTCTTTGCCAATTTTCTGTTTCAAATATAACCAGAGCAGTTTTTCTTTCAATAAGCACTTATTCCAATTTTTACTGAATTTATTTTTGTTTTTTAATACATTTTATATTCAAAAGTAGATGAGAAAAATGTTTGCAATATTTTCTGTATATTATTTTACACCGGTGCCCGAAATCCTTTATTGTTTTCCATGACCTTGTTTATGTCTTTTAGCCGAAATCCCTCTATGTTACAAATTACGTAGTTGAAAACAACCTGAGCGAAAAAAAACAAAGTTTTGTTTTTTTATTACATCAATTATTTTTGTTCATTTTTCTTTTGCTCTCCCACGTTTTAACGGTCAGCTGTTTATGTTGTCACAACCAAAGTATATTTATACAAGTACATGCAAGTGATCAGCTGTTTATTTCATTTTCCTTTGTAAATACTTGTGAGATTGTCAAAATTTTTTACTTTGTTGTTTTTCTTTCTATATTTGTCAACAGTTTTTGACAATCTCACCAGTTTTTACACAAACAAAATGAATGTTGTTTTTTTTATTGCTGATTTGTTGTAGAGTTGCATGTACTTGTATAAATATACTTTGGTCACAACGAAACAGCTGTCAGTAATAGAAAAGAGTTGCCATTCATTACACTTACAAAAATGGAAAAATAGAAAATACCTACATGTTATAAATCAAGATTCGCAGTGCATTTAAGAACAGAGCCTCAAGCTAAAAAAATCTATTCAATCTTAATTCAGGATTCTTCATTTTCATTTATTTCAATAGAAGGAATACATTCAGCTCCCTAACCCACTTAAAATCTTAAGTATTTTCAATAATAATTATAATATCCCCAAGATATGTATGAACCCCATTCAAAGGTTGGCTATCGTTACCCCTAAGCCACCGTTGCCAGAATAACTGCTGTTAATATTACCCTTACAATCGTAAATTCCGTTACTTCTAAATATAAATTTAATTTTATGAAAATACATATTTTTGATTTCAAAATTGATTTTATTGAATTGTATAGAATGTAAAATGTAAGTAACCATTTAGTCAGGCCAACATTACCATTACCGAATAACAGCAAATACCGTTACCGCTAAGCTACCATTCTCACGACAATTGGATCTTCGCTTCGGAACTACTCGAATCTCATTCGGCCAAAGATTGTCAACTAGGCAACAGCTATATCAAGCGCAAGTTTTATTCCCAGAAATCTGCACACAAATTGTTTACATCACAACAATTGTGAAAAATGCTATTAAAGTTTAATTTAGTCCAAGCTCAATCCAATTCAAATAAATATTAAATTTCAAAAGATTTAAATATTAAATCACCTATAAATTGAATATGGCAATGCTCTAAATACTAGATCATTGAAAAATACAACTCCATTTGTTCTAAAACAAATGATACCGTTATAATTGGGATTTACGAAGATATATGTTAAAGGAAAACAGCAAAATCATTAGTTTTTATAAATTAAATACAACTTTGTTTGATGTATGTCCAGAAAAGTTAATAAAAAAGTATTTTTTCACTTAAAATTTGATTTTCATAAAAAAATGACGGTTTCTCTAAATGAGTCGGAATTGCAATTGGATGAACCAATACAATCAAATACAACAAGTGTGCTTAAAAGAAGAGCGAAGACAACCAATGAAATGGTTGATGACGCTTTTATTAAATTACACACGGCAAAGGGTAGGAATATAGTTTCTGAAGAACTACAATTCAAATTCTACTTTTCAAATAAACTTATTATTATCTTATTAATTTTATGTTCTTAAATCGATACAGGTGTTACTATATATCAAATCTATAGGTTCGTCTTGGAAAATTACAATTTAAATTCAATATCTCCCAATAGGAAAGTTCTTATCAAAAAACATATAATAACATTACGAGAATCTGAAGATATTATAAATAAAACAGGCAAGGGACTTATAGGTCACTTGAAATTGGTCGATAAAAACAAGTTTATAAATAAGATTAAAAGAAATATGAAACAAGCAAAAGAACGCCTTAATGCTACTAGAAGATTAGCTAGGAAAACAAAAATCAATAAATCCGAGTCAAACCCGAAAGTTAATACTAAAAATAAGAGTAAACAAACCGCTGTAACAAGTAAGGCGGCTAAAAGGAGCTTCAAGAAACCAGCCATCAACAATAAAATTGCACCAGTTATTCCAAGACAAGTTACACCACCTTTATTACGAAATAATAACATCTCAATGTTTTCTACACCCATGGTAGCATCACAGGTTCATGCTTCAACGCCATTTGCTAGTGCGGCACATGTGCCTCCGGCACCAGAAGTAACACACAGAGCAAATAGAAAAAGAGTCGCAGAAGATGAATGCGTCACACCACGCAGCTCTTTGCCGGGCAAAAAGCGTAGATTACTAAACCGTCCTGAATAAGTGCGTTATGTTAAAGTCTACTTTAATTATCCAGATATTTTATATATTTTATGTTATTTGTAAAATATTTATTTAAATATCACTTTTCTGTTCATATTATTTATATTGAAAGAATACTTTTTTTAATTTTTAAGGGTATTTTGTAGTTTTATTTTTCTAGATTTGTTTTGAATTAAAATTTTCACAAATTTTAAGTCTTAACAAGTCCCTCAACATTTCAATACATACGGTTTTTTGTTATTAACAACCTTATTAGTATTGGAAACTTTGTAAATATTTAGTTAATTTATTTGTAAATAAAAATGAAATACATTACAAATAAAATTGTTTTGTTTCAGTAGGTACAAGTCTGAATTCTTTCTCATACTGAAAATTTCAATTAATTTGGTATTGGGTTGTATAATATGTTTTATTTTGTTTTAATTACAAGGAAACTAAATGCTATTAGTTTATAAATGATCACAGCTAATTGAAACGGTAACAAGTTTTGGATTAATATATAGGAAAATCTTTGTTCGGACATACCACT